>NC_141687.1:559215689-559822765 GCF_964263255.1 Lissotriton vulgaris
AACTCATGAAGTTGTTGTCGTAATATAACTTCTGACCCTTTCCACACTACCAGTATATCATCGATATACCTCAAATATAATGCCAGATGAGTTTGCCATATTTCTTTCTGTAATATGTGCTGGTCTTCAAATCTGGACATGAACATGTTAGCATAGGTGGGTGCCCCGGTAAACCCCATAGAGGTACCCGTCTTCTGTAGAAAAAAGCAATCCTGCCATTGAAAATACCCATGATATAGACAATATTGAAGTAGTTCAAGAAGAAAGATGTTGTGACTCTCCTCATACTCATGTCTCAATAGCATCCACTCTGCTGCCTCTAGACCTTCTATGTGTGGAATCGAGGTGTACAGGGCTGAAACATCAACCGTGCACAACCACAGTTCCTCATTCTCACAAATTGGCACATTCTGTAGTTTCCGTAAACAATCCGTGGTGTCTTGCATGAAAGTTGACCACTGTTGCACCAGTGGCTGCATAAAATGGTCTAGGTATCTCCCTAGTGGTTCATGTAACGACCCACATCCCGCCACAATGGGTCGGAACGGTGGGTCATTAGGATCTTTGTGCATCTTAGGCAACATATATATATATGGCCTATTGGGATATTCTGTAGTCAGGTATCTGCTTGTTTGTTCATCAATCCTACCTAACTCAATGGCTCTTTTCAGAATGTCAGATAAAATCCTCTGGAACTCCAAGGTAGGGTCCGACTCTAACTGTATGTAGGTGTTGGTGTCTTTCACATGCTGATCTACCTTCAGGTGGTAATAGGCGGAATTGAGCACGACTAGTGCTCCGCCTTTATCTGCAGAGACTATGGTCACTGTCTCATTAGTAGCCAATTCATTAAGTGCCAAAGTTTCCTGTCTAGTCAAATTCCTACTCGTTCTGTCATGATGTTTTATGTCTGCAAAGTCTTTTTTTACCAGTGTTTCAAAAAGATCTAACGCTTTATGCGTCATTGGTGACATGAATGTGCTTTTCGGTTTAAACACTTTCTCTCTTATAGTGTCTGCCACAGGTTCAGGGTTCTCTGTATTTGTTTGATGAAAGAACCATCTCAATCTCAACTTCCTCATGAACTTAAAAAAGGAAATTTCAGTCTCAAATTCATTGCTTTGATAAGTTGGTACAAATGACATACCCTTACTCAAAACTGCAATTTGTGCGGAAGTTAGTACAGTGTCTGAAATATTCATAATCAAGTCCTCTTCGGGTTTCGTCTCACGTCTTGTTTTTTTGGCTTGTCCCCTCCTTGTCCGTTTGCTTTGCTTAATGTATGTTGTACCTGTTCGTCCGGAGGGTGGTTGGAACTGTAGCCCCCTTCTAAAAAAGGCTGCCTGCTCTGATTACTTATCATGCTTTCTGCACATGCTCCTGATGCTGTTGCCTCTACAGGGGGACGTGTGGGTAAGGTATCTTGATCTGTGGCCAAACTTTCTTCAGAGGTATTTTCAGTCGGTTTTCTAAAAACCCTTCTCTGTGCGTAATTGTCAGCCCAACTGTACACCTCATCCAACTTATAATCTAAGGTGTCACGCTTAAATTTCCGCAGTTTTCTTTCATGGACCTCCTTAGTATGTTCATCTAGTTTATCATTAATTTCTTTCAAAGTCTTATCCATATCCTCGGCAGACATGCGCTTGGATAATTCGGTTTTCATGTCACTAATGTCTCCCTCTATCTCCTTCAAAACATTTGACAGTTCTTCAATTATAAAAAGTACTAAATCCAGTGAACATTTGTTCAGTATTGCAAACCATCTTGCTAAAAATGGTTTATTAAATTTGAACAACATTGGTCTCAATGATATTCGCAGTCCACTAGGAATGCGTTTAACCCTATGGTACTGTATCAGAGTGGTGGCATGTAGCCTCTGGTTAATTTCTTTACGCAAAGTGTATTGTAACTGTTTAATCAATTGCGCAGTAGTGCCTGGTTTGGTTTTTAGATCCCTGGTTTCCTTAATGAGAGTATAAATATTCTCCGCTTCCTCAGCTGTGTAACCTTTTACATCCGCTTGGTTCTTTGTCATTTGAGCTATTTCGTCAAAATCCATCTCTACACGTGGGTGCAACTCACAAATGGAGCTAAAACAGTACAATGTGCAAACGATATTATGTGATATGCACTCCAATTTTAACAATTTATATCACTTTCAACAATTAAACATTTAAACAATTAAACTTGGTGCTACCCCAAATCTTGACTAGCCCCAGGTCAAGTTGGTACATATAGGAAAATTCACAGAAACCTGTGTTATGGGGAGCACTATTCACTTATTCACTATAACGTGATTGCTTATTTCTTGTTTTGCTTATTTCTTATTTTTCATGCATTTTTAATCAAATCTGAACATGTTACATTTATCAACCTTATATTTCACCAAACAATCCAAACAAAAATATCTCCGCAGTCTTATAGATCAGACTGCCAATGTAACCCAGCATGCACAAGTCACACGGTGAAATATTAATAAACTCTCATCAAAATGGTGGTCGATTTCTTTTCTTCAAAGTTGTTTTTATTCTTCTTTTTCGTCAGAAGATATGTTATTTTGAATTCTTCAAACAACACTCCATCATTAAACAAATGAAGACATATCCCAATGCATTTCGGTATGCACCTTCATCAGGGGAATGCACTATAAATAACAAAAAGTCTGTCATGTATCTACTTAAGAAAATCTCTCACTATTTACAATCACAGTTCAACTGTTGCTTTACTTTATGTAATGTACAGAAACCAGAAGATCACCAGGAATCAAAAACACATCAAGTGTGTGATTAAACATCATGCTCGCAAAAGTTCACTAAAAGTAACCTGTCACCTTATAAACCAAACTGAAAATCAGACTGAGAATCAAGTGAACACCCCAGTGCGAACTACACCTATTGTTACCTGCATGCTTGTGAGAAAGTCGGTAATAAACTAAGCATGATACCCAAATTACTGTGTCTAAGCTCGCTCACCTTCAATAACCACAATAAAGTCGACACAAGTCAAAATTCATAGTCTCTTGGTTCTGAAACAACAAAGTAACACACCTCTTAGCTTGCTGGAATTATTATCAAATGACTGGCTTTTATATGTGTTCGGACCGTTACTTACTCGGTCTTCCTGATCACACTCTCAGGATGCTGTTATCCCTGCTACTGGTAGGAAATTCATTTGCCCACCCTCAAACAGGTAAAAACATAACTCTGAGACACACATCGGATTGCAATTCAAGTGTTTTAGTATATGCAATAAAGTGCCCATGTGGGCTTGTATATGTTGGACGCACCACAAGGAAGGTGAAGGTTCGAATGACCGAACATAAAAGTATGATTCGAACAAAGAATATGAAATCATGTTTGGCTGTACACTGGCAAGAAAGAGGGCATACAATACCTCAATTTAAATTCACTGTATTAGAGAGATTGGTGGAAAAACCACATGTTGACACAGTTAGACTGTTGGCACAAAGAGAGACTTATTGGATAAAGTCCTTGAGGACGCTGACCCCCTATGGTCTTAATGACAAGATTGAAATGATGTGTTTCCTATAAGTATTGCTAAAAAAAATTCATGACTAGTATTTGTATCTGTTTTTAATGAATAGTGTCATTGATATTCATGCCACTTTATTGTGGTTATTGAAGGTGAGCGAGCTTAGACACAGTAATTTGGGTATCATGCTTAGTTTATTACCGACGTTCTCACAAGCATGCAGGTAACAATAGGTGTAGTTCGCACTGGGGTGTTCACTTGATTCTCAGTCTGATTTTCAGTTTGGTTTATAAGGTGACAGGTTACTTTTAGTGAACTTTTGCGAGCATGATGTTTAATCACACACTTGATGTGTTTTTGATTCCTGGTGACCTTCTGGTTTCTGTACATTACATAAAGTAAAGCAACAGTTGAACTGTGATTGTAAATAGTGAGAGATTTTCTTAAGTAGATACATGACAGACTTTTTGTTATTTATAGTGCATCCCCTGATGAAGGTGCATACCGAAATGCATTGGGATATGTCTTCATTTGTTTAATGATGGAGTGTTGTTTGAAGAATTCAAAATAACATATCTTCTGACGAAAAAGAAGAATAAAAACAACTTTGAAGAAAAGAAATCGACCACCATTTTGATGAGAGTTTATTATTATTTCACCGTGTGACTTGTGCATGCTGGGTTACATTGGCAGTCTGATCTATAAGACTGCGGAGATATTTTTGTTTGGATTGTTTGGTGAAATATAAGGTTGATAAATGTAACATGTTCAGATTTGATTAAAAATGCATGAAAAATAAGAAATAAGCAAAACAAGAAATAAGCAATCACGTTATAGTGAATAAGTGAATAGTGCTCCCCATAACACAGGTTTCTGTGAATTTTCCTATATGTACCAACTTGACCTGGGGCTAGTCAAGATTTGGGGTAGCACCAAGTTTAATTGTTTAAATGTTTAATTGTTGAAAGTGATATAAATTGTTAAAATTGGAGTGCATATCACATAATATCGTTTGCACATTTCCATGCATCCACACATGGATTTTGGCACATTCCCAAATTTACTTATGCTGGGAAAACTGAGAATGCATCAAACTGCTATGCCTTCCCCAGTGAGGCATGACAAGGAGAAATGTCTTTATTTCTCTTTGTTACTTACGCATTTTAGGTCTGCTGCATTTTGCAGCACACATAGAAAGAGGAATATACCTCTAAAGATTGTTTTGTGTACCAATGTGTCCTTTTCTGCACAAGAACAATCCTTCTCACAGCGCAGGCACCCATGCACCAGGGCACCCGGATTCCTGAATTGGCACTAGGTAGCACACAGTGTGTCAGTGCTAGAAGACCGCAGGAATGAGCAATATTTTTGTAAATATGGGACATTCCTGCTGTCTGCCTTTCAAGCAACACAACACAGCAAGTTGCCTTGTTGCATTACATGAAATGTAAGTAATTCTGCCCCAAAATTTCTGATTGGAAAACCCAGTGCAGTAACCAGGTAATCAACTATAATCATACTAAATGCCATAAAGGGGCCTGCAGAGTAGTTCAAAGCTGCAGCGTATTGAAAAAACATAACTGCATGCATGTGTCTCTCATGCCTCATCATCTACCACACTGATACACACTTAATCTCATAACACAATAACCCCACCTTAGTGGTCATTGAACATTACATGGTAGCCCTTACCATATAAGATCACAAAACAAAAATAACACAATTTTTACCACACACCACCCTATATGGCATAGCTTGCTGCCCGTATAGGTAAGCGTTGCAGTGCCCCAATCATTCAATCGATCAATCAATCAATCGGAGTACTTGTAAAGCGCGCTACTTACCCGTGAGGGTCTCAAGGCGCTGAGGGTAGAGGGGGGTGCTGCTACTGCTCGAAGAGCCAGGTCTTGAGGAGTCTTCTGAAGCCGAGTAGGTCTTGGGTCTGCCGTATATGGGTAGGGAGGGTGTTCCAGGTCTTGGCGCTGAGGTAGGAGAAGGATCTGCTGCTGGAGGTCGTTCCTTGGATGCGGGGTACAGCGGCGAGGGCGAGGCTAACGGAGCGGAGCTGGCGGGTGGGGGTGTGGAAGCTGAGTCTGCTGTTCAGGTAGGCTGGTCCGGCTTTGTGGAGTGCTTTGTGTGCGTGAGTGAGGAGCTTGAAGGTGATCCTCTTGTCGATGGGGAGCCAGTGTAGGTCTCTCAGGTGGGAGGTGATGTGGCTGCGGCAGGGGACATTGACAATCAATCAATCAGTCATTTGTTAAGTGCACTACATACCTGCGAGGGTCTCAAGGCGCTGGTGGGGGGACTTGGGGGGGGGCACTACTGATCGAACAGCCAGGACGTTAGAATCCTCCTGAAGGTCAGCAGGTCTTGGTCGATCAGTCGGACATAGGCGTTTTGGATGCGTTGCAGTCGTCGTAGGTGTTTGGCTGGGATTCCTGCATAGAGTACGTTGCCGCAGTCCAGTCTGCTGCTGACGAGGGCCTGTGTCACTGTTCTTCTTGTTTCCGTCGGGATCCACTTGTAGATCCTGCGGAGCATGCGGAGGGTGTTGTAGCAGGAGGAGGGGATGGAGTTGACCTGCTTAGACATGGAGAGGGAGGAGTCGAGGATGAATCCTACATTGCGTGCATGGTCGGTGGGTGTTGGTGCTGTTCCTAGGGTGGTCGGCCACCAGAAGTCGTCCCAGGCTGAGTGGGTGGGTCCGAGGATGAGGATCTCCATCTTGTCCGAGTTCAGCTTCAGACGGCTTCTCCTCATCCAGTCGGCTACAGCCTTCATTCCCTCGTGGAGGTTGGTTTTGGTGGTGTGTGGGTCCTTGGTGAGGGAGAGGATGAGCTGGATGTCGTCAGCGTAGGAGATGATGTTGCGGTCGTGATGGCGGGCCACTTGTGTGAGGTGGGCCATGTAGACACTGAACAGCATTGGGCTGAGGGATGAGCCCTGGGGGACGCCGCAGATGATGTTGCGGACTTCGGATCGGAAGGGTGAGAGGCGGACACTCTGGATTCTGCCGTAGAGAGGAAGGACGTGGTCCAGTCAAGAGCCTTCTCTTGGATTCCAGCTTCTAGGAGGCGTGTCTTTAGAGTGCGATGGCAGACCGTGTCGAAGGCGGCTTACAGGTCCAGGAGGAGGAGGGCTGATGTTTCCCCGTTGTCTAGTTGGCGCCTTATGTCGTCTGTGGCGACGATGAGGGCAGTCTCGGTGCTGTGGTTTTGTCTGAATCCAGACTGGGACAGGTCCAAGATGTTGTTGTCTTCCAGGTGGCGGGCCAGTTGCATGTTGACGATTTTCTCGATGACCTCTCCCAGGAACGGGAGCAGGGAGATGGGCCGGAAGTTCTTGAGGTCTTTGGGGTCCGCTTTGGGCTTCTTGAGAAGGGCATTGATTTCTGTAGGTAGTAAGCTTAATGCAAGTGTGCAATAGAATACAATACAATATTTATAATTTGTTCATCACCAAGATTGGTTTTGATCATTTATTCAAGCCATGAAAGTCGGGGGTAATAATAAAAAAGTGACCTTGTGGTATCGCACTCTGACCGAAGCAGAAGACAATATAGATCAGGATATCCAAAAACTCTTGAGTGATGATGTTGATAATATTAGTTTGAGTGAGGCTTGGATGAGCTCTTTTGCAATGCTTTGATAGACAGTCAAACATGCGTTCATCAAACAAAATCATCTTTTTACCTTATAACGGGAATATTGGTCCCCAGCGAAATTAACAAAACGTTTAGGAACTCAGTATGTTTGTGCAAGGTGCCAAGATCCTTTAGCCTATGACCGCCATATGTTTTTAACTTGCCCAGAGATCACTAAATTCTGGATGGATCTTTGTGAATTTTTGTCGGATGTAATTGGAATCAAGTTAGAAGTAACTCCCTTACCTATATTTTTTGGAATAGGCCAAGAAAGTAATTTTGTTTCAAATAAAATGGCTGTAAAATTAATTTTTTATGTTATTCTTTTGGGAAGACGAGAGATCTGCAGAGCCTGGAAATCGGATGCTCCACCCCTCTTTTCTGAGTGTAAAAATAATATCATAAACATTAGCCAACAGGATATAGCTTGTGACCCTAGAAGTCGGGAGAAGATAAGGGCCATGTTGGTTGATTGGTGACACGCTGTTTCTGGCCGTACCTGAATTCCGCTGTTCAGAGCTGCATTGCGCCGATAGGGGAAGGCTCCCCTCAACAAACGCATCTTCGGGCTGTAGAGACCCCCCACCATCTCCCTCCCGCCGTCCTGCTGTTTCCTTACACCGACAGCGGGGCCGACGAGTGGAGCGAGGCGAGGGGCTGCCTACAACTCCCGGCAGCCCTCGAGGTCTCCAGCCACACCCCCAGCACGCCGCGCCAGGAGGCGCATAAAGGGCGTCACTGCTACATGGAGCAGTGACACGCTGTTTCTGGCCGTACCTGAATTCCGCTGTTCAGAGCTGCATTGCGCCGATAGGGGAAGTCTCCCCTCAACAAACGCATCTTCGGGCTGTAGAGACCCCCCACCGTCTCCCTCCCGCCGTCCTGCTGTTTCCTTACACCAACAGCGGGGCCTCCGAGTGGAGCGAGGCGAGGGGCTGCCTACAACTCCCGGCAGCCCTCGAGGTCTCCAGCCACACCCCCAGCACGCCGCGCCAGGAGGCGTATAAAGGGCGTCACTGCTACATGGAGCAGTGACACGCTGTTTCTGGCCGTACCTGAATTCCGCTGTTCAGAGCTGCATTGTGCCGATAGGGGAAGGCTCCCCTCAACAAACGCATCTTCGGGCTGTAGAGACCCCCCACCGTCTCCCTCCCGCCGTCCTGCTGTTTCCTTACACCGACAGCGGGGCCGCCGAGTGGAGCGAGGCGAGGGGCTGCCTACAACTCCCGGCAGCCCTCGAGGTCTCCAGCCACACCCCCTGCACGCCGCGCCAGGATGCGCATAAAGGGCGTCACTCTTCCTGCGAGCGGGACGCTGGGCGAAGCCTGGGCCAAGGGTGGGCCCGTCCTAGCCCGTCACAGACCGGAGGAGACTGGGCTGGGCCCACCCCCCTAACATCTGCTATCAGGTAAAACGATTCTACAACCTATACGCGCTTGTTGGGGAGGAACTGCTTAGCACTCACCTCTCTTCACTAAAAGTAATCCATCATCAATCACTTACCTGGTCAAACCAAACATAATGTCTACAAGAGGTTCCAGGAGTAAAACATTGAAAAATATGACGACTTCTACAGGTCCCATAGATCAATTCATCACCAAGGTGAACCAAACAATAGATCACACTGTTATGCTGATCGACAGACGTGTTTCATATGAACTTGAGCAAGCAAGACGCTCATCAATGGGTCTGTTGGCACAAGCACGAACACCAAGTGTGCAATCCCATAACAATATCACTACATTGGACTCAGAAGCTGATATTCAAGTAATTCCAAATACTGTCGATCTGTTGGTATCCTTACAATTGTCTGACTCACAACTGTCTCATGGACTTGAACAAACCCCTGACATTTTTGCAAGTCCACAAAACGATCTCATACAGAGCGAAACTAGAGGGATAAGGGAAGGAGCAATCCCAAAACACCTAACGTGCAATGAAACTCAACCAGGAAACCACGCAAAAATAGATGCTGTGATCTCAGAATCTAATCTACCATCCGATTTCTGTGATACAAATAAATTCCAGAGTTCAAACAATATCAATACCACAGCAGTTACAGTACATAACAGTAACATCAATACAGACGTACTGACAATAGAAGATCACAATAACGAAACTAAATTCAACCAAACTCATCATAAAAAATCAGCACCACCGCAAGTTAGAAACTTGATTAACGATAAGACTCTATCCTCTCTGACAAAAGAAATAGCGGAAATAGTAAAATATCAGCTACAACCCATCCAAAAAAGCTTAGAACTGATAGAAAAACAAGTAGCGATATTAATCGCCCTCTCAAAAAAAACCACAATTCCAAGACTTTTAGATCCATCAACATCGGCAGGGCCTAAAGCCCCAACTGGAAACGCTAGTTCTGCAAATAATTCAAAACAATTAGCCAACAACTCAATTACAGCAAACATTCCAAATACAAAAACAGGTCAACCAGAGAAAAATTCAAAAAATTCCAACTCTTCAATTACAACTAAGCCTCTTCAAGAACCCCCTAAAATAGCATTAGACAGACAAAACCAACCATCAGCAAGTGCTCCCTCAGTTAAAGCCCCCCCAGTAATCGCGTCTCCTAGACCATCTGCATCTTCAGCCCCTCACCCCGACCGTACACAAAGGCACTTTAACAAACCAGAACGACCAAAAAAGAGATGGACCAAGCCAGAAAACCTCTCCCCGGAGGCTGCCCCCTTTGTAGTCATTCTAACAGGGGTCCCAGAACTAAGCAATGACACAGACGAACCAACCTGGTCTCTGTTAAACAAAACCCGGTATTGGCTGAACATCAACAGACCTAATCATCCCAGCAATATTACCAGAATCACCACGGTTAGAAGGGTTTCATGGATAGGTCATCAACCAAAAACGATCCCTGGTGACTGCATTATAGTCAACCTTGAAAATCCCCGCGCCGTGGACTATATATGCTCCTGGGATTCATTGGAAGGCAGTGGTGGAATTAACACCAAACGCTTATCTTTCTTCTACCCTCAACAAGGTCATCATGCCGAGGACTCTAACTGGCCACCAAATTGGTCCTGGAATCAGTACGAGCAAAGTAGCAGGAATCAGGGCGACTGGGGCTTTGGAAACAATCAATAGAGCAGATTCCAAGGAAAATGTGGGTATGACCAAAAAGATTGTGATGAATGGAATACCTACGGCAGGAGGGCTCACCAATTACCACAGAGGGAACCATGGGCCGGAATTCCAACCTTCAACACCTATAGTTGTCTAGAGATGGTCGACTGACCATCACCACAGTTTAATGATAAGACTTTCTTGTCGGAAAACAGTCTCCCATCAAACAACTAGTAAGTCCTCCCTCAAGCAATTCACCTAATAAAGAATACCTCACGCTAAAGACTAGGACAAACGAACTAACTAGGTTGCAAAAACCCCAAATCAAGGCAAACATGGCACATGATTTAAAATGTTTATCCAAGGTTTATACGAGTTCCTCATCAATAATACAAGCACCTCAAAAGATGCAGGCAACTGTCCTAAATACGACATCTGATCTGCAACCCATCCAATACAAAGAAACTACCGCTGAGAATTTGATATCCACTGCAACCCCGGAGAACCCCGACAAGAGGGTGCTCTTCTGGAATGTTGCAGGACTAGCGACCAAATATGCAGAAAAAAGCTTCCTTGACTTGATTAACTCGAATG
Source organism: Lissotriton vulgaris (assembly GCF_964263255.1). Lineage (NCBI taxonomy): Eukaryota > Metazoa > Chordata > Amphibia > Caudata > Salamandridae > Lissotriton > Lissotriton vulgaris. Next base: position 559,226,518 of record NC_141687.1, read on the forward strand.
ATGTAATCTGTCTTCAGGAGACATGGCTTAATAACCCAATCCATTTATTAGGATATAAATCATTCTTCTCTCAAGCAATAAGATCAAACTCAGGGAGAAGTAAAGGAGGTCTAACAGTCTACGTTTCTAACCTCTGGCCACGTCTTGAAACAACTCTCACAGTAACTCATCAGAACTTCCAAATCATCAACCTTCAAGGAAACAACCTTGAGGTTTATACCATCATAAACTTTTACAATAATATGAATACGACGGAGTTGACTAATACCCTAAATGAAATTCTGAACCAGACCAACAATCTCAAAATAAAGCACGCCAAGGTATCTCACACAATAATCTGGGGAGGTGATTTTAACCTTCACATATGCAATGAAATCAACACCTTCATTTGCGGGACCCCAGACGAACAAGGACACTGCCTTACCCACTTCTCCCACACTACTGAAGGCAACAACATGCAGGCCATCATGGCCGAACTAGATATAGGGTTTGCCAACCTTTTAATAACTCCTACAATTCAATTTACTCCCACCTTTCATGGAAGAGGTCTTGAAACTTTAATTGACTATATATTAATATCTACCAATAAAGCCACACGTATCAAGACCTTCGAGGTGCTCAATAATGTACTCAGTGACCATTTTCCAATAAGATTGACCTATCAAGAACTGATCCACCGAACGAAAAAAGACAAGGTCAATTTTGGTTTGCTCAATCAGGAAGTTTTAACATTGTATAGATTAAACGGATATACCCTCAAATGGAGTAAAATAGACCAACAAGCTGTCAACACACGAATAATTAATATGTGTAAAAATCAAATAGACAAGTGCCTAGATCCCTCGACATCTTCATTAGAGATCATGGCTAACTACGAAGAGATCTTACTGAACATAAGAAATGAACTAACTAAACCTTATAAATCTAATAAGGCAATAAGAACGGGATGGTTCGACACAGAATGTACCAAAGCCTACTCAGAACTAAAGAGGGCCCTAACAAAAAAAGACAGAAACAGACAAGAGGTAATAAATCTACGAAAAATTTATAAGCTAGCAATCAGGAAAAGAAAAAAGGAGCTTAAAACAAATCTCTGGATACAACTACTGAAAAGTAGCTCCCTAAAAGATAGCTCAGCTTTTTAGGAGATAGTAAAAAACCCCTTCTTAAGAGACAACAATGACGATCCATTCCTGGATGTAGCTATAAATGCACAGGACTGGGTACAACATTTTTCAGGAGTATTTGGTGAGGATACATCTGCAGATCTAACCGCCCAGAAATCTCTTCCTTCCGTGAATTACTCAATAGCCAATCACTTCACACTGAGTGAAACAACAAAAGCAATAAAGATGGCCAAAACAGGAAAAGCACCAGGACCTGATGCGGTCCCAATGGACTTCTATAAACTTCTACCAGACCTCCGGTCCCCCCTCCTTACCAAAGTATTGAACGCGGCAAAGAACACTAATCTCCCCGACTCCTGGTCCACTTCAATACTCGTCCCTATTTTTAAGAAGGGCAATAGGGACAGTCCTTCATGCTATCGCCCAATTTCCCTCCTGGACTCCATAGGGAAGATGGCGGGGCGTATACTTCTCGATCGTCTCCAGGAGTGGTCGAAAGAACATGGCGTGCTCTCAGATCTGCAATACGGATTTAGGGCAGGACTGAGTATAGTGGACCAAGTGCTAAATTTAACACTATTGGTCGGAAAATACGTAAACGCAAAAAGATCTTCCTTACACATGGTTTACGTCGACCTAACTGCAGCATTCGACTGTGTGCAACATTCTAAACTTTGGACAATAATGCTGTAAATGGGGATTGAACCATCAATAGTTGACTTCCTCCGCGAACTATACACAGGAGCCACGGGAAAGGTTAGATTTAGGGCAGGTGGACAATTGACAGACAGCTTTCCTATACAGAAGGGGGTAAGACAAGGGTGCGTACTGGCCCCCTTCTTATTTACGCTTTATACCAATGGCCTCGAGAGCGCAATGCTAAAGGACGTAAAAGATCTCCCTGAAGCCGGTCGTCGTCAGATTCCTGCGTTATTATACGCCGACGACGCGGTAATCCTTGCCCAAACTCCTGTCCAACTTCAACAGGCTCTAAATAATTATTGCTCCTTTATGACCAGCTTAAACTTGAAAATTAACATCAAAAAAACGTATGTGATGCATGTGGGCACCAAGGGGAAAAAAGTAAAATCTATCTACGTAGACAATCTACCCCTCGAAAGAACAAACACATACCCCTATCTAGGCATCACCATGGACGAGGCTTTCAACTGGAAAGAAGCAGTCAACTCCCGAAAACTGTCCTTTATAAGAACAGTCGGTGCACTAAAAGCCTTCTCTCTTCGTCTCGGAAAAAGACCTCCGACCGAAATTATTAAAATCTATAACGCTAAATGCATAAGTACTGTAACTTTCGGAGCAGGGGTATGGGGAATGACAAACGTCGAACAAATCCAAAAAGTGGAAAATTCTTTTCTCAGATTTTTACTGGCCGTCCCGAGAAGTACAACCACATATGGTTGTCACCTCGAACTCAGGGTTGACTTTATCTCCGATATCATCAAAATTCAACCCATCATGTTATGGCGTAGAATATGGGCCACGGACGAGTGCCAGCTTACAAGAACAATAATTCAGGACTGTCTGAAACTAGACAACAAGAGAAAGATAAAATGGTTGGCCTACGTGGAATCCTTTTTTACAGACATTGGTTTCCCGAGGTTTTTTGACGACCCACCGTCAGTAACAGACATATCAAAAAAAGATTTCAAAATACTTTGCATGTCACACTTATCTCAACTTCGGTTGCTGACTGAAATAGGGAAGCCATCAGTTCAGCATTGCTTATTAATTCAGCTGGTTCCTACCATCCAACCTTATCTGCAGTATGATTTAACACAATTTGAAAAATTTCTTCTTACCCGTTTTAGGTTTCATTTATATCATTACTTGGTTCTGTTTCCCAAACAAAATGTCTGGACACAAAATACCTCAGTATGCCCTTGTGATTCAATGTCATCACAGTCCACTATCCACGTTTTATTTTTTTGTAAATTTTATACCCCATTACGCAGACGATGGATATTACCAGTATTAAAAGTTCTAAAAATCCGTAAATGCCGCCTAGCCTATCTGGCACTACAATTTTTGGAAAATAACCTGATGACCAAATCGGTTGCTCAGTATCTCAAACTTTGTATTAGGCATCGATTGAACTTATGATTTCTGATGGTGAACCCTGTTTTAATATTTGATATAAAACGGAAGTCTAAAAATAAGTTCCTATGTACAGTCTGATTCAAATTGAATGTAATTTTTAAATTATTTATTGCGTTTTTATGTACTTTTATGGTTTTCAAAAAAAAAACGGAAACCGAATAAAGATGATTTGATTTGATTTGATTTGATTGGTGTCAGAGGACTGGGATCCAATGATTAAGCCAATGAATAGCTGTCCCCTACTTTTGCATGTTATGCTTGAGAGGGGTGGGAGTGTAAGCAGCTAGATTTCTTGTGTGGAAATATTCTATTCCCGTCCGGCCTTCAGTAAGGGAAAGTGAGTATCGCCAACAAGTTAATTGGCAGAATGAGGACCAAAAAAATAAAAAAGATTGGTTTTGATCCTATCAAAATCTTTGTTTCTATCAGACTTCAGAATTATAAAACAAAGTGTGCTTCATTTGCACTTTTATAACTGAAGGTATATCTTGAAATATTTGTACAATTCGTTTACAGGTATTATATTTTTTAGTGAATAAGAAACCCATCAAGATCTTACAGTATTGCTTTTTACACTGCCTGTACGCAAGGCCACTGGAATTATGTGATTTTGTGGCTGTTAGATATTCTGCATTAATATACATTTGTTGCATTTGCCACATAATGAATCATCTGTTGCATTATCTGCAGATTTCAACAAAAAACAAATGTTATTGCTAGCTCCAACAGATCAAACAATTCTGAAAAAGCTGCAACATGTGCTGCCGTGGTTTGGAAGGTCCTTTGAAAAAGTTAACTAGTCATCTTTCAGTTACAAATGACAAAATAATGAAGGGATGCTATCACAAAATGTGCCACATTAAGCTGCATAATTTGTGTTTTCTTGCAATATGATTTAGCCAACATTGCTGCATAATTTAGGCCTATCCCACTACATAATTCTATTGGCCTTTTCTGTTCCCCAGAGCGATTGTTGCATAGTTCACTTTACAATCAAATAAATTAATGTAAACAACATTCCCACATGAAAAGGATAAGCAGTCATTTGTCAGAAACAAATAGCTTGGCATTTAACCTGCCTTGGAACATTCAGCAATTGTGACAACAGAAAATTCATTTTAAAACAATTGTTATTGTTCCTTCACCTTCTGAACTCCCACACCCCTATACTTTAGAGTAGCCTCTGACCCCTGGTCTCTGCGCAACTCCCCCCACTGCTGCTGCTCATCCTCAAGAATGCTGCCTAACTCACAGTCCTCTAGTTAAGCTCTCTGGTATTCTGTACTTTTGTTTTGTCATTGTCACTTTTATTTTGTCATTTTGGGCCATATGTATGAAGGTACCGATTTGCGATTCTGAAATAGCGATTTTAAAGACATTGCTATTTCAGAATCGTAAATCGGTATGTATGTACAAATTCGCTTTTTTTAGCGAATTCTTCGTATTCCTTAATTGCGATTAGCAAATTGCGAATCGCAATTATGGAATGCTTTGCCATTCATTCCTATGGGCCAGGAGGCCAATAGGAATGAATGGGAAGGTAGTCTCAATTTTGCGATTCGCAATTTGAAAATCGCAATTTGAGGATAATTTCAAGGGTGCAGGGGTAACCAAAGGACACCCTGTTGCACCCCTGAAATATGCATGGGTGCACATGTGGCACACATACATGCCCTAAGGGCATGTATGTGCATCACATGGCACTTTTAAAAATGCTGAAATGTGCATTTTTCAAGGAAATCGCAACTTGCCACCAACTAGAAGTTGGTGGTAATTTGCGATTCCTTAAGGGCATTTTGGAAATTTTTTTTGCTTCATACATTGCATTTAGGGAATCGCTAATTTTGCTATTCCTTAAATGCAATTGCAAAATAAGGAATCGCAAATTTTGCGATTCCGTATTTTAAGTCAGATTTTACTTCATACATTTCATTTTGCTAATTCGCATTCGCAAAGGCCAAAATTCTGCTAATTTCAGCCTTTGCGAATGCGAATTTGCTTCATACATATGGCCTTTAGTCATTGGTATTTAATAGCATTCTTTGTATTCAGCTTTTGAATTTTGTTGCTTAGCCTTTGGATTGGCTTAATTTGTATTGGGTCGACTGTCCAGTTCCTGCTATTTTCTCTCCTGAGTGCTGCCCTTCCACCCCCCAGCCAGCCCCTCCCACCTTCCAGGACAACTTGTGGAGGCCGCTGCTTGACTGCGAAGCGGACGTGCCCAGCTGGCACGCCAAGAGGCGTCCCAAAGACAAACCCATTGGCACCCATCCTTTAGACCATGCACAGTGCCAGGAACCCTGGCCCTTTGCACTACCACAGATATTCCAACACAGACCTTCGTGTCCTGGACGCAACAACTGATGCCTCACATCACCGGTCTGCACAGTGGGACCTTTCACCTACATCTGCTGTTGGTTCACTGCCACCCCAGCTCAGACTAACACCACAGCTACCAGCACCTGCCAGCCCCAGATGCCGACACCCCCCAGAGACAACTCATTGCTTCCTGGTCAATGCCAGATCAGTCTGCAAACACGCCACCAAAGTCTGTGACACGCTCTCCACCCTCGCCCCCAACGTGACCTTCGTCACAAAGACCTGGCTCACCCCCACTTTGACCCCAGATATCGCCATGGCAACACCCAGTGGGTACTAAATGAAACACAGCGACCGCACCAACAGACATTGAGGTGACATCGCTATAATACTCAAGGAATCAGTCACCTGAACCATCACAGATGACAAGACCATGCCAATAATGGAACACATGAACTTCCAGATCCGTACCGATGACAAAACCACCATCAAAGGCACCCTCTCATATAGACCACCAGGACCATAAATCGGCCACAGCTACACCAACGCTTAATTCATCACCCCACTCGCCATTGAATCTGAGCACTACGTCTTCCTGGGAGACCTCAACTTCCACTTGGACGACTCCACTGACACTAACTTCACCAACATCATAGAAAGATTGGATAACATTGGCCTCAAGGAGGTGGTCACCGACCCCATGCACAGGGCAGGACACAGGATGAACCTCATCTTCACATCCAGCAACAGAATCAAATACAGCCACGCCTCGGAACTCACCTGGGTAAACCACTCTATCAGACCTTTCTGCACTGACCCCAACTGCCACAGCGCACCCTGCTACTACTGGACCAAGGTCACTCAGCAACAGTGGACGGACACCCTCAGCACGACGCAGCCCAGCATTACCACCAGCCTGGCCCAGACAGTAGGGATCTTCAACGCCTGGATCACCAGTGTCGCCAACCGAGTTGCTCCCACTAAATAAGTCAAAATGCACAGACCCACCAAACGAGCCAGTTAGTACACCCCAGAACTCAGCACATCGAAGCACAGGTGCAAACAATTGGAAAGAAGATGGTGCACCAGCATGAACCACATCGAGAAGCCACCTACAAATCTGCCATCAACAACTACCACCACCAGCTCAAAGCCTCAAAAAAAGGAGGCTGTGACCTACCGGATCGAGACCAGCACCAACCAAACCAAGGAACTCCTCACCACTGTCAGAGAGTTCACCTGACTGTCAACCACCGAAAAAAAACCTCAAACCCCTCCTCACACAAACTCTGCGACGCCCTCGCCAACCACGCCCACAACAAGATAGCAACCAACTACGGAAACTTCAATCCCCTATCCTCTGACCTCTTTAGCCAGCCATCAGCCACTACCATGACCACCCGCTCACCACATTGAAACAACTCAGCACACTGAACACGACCACTCTTATGAAATCCATCCACTTAGGAGCACCCACTGACCCATGCCGCCACCAACTCTTCAACCTCAGAAGAGACAAGATCAGTCACTAGCTCACCCCCATCCTCAACACCTCCATAACCAGAGACACCTTTTCCGAGGCATGGAAACACAAGGAGATCAGAGCCCTCCACAAGAAACCTTCAGCAGACCACAGCAAGCTTCAGAACTACCATCCCATCTCCCTGCTCCCATTCCCCGCCAAAGTCCTGAAGAAGGCCATCAACCTCCCAACTCACTGAACACCTGGAGAGAAACAACCTACTGGACCCTTTCCAATCAGGCTTCAGAACCAACCACAGCACTGAGACAGCCCTGATACCCGCAATAAACGACATCCATACCATGCGCTTCGTATGGGAATCAGTCCCCCTTATCCTTTTGGACCACTCCGCAGCCTTTGACACCGTCTCCCACCACCCACTCATGGATCGACTACGCCAGATAGGAATCACAGATGATGCACTTAGATGGATGGCATCCTTTCTTCTGAGAGGCAACCAAAAAGTCTGCCTCCCCCTTTCACCTTGCAACCTGAGCACACAATCCGCGGTGTACCCCAAGGATCATCCTTCAGTCCAACTTCCTTAACATCTGCATGACTCCACTCACATACATCACCAGATTGCACAACATCATCCTCATCTCCTATGCCAGTGATACCCAGCTCTTCCTCTTGCTCTCAGCAGACCGCACCTCGATGAAGACCAACTTCCACAACTATATGAAGAATATCACTGCCTGAACTAATTGAAGCTCCTCATATACAAAACTGATCTTCTGCAGTCACACCACTCTTTGTAAAAGACTTCTGGTGGTTGGCGGAGCCCAGATCTACCCCCATGCCAACAGACCATGCCTGTAACCTCTGTATCATTCTGGACTATAAACTCTCCATGAAACACCAGGTTAATGCCATTTCCTCAGCCTGCTTCCACACGCTCCACATGCTTGCAAAGTCTTCAGATGGCTACCCATCACCACCAGGAAAATCGTGACGCATGCCCTCCTCACCCGCCGAATAGACTATGGCTACATACTCTATCCAGGCACCATCGTCAAACTCATGCAAAGACTCCTGGTGATCCAGAGCGATGCTGCCACACTGATCCTTTACTTGCCCAAGATAACACACATCACCCAGCACCCGAAGGACCTCCTCTGGCTCCCTGTCCAGAAGAGATGCCAGTTCAAGCTTCTGACCCATGTCTACAAAGCCCTCCACCACCAAGGACCCACATACATGAACCACAGCCTGCACTTCCACCAACCGACCCAGAACCTCTGCTCTGCACACCTCGCCATTGCACAGATACCACGTCTCCGCCACTACCGCTCTGGAGGACTATCCTTACCCAACCTTACCGCCAAAGCCTGGAACACTCTTCACCTTCACCTCTGCACCGCACTCTTACTGACCCTCTTCAGGAAGGGAAGCACCTGAATACCCTCTATGGTGATAAGCTGTGCTATACAAGTACAACTTGCTTGATATACTTTCCCAGCTGCCTCGTTCATTTGCCCTTCCCTGTTGCTATTGCCCTGCTCTTGTAGATTGATGTTCTCCTGTATTTTGAACAGGACAAGAGCCATATGACTCTGGTAATCCACTTCTTTGTCCTGGATACAAGAGGGAGAACAAAAGCCTCTTCTCAGGTCACAAGCAGCAGGTATAGTCCTCTTTTGTTTTACATGTCACTGAGGGTGCCACAATTTATACCTGTGACCCATTTCTGGGCAGGGGAGACTCCTGACCCCTCCCTAACCAATAAGGTAAATGTTCACAGGGGCAACACTTTGGCAGCATGTTCTCTGTGTCGTACTGCAAGCAATCTCATACTGCCTCTCTCTACCTAGCATATAAGACGGCTCTACCTAGCATATAAGACGGTGAACCCCTGCACTTCTTGTGCAGGGTCTGTGTGCCCAACCAAGAGTTGTGGCCAGGAAAATGAGCAACCCCTCTTCTGTGGTCATTCTAAACTAGTTCTGTGGACAGGTCCTCTCCACTGGGATTGGTGGCTGAACTGGGGGGCAAAGAAGGGTAATATCCAAGTGTCTGTGACAGGGTAAACCTATTTGAGGTTAATCAAGATCATGGACAGAGCTCAGATGGCCATCCTGCCAGAGGATCAGAACATCGCTCCCCACCCAGGGTGTTTCTCTGGAGGCAAGTTCACACCTCATCAAGGGGGCCATCAATCTGTTGGGTGACATGTGGGCCTCACGCAAATGGGCCTCCAAAAAATGAGTCAGGGAAAAGATAACTTTCTAAAAGTACCTATTCTGAAATAACTATGACACATCTAACTTCACCAGTGAATTGGACATAGGGTCACTATGTTAGAAAGTCCAAGAATTAGCTTTGTAGCTGTTTCCTAGCTGAGATACCATTAATAAAGTTAATATTGTATCCCAGTGCTTTCCTGTCGAACAGCCAACCCTGCTACATTGAAAACAGCTTTTGAGATCTTTTCATTGTAAGGTCATGCTTACCATTATACCTTAGCATGTATTAGCTTTAAACACCACACATCCTTATGGGCAGTAAGGCGTACTCAGGAGTGACTTATTAATATTTAAAAGGAAGGCTTAGGCCTTTGAAAATGGGTTATTTTGACAGGCTGAATTTGCAGTTATAAACTGCAAAGCCAGGCTATAATGGCATGCCTTCTGTGATATTTGAACTGTCGCTATACCGGGTGGCACAGTGGATGCTGCAGCCCACTATTGACATTTAACTAACAGACACTGGGTACACTCTTGACTTTGTCCCAGAGACTTATAGGTGAGTTAAATTGATCAATTAGGGGCTTCAACGGGGGAGTTCAGGCACTTTACCATTGGTTGGAAGGGGTAATGTGAACAGAGTTCTACTGCCAGCAAAACCATTCAAAACAAAAATCTGGGGCGACACAATGCAATAGATGGTCATTTGCACAAGAACTATCATCAGGAGAACCTGAATCTGAAAGATTAGAACTAAGAGGACCACGAGGAGCAAGAGAAGTACCAGGACTATGAGTGCAAATAAAAGGATCAGGAGGACTGGAAATAGAACAAGCATTTACAATGCAACGGTCTCGCCTTTGCAAAAGTTAGCGCTTTTGGCATTGTAAATGACAAATGTTTTATTTATGTGTTGGTTTTGGAAACAGATAAATAAATGGCATTGTCATGAGCAGTAGAGAGTGAGTAGTAGAGAGTGAGTAGTAGAGAGTGAGTAGTAGAGAGAGTAGTAGAGAGAGTAGTAGTGAGTAGTAGAGAGAGTAGTAGTGAGTAGTAGAGAGTGAGTAGAGAGTGAGTAGAGTAGTAAGTGAGTAGTAGAGTGTGTAGTAGAGAGTAGTGAGTGTGTAGTAGAGAGTAGTGAGTGTGTAGTAGAGAGTAGTGAGTGTGTAGTAGAGAGTGTGTAGTAGAGAGTGTGTAGTAGAGAGTGTGTAGTAGAGAGTGTAGTAGAGAGTGTGTAGTAGAGAGTGAGCAGTAGAGACTAGTGAGTGTGTAGTAGAGTGGTGAGTGTGTAGTAGAGTGGTGAGTGTGTAGTAGAGTGTGTAGTAGAGTGTGTAGGAGAATGTGTAGTAGGGAGTGTAGTAGAGTGTGTAGTAGAGAGTGTGTAGTAGAGAGTAGTGAGTGTGTAGTAGAGAGTGTGTAATACAGAATGTGAAGTAGAGAGATTGAAGTAGAGAGATTGAAGTAGAGAGATTGAGGTAGAGAGATTGAATTAGAGAGATTGAGGTAGAGAGATTGAAGTAGAGAGATTGAGGTAGAGAGATTGAAGTAGAGAGTGTGGAGTAGAGAGTGTGGAGTAGAGAGTGGAGAGTCTGTAGTAGAGTGTAGTAGAAAGTAGTGAGTGTGTAGTGGAGTAGTAGAGAATGTGTAGTAGAGTAGTAGAGAGTAGTAGAGGGTGTGTAGCAGAGTGTGTAGTAGAGTGTAGTAGAGTGTGTAGTGTAGAGTGTGTAGTAGAGAGTGTGTAATGTAGAGTGTGTAATGTAGAGTGTGTAATGTAGAGTGTGTAATGTAGAGTGTGTAGTAGAGTGTGTAGTAGAGTGTGTAGTAGAGTGTGTAGTAGAGAGTGTAGTAAGTAGTGACTGTAGTAGATCGTGTGTAGTAGAGAGTGTCTAGTATAGAGTGTGTCGAAGAGAGTAGTGGCTGTAGTAGTGAGTGTGTAGTGAGTGTGTAGTAGAGCGTGTAGTAGAGAGTAGTGACTGTAGTAGAGAGTGTGTAGTAGTGTGTAGTAGAGAGTAGTGACTGTAGTAGAGTGTGTAGTACAGTGTGTAGTAGAGAGTAGTGACTGTAGTAGATAGTGTGTAGTAGAGAGTGTCTAGTATAGAGTGTGTCGAAGAGAGTAGTGGCTGTAGTAGTGAGTGTGTAGTGAGTGTGTAGTAGAGAGTAGTGACTGTAGTAGAGAGTGTGTAGTAGTGTGTAGTAGAGAGTAGTGACTGTAGTAGAGTGTGTAGTACAGTGTGTAGTAGAGAGTAGCGACTGTAGTAGAGAGTGTGTAGTAGAGAGTGTGTAGTAGAGTGTGTAGTAGAGTGCGTAGCAGAGAGTAGTGACTGTAGTAGAGAGTGTGTAGTAGAGAGTGTGTAGTAGAGTGTAGTAGAGAGTAGAGTGCGTAGCAGAGAGTAGTGACTGTAGTAGAGAGTGTGTAGCAGAATGTGTAGTAGAGAGTAGTGACTGTAGTAGGGAGTGTGTAGTAGAGAGTAGTGACTGTAGTAGAGAGTGTGTAGTAGAGAGTGTGTAGTAGAGAGTGTGCAGTGATTTGAGTTTTACATCAAATTAAAAACGGGAAAGGAACAAACTCATCCTATACATTATTGTGGTAGGTGCCCACGCATATAGGGTTAAATGATGTAAATGTAAATGTAGGTATACTTATATAGCGCAACCTGTCACCACAAAGGGCATCCTGGCGCTTGCCTAGGGAACCCGTCCTGATATTCCCTTGTGAGAAGTCCTGACAGGGCGTCCACAGGGTGAAAGTCAGGCATCCCGCCGCGAGGGGCCGTTGTGGAGATTAAGCAAGCTATTGCCCAGAGTCGCAGAGTGTGAACCCATGAGTCGAGGAGGCACCGGGACGAGAATTATCGAGTCCGTGGAATTTTTAGCCCAAGACCCGCCGGGGCGGGGAATTGAACCCTGGTCCAGGACCGATCTCAGATTCCGGGTCTGCCGCCTCTAACCCCTGAGCCACACTTCTCCACATGATGATGCGTTAGATGCCACAGGTCCCACCAACACGCTTCCTTTATGATAGGAGAATGCCCAACATCGCGGAGATTTGCTCTCTGCTCTTCCCGGATATTTGTATTTTCAAATGTATAATGTTATCCTGCTAAACGAAGACGATGCTCAAACTATAAAAGAAGAGGGTTTCACAGATATGTTAGTCCTTCCGGGCAAACGAAATGACCCAAAGAAAGATCAAGTGACAGTTTAGAGCTCCAAGTGAGTCTTAATAAAATCAGTGTCTGGAACGCATAGCATCAAAAAACGAGCGGGGCATCAAACTGCAGTGTCATTCAATCAAAGCTTCAAGGCTTCTGAGCGCTAGCCGAGAATTATTTTTTGTGAAGCACTAATCACTGTGGAAGGTGCCCCTGCTATCCCAGATGTGTGAAGTCAGTCTGATATGAAAATAAGCAGTATTTGGAATGAATGTATTTGGCAGGGGGAAGGTGGGGCGGCGCAAGACCGTACTGACGAGTGAACAGGAGCCATTTTGTACCGAGTGATTCTGCCTGTGTGCATGTAGACAAACCAGGCAGCAGCATGAGCATGTGATTCGGTAAAATAACAAGCATTTACAATGCAATGGTTTTGCCTTTGTTAAAGTTAGAGCTATTGGCATTGCTCTTGACACTCTGAAGCTCCACTCTGCACTCTGAAGCTCCACTCTGCACTCTGAAGCTCCACTCTGCACTCTGAAGCTCCACTCTGCGCTCTGAAGCTGCGCTCTGAAGCTGCGCTCTGAAGCTGCGCTCTGAAGCTCCGCTCTGAAGCTCCGCTCTGAAGCTCCGCTCTGAAGCTCCACTCTGAAGCTCCACTCTGCACTCTGAAGCTCCACTCTGCACTCTGAAGCTCCACTCTGCACTCTGAAGCTCCACTCTGCACTCTGAAGCTCCGCTCTGAAGCTCCACTCTGCACTCTGAAGCTCCGCTCTGAAGCTCCACTCTGCACTCTGAAGCTCCGCTCTGAAGCTCCACTCTGCACTCTGAAGCTCCGCTCTGAAGCTCCACTCTGCACTCTGAAGCTCCACTCTGAAGCTCCACTCTGAAGCTCCACTCTGAAGCTCCACTCTGAAGCTCCACTCTGAAGCTCCACTCTGAAGCTCCACTCTGCACTCTGAAGCTCCACTCTGCACTCTGAAGCTCCACTCTGCACTCTGAAGCTCCACTCTGCACTCTGAAGCTCCGCTCTGAAGCTCCACTCTGCACTCTGAAGCTCCGCTCTGAAGCTCCACTCTGCACTCTGAAGCTCCGCTCTGAAGCTCCGCTCTGAAGCTCCACTCTGAAGCTCCACTCTGCACTCTGAAGCTCCACTCTGCACTCTGAAGCTCCACTCTGCACTCTGAAGCTCCGCTCTGAAGCTCCACTCTGCACTCTGAAGCTCCGCTCTGAAGCTCCACTCTGCACTCTGAAGCTCCGCTCTGAAGCTCCACTCTGCACTCTGAAGCTCCACTCTGAAGCTCCACTCTGAAGCTCCACTCTGAAGCTCCACTCTGAAGCTCCACTCTGAAGCTCCACTCTGCACTCTGAAGCTCCACTCTGCACTCTGAAGCTCCACTCTGAAGCTCCACTCTGCACTCTGAAGCTCCACTCTGCACTCTGAAGCTCCACTCTGAAGCTCCACTCTGCACTCTGAAGCTCCACTCTGAAGCTCCACTCTGCACTCTGAAGCTCCACTCTGAAGCTCCACTCTGCACTCTGAAGCTCCACTCTGCACTCTGAAGCTCCGCTCTGAAGCTCCACTCTGCACTCTGAAGCTCCGCTCTGAAGCTCCACTCTGCACTCTGAAGCTCCACTCTGAAGCTCCACTCTGCACTCTGAAGCTCCACTCTGAAGCTCCACTCTGAAGCTCCACTCTGCACTCTGAAGCTCCACTCTGAAGCTCCACTCTGAAGCTCCACTCTGCACTCTGAAGCTCCACTCTGAAGCTCCACTCTGAAGCTCCACTCTGAAGCTCCACTCTGAAGCTCCACTCTGCACTCTGAAGCTCCACTCTGCACTCTGAAGCTCCACTCTGAAGCTCCACTCTGCACTCTGAAGCTCCACTCTGAAGCTCCACTCTGCACTCTGAAGCTCCACTCTGCACTCTGAAGCTCCACTCTGAAGCTCCACTCTGCACTCTGAAGCTCCACTCTGCACTCTGAAGCTCCACTCTGAAGCTCCACTCTGAAGCTCCACTCTGAAGCTCCACTCTGCACTCTGAAGCTCCACTCTGAAGCCCCACTCTGCACTCTGAAGCTCCACTCTGAAGCTCCACTCTGAAGCTCCACTCTGAAGCTCCACTCTGCACTCTGAAGCTCCACTCTGAAGCTCCACTCTGCACTCTGAAGCTCCACTCTGAAGCTCCACTCTGCACTCTGAAGCTCCACTCTGAAGCTCCACTCTGCACTCTGAAGCTCCACTCTGAAGCTCCACTCTGCACTCTGAAGCTCCACTCTGAAGCTCCACTCTGCACTCTGAAGCTCCACTCTGCACTCTGAAGCTCCACTCTGCACTCTGAAGCTCCACTCTGCACTCTGAAGCTCCACTCTGAAGCTCCACTCTGAAGCTCCACTCTGAAGCTCCACTCTGCACTCTGAAGCTCCACTCTGAAGCTCCACTCTGCACTCTGAAGCTCCACTCTGAAGCTCCACTCTGCACTCTGAAGCTCCACTCTGAAGCTCCACTCTGCACTCTGAAGCTCCACTCTGCACTCTGAAGCTCCACTCTGAAGCTCCACTCTGCACTCTGAAGCTCCACTCTGAAGCTCCACTCTGCACTCTGAAGCTCCACTCTGAAGCTCCACTCTGAAGCTCCACTCTGAAGCTCCACTCTGAAGCTGCACTCTGAAGCTGCACTCTGAAGCTCCACTCTGAAGCTCCACTCTGAAGCTCCACTCTGAAGCTCCACTCTGAAGCTCCACTCTGCACTCTGAACGGTCAGACTCCAAAAATGGGCCCTAATCACAATAGTATTATTTCACCTGCGTGAATATAAGTCTTTGAAATTCTGGCCAGTGGTAATACACACAAGTAATATAAAATTGTTGTTCCAAAGAGCATTAAATGGAAATAAAACAAGTACCAGACCCATTGACGCCTGCACCTTAAAAGCGAAACTGACTGAAGCAAGCGCCCGGGCCACATTGAAAAAAAAAGCCACACACATTAGATGCAGTCAAGGCGCGCTCACGAACTCAGAAGGCACTCCACATGAACAACTACCAGACACATTGACGCCTGCACTTTGAAATGAAACAAAGTGAAACTGACTAAAGGAAGCGCACGGCCCATTAGATGCAGTCAAGGCGCGCTCACGAGGTCAAATCTCCAAAGGAGAAGCTCGTGACAGCCTGACTACAGCAGAAAAATCTCGTAACAGTCTGATGTCCACAATATTCCCAGAAAAGTGGCAACATAAGTTGTCTCGCATAGACAGCAAAAGCTTCGCTTTTGCTTTCGTCTAGGCGAGACCTAAAAAGGATCTGTAGGAGTACCTCAACCAAAATGATCAAGGCAAATATGTCCTGGATAAAGAGGGACTAGGAAGATCAGGCAAGGCAAGGTCAGGACCACCGCAGAAGGAGGCCAGGACGAAGGGAAACAGAACAGGGAGGACCAATGTTGGGGTGTACAGTATCAACAGAATCTTGTTCAGCAGGGGTTTAAGTGAAATGAAAAAACTGGGGGGTCTCTCAAAGGGGCGTAGCCACTGTAATTAAGGGCGTGGCTTAAAACACGTAAGCTAAAAATCTGTGCTTAGCATAGTGTGCCGCCTGACTTGTATTTTGCTGTTTCTGTCATTGCTTCCAGATATATCATACAACAAGTAACAACATACCTTCAACAAGTCAGGACTATTTGCTTTGTCAATTGTTGTTGGTTGCATAAGATAAATAAGCAGCAACTAAGGCTTGTATATAATATTGAATAAGCATCCACTTAAAGCCCTGGTGACACCACAGCAATGTTGCTGCTCCTGAGTTTCAAAAAGAGAAGCAACATCCAGAAAGAAAATGACTCTTTAAATGATCTCCCTTCTTCTACAACGCTCACCTGGAATGACGTCATGCCGTAACTTCTCCAATAGTGAGAAGTGAGCGGTGACCAGTGTGAGCAGCACACATCGATGTGCAGCTGTCACCGACCAACTGTGCCAGGGCACAAAACAGAGCCCGATAGAGACCTGTTTCGAGGCCCCCTTTAAAAAACTGCTGGTGCTCAGACCCGGTGAGACCCGGCCCACTTAAAGCCCTGTTGTCCAGGAGGATGAGGACTAGGAGGGCAAACACCTGGCCTAGAAAGACTAAAAACAGGAATATGACCTGGAGGAACACTAACACCAGAAGAACCAGAACCAAGACAACTGGAAGACCAGAATATTGGAGATCAGGAACAAGAGACCCAGGACCAGGAGGACCAGTTCAGGATGAGGGCTGAGAGAGGGTTTTAGGACTAGAAGGAGGCAGATGTAAGACTGAGGAGAAGGACTGTGAGATAGAGTAGGAGAAGGAGGAAAAGGACCAGTACTAGACGAGGAGGAGGACTAAAAGAAGCAGAAT
The DNA here is from genome assembly GCF_964263255.1 of Lissotriton vulgaris. NCBI lineage: Eukaryota > Metazoa > Chordata > Amphibia > Caudata > Salamandridae > Lissotriton > Lissotriton vulgaris. Next base: position 559,243,323 of record NC_141687.1, read on the forward strand.
AAGATCAGTAGGTTGAGGGGTGAGACTAGATCCAGGAGTAGGGACAGTAAATGAGTGGGAGGAGAACCAGGAGGCTGGCAGGGAGGTTGTGAAGAAGGAGAAGAAGGGAAAGAGGACTAGACGAGGTGGTGATGAGGAGGATGAGAAGGAAATAAAACACAGAAAGGGTAGGAGTACCAGGACACGTTTAGGACTTGAACTCAGAGGAAGATCAGAAGGGGGATGACAAGGATGCAAAGGAGAAGGACCAGAAGTAAGAGGGACATGGAGGGTCAGTGAACCTAGAAAACTAGAGCCAGGAGAATCAGGAACAGTGTCCATGGAGAAAAGGGCCAGGACGACTGGGGGAGGACAAGTAGGACTATGAGAACCTGAAGTATAAATGCTAGGTGGAGTAGGAGGACTTGGATCAAGAAGACCAGCTCATGGCCATGAGGACAAGTGCGGGACCAGGATAAAGGTTGGGAGGAGGAGGATGAACAGGAGATAGATCACAAGAGTGGGAAGAAGGACCTGCCCAGAATCAGGGGGATCAGGGATGAGGGAACAAGATCAGTGCCCAGATAAAAACAAGGAGTATGAGGAGAACATAGAGCAGGAAAAGAATAACCACGGCCCATAAGAGGAGCTGGACCACAGGAGCAATAGAAGGAGAAGGAGAAGAAATAGGCTGAGGACAGGACCAGGCGAAGGGCCAGGAGGGGGAATACAAGAGAGTGATAATGATGCAGAAGATAAGGTATAAGAGAGAGAAGAACCAGGAGAAGAAAGAGGAGGAGCAAAACGGCCAGGAGAAAAAGGAGCCTCAAAACCAGGTGTAGCAAGTGGAGGAACCCAATGCCATTCTAGGCCACATGTATAAAAGCAGATCCATATTGCCAGAGGGCGCAGCTTTTATAAACTATTTTTAGTTACTATCCTGTGACCAATAGCTCGTTAGAGTCCTCCTATCTTTTTCAACACCCTTACATCAGCGCATAACTTCCTCAACTTAAAACGTAGTCTATTTGTGACCAATTTAGTAAACTGGAAAAGCTTTACTATCATATTGTTCTGGTTACCTATCTCCTTGGGAGCAGAGTTTCTTAAAATAATAAAAAGCCTGTCATTGACTCCACTCCTCTTGATGCCACCCTTCATGACTTAACCCCTTTCTGCTGTCCCATGATGTTCATTCTTTGCTTTGTATTCTATAGACATTTCCATGTGCTGGCAGCTTGCGATTGTACATAGTTATCAGGCATTTCTCCATCTCCTCCTGAGCTGGACAGTGCAGTTCCTCTTCTCGGTTCTCCTACTAAGATCCAGAGCTCCCTAATCTGCCTGAGGGCCTTGAGAAGGCTGCTCAGAGCTGCACGCCCAGGAGTTTGAGATTCTTCCAGAAATAGGTGCCAATCATCCACTGGGTCTAGAGAAATCATTGCCATTCGGTCCGAGTGCCCTGCATCCGTTGAAACATGGCACTTAGTATAGGTTTATTTAATTTTGGCCAAGCTCAATGGGCACTGCACCAACCCCCCACCTCGCTCATTTACACGTTGGTCATATGTGCCACAAGTCACAACGCTTCCTGTTCTGGCACGTCTGTAGGGCATGCCACATGTAGGGTGACCAACCGTCCGTAAATTTCACGGACTGCCCGTTATTTGGGCCTCTTGTCCGTTGTCCGTGAGCACTTCTTTGACGGACGCCTTTTGTCCGTAATTTTGGGGATGGCAGCAAGCTGTGCCAGCTCGCACTTCTCTGAGGCTGCAGGAGCCCCTCCCCGACCTCGCTCAGTCTTTGTACGGGCCCATTGTCATTCTGATCTGGCTGATTATCACCTAAGGAATGACAATGGGCCAAAGGTGTAGGGAAGCAATGAGTAGGGGGGGGGGCGGGCATGGGGGGTGTCATAAGTGTTTAATGGCCCTTCCTTTGATCTGTGACTCGCAGATCCGCACAGGACAGAATACCAAACAAGTAAATAAAAATCAAGAATAATCACTGTGATGCAGCTTGAGAGTGTGTGTGTGTGGGGGGGGGGGGGGGGGGTGCAGAGCTGCAGAGGGTGCCAAAGTACCAAAAGCGGCGAAAGAAAGAGAAATTATGATGATCATGGTAAAACAAGGCAAATAGAAGGAGAAACCGAAGGAATAATAGAATGCACATAATGAAAGAAAGCTGGACAGAAAGAGAAAGATTTGCATTTAACAATGGAAGGAAGGACATAAGGATATTCAAATGGAACACAAATGAATGTTAAAGTGGAATATGGAAATAGGAAAAGAAAATGAAATATGAATTTAAAGAATAGAGAGAGACCAAATGAAAGGATGCACAAACAGAAAAATGGAAATAAAATAAATGGAGGATGTAAAGAAGACAGTAGAGAACAAAGGTGATAGAAAGAAGGACATAAGGAAAGAAAGAAAATGAAAAGATGGAAAGGATAAAAGACGACGGTCAATATAGGTAAATGCCGTTTTTGACCAAGTTTCTTTCCTGCTGTAAAAAGCATAGTTTTGCATTATTTTTGCATACTTATCAGGGGAACAATTTTCACAGAATTCAAAAAGAATGACCAGGATAGCTCACTTTGCTCCTTTATTTAGTGGCACATAAAGAGTGGGTCTTTTATTTTTTTGGCTACTACCTTGCAATGGGCCCTTGTGTAGTTACAGATGTGGCATGCCATCCTCTGCATAGGCCTAGGGCACTGCATGCTGCTTATGTGGAGGAGCTACATTTTGAAATATCAGACAGGATGAAAGGCAAAGACTTCTGAGTGATTTGCGCTACTGCAATTTTCGGGCCATAACTAAAATGTCTATTTAACTCCGGTGAATAATGTATCTCTTGGAGAGATCTGAGGTTTCACTAATCCCAGTTTTGACTCATCATGAAGAAGCATAGAGGCATAATGCGACTCTTGTAAAGCACAAAGTGTGACATGCAGAGTAAAGTATTTATTTGTATTATAATTGTAAAGACAACCCCCACTACTATGTTGTGTATATCCTCAGTTTGTATTTTGGGGTCACTGGAATTATGCAATTGTGTGGGTTCAACAGTTTTCGCATGATTATGGATTTGTCGCATGTGCCACATAATCCATCATTAGCTGAATATAGCTGAAGATTCTAATTTAAAAACAGTTGCTACCTCAAATGGTTAAACAATAAGGCACTGATGTATTGCAAAGGATCTTTATAAAGGTTGACTGGTCATCTTCCTTTACATATTACTATATTTGAGTGTTATACAGGTACTAATGAGGTGCAACCTATGACCAGAAAGTGTTAAAATATGCAAAAATTAGAAAATAATATGGTAATACTATGACAAAATTTGCAGCAAATTCCCTTTTCTTGCCAAATAATTTAGTCAACCCTACAGCATAACTCCAGTGGCCCTGCCTGTAGTACCTACCAGAATGGATGCCATGTGACTTCTACACCTTGTAGCCCTCCTTGTCTTAAGTAACATTACCCATATATCAGCCGGGGTCGGTAGGGGAGTACCTGCCGGGGCGGTGACGTAGGGAGGGGGAGGGGCGTGGTGGGGGGTAGTGATCTATGGATAATGGAGGTTTACAGGTAAGTAAACTTTGAAATAAATCAAACGAATTTCGTTGCGCGCACTGCATTGCATGTGGGGATGCAGTGAACACAACGAAATTCGTTTGATTTATTTAAATGTTACTTACCTGTAAACCTCCATTATCCATAGATTACTACCCTGCCCCTCCCCCTCCCTTCGTCACCGCCCCGGCAGGTACTCCCCTACCGACCGCGGCTGCTATATATTGATTTACATACTTATACTAGTCATTGTCTCTGAACAATAAGCGTGTGAGCTAAAACACTCAACACCCTACATTGGGCTGAGCAGCACTGTAAAATAAATGACATACACATGAGCGAGGGTCTATATAGTGATGATGGGCACCATGGGCGGTTGATAGTGAGGGAATCTGTGCAGAGGGAGGTCTTTGGTGATGGGGTGTCACGAAGGCTGAAGGACTGTGGAACAACACTTCAAAGGAACCCCAAACTGTAAACAAAAATATCATATGAAATGACCTGCACAGTTGCTCAAAACTGTGCTCATACCAAAACGGCGAGTTGCACGATTGTCTTAACTTAATATAAACTTATTTTGACGTGTACTTATGTTTGTTGTCTCTTTACTTACTTATACACAATTGTACGACCTCCTCTGAAGTGTCTGAAAACGTACCTTTCGTCCCAAATTTGTGTCCTGTATTTTGACCCTTTGTCCTGAATTTGTGTCCTGAATGTTGACCCTTTTTCCTGAATTTTTACACTCACTGTCCTGAATTTGCACCTATGCCAGTTGGTCACCCTAGCCACGTGTTCTCTCGTTTATGCCAGGCTGCTGTTCAGATCCCACAAGTTAAGGGAAGTGGTTTAATTCCGGTTCAACTGCTCATTGTAGTCAGTTGCGCTGAAACCGCGAGCTGCTCTCTACAGCGGATGGGAGGATGCTGGCGCCGACTGCAGCAGCCCTGTAGCCTTGGAGGCGAGACAGTCGTAGGAGCAACAGGCAAAGCAGAACCTTTCTTAGGATAGACTTTGGTGTGGAGATACTCGGGGGTGCTGAAATTAAAGTTGGAATAACGTCCACCCTCCCCCACCTCCCCCCATGAAATGGGGAATAATTGCTCTGACCCGAATGTACTATTTATTAAACAGCCACTTTTGCTTCATTTCGGCGGGTAAAAAACGCTGACATTTTCCGTCTGCTCAGAGCAGACACAAATTATCTGCTGGAGGGCTGTTGGGGAATGTGGGATGTGATGGCATGCAGGCCGGGGGGGGGGGGGGGGTCCTCCACGGTACACGTTTTCCTGTCTGGGGGAGTCGTGGGGTGGGGGGGGGGGGGCTTGTCTGCCAACCCTAGACTGCCGCAGTGGGTGGGCAGGGGCCAGGCAATGATGCTGTCCGCAGGCTCTGCCCTCCAGCATTAGTAACTCACAGGCCCAGTGTCTCAGACACTCGCGTAATTGCGGCTTTGGGTATTTCACCCAGAGTTGTTGCTCTGGGTGACTTCCCCATCTCAAAGTGATGGCCCTAGTGTGCAGAAAGCGAGAAATTCTGAAGGGGCAAGGAGGAAAATATATATATACACAAACTCTTCAATAGGGGACTGTATATTCCTCTATTGTCAGTCCATAATCCTGGCATTCGTTTCACTTCATTTTAACAAAAAACATTCAAATACCGGAAAACACGTGATTACATAATGTAATTATCGTAATATTAAATTACTTCATCAAATCTAGTGTGCAGAAAGGGAAGGGAACTTCCGAGGTCCCGGGGACGATCAGGGCAGGGGATTAATCTGCCCCCAATCCCACCGAGGCGTTGCCCATTCCAAGGTGGAAAAAGGAAACAAGAGCTGGTAATAACTTGGTGAACCAATGCCATCTTGAGCACCTGGCTTTTGTTATACCACCCCGCAAAGGCACTGACGGTGCCACAGTCAGCTCTACCGACTGTTTATGAAAAGACAACAGATGCAAAAAGAGTGGCTTACATTTTTTTTAAACATGACCAAAAACCTGATGCTTAACCCTGAAGCTTTTCTACTAGGTTTAACATGGTTTGCTGCAAACTCCATGTGCTTGCTTTCGGTGAAGGGGTCAAAATGGGCCTAAAATTCCATTCTCCAGTCTCTCGCCCTCGGCCACTCCGAGCGCAACACCCGGGCCTGGCCTCATTTTCAGGCGGCAGTGGGCGCCCCAGTCCCTCAGCGCGTTGGACGCTCTCCACGCCTGCCAGGTGCGGGCTCCCCGCTGCTTTGCATGCTCTTCTCACTCTAATAAGCCGCCGGATCATTTATCCCTATTTCTCCCAGCTTTCACGCGGCGGAACATTCATTAGGCATTAATACAATCCCACCTGCTGCTGCTGTCTGCACGCGCTGACGGGGTATAAATCAGGCCCGTGCAAAGAGGGATTTCTGCGGCCAAACTTTCTTGTTATTTGATTATAATTAGCTGTGATGTATGGAACACAGATAAGAGGCTGGGTGATTTCCATTCGCTGGAAGAAGTCGGGGGAGCAGAAAGGATGCAGAGACTGTAAGGTAGACCCAGGGCGACAGAAATTATGCGGCAGGGGAGGACCAAATTGTGCAAAAGGATTGACTAAATTATGTAGCAAGAAAAACTGAAATGTGGCACATTTTGTGATTGTAGTATTTCATTGTTTCGTCATTACACTTGTTAACACTGTTTGCCAAAAGGTTTCTCCTTATTTGTACCAGTGTAACACCCAAATATAGCAATGAGCAAAAGAAAGGTGAGCAGTCAACGTTTGCACGAAGTGCCTCGCACTGCGCGTCAACACGTCACTGAGGTTTTAGTAACTTTTGATCCTTTTGAGTTAGAAACACAATTTATTTTCTGCTAAAATCTAGAGTATACAAGTGGGTCTACCATTGACTGACAGTAGGGATCTGCTCTAGTTTAGGCACCCTTGTGTTAGCAATCTGCTGTGCTAAACAGTGATGCGGGTATTGCTGCCCATGGTAGGGTCTGGAGTCTAGGGTTCCCCTGGCTTGAATCTGGTCTAGTTTTTTAGGCCCTTTGTCCTGTCTGGCATTGTTGAAGGGAGAAGTACTTGGTAGTAGTAGTAGTAGTAAAGCTTTATTTCGATATAGAAACATATCATAAAAGCAAAACATGACAGCATAAAAACAATGGTCGAAACAAAGCAATTTACAATTCATATTACCATTAAAAACATTTCATATTTACACAAGATAATCTTAAAATTTATGAAAAATGAAAAAGGGACACTTTACTGTATCGTCAGTTGTTTAGCAGATCTTATGCGCCAAGCCCAGCCTAGGAATTTAGCCAAACAAATGGAAAAAAGGGTCTTGTATCTGAGAGCAGTATTCTTATAGCTTCCAGATGTGAGCGAGTTCCCAGGCTCCTACAAAGAGGCTTCAACCACCTCCGTCTAGGGGCCATATAGACTCGACACTCAAATAGAAAGTGTGCGACAGATTCAATTTTTAGCTTGCAGAATGGGCAATAGGGTACAGTTTGCAGTGGAGGTTTCCAGGTAGAGGTAAACTGACATAGAGGTAAGACCCCAACCCTGAATTTAAAATATAATGCCCTATCATGTGAACTGTGAATCAAGTCCAAATATGGTTCTCTGGAGGGGATATCTTTAACCATCAAGAAGTTGGCAACAGATCTTGGGTGATTTGATTTACCAAGTCTCTCGTTATCGTACTTGGTGTTTAAGTATGGTTTATAGTTTCATGTGCCTGTGGTTTAGTACGAATACACAGTGCACGTGTTATATATCTAGTGTGTTTCAGCAGATCCCAGACAGTGTAGCACAGATTTCAAATAATTTGTTGTCTCATTGCCTGCCATATGGTACATTGTATTGGATTCACGTGTTTAGCATTGGCTAGCCTCATTTTTGTTGTCTACAGTGTTATTGTCCTAGTGCATAACAGTTGTGGCTTGTGCCTACAGTCTACCGTGGTTTATGTGGACACAGTTCTTGCAATCTGGAATTGTTCATAGCACAGAACATCTGTACCTGCAATCTAGTGCAGGTTACAGTTACTCTTACGCGGAAACTGATACATGTGAATGTAATTTCATGTAATGGTAGGAAATATATAGCATGCAAACCACAAGCATAATTGTCTGTAGGTACCGAACCCACCATGAAGCTGAAAAAAGGGAACCGATCTAAGCCTCTGAAAAAACGGAAGGGTTTTATGTTTTTTCCATGGGACTGAAGCAAACTGGAAGATGTAATTTGTGGAGCAGGCTAAATCCAGAGATTGGAGTGCTGAATGGAAAACTGTATGGTCATATATATTCCTCTGAAACACGCCTATTGAAACAAATGGGGGTGAGGTCGCACACTACTCACACACCGGCGGTGTCGCCCCTAAGGACTCTGGTTAATGTAGTAACGTGTTTGCAATGCATCATCTTTCGATCTTCTGCTATCTTCGCTGTCTTCGCCATCCCTGGACACGTGCTTCGGGATATCACCCCTCGTCAGCAGGGATAGGCCGTGTTCTGGGGTTGCCGATGGCTGCCAAATATCTGCCAGGTTTAGTATTACTCAGGCGCGTAGGTGCGGGATCCCAGGCTCGTCAGCCAACTGCTCAAGGGAGCTTTAATGTTACAAATGGGGGTGGGGTCGCACACTACTCACACACCGGCGGTGTCGCCCCTAAGGACTCTGGTTAATGTAGTAACGTGTTCACAATGCATCATCTTTCGATCTTCTGCTATCTTCGCTGTCTTCGCCATCCCTGGACATGTGTTTCGGGGTATCACCCCTCGTCAGCAGGGATAGGCCGTGTTCTGGGGTTGCCAATGGCTGCCAAATATCTGCCAGGTTTAGTACCACTCAGGCGCGTAGGTGCGGGATCCCAGGCTCATCAGCCAACTGCTCAAGGGAGCTTTAATGTTACAAATGGGGATGGGGTCGCACACTACTCACACACCCGCGGGGTCGCCCCTAAGGACTCTGGTTAATGTAGTAACGTGTTCGCGATGCATCATCTTTCGATTTGCTATCTTCGCTGTCTTTGCCATCCCTGGACACGTGTTTCGGGGTATCACCCCTCGTCAGCAGGCATAGGCCGTGTTCTTGGGTTGCCGATGGCTGCCAAATATCTGCCAGGTTTAGTACCACTCACGCGCAGTGTGCGACCCCATTGGGGAAATTCTATTGAAAAGACTTTATTTTTTTAAAATAAAATCCACGTTTTCCAATGATTGTTTACAATTGTTTTATTGGTATATGTTTTTCTTTAACTAAAGCAGACCCCCCTGCACACACGTGTCTCATCTCTGAATGCCAGCTTTCTCCCTTGGACTACACCGTCCACCCAGTCTCTGTGCCTCCAGAACCTCCAGCAATGTCCTGCATTGCCCATATATTGTCAGACCCCTGTGTGCATTGCATTTAGTTCTAGTTGCATGGCATTGCCTTGAGTTACATGTTATGCTCAGGACCTCTACCCCAGAGCCCACTGCTTGTCAAGGCTCTGGTTGCAGGGTATGGCATCCTGTCACTTCCTATTCCCAGCTACTATACAAGCTCTGAACTGTATGTCCACTGCACAAAACCTAGCACTATTACACTTGGTGCAGGCTTTGCCCCCGGAATACTATATTCTCCTGAAAGGCTGCGAGAACAAGAAAGGTGGAGGGTTTCGATTATTCTGAAGGAGGAAGTTGGTTGCCACATGTAACCCTCACATATCCTTTGATTGTGAAAGTGTTACTTTTGCTATCACTTTCTCTCCCACAACCACGTTCTCTGGGATATTGCTGTATAGACCTCCTAGAACCAATGGCAATTTCTTCTACTCTGTCGGAAGTAACAGTAAATGTGGCCAGCACCAGCAGGACAGGATGGCCATTCAGCAGTTCCAAATAATGTCAGGACCCATCCATGAGAAATGTAATTTACTTGTTACTTGGTCTGATCATCTTTTGCTCTCGGATTCCTGCAAGGCGCCCCTAAACATAATACCAGTTACCTGGAAAGAACGAGCTTGGTCTAACTGCCTTTGGAAACTTAGACACAGGTTCTTAGGAAGTCCAAACCTTCGCTAGGGTCTGATCCAACCCTAGTTAATGACAACATTTCTCGTTGGTTAGTCTTCATTGGATCTGGTGATCGCTATAAAGACTCACATGGAAAGAGGCAAGGACAAATCGGCACCTTAGTATTCCCCTCACATTCGGAAACTTAAACAAGTCAGTAAAAAAATAGAAAGGGTTTGGAAAAGAGATTATGGAGAATCTACCAAACAGAAATATCGGGACACCATTAGAGCTTTTCATGCAGAGATCAAAAAGGATCAAGCAAAATACTTTAGGAGAAAATTAATGGTGCCACCAACTCTCCACGCTAAATGTTCTGCATTGTGAAACATCTTTCAGAGCCTTATTCAACTGGACCCACCTTGAAAGCATCTCCTGCTAGGTGTAACAACTTGGCACATTTCTTCAAGAGGAAAATCAGAATACCTATGACGCATTTCAACTGATTCCCCACTCTGATACTGATAGGCTTAAGGAAAATGTGTTGGTCACTAATTTATCCATGCTGAGTGCATTCCCAGCTCTAACACTTGATAGCCTCTCAGATGCTTTTAGTAAAAGTAAATTAGATTCCCCTAGGGATGTGGTCCCCCCCCCCACTTGCATCTTGGCCAAAAGAGCAGGGGTGACCCTGCTTGAAATGGCAAATCCTTCTTTAACTTCAGGCATTGTCCCAGTGGCATAAAAACATGCCATAGTTAAAGCACGTTTGAAAAAGCCCAACTTGGATCTGCTTGATTCCCCAAATTACCACCCAATATCTCTTTTGCCAGGAATAAATAAAGTTCTTAAAAAATATTCTAATCGCTCACTCTCAGAATGCTCACAGAACCATATTTTGCACCCTATGCAGACTGGATTCGTCCCTATCACAGCATTGAGACTGATCTTTTGGCGGTGGTAAAAGAGGTTAAATGGCTACTGGATCTGGGAAGTTCAACAGCGATTATCCTCCTAGATATTACTTCAGCTTTCAATACCCTAAGTCACTCCATTCTTGGTGAGAGAGGAGAGACTAGGGAGTGCTGGAATTGTTGGATCTTCTTTAGCCTGGCTTAAGTCTTTCCTGGAAGATAGGACCTTTAAGGACTTTGAGGGGGACTGTGCTTTCGAGAGCCTTCTTAAATGCGGACAACTCCAAGGCTCGGCACTTAGACCCACCCTTTGTAATGTATATATGAGACCTCTGGCTGATATTGTCTTCCCTTTTGGGATTTCAATAATATTGTATGCGGATGATACACAACTTTTCTACTCACTTAACCAGACAGATGTCTCTGCATCCCCCGTCTTTAGGTCCCTGTCTAGAGAATGTTGCGTATTGAATGAAGAACTTGTGCCTCAAATTAAATGGGGACAAAACAGAACTATGCTCTTGGGCATCAACCCTGACCCGTTTTCGCATCTGGGCTGGCCAAGCTGCCTAGATCCCCCTCTAACTCCAAAACCAGCCATAAAGAGCTTAGGGATGGGGCCGGCTGACTCTCTCAACTTTGACTCTAAAGCCAAAAAACAATCTGCTGTGGCATGCTGAGAATGCTGTGTCAAGTTTTTCCCCTTCTCCCCTCCGCCTCAAAAGGAATGGTTGTCCAGGTGCTTATTCTCACTCGCCTGGATTAGAGCAATTCACTTTTTTTCTGATAGCGCCTAAAGACATGATAAAGAAATTGCAGGTGGTACAGAACTCTGCCGCAAGAATACTGTATAACATTCTGAGACATCAATCTGAGTGACAAGCTTTATGTCTCCTCCACTGGCTCCCATTGGCAGAGAGGATTACATTTAAATTACTCTGTAACACCCGAAGGCCAATTCTTGACAAAGGGCTGTTGATTACTCAGTCATTGCTTTCCCCTTTAAGACCTGGGAGAAAGCTGCGCTCCTCTAATGCCTTTTTGCTCAAGATCCCAATTATCAGGAGAGAAAAATTCGGAGGGCAATCTTTTTCTTATAATGTAGCAAAACTGTGGAATAGCCTTTGTAAAATAAGGGTAGGGCTAAGACCTTTTTAAGATGTGCCCGGCGCTAACCGCCCTTGTACCATTCAAATTACCAAGCAATGAGGCAGGCGCCGGAGACCAGAAGGCAGGAAACAGAAGTTTTATTCCGACGGAGCAGAACACATCAGACCGGACAACAAGGTATCGTCTCGAGGTGCTCTAACAGCCTCTCGGAGGCCTGGCCTCTTATACACTGGTTTATGGCATGTGACCTTTCTTTATTACAATCAGAACATTGTGAACACCAAGGAAAAAGACATCCCCGTAATCCTCGTGTCAATCCCACCCCACATGCCTCTACAATAGAGATCCTTAACCTGCTGATAAGGGGAGGGGGTCATCACGCAGCTGAGTGTTCTGCCGATTTTTAGGATGTGTGCGCCTGATCATATCCCGGGGGGTGGGGAGGTCTTGATCACTAGAGGGTCCTTTGAAGAAGAGTGACTTCATACAATAAGGGGCAGTAAATGATATTTCCCGGCTTAGGCGATGGCCTCGGACCTGTGTGGACAGCTGGACACGGGGAAGGGGTCATCAAAGGAGTGGTATTCATGCCGCATGGACAATCGAGCGCGGAGGGAAGGTTTACCAACAGAGAGGCATTCATGGGAGGAGAGGAGATGTTGGTCAGGCGCAGGCGTAACTCCCAAGGACAGGGTCATGCAGAAGGGTCATGCTCATGAGGGGGAGGGAGGGAGAGCCAGGGTGCGCGGAGGATGCTTACTGGGTGAGAGGGGCGCGCTGGCGACTGATTGTGGACAGGGAGACCATGATACCTAAAATGGCGGTCGTGCATGTTGTACGTGGGTGACAAGCTGGCGCAGATGATGTTCAGTTCGTAAACTAAAATTCCACAGTCCTCCCTTTTAACATGTCTCGCCAACTTGTCAGTTCGGATTTATCCCCATAAGGCCACGTACTTCTACTTCGTAGAGGGGACTCATGTGCTCAGTTCGGAAGTCCAAAGTCTTTGGGCACATACAGTTAGAAACAAAGCTGCACAAGGAGGGTAGACATTGAATACCCAAGCAACACCCACATAATATCACAACAGGTATCAGTGTGAAGGATAACAGCCTCCAACCCCAGTTCCTCAAAGTGTCCCAAAACCAGCTCCCAAGCGACCATCCTTCCTGTTCTTGGTGAACCTCTGAGGAAAGTCTGTGGAGGTGTTCAATGGCTTTGTAGACTGAAGGTGAATTATCCGGCACGTAGGTGCAGCAGCTAGATCCGATGATGCGGCATGCTCCCCCTCGATCGGCTAGGACCACATCTAACACGAGGCGGTTTTGAATGGTCACAAGGCGGACCGCCTGAAGCTCCGCCGTGTTGTTAGCGAGGATACCAGCCGTGATGTTGATCGTTGTTTCTACTGCCTGGGTCAGGTGTCGGATAGCGCGGCTATTTGCCATTGGGCCCCACAGAGGAACAAGTCCCTTTGCTGCATCTAGGAACTGTGCTCCAGTGGAGTCGGCTTGTCCAATGTCATTTGCACGCCTCTGCCGGTGATGGTTGGCAGGGGCTACATACGTGGGTGGAAGGACGAAGGCAATGTAACAGGTGCCCTTCCAACCTTTCGGGAGCCAGGTGTAAGCTTTGGTGCCACACACAAAGTACATATTTGGAGAAGCAACAAAGGATGGGGGGTCAACTGAGTCCAATGTTCTGGTGATTCGGCAGGCACTGTGACCCACCAGCTGTGTTCCAAGGCCCTCGAGACAAACAAGACCTGTGACATTGATAACGGACAGGGCCACCGTCAGAGTGGCGGTAGTTTGTTTTTGCAGATGAGAGAAAGTGGTTCTGGCTGGATTGTGGAGCACCTGTACTTCGACTCGTTCTTTGGCTGGAATGTCTTTAAGGAAGGTGGCGCCCGTGAGCGCAGGACACAGGGCAGCAGAGGTCTTTCCGCTTTTGTTCAGCCAGAACCCAGAGTAGAAGTGCGACACTGTCTGGCTGGAGGTGGCGTTGTCCTTGTGGCTCTCTTGCATGAGGATCAACCAGGCGAGGCAAGAGCCGTGAACTGAGAAAGGAGAATGGATGAAGGGGATGGAGTGTCCCGTAGCATGCGGGAGCAACCCGCAGATCCAGCAGTTCGTAGCATTTGCAGCAAGGTTGTGTTGGTGCAACAGTTGCACGAAGGAATTGTTCCAGAATTCCCTGCGCCTTTCTCGGAGCTGAGGCGACAGAGAGATTAGGTGATGCTCTTTCAGGGGTGTCGGTTGTGCAGTAGGTAGCAATGCTTCATGAGCCGGTGTGCTTTCCTCCAGAATCCAGAAGGAGGTCATGAGGAGGAGGCAGAAGAGGAAGACAATAAAAAGTGCGATTGTCTTTGATTTGTGCAAGTTGTCAGTCTTTGGATTTCTATAGTGGGTATTTCCCGTTGCTTCCATCATCTTCTTATCTGGCGTTTCCATCATCTTCTTATCTGGCGCTTCCATCACCTTCAAGGGGCTCGGTAGCGGGCAGAACCACAGACTTCGTTCAGCTTCTCTCCCGGCAACCCTTGGTTGTGCTTAGGTCACCGTTCTGAGATTCAACTTAGTCCGTGGCCTACTTAGCCGAAGCTCCCTCCTTTCGACGCAGGAAATACCCTTCTCTGGATGGCACAGTGGGATCAGAGAATTTTGCAAGTTCGAGTGCCTCAGTATCGGGATAACAGTTCAATATCGGTCGGTCTTTGCTCAGGAGCTCTTCTTGGGTGCTGACGCTTTCTGTCGTGGCCAGGTTTGCAGAGACCTTCCGGCAGTGATGTGCGTGCAGCCAGTGCCTCTTCCCCTCCACTCGAAGCGCCATCCGTGTGGTAATCAGCACTTGCCAGGGGCCCGTCCACCGAGGTTCCAGACTCTTGGTCCGTTGGAAATTTCGTATTAGGACGAAATCTCCCAGTTGGATGTCGTGTCCGGGGCCCCTGGAAGCATCGGGGATGGCCTGCTGCACCTGTTGATGAATGACAGACAACGTTTTAGTTAACTTGCACAAATAATCAGATAGTAGGACGTCCGGGACGTCATGAATGGAGGTCGGTTTGGGAGCAGTCCAGAGATTCATCGGTCGCCCGAATACGACCTCGTAGGGGGTCAAATGGTTCTTGGTGGGAGTGGAGCGCATTGATAACAAGGCCAGTGGGAGGGCATCCGGCCAGTTAAGCCCAGTGGTGGCCACTATTTTTGACAATTTCAGCTTCAGTGTGGCATTATGGCGTTCCACCAGACCGGCGGATTGGGGGTGGAAGACCGCATGAAACCTTTGCTTCACTCCCAATCCCTTTAAGATTAATTGGATAACCTCAGCTATGAAGTGGGGGCCATTGTCGCTCCATAAAATTCGACAAAGGCCATAGCGAGGAAAGAATTCCTTCAGTAGTACTTTGGCAGTAGTCATGGCAGTGTTGTCACGGGTTGGATAGGCCTCTACCCACTTGCTGAAGGCACATACGATGACTAGTACATACTTCCAGCTTTGGCATCTCTAGTTGGATGTAGTCCATCTGAAGGACCTCAAAGGGGTGATTGGGGGTCCCAAACCCTCCCCGGGGTACCACAGTTCCTTTCCCGGGGTTGTGTTGCAGACAGATAAGACACTGTTGGACTGGGCGTCTGGCTGAGTCGGGGATTTTGTCGTTGTGCCAGACCTTGGAAATGAGCTTGATCATGGGTGCAGATCCTATGTGTGCGGGGGAATGAGCCATCGTCAGTATGGGGATCAGGTATGAGTCAGGCAGCAACCATTTGTTTGCATCTTTTGTTCGCCAGCAGCCCTCATCGTCCTTCAAACCCATCCCTGCCCACTTAGTCAGTTCGTGAGGGGTGCTGGCCGACTGGATGTCTCTGATCATTACCCTTGCGTCACTCCATTTCTCTGCTTGTGACCTGGTCACATACATGCGTGTCACTGCCCTATTTTCAGCTGTGGTTCGTGCAGTGATGTCGGCCAATGCATTCCCTTGTCCGACTAAGTCTGTCACCCTCTTGTGTGCCTGACATTTGATCACCGCTAATCGTTTGGGGAGGAGAACTGCTTCAATCAGGGCGGAGACTAGATCTCCGTGGAGGATAGGGGTGCCGTGGGACGTCAGGAATCCCCTCTCCCTCCACAGGAGCCCAAAATGGTGAACCACCCCGAAGGCATACTGGCTGTCTGTATATACGTTCGTAGTGGTCCCCGTGGCTATGATGCATGCTCGTGTGAGGGCTATCAGCTCAGCTGCCTGGGCAGATCGTTGTGTGATGCAGGCTGTCTCAACTACTGTTCGGGCTGTCGTGACTGCATAGGCAGCTGAAGTGGTGCCATCTGGGAGTTTGATGCATGAGCCGTCTACCCATAGCTCTCCATCGGGGTCAGTGAAAGCAGTATCTCGGAGGTCAACTCTACTCCTAGTTTGTTCGTCCGTGAGGGTCACACAGTCGTGTATGGGAGGAACGTCGGGGTCATTTTCAGGCAAGGGCAACAATGTGGCAGGATTCAAAGTCGTGCATCTCTTTAGTGTGATGTGGGGTGCAAGTAGCGTCAGTTCGTACCCTGTCAGTCGTGCGCTAGTCAGGTGTTGAGTCTTGGTTTGGTTCAGGAGAGTGTCGACAGCATGGGGTACTAGCACGGTCAGAGAGTTTGAAAGTACGATTCCTTCGCTCTGGCGGATAGAGACGGCAGCGGCAGCTACCGCTCGAAGGCAGGCAGGCAAAGCTCTGGCTACAGGATCAAGAGTGGCGGAGAAGTAGGCACAAGGGCGCTGCTTAGGACCAATTGATTGTGTTAGGACAGACAATGCACACCCCTCCCTTTCGTGGGTGAAGAGGGAGAAGGGTTTGGAGTAATCCGGGGTTCCTAGGACAGGCGCTGAACAGAGTGCATTTCGTAATTCACAAAAGGACGTTTGACACTCGGGGGTCCAAGGGAGCGGGGAGGGGACATCTTTGGCCAGCAGGGCAAGTAAGGGCTTTACAATGAGGCTGAAGTTAGGTAACCATTGTCTGCAAAAAGAAGTTAGGCCAACCAAAGAGCGGACTTGCTTTTGCGTTTTTGGGACAGGGGTGTCTAGAATGGTTTGGATTCGGTCGGGTGTGAGTTTCCTCCCTTCTTTGGACAGGAGATGGCCTAGGTATGTCACTTGTGGCTGGCAGAACTGTACTTTCTTTTTGGAAACTTTATGGCCATTCTCTGCAAGAAAATGTAGGAGTTGGACAGTGGCTGTGACTGCAAGTGGGGTGGTGTCGGCCGCCAAAAGGATATCATCGACATATTGGATCAACACCACTCCATCTGGTAGCTGGAAGGCATCCAGCTGTCTTTTGAGGGCCTGGCTGTAAATGCTGGGGCTTTCAGTGTACACCTGGGGAGCTCTACAGAATCGGTACGAGCGGGATTTTAAAGTGAAGCCGAAGAGATAACGGCTGTCTGGATGGATGGGGATAGAGAAAAACGCATTCTTAAGGTCGATAACAGTGAAGGTAGTGGCAGTGGACGGGATGAGGGTCAGAATGGTGGTGATATCGGAGACAAAAGGGTATTGGGGTACAACCACTTTGTTAATTTCTCGCAGGTCGATGATGAAGCGGTATGCTTTCTCATCTCCTTCGCCTTGCTTCTTAACAATAGGTAGGATTGGGCTGTTGCAGACGTTGCTAACCACTTCTTCAACCACTCCTGCATCTACCAGAGACTGAATGATCGCTACCAGTGCCTTCTCGCCCTCTGGGGATATCCGATATTGAGGGAGTTTCGGGAGCATAGCGTCCTGTCTTACGGTTATATGAATAGGGTCAATCATCATTCGTCCCACATCAGAGTCACTTTTGGCCCACAGGTACGGAGGCAGGGTGTCAAGCAAGGACAGGTCAGCGTCGGTTATGGAGCACATGCGTCGTGAGGGGCAGGATCTGGGCATGTCTGGATTGTCGTACAGGATGACTCGGATTCCATCTGGGGAGCACCTAATGGTAGCTCGAAAATGTTTCAGTAAGTCAATGCCCATAATGGCGTCGGGGGAGTTGGAGGAGAGCAGAAATGTCGTGTCAGTGGTGTTGCTTTCTAGGTCAAAGGTGATAGGTACGGACAGGGGGTTAGTGGAGGGCGTCCCATCGAAACCTATCGAGGTAATATGTGAGCCAGACAAGGGTGCCCTTGGAATCAGTCGTTTCGATAACACACTACGTGTCGCCCCAGTGTCTACCAAAAATGGAGACTCTGTACCCAGGACCTTAGCGGTGACATAAGGACCTTGCTGGTCAACACAGAGCTCGACTGGATCCCTCCCTTGCCCCTGGCAGTCCTATGCAAAATCGGGGGCATTCTCACCATCGGACAGTTGATATTGGTTCGGTCGGGGGCGGTCAAATGTGTTCAATCTCCCTGATCTGTCATTGTTGGTGTCGTTTGTGTGCCCTCGTCCTTGTCCTCTGTTTCTCTGGCCACCTGCCACATCCCTGGGGTCCCTATTTCTATTCATCTCTAGCAGAACCGGACACTCGGATTTCCAGTGGCCGAATCCTTTGCAGAAGGCACATTGGTCATTGCTAATGTCTCTACGTCCAGTGTGTGGTGTTGGGGAGTGATCTTTAGGAGGTACATTTCTGGGGGCGGTCGATTGGTAGTTCCCCCTTGGGTGTTCCCGTCCTACCGCTATACCTTGTATCTGGGCTATCATTACCCTTTCTTTTATATCTTTCTTCTTTTTCTCGGACGCCCTATCATTCTCATTCTTTTGGTGTTCGTAATACTGAGCCATCTGAAGGATAGCTGCGGGTTTGGAGGCCCCCCAACTACTCTCACTCGTCTGCAGTTTTTGGGAGACCTCTTGTGTTAGGCCCTTTACATAATTTTGTACAAACAGGTGCTGTCCGGTTGCGGTGGTCATGTCTTGGCCACTGTAGTCGGAGAACACTGTCTCGAATCGGGAGAAGTATTCTGACACATCTTCCTGGGGTTTCTGTCGACAAGCCGTGACTATCGACCAGTCTACCTTTCTTTCTGGGATCAGTGTCTTTAACTTCTGGACTAATTTATCTGGGAGTTCCAGTATGTCCTTTACTGGTTTCCTTCCTGGCTCTCGCTGTCTATCTAGTTTACCGAGTTGGTCCCAGGTATGCCCAAACAGATCCGCGTGGTCAGCCTTCCGGATTTGCTTCCACACGTCAGCTGGCAGGCATAACCCGAAGAACAAGTCAATGTCCGCTAAAGTCATTATCGTCGAACCCAAGGCTGTGCCTAATTCGGTATAGAATGCTGTCGGGTTCTTTCTCAAATCGGGCAGAGTTTGCTTAAAGGTTAGGATATCTTGCCGGTCCCATGGTTGGTAAACCCAATTGTACACAACCCTCCCTTTTGCATCTGCATGATTAATATCATCGCTGGTTCCCTGACCACGTGGCGGGATCCAGTAAGGAGCCGCCTCTCTGATGGGCATCATAGTATTGGCTACTTCTACTGAGGTCGCTTCAGGGACTGTAACCTTGGCTTCTGGTTTTTGTTCCGTGAGGTGGCGGAGGACCTCAAGCATCTGCATGAAGAGCTCCGTCGCCTCACATTCAGTCCCATCTCCAACATCAATCTTCCTATACAGCGTTGTTAGTTTAGCGGGGCCCTTACTTTGATACCTATCTTCATATGCGTTCAGGGTGTGGTAGCTGAATCGTAAAACGAAATGCCGTCTGTGGCTGTCGGCATGTGAATTATATATGCTCATTGTGTATTCTTCGCTCTCCCTCCGTTCTACTAATGTCTTTGCTATTTTGTCGATCCCATCCCGCTCATCTTTGCTCAACCTATTCGGTCTGGCTGGTGGTTGTTTGCTAGCCTCTGGGTCGTCTGACGATGTTGTCAATGTGGCTGGTGCGGAGGCCGTGAGGGCCGGTGCACTAGCGCTAAGGTCGCTCTCGTTTGCACTTAGGGCCTGCGGGTGTTGTTGGCAGGGGGCATACGGAGGGGGCATGTAGATGATTGGGGGACCTAGTAGTAACTCATCATTCGCCCGCTGTTTGGAGGGCAATTCAGGGTAGAGCGCAGAGGGGGTCCTAACAGGACATTGGCCTGACGACCCTAATTCTTGGTTTTGTGCGGCTTCCTTTCTTTCTTTTATTTCTTCTTCTAGTTGCTTAGCGGCTAGGTGGGCTGCCTTTCGTAATTCTTTCCCTATTTTTGCTTCTTCTCTTTTCTTTCGTTGTTCCGTTTCTTTGCGCCACATGCCAATACTATCGAGCATAGTGGGCGTAGTCTTATTTTTCTGGAGCGCTATTTCTAATGCTTTTATTTTATGATCATCAAAGGAACCTATCAGTGGCCACTGACTTTCAGGGTTCTTCTTTGTATATTTATGCCATAGTTTAGTATAAGCTATAGCGACTAGTCCATGCTTAGTGAACATGTCCTTATTAGGGGTGCCCTCCAGTGGAGCCGGATGGTTCATCTCTAATAAGCGGTCCGGGCTGTACAGGCTACCAATCAGTGGGGAGAAGATAGGCATGACGGGTTACAACGGGGACAAAGGTCTGCACTACCTATCTTATCACGGCGGGCAAAGACTAGACAGAATATTTCTATTCTCCGTTGTTTGCCGGCGGTGAATACCTCAAACGAACCAATACCGAACAATCAGTGTTCGGTCAATCAAACAATCAGTGGGGAGAATAAGTGGGTACGAAAAGTTTGCGTTACCCACCCTTTCTCTACCTGCAAAGAGAGACCTTGTTCTTCCCTGTTTGCAGACAAAGAATCTCCAGACAAAAACAGTGGAGGAGGAAGATAGGCACGACGGATTACAATGGGGACAAAAGTCTGCGTTACCTATCCTTCACTGCTTGCAAAGAGAGAGCCTGTTATTTTCTCCGTTTGCAGACGGTGAATCTCCAGAGGGTTTCAACAAAGCGTAATACTAGTATTATCCAAACCAAACAATTTTTTTCTCAGTTCGTCGTGTCTCCACGACCTTACCCGGACCGCATGGACGGTTTCCTGTCTTCTGAATCCAGCGCCCGATCGTCCTCTCTTCTTCGTGATGTTCGTGGCACTCCTGATGGTTCCCAGTCAGGACCGTAGATCACTCGAGAGAGGTCTGTTCGGAACTAGTGAAGGTCGGATGATCGGCTGTCAGACGAGGGTCTATCGGACACGAGCTCTCCCGATCGTTGCAGTCGTTCACTCTGTCGTTGGGACCTCTCCCACTGGATCCACGTGTCGCTGATGGGCCCCACGCTTTGGGACGCCAATTGTAAAATAAGGGTAGGGCTAAGACCTTTTTAAGATGTGCCCGGCGCTAACCGCCCTTGTACCATTCAAATTACCAAGCAATGAGGCAGGCGCCGGAGACCAGAAGGCAGGAAACAGAAGTTTTATTCCGACGGAGCAGAACACATCAGATCGGACAACAAGGTATCGTCTCAAGGTGCTCTAACAGCCTCTCGGAGGCCTGGCCTCTTATACACTGGTTTATGGCATGTGACCTTTCTTTATTACAATCAGAACATTGTGAACACCAAGGAAAAAGACATCCCCGTAATCCTCGTGTCAATCCCACCCCACATGCCTCTACAATAGAGATCCTTAACCTGCTGATAAGGGGAGGGGGTCATCACGCAGCTGAGTGTTCTGCCGATTTTTAGGATGTGTGCGCCTGATCATATCCCGGGGGGTGGGGAGGTCTTGATCAATAGAGGGTCCTTTGAAGAAGAGTGACTTCATACAATAAGGGGCAGTAAATGATATCTCCCGGCTTAGGCGATGGCCTCGGACCTGTGTGGACAGCTGGACACGGGGAAGGGGTCATCAAAGGAGTGGTATTCATGCCGCATGGACAATCGAGCGCGGAGGGAAGGTTTACCAACAGAGAGGCATTCATGGGAGGAGAGGAGATGTTGGTCAGGCGCAGGCGTAACTCCCAAGGACAGGGTCATGCAGAAGGGTCATGCTCATGAGGGGGAGGGAGGGAGAGCCAGGGTGCGCGGAGGATGCTTACTGGATGAGAGGGGCGCGCTGGCGACTGATTGTGGACAGGGAGACCATGATACCTAAAATGGCGGTCGTGCATGTTGTACGTGGGTGACAAGCTGGCGCAGATGATGTTCAGTTCGTAAACTAAAATTCCACACCTTCCCTTCTCTCCTCTGTCGATTGAAAAGGAGATTTCCTTCCACAAATCATTATAAACCTGGCTCTTTTAGAATGTGTCTTTGTTAATCCCTTTCCTGTGCCTCACCAACAGCCCTAGGATGCTTATGGGTAGCCATGTGCTATACAAGTCCTTATCCTCTCCGACGCGACGCAAATTCTGCCACGGTGTGGATGAATTTGATGCATGCGCAGTTCGGACCGCCCCCGGCAGTCCGACGCACACGAGCACCGTGTCGTCGGATGGGCGGGGGCCGCCCGACGCATCGAAGAGTTTATAGAATAAAATGGAATAGAAAACCCTGTATGTTTAGCAGACTATGAACCCTGAAGTACCTCTTGCCATAATCTGATCGCAGCTCCATGTCCTCAATATCTGCTGCCAGTTACCTTTAACTGATCAAAATTCGCTCTGGGCACAGGACTGTCATGTTTGTGCCTAAAATGAAGTGAAAGCAGTTGTGTAGTACCAAAGTTCAAGCATTTACGAATGGAGAATTGTCTCCTACATGCTACCATTCAGCATGCTGCATTATGTTTAGCACAGGGCCTTCTGATTGTTGGGGTTTTCCTGTTCCTCTGCACCTGTGGGAACTCAGTGGGTTTTCCTATAGATAGCTAATGGTGTGGAGGGCAGGTGTTGGGTATCTAGGAAACTGTAGTGTGTGGTATGTCAAGCTAGCGGTGTTTCTTCTTGGACTCATGGGTGCCAAGAATCCTTCATCAAGAGCCAAGCAAGACCATACAAAGTGCCAAGTCCAATATGGTGGTCTCTCCATTAGAAGTTATGGGAACTTCATTATCAAAGATGTAGCAGTATCTTTTCCTATCAGGATTCAGGCTTTAAGACAGACACACAGGGACTGGAGATGCTGGAAGACAAGTTGATGTAGGGGTAGACAAGCATACTAGACTACTGACTACTCACATGTACTTACTTACTGTGTTAGGAGCATTGCTAGGTCAAGATGGCTAGATCTTTATTTAGACCCTGTGGTAACTTAGTCCAATACCTGACAAAGTGTTATGTGTTTACATTAGTATAGTATTCCCAGTTAGAACACCCATGTAGAATTGATATGGATTCTATGTCCCTGGGTGTTCTAACAGTAGGCGTTGGTCAGAGAGACCTTGGCTTCATGACACTGTGGATGTACAAGCTGTCTGATGGAAATAAACTGATTCTTACAAGCAATGCTGATTACTGGATTACTTCACAATTTGGCGACGATTGGGAACTACTAAGAAGAACCCAGAAGAATTTGTTTTTTTTTCATTTGTTTCCAGACAGTGTTCAGTCGTTTTAAAGTATTTATTTGTGTGTTGATTGCACCTGTGGCTGATTAAGTTAAATGTGCTTTGATTGCACCAGCGGGAGATCTATTACAGTAAATTTGTTTCTTTTTTTTAGCAAGTTTTGCGAATTTAAAAGTATTAAGCCTACTAACACGTCTGTGCGCTGTATATGAATTTGAGCGCTGAGATGTGTGTTGCAGTTCGAGGGAATACACCATTTGCTCGTACTGCAGTGTAAAGAGGATTGTTCTGTTTTGATTTGGGGAACGATTTTTATTGTATTTTTGAAAGAGTTTGGACTTGAAAACTTGGCGTGCATAGAGAAAACAGCAGCGCATCATTTGAAATCGTTACCTGATTCCAGAGCGCGCCGCGAATGTGTCCCTGCTTCCTGCTCTTGCTGTACATGACGCTAGTCGGCAAAGCTCAGCATCGCGTCATCACGCTACGTCTAGTGTGATGTCAGACCTAAGGCGGACATTTTGATTTGCCAATTTCATTGGTACTTTGAACGTGCCGATTTTCATTGATATTAAACATTTTGGTTCGTGTCTGAGGCGTGTACAGTGTGTGCATCGGAAAGCTTGCGAAGTGTGAACTGAACTGTCATCATTGATTTTGGCAACAACTTCGTGCTACGGACATCGGTGACTACATTTATTATTTTAGCTAGTTGTTTTATTATTAAGTGTTCATAAATGTACTGATTTCATCCTGTTGGTGAAGATATTAACAGTTTATATATTTAAAATGTCTAATAACATTAATACTCCACCACATTTTTTACCAACAGCAGGCGAGCCCAAAATGGAATGGGATCTCTGGTATCCTATGTTTTAGCCTATGTGGATGTTATAGAACAAGATTGTTGTTCTCTCAAAAGGAAATTGGCACTTTTGAGAAATTGTTTAGGGGGGGCAGGACTAAAAGAATTGGGAAATTTACCTGCCATTGAAGGTGGAGGTTATTTTAATGTGTTGGAGGTAGTTATTAAACAAATGAGTGTTAGGTTTGGTAGAAAAAATAATACTGTAATTGAGAGGTTTAAGTTTTATTTGCGTGCTCAGAAGGAAGATGAGTCCATTGAAAACTATGTAGCTGCACTACGCACTTTAGCTGGGTCGTGTGCATTTGAAACAATCAATTTTGAACAGGTGTTGAGGGATCAGATTATGACGAAGAGAAAAGCAAAAAGATTCAAGAACGTTTATGGATGGGGACAGAATCTTCTCTGAGTGCAGTATTAAATATTGCTAAAGGGATAGAACAATCTGAAATTTTTGTAAGCGAAATTAGAGGCAAAGACGTTAAAAATAAAGAAATAGTCCCGGAAGTGGCTATAGTAAAGGATTTTCATAATTCTAAGAGATCACCTTTCGCTTCTACTAAAAAGGAGAATTTTGGGAAAGAGAATACGTTTTTTGGAGAGAAAAAAACCAAGTAGTGTGTTATAGGTGTAGTGGAACTGATCACGTAGGGAGCTACAGGGGTTGTCCTGCTTGGAACAAGGTATGCATTAAATGCAAGGGACCCGGTCATTTTAGCAAAATGTGTAGATCCTCACAGTAAGTAAATTTAGTGATATTCGAGGAGGATGAAAGTCTTGAACTAGTTTCTGAAATTAATAGTTTACTATGTGTTGAGGACACTAGGTGTAAAGGTTTTCCCAGCGAAAAGATTCTAATAGATGGGGAAGAAATATCTATGTTGATTGACTCATGCGCTTGGTACAGCATCATTGGCAGAGATATATTTGACAAATTCTGGGGTACAACAAGATTATTACCACCAGATGTTCAGCTAGGTGGCTACTCGGGTTATAAAATTGATCTTGATGGTTTTATGTGGTCTGAAATTGAATTAAAAAATAGGAAAATAAAAGGAAAAGTGCATATTGCAACCAAAGGTGCGTCTATTCTTGGTTGGCCTCACCAACATGAACTAGGAATAAAACGCGATCCTAATGCATCACCTCCGGTGTATGTTGTACCATGTGAGGATGATGAGTTCACAGTAAAAATAAGAAACAAGTTTCCTTCGATTTTTACTGACAATCTAGGGGAGTTTAGCAATTTTCAGCACAGAATAATTCTAAAGGAGGGCGCTACTCCCATTAGACATAGAGTCAGAAACGTACCATTAGCTTATCGTGACAAATTGAAAGTGAATATTGTCGGATTTAGTAGCTAAAAAAAAAATTGAACCTACTGAATCTTCTCCCTGGGTTTCGCCAGTGGTTTTATCCCTCAAAAGCAATGGCGAGCTTCGTCTATGTGTGGACCTTCGCAGTTTGAATAAGGAGATCTGGATTAATAGGCATCCGTTACCACACATTCACAAAATAATTTCTACACTGTTGGGTGCTTGGGTTTTCTCCACCATATATTTAGCTAGTGCTTACCACCAAGTAGTTTTACATGAGAAATCTAAATTTTGAACAACTTTTATTACACCTGAGGGTATGTTTCAGTTTCGTCGCATGCCATTTCGCCTGGCAAGTGCGTCCTCAGTTTTCCAAAGACTTATGAAGGAAGTACTGGAAGGGTGTACTGGTGCTATCACCTTCCAGGATGACATTTTGATCTTTGGCAAGGATTTTGAGGATCATGATAAGAATTTGGAAAGAGTGTTGCAATGTGTACAGAGAAAAGGTTTAACTCTAAAATTTTCAAAATGCAAATTCAGACGAAGTAGTGTGGAATATCTGGGTCATGAAATTTCCTCACAAGGTATCAAACCTAAATTTAATCATATACAAAGTATATCTAATGCTCCTGCTCCATCGACAAAAGAACAACTTGTATCATTTTTAGGTCTCACTGAATTCTACAGCAAATTTGTAAAAGATTATGCCTCAAAAGTTCATTCATTGAAAATGGTGTTAAAGAAAAATGAAAAATTTGTGTGGAACAGAGATCAACAGTTTGCTTTTGAACTACTTAAGAAAGAGATTGTTAATGCCCCTTTCCTAAAACCTTTTGAAATTGGAAAAGATTGCATAGTAGCTGTAGATGCAAGCAACGTTGGATTAGGTTCCGTATTGATGCAAAAGAACATGGGTGAGGAGTATGTAGTTTCATATGCATCTAGAACGCTTAGAGGTGCTGAATACAATTACTCTACTATCGAAAAAAAAGAACTGTTAGCATGCACTTGGGCTGCGCAACTTTTCAGACAATTCTTGTGGGGCACTAAATTTCATTGAAGAACCAATCACAAGTCATTAATCAGCATGTTGGCAGCTGGTGGTGGTCGGACTCTGACTGCTCGTTTGGCACGTTTAGCTGCTAAGTTGCAGGAATTTCAATGTGCAGTTGAGTATGTCCCAAGTCATTTAAATGTACATGCTGATTGCATGTCAAGATTACCGTTGCCGGACACTTTTGAGGTGGGCAACATATGTAGTGATTCTGATGTTGCATTTTCTATTGATGACATAAAAGGTGAGAATTCCAAAAGTTGGCTGGATGTTATTTCTGAAGCTGAGTGGAGAGTAGCTATGAGTGAGGACAGCAGTTTGTCGGATGTTGTAAAATTCATGCAGAGCGGTTGGCCTGAGGAAAGGAAGTTATCTGGTGAAATTTCATCATTTTATAAGATAAAAGATGAACTTACGTTTGATTATGGTTTTGTGACTAGAGGTGATAAAATAGTACCTCCGTTTAAGTTAAGATAAAAAATTGTTTCCACGGCTCATGAAGGGCATATGGGGATGTCCAGCACTAAAAGACGCATTTGAGAATTTTACTGGTGGCCAGGTGTCAATATGATGGTTGACAAATGGGTTAGTTCATGTTCTCCTTGTGCGAAGAGTGATAAATGTAAATGTAATGTAAATGTAAATGTATGAAGCTTATATAGCGCATGACTTACCCTGGGCATCTCCGCGCTTGCTTACAATAAGGGGCAGTAAATGATATCTCCCGGCTTAGGCGATGGCCTCGGACCTGTGTGGACAGCTGGACACGGGGAAGGGGTCATCAAAGGAGTGGTATTCATGCCGCATGGACAATCGAGCGCGGAGGGAAGGTTTACCAACAGAGAGGCATTCATGGGAGGAGAGGAGATGTTGGTCAGGCGCAGGCGTAACTCCCAAGGACAGGGTCATGCAGAAGGGTCATGCTCATGAGGGGGAGGGAGGGAGAGCCAGGGTGCGCGGAGGATGCTTACTGGATGAGAGGGGCGCGCTGGCGACTGATTGTGGACAGGGAGACCATGATACCTAAAATGGCGGTCGTGCATGTTGTACGTGGGTGACAAGCTGGCGCAGATGATGTTCAGTTCGTAAACTAAAATTCCACACCTTCCCTTCTCTCCTCTGTCGATTGAAAAGGAGATTTCCTTCCACAAATCATTATAAACCTGGCTCTTTTAGAATGTGTCTTTGTTAATCCCTTTCCTGTGCCTCACCAACAGCCCTAGGATGCTTACGGGTAGCCATGTGCTATACAAGTCCTTATCCTCTCCGACGCGACGCAAATTCTGCCACGGTGTGGATGAATTTGATGCATGCGCAGTTCGGACCGCCCCCGGCAGTCCGACGCACACGAGCACCGTGTCGTCGGATGGGCGGGGGCCGCCCGACGCATCGAAGAGTTTATAGAATAAAATGGAATAGAAAACCCTGTATGTTTAGCAGACTATGAACCCTGAAGTACCTCTTGCCATAATCTGATCGCAGCTCCATGTCCTCAATATCTGCTGCCAGTTACCTTTAACTGATCAAAATTCGCTCTGGGCACAGGACTGTCATGTTTGTGCCTAAAATGAAGTGAAAGCAGTTGTGTAGTACCAAAGTTCAAGCATTTACGAATGGAGAATTGTCTCCTACATGCTACCATTCAGCATGCTGCATTATGTTTAGCACAGGGCCTTCTGATTGTTGGGGTTTTCCTGTTCCTCTGCACCTGTGGGAACTCAGTGGGTTTTCCTATAGATAGCTAATGGTGTGGAGGGCAGGTGTTGGGTATCTAGGAAACTGTAGTGTGTGGTATGTCAAGCTAGCGGTGTTTCTTCTTGGACTCATGGGTGCCAAGAATCCTTCATCAAGAGCCAAGCAAGACCATACAAAGTGCCAAGTCCAATATGGTGGTCTCTCCATTAGAAGTTATGGGAACTTCATTATCAAAGATGTAGCAGTATCTTTTCCTATCAGGATTCAGGCTTTAAGACAGACACACAGGGACTGGAGATGCTGGAAGACAAGTTGATGTAGGGGTAGACAAGCATACTAGACTACTGACTACTCACATGTACTTACTTACTGTGTTAGGAGCATTGCTAGGTCAAGATGGCTAGATCTTTATTTAGACCCTGTGGTAACTTAGTCCAATACCTGACAAAGTGTTATGTGTTTACATTAGTATAGTATTCCCAGTTAGAACACCCATGTAGAATTGATATGGATTCTATGTCCCTGGGTGTTCTAACAGTAGGCGTTGGTCAGAGAGACCTTGGCTTCATGACACTGTGGATGTACAAGCTGTCTGATGGAAATAAACTGATTCTTACAAGCAATGCTGATTACTGGATTACTTCACAATTTGGCGACGATTGGGAACTACTAAGAAGAACCCAGAAGAATTTGTTTTTTTTTCATTTGTTTCCAGACAGTGTTCAGTCGTTTTAAAGTATTTATTTGTGTGTTGATTGCACCTGTGGCTGATTAAGTTAAATGTGCTTTGATTGCACCAGCGGGAGATCTATTACAGTAAATTTGTTTCTTTTTTTTAGCAAGTTTTGCGAATTTAAAAGTATTAAGCCTACTAACACGTCTGTGCGCTGTATATGAATTTGAGCGCTGAGATGTGTGTTGCAGTTCGAGGGAATACACCATTTGCTCGTACTGCAGTGTAAAGAGGATTGTTCTGTTTTGATTTGGGGAACGATTTTTATTGTATTTTTGAAAGAGTTTGGACTTGAAAACTTGGCGTGCATAGAGAAAACAGCAGCGCATCATTTGAAATCGTTACCTGATTCCAGAGCGCGCCGCGAATGTGTCCCTGCTTCCTGCTCTTGCTGTACATGACGCTAGTCGGCAAAGCTCAGCATCGCGTCATCACGCTACGTCTAGTGTGATGTCAGACCTAAGGCGGACATTTTGATTTGCCAATTTCATTGGTACTTTGAACGTGCCGATTTTCATTGATATTAAACATTTTGGTTCGTGTCTGAGGCGTGTACAGTGTGTGCATCGGAAAGCTTGCGAAGTGTGAACTGAACTGTCATCATTGATTTTGGCAACAACTTCGTGCTACGGACATCGGTGACTACATTTATTATTTTAGCTAGTTGTTTTATTATTAAGTGTTCATAAATGTACTGATTTCATCCTGTTGGTGAAGATATTAACAGTTTATATATTTAAAATGTCTAATAACATTAATACTCCACCACATTTTTTACCAACAGCAGGCGAGCCCAAAATGGAATGGGATCTCTGGTATCCTATGTTTTTAGCCTATGTGGATGTTATAGAACAAGATTGTTGTTCTCTCAAAAGGAAATTGGCACTTTTGAGAAATTGTTTAGGGGGGGCAGGACTAAAAGAATTGGGAAATTTACCTGCCATTGAAGGTGGAGGTTATTTTAATGTGTTGGAGGTAGTTATTAAACAAATGAGTGTTAGGTTTGGTAGAAAAAATAATACTGTAATTGAGAGGTTTAAGTTTTATTTGCGTGCTCAGAAGGAAGATGAGTCCATTGAAAACTATGTAGCTGCACTACGCACTTTAGCTGGGTCGTGTGCATTTGAAACAATCAATTTTGAACAGGTGTTGAGGGATCAGATTATGACGAAGAGAAAAGCAAAAAGATTCAAGAACGTTTATGGATGGGGACAGAATCTTCTCTGAGTGCAGTATTAAATATTGCTAAAGGGATAGAACAATCTGAAATTTTTGTAAGCGAAATTAGAGGCAAAGACGTTAAAAATAAAGAAATAGTCCCGGAAGTGGCTATAGTAAAGGATTTTCATAATTCTAAGAGATCACCTTTCGCTTCTACTAAAAAGGAGAATTTTGGGAAAGAGAATACGTTTTTTGGAGAGAAAAAAACCAAGTAGTGTGTTATAGGTGTAGTGGAACTGATCACGTAGGGAGCTACAGGGGTTGTCCTGCTTGGAACAAGGTATGCATTAAATGCAAGGGACCCGGTCATTTTAGCAAAATGTGTAGATCCTCACAGTAAGTAAATTTAGTGATATTCGAGGAGGATGAAAGTCTTGAACTAGTTTCTGAAATTAATAGTTTACTATGTGTTGAGGACACTAGGTGTAAAGGTTTTCCCAGCGAAAAGATTCTAATAGATGGGGAAGAAATATCTATGTTGATTGACTCATGCGCTTGGTACAGCATCATTGGCAGAGATATATTTGACAAATTCTGGGGTACAACAAGATTATTACCACCAGATGTTCAGCTAGGTGGCTACTCGGGTTATAAAATTGATCTTGATGGTTTTATGTGGTCTGAAATTGAATTAAAAAATAGGAAAATAAAAGGAAAAGTGCATATTGCAACCAAAGGTGCGTCTATTCTTGGTTGGCCTCACCAACATGAACTAGGAATAAAACGCGATCCTAATGCATCACCTCCGGTGTATGTTGTACCATGTGAGGATGATGAGTTCACAGTAAAAATAAGAAACAAGTTTCCTTCGATTTTTACTGACAATCTAGGGGAGTTTAGCAATTTTCAGCACAGAATAATTCTAAAGGAGGGCGCTACTCCCATTAGACATAGAGTCAGAAACGTACCATTAGCTTATCGTGACAAATTGAAAGTGAATATTGTCGGATTTAGTAGCTAAAAAAAAAATTGAACCTACTGAATCTTCTCCCTGGGTTTCGCCAGTGGTTTTATCCCTCAAAAGCAATGGCGAGCTTCGTCTATGTGTGGACCTTCGCAGTTTGAATAAGGAGATCTGGATTAATAGGCATCCGTTACCACACATTCACAAAATAATTTCTACACTGTTGGGTGCTTGGGTTTTCTCCACCATATATTTAGCTAGTGCTTACCACCAAGTAGTTTTACATGAGAAATCTAAATTTTGAACAACTTTTATTACACCTGAGGGTATGTTTCAGTTTCGTCGCATGCCATTTCGCCTGGCAAGTGCGTCCTCAGTTTTCCAAAGACTTATGAAGGAAGTACTGGAAGGGTGTACTGGTGCTATCACCTTCCAGGATGACATTTTGATCTTTGGCAAGGATTTTGAGGATCATGATAAGAATTTGGAAAGAGTGTTGCAATGTGTACAGAGAAAAGGTTTAACTCTAAAATTTTCAAAATGCAAATTCAGACGAAGTAGTGTGGAATATCTGGGTCATGAAATTTCCTCACAAGGTATCAAACCTAAATTTAATCATATACAAAGTATATCTAATGCTCCTGCTCCATCGACAAAAGAACAACTTGTATCATTTTTAGGTCTCACTGAATTCTACAGCAAATTTGTAAAAGATTATGCCTCAAAAGTTCATTCATTGAAAATGGTGTTAAAGAAAAATGAAAAATTTGTGTGGAACAGAGATCAACAGTTTGCTTTTGAACTACTTAAGAAA
Organism: Lissotriton vulgaris; assembly: GCF_964263255.1. Classification (NCBI taxonomy): domain Eukaryota; kingdom Metazoa; phylum Chordata; class Amphibia; order Caudata; family Salamandridae; genus Lissotriton; species Lissotriton vulgaris. Next base: position 559,274,896 of record NC_141687.1, read on the forward strand.
GAGATTGTTAATGCCCCTTTCCTAAAACCTTTTGAAATTGGAAAAGATTGCATAGTAGCTGTAGATGCAAGCAACGTTGGATTAGGTTCCGTATTGATGCAAAAGAACATGGGTGAGGAGTATGTAGTTTCATATGCATCTAGAACGCTTAGAGGTGCTGAATACAATTACTCTACTATCGAAAAAAAAGAACTGTTAGCATGCACTTGGGCTGCGCAACTTTTCAGACAATTCTTGTGGGGCACTAAATTTCATTGAAGAACCAATCACAAGTCATTAATCAGCATGTTGGCAGCTGGTGGTGGTCGGACTCTGACTGCTCGTTTGGCACGTTTAGCTGCTAAGTTGCAGGAATTTCAATGTGCAGTTGAGTATGTCCCAAGTCATTTAAATGTACATGCTGATTGCATGTCAAGATTACCGTTGCCGGACACTTTTGAGGTGGGCAACATATGTAGTGATTCTGATGTTGCATTTTCTATTGATGACATAAAAGGTGAGAATTCCAAAAGTTGGCTGGATGTTATTTCTGAAGCTGAGTGGAGAGTAGCTATGAGTGAGGACAGCAGTTTGTCGGATGTTGTAAAATTCATGCAGAGCGGTTGGCCTGAGGAAAGGAAGTTATCTGGTGAAATTTCATCATTTTATAAGATAAAAGATGAACTTACGTTTGATTATGGTTTTGTGACTAGAGGTGATAAAATAGTACCTCCGTTTAAGTTAAGATAAAAAATTGTTTCCACGGCTCATGAAGGGCATATGGGGATGTCCAGCACTAAAAGACGCATTTGAGAATTTTACTGGTGGCCAGATGTCAATATGATGGTTGACAAATGGGTTAGTTCATGTTCTCCTTGTGCGAAGAGTGATAAATGTAAATGTAATGTAAATGTAAATGTATGAAGCTTATATAGCGCATGACTTACCCTGGGCATCTCCGCGCTTGCTTAGGGAACCCGTCCTGGTATTCCCCTGTGAGATAGCCCTGGCAGGGTATCCACAAGGTGAAAGCCAGGCATCCCACCGCGAGGGGCTGATATGGAGATTAAGCAAGCTATTGCCCAGAGTCGCAGAGTGTGAACCCGTGAGTCGAGAAGGCACCGGAGCGAGAATTATCGAGTCCATGGAATTATTGAGCCCAAGACCCGCCGAGGCGGGGAATTGAACCCTGGTCCAGGGCCGAACTCAAGCTCCAGGTCTGCCACCTCAAACCCCTGAGCCATAATCTGTTCAACCGGAGAAATACTGACATCCAAAGGTTTAATTTGTCTCGAGCCCTTGGAAAAAACTTGGTATTGATATATTAGGTCCACTTAATTTGTCTGTTAATAAGGACGTGTTTGGTTTGGTGTTGATTGATTACTATTCTAAATGGCCAGAGTTGAAAGTTGGTGAAAGATTTACTTCTACACAGGTTGTTGAATTTTTGGATGAGATGTTTTGTAGAGAGGTTATTCCTGCTGAAATTGTTTCGGACAATGGTCCTCAGTTTATTAGTAGAGAATTTGGTTTATTTATTGAAAGATGTGGCATAGTACACAAAAGAATTACAACCCTCAGGCCAATGGTCAAATATAACGCTTTAATAGAGTCATTAAAGAGTCCATTCAATTGGCTCTTAGAAGTAACATGGATTTGAAAAAAGCATTGCGTGCAACTTTGTTGTTTTATCGTACTTCTCCTAATTCTGTCACTGGCCTATCTCCAAAATAATATTGCCAGAGTATGTATTGCATTATGCTACGTAATTTGCCATTTTGCCACGTCAGTTAGGTAACTCTACAGTATAATGTGTCCCTCTACTGATGCCTAATACTAGTGGTCCAGCAATGAGAAAGGTCTGCAGAGTGCGGTAGGAGCTGTCATTATATATTTATGAAACTACTATTTCACAGGGACCCTTGAAAAATGTTCCATGTTTCACAGGTCACTATGAAATGTGGACTTATACACCATTTTGTTTTGTGCACTAAAAGCTCACAGATCTTAATATTTAAAAACATATAAGAGGATTGGTGACCTTAGCTCCCTCTGTACAGGTATGTAATAAGTACGATCTCCCTGGCCAGCGTACACTGCTGGAGACTTTCTGTCACTTTCATGTATATACTCATATGTCCGCTCCATTTCACACGATCTCCCTGCCACACTCTGGGGCATATTATCAAGAATGGGCGTTACATTATCGCCGATTTTATTAGCAGGAAACTGCCGATATGGCGGCGATAATGGCCTTGATAATATGCTCTATGAATTCCAATCGAAGCCCATGATAGATGTGAACACATTTAACATGGGCTACAATTGGAATTCATAGAGTATATTATCGAGGCCATTATCGCCGCTATATCGGCAGTAATGTATCGCCTGTCCTTGATAATATGCCCCCCTGTCCCTTACTTTCTTAGGCTCTCTCTCACACTTACCAAGTTGTCTTTATTTTCCCTTTCAGCTGTGAACCAAGAGACATGATGCCCCTCCTGGATGGCAGAGTAAGCAGCACCGCCAAGACCCCCAGAGATGTCTACGAGGTAAGGGGATTATACTCTGAGCTTCGTCTATTTTTGTAACCAGTATTTGAAAGTCCCATAAGGGATTTTCAATTTCTTATGTAACATCTGCTGTGTAACTCACCCCTTTTTGGTGGTGTGAATTGGTTACTGAGGGTGGTTATATCCTTGTTAAACGACAAGCTGAGATTGACCCTTACCTTGCTGTGGCAAAGTCTGGATGGATGAGGGCGACAACCTACAAAAAAAAGTTTGCCAGGCTACAAGTAAAACAACAAAAACTCGTTCACAAAGGTACTCCACAGAAATATGGAATGTTAGCATTCGGCTACATCGTGAACCTATGGAGAGGAAAAAGGCAAACCGAGAGCAAAATCTCTCCAGGAATAAGGCAACAAGACAATGGGGAGGAGAGAACATTCGAAAATACATAAGAATGCAAGACAAGGCTATATAGAGTGCAGCAGTTTGAAAATGTAAAGGGTTTTAATAATGCCTTTAGCTAGTTGCCCACAGTGCTTAATTTGAACAGGTGTTTGCAGGTGTCAGGCACCACCACAGTGCAGACTTATTGTATGTGGTTAATTTATGGGATCATGAAGATGTTTAACTATGTATTTAATTCTTTGGTGTCGCTGTGACAGGGGCAGGTGGCATTCTTTTTCTTCAGAGCGACTTCAAAATAACAGGGCACAACGTGAACACTCTTAAAAGTCGGACTCTACAGACTTTAGGATACCAAAATACAATGTAAACAAAGCTCAACACTCATTTTCAAAGTAAAAGGGAAAATGTTTTGCAGCAAGTTCCCGTATATGAAATGGCAATAATACACACGTAAAATAAATGCATGTAGTGAATGTATTTTACACAAGAATAAATGTATAGAAAGTTAACTGCATGTACACAAGAATAAGTAATTAGAATTTGGAATACTTCACTGGCTGTCTTTTTGCCTTCATCCTCGCCAGCATAACTGGGGAACTCGTTGACAGTCTCAGGCAGGAGGTCTCAACCGGGCTCACAAAGAAGACCCTGGGCAGCTCGTCCGCTCCGCAGGAGAGTTCCTGTCAAAGGCGGCAAGAGGTTTATATTCTTTACTAACACAGAGAGAGATTTCTAGATGCTCTCCTGCCCTTCAGCTGCTCTATTGGTGTTGGCTACACTCTCTGCATTGAGTTCACTCAACAGAGATTGTCAGGCTCCGATCTCAATTTGGAGGCAAAATTCTTCACATTCTCATCTTTGGACACTGTACGCATCCCACACTGTATGTTCTATCAGTTTATCTCTCGCTCAGTGAAGTGAGAAACATAAATAACGTATGTATGTAAGTAACCTGGGCCTGACTGCATTCGCAGCTGAAAGACATGGTCAGACAGAGACTAGATGAAACTGTGTTCACAAAATGGAGTTAAAGTAAAATGGAGTCTATGGTCAATGCACAATCTTGCAATGTATAACTGCCCGTAGCATCACAGCAGGTCTCTGCCTTTCACAGCTTCTAGGACCTGCCTCCTACCAGAAGAGTTGAGCCTGACTTATTCACATATACAGCCATGCAGGCTGCATTTGTGTCCCGGGTTCAATAGTGTCCTCATATATCAGTGCACACTGACTGTGTGATGAAGGCTCCTGTGACAGTGTCTGATATGTCTAGGATTCGGAGAGACACATGAGCAGACAGGAAGAGTCCCAGTGCTATTGGTGAATGAGATGTGCATTCTCAATGTCACCCATCTACCCACATTACTCTGCTCATTCGTACTCCTCGACAATACTATTTGCATTCTCTCATCTTGCAAGGAAAGTCCAACTCTGCTTGGTCCTAAAATGGCAGTACTGTTTCCTTACATTCTGTAGCCAGACTGTTTCTTTTGACCCTTGGGCACTGTTCCCAAGAAAGCAAAAAGGGAATTCATACTGGTTACCTTTGGTGGACTTCCGGCAACTCGGTCAATAATTTCATTGACCAAAACGAATGCTGTGTGGCATATTCTAATATTGGCAGGGCAGAGGAAAAGGCAGGAAAATGCTAAGACTTTTATAAAATCAGCTTTCTGTATATTGCTGGTGGGCCTGACCAGTTTAAGCTCTTAGGCATACAGTTTGAAGAACAGATAGCGGACAAAGCAATTCGAGTGGATGTTCCAAGGCGTGCATGCTGAATACTTTAAGTATATTCTTTGAGTGGACGGTGAGAGTAGTGGCAGAGCAAGAGCTGTACTACCTCAGTTTATTTCTTTGTTTGTGGAAAGATCAAGCAATCGAGGCAAATTTTTACCAGTGATGAGAATTTTGAAAGATGTAGCAAAAGATTTGCGAGTGCCGCCATCACCTGAGAAGATGGCAAGGCCGACCACTACCATCACATTTTTAGGCCTAGGATTTGATCCTGTGTCTATTGTGTTTTGCTGGTGGATAAAATTCAAGAATTGAGACGGTTACTGGAAAAGGTGATTGGCAATTAAAAATGTAAGGTACAGGTAATGCAGCAAGTACTAGGCCACCTGAAATTTGGTGGCTCCAAGCAGAGATTTTTATAGCCAGATGCATTTGCCTTGAGAGAGAAGTCCTTAAACCCCCTGCAGGATTAAGATTACAGAAAAGATTAAATAGGATTTTGTTATCCAGGTTTGTTTCTTGGATGGGTACAGATAGTGATGATTTGGCTTCAGAATGACCAGCTGATCTGGAGTGGAATTTTTCCCAAACATTGAGTGCAGGGAGATCTTGCGTTTATTGGATATTGGCAAGAGGGCTAGAGCAAATAAGGGCACAGCATTACATTCCCAGATTTCTCCCCTATAGTGTTATTGGTGAGACAGTTGGGATGTGCACTAAAGAACAGAAAGATGACTTTTGTGAGTGATAAGGAGGGAACAATAATATGTCTCTATGATGAAGTTCCAGCACACATCTGTGCCAGTCTTGGATTGGGCTGCAACCTCCCCCTTGGGATGGGGTGCCCTAGAAAGGGCATATATATCAGCGAAAGTTCACTAGTCATTTGCACGGATGGCACAGGCCTCACCATTGTCATCAACTTTAGCCACAGTTTGCTGGCAGTTTGGCCTATGATTTTTCAGACTCAATTCACTACTAGGCAAAACTTCTTCATTGTAGTGAGCCCAGGCAGGGCCTCTAAAATGTTTGTAACATCTAAATGCTTCAATAAACCCACACTACTATCGGGAAAATTTGCACAGAATTTTCAGGTGTACATAATATATACTGCCGTCCATGTGTCTGTTGCAGTTGGAATTCTCAGCTGCTTTGACAGCTCAATTTGCTTTACCATGGAATCCTTCTTATACTTATTATCTCTGTGTAGCAGCTTAAGTTCACATTTTTGTTTACCGAGATTATTTCTTTTGTAATTTATTTATTTAAAAATTTATAAAGCGCAGCATATACCCGTGGGTGTCTTGGCGCTATGACTTAGCTAACGATCTCTGATTAAGCAAGTGTCTACCTTAGGAAATGTTGTCCTGAACGGTTATTGGTCAAATAACCAGGTTTTTACCAGTTTCCTGAATTGGAGTAACGAGGGTGCCGATTTTATTTCCTTTGGAAGCATGTTCCAAAGTTTGGCTGCGGAATTGATGAAGCATCTGTCGCCCCATTTAACCGTCCTGGTACGTGGCACAACCAGTAGATGTCTCTGTTCAGATCGAAGAGATCTTTTCTGAAGGTAGTGGCAAAGTTTCTGTTTGAGAAACGCTGGGCCATGGCCCTTGAGAGCTTTAAAGGTGAGACACAAGGTCTTGAATCTGATGCGATTTCTCACCGTTAACCAGTGGTAGTTCCTTATTGCTTGCTTGGTGGACTGAAATTTGGGAATGCCAGATAGTAGCCTTGCGGCAGCATTTTGAATAAGCTGCAGTTTGGCCACCACCCGTGCCTGAGCATTTACAAATAGTCCGTTGCAATAATCAAGTGATGAGAGTACTAAGGAGCTCACCACTGTTTTCCTTGTACTCTCAGGAAGATAGGGCAGGATTTTTCTGATGATCTTAAGCTTGTAAAAGGCAGATGACGCTACCTGATTGGCATGGCTGGCGAAATTGAGATTGTCGTCAAAAATAATTCCCAGATTCCTGACCTTATGCACAGGTTCTGGGGGGGCTCCAAGAGGAGTCGGCCACCATGTGGTGGACCATTGTGGCGATAGTTTTCCAAAGATCATTACCTCCGTTTTATCTGAATTGAGACGTAAGCAGTTCTCAGCCATCCATTCCTTGATGGCCACCATGCCTTCCTGGAAGCTGGCAGCTACTTCCTCACCATCATTCTTAATTGCGATCACCAATTGGGTGTCGTCGGCGTATGAGGTGAGGCTCATCCGGTAGTTCTTGATTACCCTAGCTAAGTCCGACACATAGATGTTAAAAAGTGTCGGACTTAGGGATGAGCCTTGCGGAACGCCACATGGGAGGGCGAGCTCGGTAGATTGAAATTCGCCCAAGGTCACTGCTTGCGTTCTGTTCGACAGAAACGAATCCAGAAGCTCTTTGGCCGTTGAGCGAATGCCCATTTCTTCGACACGGTCAATCAGGATAGCATGATTGACCGTGTCGAAGGCCGCCGAGAGATCCAGCAGGACCAGTATCGCTGTTCCTCCTTGGTCCCTGATGGTTCTAATGTCATCGGCAGCCTTTATAAGAGCGGTCTCAGTTCCATGTAGTTTGCGAAACCCGAACTGGGACTCGTCCAGGAGGTTGTTATGTTCGATATACTCAGCTAGTTGGCTATTCATAGCTTTCTCCACTATTTTGGCTAGGAAAGGCAAGCTGGCGATAGGTCTATAGTTTTTGAGGATTGTTTTATCTAGACCACTCTTTTTGAGGAGGGGTTTCAGTAGTGTGTTTTTTAACTTGTCCGGGAAAATCCCGGATTGGAACATGGCGTTGCAGATTGGAGTGATGACTTCACTAACCAAGTCATTTACTGGAATAAGAATTTTAGGGGGGCAAGGATCTAGAGATGAGCCAGTTTTTACCTGTCTGATGAGATCTTTTATCTCTTCATTCGTCACGTCCCTGAATTTAGTAAATGAGCAGTCCGGGATGTTTCTTAATTGTTTAGGTTGTATGTTGGTATTAGATGAAGTAACTGAAAATTCAGAGTAAATGTCATTTACTTTTGAGAAGAAGAAACCTGCTAGATTATTGCAGAATTCCTGTAATAAACATCAACTGTGTCTCTAGTGGGTTAGCAATGCTCTTATAAGGCAGCTGTTTTACTGTCTCTGCAGGTGTCACACCATCACTTGATACTTCAGATACTTTAGCCTCCAATCCTTGGTTCTGTGTTATTGACTTATTTGTGTACAAAGCTTTCTCCTGCTCTTCTGGTGCCCCTGTACTCTGTGCTGCACCTGCCAGTTTGGTGGTAGTATGATGTTGCGGTCATACCAACAACAGATTTTTCACCTCATCCTACACCTTCACCATCTTCTGCTGTCCTCTTCTCTCCTATATGGGCCGCCTTCCATTCTATTCTAACCCCATATATTCCAGCAATCACCCATATACTCATGCTCTGTTCTGGATTCTTTTGACCTCGGACTACCTATTAAAATTGGAGTCTTATCCCTATGTTATATCTTGTCTCTGTCGACCTTCAAATTGACAACTGCTTCTGTCCTTCATGCTGACTTTGGTTCCCTGTCAGCTCATTGTTCGACTCAATCTCTGCCCAATTTTCTTCTTCTGCAAGCTTCATTGCTACCTCCTTCCTTTAGTCCCATAGACACCATCACACTTCTAACTGGCCTCTAAGGCATAGCTGCTCCACTAGCAGTAGGCTTGGCTGGACTAAAAACATCTGAGACTTTCACCTTAGTCTTCCCCTTAACTGTACCCTTTGGAGGAGAGTTTCCTGAACATGTTTATGTTTTATGGATTTATAAAGTGCATAGCTGCCTGGAGGCTTCCCAGCACCGGGACGAGAGGTGATGGTAACAGAGCCTAAGAGAGATCATCATGGGAACAGCCAGGCCTTAAGTTTTTTTTTCTGAAGCTGAGTTCATCTTTCAACAGCCTCAGATCCCTGGTCTTTAAATTCCATAACTTTGGGACCAGATATCAGAAGGACCTACCTCCCTATCTTGCTCTCTTGATCGTCTGTCTGTGTCTTTATGAGGCAATCAGAAGAAAACCTGAGTAACCTATCTGGAACATATGGAGAGATAAGGTCCCTGAGCATGCGTGGACCTCTGTCATTCATAGATTTATGTGCCAAGCATATGGATTTGAACTTGATCCTACCCTCAATGGACAGCCAGTGTAGCTGTTTCAGAGATGATTTTACTGATGCCTGTCTGGGTATTTTTAACAGTAAGCTGACTGCTGCTTTCTGCACCACCTGCAGTCTGTTGATGACAAACTTTGGAGATCCCAAGTCTAGGGAGTTGCCGTAGTCAAGACATGACACAACAAGAGCCTGGACCATGACTCTGCATGTGTGGAATGGGAAAAGATGTATAATCTTACGAATTATTTGAAGTAGACCATAACAGGTAGCTACAAGTGTCTTTGCTTGGGTCTCCATAGAAAGTGTTGTCTAGCCTCATGCCTACATTACTTATTATTGGCCTGTGCTGGGGGGATGTACCCCATTTTACAGGTGCCTTCATTGACTACTACACGTCCATACTGGTGTCCCCCAAACCTTTATAACTCTGCTGGGCAGCTGGTCTACCTGTTCCAGTTTGGTGATTTGTCAGATGCACATCGCCTTTTGATTTTATGTCCTCCCTGACCACTATGAGGCCCTACATCCTGCTTTTAGTTTTCTTGAGGTGGCGGACTACCTTTTCACTTTCAACCTCTTTTCAAGCGTTGGGCTGCCACACTGTTATGCTCATCTTGTACTATCATGCAGGGGGCATAGACACCAGTCAACTTGCCCGATTTACTGGTATCCTTGACTGCAACATGGCTTACCCTTTTTGTGAGGTGCCTGCCACTCTGTCTTCCTGTTTCCCCACATCTTCTTCCATGTTTGATTGTGGACCCACTGCCACTAATTGTCTTTCTGACATGGCACCCTCTGGTGCCTCCTTCAGCCTCTGTCTCCCTATTTGCTGCCAGTAACTTTTACTTGGGGACAACTATTGTGGCCCTCAAGTCCTTTACTTTCCCTTGTCTAGGCCTGGGGGTCAACAATAAAGACACTTGTTACCTTGCTCTGAGGGGGCCCTTCCTGCACACATTCACATCGTTTGTGCCTACCTTTTGCACCCAGATCCTATGAATGGGAGCTTCTGGCCTGCGATGCAGGTTGCATCCAGGTATGGCCCAGGCAGGTATGAGCGGTGGGGCAGGGGTGGAGATGAGGGGGGGTGGGGGGGTTTCGAAAGACGACCATGAGGGAAAATTATTATTTTTCCCTGATCGTCATGTGTCGAAAAGGCCCCCCACCCCACATGGCCCCACCGCCCCATTACTCTTACCCGCACGGCTGCTGCTGCTGCTAGCACCCCCATGAACGATGCCCTTTTGGGCATACTTTGTGACTTGAGTGCCATGGCGGGGGGTTGTATTATTCATGGGACTGTTCCTCCGCATTGGGTAGCACTGCCATCACTGGGCTGGGAGAGTTAGGGCGTTTACACTTAACATTTGCATAGGTTGTGTCTTGCCGTCATACAACTGGGTTGTTTACCCCCTACTGATGTCTCGAGCCAAGGCAGGGGAGGAGGGATACTCCAGGAACTTCACATGCCTTGCTGAAAACTTCTCCTACCTTCTAGAAACAAGGCCCGGAGTTTAAGTACAGGGGCTCTGACCCCACAATTTTAAGAGCAGTTTGGAACTGGGACTGAACATCTGCCAGAAGGACTGCTGAGCTGCAAAAGGACTCATCTGTACTGCTTTTCTGTTGTTGCCCTGCTGCCTGCTGGGTGCTGGGCAGCCTAGCCTAAAGAACTCACTGGATTGCTTTTCTGCTTGTTTCCCAGCTGCTCCGTGACCTTGGATGACCCAGGCACAGTAAGGACTATCCGTAGTAACCACCATGACCCAGGCCCGGCAAGGGATCATCACATACTTAGCTATACTGGCCTACATGTCCTTCTTGTGCCCCTTAAGTTCCCTCCCACGGAGCCCAGTGCAGGGAGAGCACTGTTTTTCTGCTCCTTGGCTTCTCCTGCAAAATAGCTCATGGAGGAAACTTTCGACTGCCACTTCAATTGCTCAAAATGGTGGGTGGGGAGCCTAGCAATTTCATCCCCCTTTTCACTAAACAGTAGTACATGGCAGGCTTCAGGTGTCTCCCGAGCCGAGGGAACCATGACAGACAACCAGTGTGGTAAACACTTCACATTTTCCAGAGCGCAATGTGTGTAGAGCACTTAGGGCTCTGTGGGTCCACTCAGCTGCTGGGTCTACATTGACTTCTACCTGCCAGAAATAATGCCTCAATCCATCTGATTCACGCAGCACTGTAAGCAGTTGTGCATGCTGAGTCCAACTACCGCTGTCCCAGAAGACCCAGCAGATGCCGCAGCACCTGCTAGCGAGGTCTGGGTGTTGCTGTGGTGACCCAGGACTCCCCTCCCCCCTTGAAGTTGGGGGGAAGCAGGACTTTGAGCGCACTCCGAGACTAGAACCTGCAGCGTTCCCGACCACCAAAGTCGGCAGCACTGGCCATTACGCCACATCTTATCCCGCCAAGAGGTGAAATGAACGCCTATGACAATCTTTTTTTACACAAGTTACACTTTTTTTCTAATCACATGCCAGTTATGCTATATAACTTCTTTGAAGCGTACACCGTGGGAACGGCCATCCTGGTTATTTTAGCGCCATTCTCTGTGTTCATTACCCATTTCATGGAGGCTTCTGTTTCCTACTTGTAATGCGTCTGCGCCTCTGCCCCGTGGATGAGTCTGCACCCCCACCAGCCCTCTCTCTTTCTTCTCAGTCCGGGACATGCTGCTGTTGCCGCCACGTGCCCTCTGATTTCTGCCAGACCAGGGGAGCCCTTCATAATCACCGTCACCAGGCCTGTGTACTTCCAGCGACTTAAGAACGCCCTTAAAAGGGCGAATGGGGAGTGGGTGCTCCCTTCCTGCGGAGAGGGGCCGGGTGAGTTCTGGAACAGTGGCCCGGAGTCCGACACCATGTTAGGGAAACTGAAACTGTGCAAGGAGTTCTACAATATGTGGCTGGGCACCAGCTCCCATGGGCCTAAGAGTGGGCTACTGTGTTGCATGCTCGATCCTACGTGCGGACTCCACCAAGTGTATGTCACCCACACTACAGTACTGTTTAGTATGATGGTCAACGTGACGTTGAGACTGGAGATGTGATGTAGTAGGGGTCTTTTTCAAACAGTTGTTAGCCCGGCTGGATGGCCACTGCGGGTCGGCTTTATAGATTTCCATGTTGAAAAGCCACATATGTCAGTCTGTTCTCTCTTAGAACCTCTTCCTCCCTGGTTATCTGAATACTTCCCCGTTTTCCGCCTTATCTTCCCTGCCATCTCGTCTTTATATCTTTATTCTTAACTGCTACTGCCATCCGCGTTCTCTATTCTTTTCCCCTCTCCAGCCCCTTCCCTCCTCTGCTTTTCTTTTATTCTTTACTGATCAAGCCCCACACAACCTTTGTCTTTCTACCATTCTTCTTTTTCGCTTTCGTTTTGGCCTTCTGTTCCTCTACCTTCCGACAAAATTCCAGTACTGGATCTGGTGGAAGGAATGCCAATTCTAATTATGATACGCCTGTAGAGGTAAAGAAAATGAGGAATATAACAAAAAAACAGAAGGAAATAAAGAAAGCGAGAGTGAACGTTTAAAAAATAGAGGAAGGAGTGAAGACCGGAAGACGTGTGGGGAGGGGGGAAAAAGAAGGAAGTAACATAGAAAAGAGAACAAGATGAAGAATTAGAGGAGCTGTTGGGAAAACGGTTAGGAGAAAGGAAATGGAAAGATTATTAGAGAAAGGCAAAGGAAGACCAGAAGGACAACAAGCATGGAAAATGCAATAGGTCTCGCCTTTAAGCAAATGGCTTTAACTTAATGAAAGGCGAGACCTGTTGCATTTTTAATGCTTGTTGTTTTGTAGAACTTGGAGTTAGGTGTGAACTGAGAGCGAAGTGTGACCAGACATTGTAGGGAATCTATGAATGCAGCTTTCTAGAGTAAATAAGAACATAAACATTCTACTTGTACGAGTCGTTTATGCGAGGAGTTGTAATGTGTAAAGGATTGTAATAAGAGCCTTTTATGATAAAAATCCAACCCTGGAGGACAATGTCTTCTTTCTAGCAGTACTTAATCCTATTTGATCCCTGTGTGGGAAAAAACAACCGGGGGTGCTCTGAAAGGGGTGGAGCAAACCTCTTAAAGGGGTGTGGCCTATCCAAGTAGGTGCGTGGTCTAAATCAAGATGAGGCGTCGCAGCGCTTTTTCGGCTAGTAGCACGCTACTAAGGAACCCATAGAGGATTAGTGGTGAATTAGTATAGTGAAATATGAAAGTAATTTGAGTGGTGGATATGTTAGTCAGTTATTTGGATTGAGAAGAATAGTAGAGGGATAGAAGAGGGAAAAGGTTTGCATTCATATAGCGCTTGCTACCCCTGCGGTGTTGAATTGCTTTTTTGGTGAGTAGCACGCTACTCCAGAACCCAAACAATACTAAACCCACAGAAAAAAAGAATAGGCTACTGCATCACTGCAAGGAATAAAGAATATGCTGAGACACTGCCATCCTACTGCATCACTGCATGGAATAAAGAAATATTATTCTACACTTCCATCCTTCTGCTTTGCACACCTGCATAAAATAATGACTATCCTAGGGCACTTCCATCCTTCTGCTTTTCTTCATAGAATACATAATATCCAGAGGCATTGACATCCTACTGCGTCACTGCATGGAATAAAGAATACCCGTAGGCACTGCTCTCTTCCTACCTCACTTCACAGTATAAAGAACACTCCTAGGCATTGCTTTCCTTCTACATTTTTATATCACTGCACAGTATAATGAATATCCTGAGGCACTGCCATCCATCTATCACACTGCATCAATGCATGGTGTAAGTCATATTCTACCTAACTGCATCACTACTCAGATAACCCTCAGCAATGCCATTCTTCTGCTTCACTGCATCACTGCATGGAACACAGAATGCTCCTAGGAATTGCTACCCTTCTACCTCACTACTTAGACTAAGGCTGCCCGGGCATTGCCATCCTTTTACCTCACAGCACTGAACAACAACTAACACTGGGCATTGCCATCTCTGCATCCCTGAGTAAATTAAAGATTATCCCTGGGCACTGCCACCTTTCTGCCAATCAATAATTTGCTGAACACCTGCACTTGGAAAATACATTTTCAATAGCAAAAATCTGTAATGACATTGCGAATTGTAAATGTAAGCCACTGGCATCTTAAAAACTGATTAGGACAATGTGTTACTTACCGGACATCTGCTATCTCTAAACGTACTCCTGCATTCTGCTGCTTGTTTTACAGCTAATACCAGAACATTGTGATCACATTACTCCCATTACAAGCACACCAGTAAGGAGAACGGTAGTAGTAAAAAAAAACAATAGCTAGATGAGCAATGTTGAAACTACTTATTTCCCCGAACCCTCCAATTATCCTACCTTCGGAAAACATGGCGTCCAAATCATTAAGTGTAGGTCGATTTCAACTTCTAACTTCCTTGTGCAGTTAGGGTTGGGGCAGGATCACGCAGACTAGTTCTTCTCTCTGTGTTTCACTTGTTGCTGGATTACACTGCAGCCATGATGCTCAGTGTGAAAGGTCAAAGCAGGGTCGTGCTGGAGCAGGCTGCCTGTGATCGTCTCTCTCCTAATCATTCTACGATGTCAAGGCTGGCACCAAAATGCTCCTGCGCTACAAAAATAGAAGGGAAATCCTGAGAGAAAATGGCTCTATTTAAAGTATTTCCCTTCCTCCTACAACGCAGCTCACCCGGCATGACGTCATGTCTTGACCTCCACTACTCAATAGTGAGCAAAATAATCATGCGCACATCGATGTGCATGCTCTCACTGCAGTCCCCAAAAAAATAAAACAGACTACCTTTGCGAGGCCCTAAAATGGAGTCCGATAGAGACCCGTTCGAGGCTCCCTGAAAATAACTGCCGGTGCTCGGACCCGGACAGACCCGGCCTACTTAAAGCCCTACCTAACTTCTTGCTTCCGCCAGCCCACCCTACGCTCTTTTTTAAAAACTGAACACATTACCAATTGGCTCAAGACCCACCTCTTTACTTTCATAACTAAGAAGTCCCCGTTCCCAAAAATAAGTGTTGCTTCCAAACACCGGTGCCCATTTTTGCAATTAATTTAGTTGTTTCCGAGCATGAACTTCTAGTCATGCTGCAAAACGGTATGCAATGTCAGAACGACCTACCCCTCAGCTAATGCAGCTGTTTATTGCTTAATATCCTGGCTTTCAAAAATGTCTCTAATGCTATGAAAGTGGAGAGTACCCGGTTCCGAAGATCAATTTGCTCTGCCTTGCTTTTAAAATAACTTTTTCTTCGTTATTATTCATTACTCCTCTATATTCCTAAAATACCTGTTTCATAAGTTTTCTGCTTCTCTGCCTTTTTGATTTCGAACACACTAATGGATAGATTTTCTTGGCATTTACAATTGTTTCCACGTGCCGTGTATTTGATATGATGATTCCTAAAGCCTCTGCACCATGTCCAGTGGAGAGAGAAATCGGAAAGAAAAATGATGATACTCTGCTACCTTGGGATTAAAAATAAAAGTCGATAAATGTTTGATTGGGACTAGCATATTCCAATTGGGACTACCTTGGGTTGTGAGAATTTTGGGGTGCACTTGGAGTTAGGTGTTAATTGCAAGCGAAGTGTGCTTGGTGGCGTCACCAAACCTAAGAGGGTCCCCCTGCAAGGTAAGGTGAGGGAGCTCCCATTACCCGTTCCCTAACTGCCTTGCTGCTTCTGAGTATTTTATTTGTTTGCAGCTGGCCGGCCCAAGGGGGCCCCCCTTTGAGGTGAATGGTGTGGTTGCCTCCTGCACTGTGGGGGCTGCAGAGGCTCCGTTATGCCCCTGAGTGCAACAAGAGATTGTGGGAAATTTCTAGAGTAGATACAAACATTCTACTTGTATGGGACGTTTATGCGAGGGCTGTAATGTATGATGGATTGTAGGAATTCTAGATAAACAGGGGTGGCTGGGCCCAATGGGAGAGAGGGTAGGCAGGACCACACTAACGTGAAAAAAGGAATATTTGCCTATGCCTCCAAGCTTTGAGTTAAACAACAATGGATTGTGGATAAACAACAGTTTATTAGTTTATCCCGACAATTATTTATGTCTTTGAATCATTACTTAGTTAGCAACAATTATCTCCATTTTACAACAACAGACATGGGATCACCATCAACCTCATATCTAGCCACATACGATTCAAAAAGCAATTTGTGCATATATACAGTGCAAGACAACAAAATTGTATATTTAAAGAAAGAACATTTACACTCTGTACATGGACATGAACATAATCAAGAAAATAGGCAGTTCACAGAACAAATCACGATTGTGGGGAGAGCGAGAGGAAACAGTTTTTTCAAAATTCAACCCTCAACTCGCAAAACAAAGTAAATTTGTATTGTTCAGAAAAGAAAGCCCATTTTATGCATCAGTAACATTGACCCTTAATGACAGAGAAAGTGCCGACGCGTTTCGAATCCTGGAGCATTATTTACAGGATTCTCATCAGGGCGCTGTGATTGTAGTCCATGGGAACTGTTTATAGAAAAAGAGGAAAAGGGGGATTTTGTTTAATGACTATGGTCCTCAAGCCAATCATGACGGTAAACAAAACACGCATCAACGTGCGGAATACCTTTTGTTTTGTTGCCGGAATTGGCTCCTTTATTTGAAAGATCGTCTATGCCATTCGGGTTTGGGCTGCAACAGAGCAAGATTTACGTAAACATTGCATATTGGCCGGGGGTGCTTGTTGACAAAAAGATACGTGTGATTAAAGGTTACCTTCAGTTGAAGCAACCCTTCGGCTCGTGTGCCGGTTTCAGGAATTAAATCTCAATATTTTCGTCTTTTGTCTCTCTGCAAATAGAGGAGTTTGAGAAAAGAGGGGTTGGAATTGATCACGTTAACTGGGCCATGTGAAAGCGAGATTACTTGTCACCGGGGAACTTACTTGTGAACGAATTACGCACTGGCGGAGGTTCTCGCCGGTGATGTAAACTGTTTGATGTTTTATCTACGAGGCAAGGAGAAAAACGGGTGTCACTCGTCTTGTTAATTTTCAAACGCGGTACATTGTAATGACGAGTTGCGGTGTCAAAGTGCTGAGGTACACTCTATAGTTTCTACACAACTTTGAACTCAGCTCTCAGGCAGAGGATCATAATTAAACTTGAACAGAGACTGACTCAACAGGTCAAAGTGGTTGGGGCAAAAGGATTATTCAGTGTGACTGAGAAATACAACTGAAAGGAGAGAGGAATCATAAGTCAGTAGAGGCGATTGAAATTGAAACAGGAAATGGAAGGTGGAAGTGAAAAGACAGTAAGAGAAAACTGGTGAAGAGGTAATGAAAAGAAAAGAATAAAAGTAAAGGAACTAGAGAGCTAGAAATTGAAAGAACCAAACAGAAGGTTTTAGATGGGGTGAAAATACAGCATGAAAGCAAATACAAAAGACTATAATGTAAAGCATCTGAAGAGAAGGAAAATGGAAGAGCGAAGGGTGAAATAAAAAAGAAACAAGCATTTGCAAAGCCAACAGACCTCGCATCTGCAAGAGCAATTGGTTTAGTTTATTTTAGCTTTGTTGTACAGCACTGTGGTTGTACAGTATGTTTAAAGTGTTATTCCACATTGCTATGAAACAGCCATTATTCTTTTGTTATTTATTAATGCATAAGGGATGGCATGAGCTTTGAGTTAAAATATGAAATGGAAGGGAAGCAGCAACATGAACAAAGGTTGTCTTAAATAAGTATTATTATATAGAGAACACTGCACTTTTTTTACAAGGGTCTGGGCTGTTTAATGCAGAGAAAAAGATGCTTAGTGGTAGGTAATAAGTAAGATGGATAATAAGTAATGTGATTGTAAATAAGCATCGTGTATATTGAAATGGACTGTTTAATTTTAATTTATAAAATAAGGAAGTTATTGTGACTATGGTGCAAATTAATTAATGTGCACATTTAAAAAAACGATTGAAATTACCCCTGTCACTTTTGCAAGTAAAGAGAGGTGGAAAACACATTTTCTTTTGTCAAAGGAACTGGAATGGACATAGTGTATTTTGAGCTAAGAAAAAATGCTATTTGTTTTTAAAAGCACAGCACAATTGTGTCCTTGACGCTCTTTTTTTGGCACAGTAAAGTTGAAAATAAACTTAGGTTGTGAGTGAGGTGCAGTTGGATATATTGTTTAAAGCTGTCTAACTTAATATATGAAAGGTAGCATTGTTCGAGCTGGAATAAAGATACATTGAAAGCTGAATGTAAATGTTACCCTCTTGGTTTCTTTTTGGACATCCATAAGCTAAAATAAGTGAAAGGTAACCTTTTCCCGTGTACCTTGCTCACAGCATGTGTTTTTGCAGTCACAACTATTGTTTAAAGCTGTCTAACAAATTAATTGAAATGCAGCATTGTTCAAGAGGAATACAATCACAAATATTGTTTAAAGTTGTCTAACATAACAAATTAAATGCAACATTGTCCGAGGTGATATAAAAGTAAATTTAAAGCTGAATGTAAATGTGGCCGTCTTGGTCACCTTTTGGAGACCCATAAGCTAAAATAAGTGAAGGGAAACATTTCTCATATACCTTGCACATATCCTGAATTGTTGTATTCTTAATTGCTGCTTAAAGCTGTCTAACTTACGAATTGAGAGGCAGCATGGTTCCAGGTGGAGTAATCACAACGGTAAGTTTAAAGCTTAATGTAAATCTTGCCATCTTGATTGCTTTTTGGACACCCTTAAGCTAAAATAATTGAAGGGCAATTTTTTCCCTTGTACATTGTCCACATCCTGTGTTTTTGCAGTCACAACTATTGTTTAAAGCTGTCAAACAAAAAAGTAAAAGGCAGCATTGTTAGAATGGATTAAAACTTAGGTTGTGGTTAAAGTGCAGTGACAAATATTGTTTAAAGCTGTTTAACAGAACAAAAAACAGGCAGCATTGTCCGAGGTGGAAAAAGGTAAATGTAATGCTGAATGTAAATGTTGCACCTCTTAGTCCACTTTTGGACACCCATGAGCTAATATAAGTGAATGGTAATATTTTACTATGTATGTTGCACACATCCTGTGTTTTTGCAGTCACAACTATTGTTTAAAGCTGTCTAACAAAAGAATTGAAAGGCAGCATTGTTCCAGTTGGAATAAAAGTACGTTTAATGCTGAATGTAAATGTTGTTGTCTTGTCTGCTTTTTGGACACCCATAAACTAAAATAAGTGAACCTTGCCCACATGCTATGTTATTGTAGTCACAACTATTGTACAAAGATGTCTAACAAAAGAAGTGAAATGCAGCATTGTTCGAAGGGATTAAAACTTAGGTTGTGGTTGAGGTGCAGTCGGAAATAATGTTTAATATATAATCTGTACGTTTGTTAGTGTTCATAAACCTAAAGGACAGTCCCGTCCTGTAACTCCCTCTCTATCATTCCTCACCGATGGTCAAGAATTTCACGCACTACTTAAAACTAACCCCCCCAAGGGCAGCAAACCCTGACTTGGGTTATGAGGGTTTCTGTAACTGGATCACCCAGGCTCTGGATGCACTGATTCTGGCTGGCTGGATTAGGGCACGTTCCCAGGAATCTAGCCCTTGGTACAATGCAGCGCTCACTTCCCTCAGGAAAGAATGTAAAGTCGCTGAGCGAAAATGGAGAAAGACTTATGACTTCGGGCTTAAGGCTCAATATGTCCAGGTACAAAAAAACTACCACAGAAACATCTGTAGGACACGAGCTGAATACTATGCTAACAAAATTGGTATTAGTCACAATCCCTCTAAAACCATTTTTAAAATACTAAAAGATCTCAGCGCAAAAAAAAAGCTGTTGAGGAGTCACATACCTCTCCCACACATTGTGAGAACTTGGCATCCTTCTTCATCGATAAAATTCAGAAAATATATAACTCCTTCCCAGCCACTCTATGTTTCAATGCCTCAGCCACTAAGACTAATCCCAGCTCACTAATATACCTGTGCTGAGTCAAGAGGATTTTCTCAAACTTTGTGAAAAAGTCAAATCAGGCTCGCCTGCAGACCCACTAAAACCATCGCAATTTAGAGCAGCAGACATGACGGTTCTCAACCCCCTTCGGGACATCATAAATTCTTCTCTTACCACTACCATCATACCCACTAGATGGAAGCAGGCATGGGTTTCCCCAATTATAAAAAAAAACAACGTTAGACCCCACTCTGCCCGAGAACTATCGGCCTATCTCGCTGCTTCCCTGGCTAGCTAAGGTGGCCGAGTCCCACGTTAATACCATTCTAACGAAATTCCTTACGCCCAATACCACTCTGGACGCTCCCAGCATGGCTTCCTGCGGGCCACAGCACCGAAACAGCACTCCTGAGCGTGACAGAACACCTCCAGACCATTTTGGATTCCGGCAAGACTGCAGCACTGATACTACTAGATCTCAATGCTGCCTTCGATACGGTCTCACACGAGGTGCTGTTATTTCGGCTAGAGGAGATAGGAATATCGGGGCAGGCCCTGGACTGGTTTAAGGCATTTCTGTCTGGAAGGTCATTCCGGGTCTCCACTCCTCCATTCCTTTCTATAGAACATTCCATCAAACAGGGAGTGCCCCAGGGATCCACACTCAGTCCAAAATTATTTAACATATATGTCCTACCACTGGCTGAGGTAGCCAAGAGATGGGGGCTATCGTTAGTATCGTATGCTGATGATACTCAGTTAGTGGTGACACTGAGGGATGAAGCTGGACTGAGTGGGCAAAATTTCAAACAGGGCCTTACAGCCATAACCAGCTGGACGACAACTAACTACCTACAATTAAACACTATATTTACAACAAGGGGTGGTGAGGGACAGAGTCTCTGAATTAAACAGAATACTCTCACCCCGTCAAGAGATCAGGGCTAGATCCAACACCGTTTTTTAGCTCACTGCACCATCCCAGTTTCAGAACCTGGCTGTATGCAAATTAGTCTGTTCCTGTCCCAGTGCATGATGGGAACAGGGCAAACCAAACTACAAAAGCCAATTCTTACACTGGGAAGGAAACAAGCTACCGGGGACCGGTTTCTGGCATTTCAGCCTCTTCGGCCCGGCTTGCTTGAATCCTGATGGTGCAATGAGCAAGGGACTCACATCTGAGTATACCCTTCCACGCTTAGGGTGGACAAAAATATTTACAACAAGGGGTGGTGAGGGACAGAGTCTCTGAATTAAACAGAATACTCTCACCCCGTCAAGAGATCAGGGCTAGATCCAACACCGTTTTTTAGCTCACTGCACCATCCCAGTTTCAGAACCTGGCTGTATGCAAATTAGTCTGTTCCTGTCCCAGTGCATGATGGGAACAGGGCAAACCAAACTACAAAAGCCAATTCTTACACTGGGAAGGAAACAAGCTACCGGGGACCGGTTTCTGGCATTTCAGCCTCTTCGGCCCGGCTTGCTTGAATCCTGATGGTGCAATGAGCAAGGGACTCACATCTGAGTATACCCTTCCACGCTTAGGGTGGACAAAAATATTTACAACAAGGGGTGGTGAGGGACAGAGTCGAAGAGGCTGAAATGCCAGAAACCGGTCCCCGGTAGCTTGTCTCCTTTCTGGTAAAGAATTGGCTTGGTAGTTTAGTCTGCCCTGTTCCCATGATGCACTGGGCCAGGGACAGACTGATTTGCATATAGCCAGGTTCTGAGCTGGGATGGGGCAGTGAGATAAATAACGGTGATGGATCAAGCCCTGATCTTTGGACTGGGTAAGAGTGGTCTGCTCAATTCAGACACTCTGTTCATCACCACCCCCTTTTGTAAATCGATTTTGGCCACTATAGGTGTGGCAGGGTATACTCAGACATGAGTCCCTTTCTCACTGCTCCATCAGGATTCAAGCAAGCCGGGCCGAAGAGGCTGAAATGCCAGAAACCGGTCCCCGGTAGCTTGTCTCCTTTCTGGTAAAGAATTGGCTTGGTAGTTTAGTCTGCCCTGTTCCCATGATGCACTGGGCCAGGGACAGACTGATTTGCATATAGCCAGGTTCTGAGCTGGGATGGGGCAGTGAGATAAATAACGGTGATGGATCAAGCCCTGATCTTTGGACTGGGTAAGAGTGGTCTGCTCAATTCAGACACTCTGTTCATCACCACCCCCTTTTGTAAATCGATTTTGGCCACTATAGGTGTGGCAGGGTATACTCAGACATGAGTCCCTTTCTCACTGCTCCATCAGGATTCAAGCAAGCCGGGCCGAAGAGGCTGAAATGCCAGAAACCGGTCCCCGGTAGCTTGTCTCCTTTCTGGTAAAGAATTGGCTTGGTAGTTTAGTCTGCCCTGTTCCCATGATGCACTGGGCCAGGGACAGACTGATTTGCATATAGCCAGGTTCTGAGCTGGGATGGGGCAGTGAGATAAATAACGGTGATGGATCAAGCCCTGATCTTTGGACTGGGTAAGAGTGGTCTGCTCAATTCAGACACTCTGTTCATCACCACCCCCTTTTGTAAATCGATTTTGGCCACTATAGGTGTGGCAGGGTATACTCAGACATGAGTCCCTTTCTCACTGCTCCATCAGGATTCAAGCAAGCCGGGCCGAAGAGGCTGAAATGCCAGAAACCGGTCCCCGGTAGCTTGTCTCCTTTCTGGTAAAGAATTGGCTTGGTAGTTTAGTCTGCCCTGTTCCCATGATGCACTGGGCCAGGGACAGACTGATTTGCATATAGCCAGGTTCTGAGCTGGGATGGGGCAGTGAGATAAATAACGGTGATGGATCAAGCCCTGATCTTTGGACTGGGTAAGAGTGGTCTGCTCAATTCAGACACTCTGTTCATCACCACCCCCTTTTGTAAATCGATTTTGGCCACTATAGGTGTGGCAGGGTATACTCAGACATGAGTCCCTTTCTCACTGCTCCATCAGGATTCAAGCAAGCCGGGCCGAAGAGGCTGAAATGCCAGAAACCGGTCCCCGGTAGCTTGTCTCCTTTCTGGTAAAGAATTGGCTTGGTAGTTTAGTCTGCCCTGTTCCCATGATGCACTGGGCCAGGGACAGACTGATTTGCATATAGCCAGGTTCTGAGCTGGGATGGGGCAGTGAGATAAATAACGGTGATGGATCAAGCCCTGATCTTTGGACTGGGTAAGAGTGGTCTGCTCAATTCAGACACTCTGTTCATCACCACCCCCTTTTGTAAATCGATTTTGGCCACTATAGGTGTGGCAGGGTATACTCAGACATGAGTCCCTTTCTCACTGCTCCATCAGGATTCAAGCAAGCCGGGCCGAAGAGGCTGAAATGCCAGAAACCGGTCCCCGGTAGCTTGTCTCCTTTCTGGTAAAGAATTGGCTTGGTAGTTTAGTCTGCCCTGTTCCCATGATGCACTGGGCCAGGGACAGACTGATTTGCATATAGCCAGGTTCTGAGCTGGGATGGGGCAGTGAGATAAATAACGGTGATGGATCAAGCCCTGATCTTTGGACTGGGTAAGAGTGGTCTGCTCAATTCAGACACTCTGTTCATCACCACCCCCTTTTGTAAATCGATTTTGGCCACTATAGGTGTGGCAGGGTATACTCAGACATGAGTCCCTTTCTCACTGCTCCATCAGGATTCAAGCAAGCCGGGCCGAAGAGGCTGAAATGCCAGAAACCGGTCCCCGGTAGCTTGTCTCCTTTCTGGTAAAGAATTGGCTTGGTAGTTTAGTCTGCCCTGTTCCCATGATGCACTGGGCCAGGGACAGACTGATTTGCATATAGCCAGGTTCTGAGCTGGGATGGGGCAGTGAGATAAATAACGGTGATGGATCAAGCCCTGATCTTTGGACTGGGTAAGAGTGGTCTGCTCAATTCAGACACTCTGTTCATCACCACCCCCTTTTGTAAATCGATTTTGGCCACTATAGGTGTGGCAGGGTATACTCAGACATGAGTCCCTTTCTCACTGCTCCATCAGGATTCAAGCAAGCCGGGCCGAAGAGGCTGAAATGCCAGAAACCGGTCCCCGGTAGCTTGTCTCCTTTCTGGTAAAGAATTGGCTTGGTAGTTTAGTCTGCCCTGTTCCCATGATGCACTGGGCCAGGGACAGACTGATTTGCATATAGCCAGGTTCTGAGCTGGGATGGGGCAGTGAGTTAAATAACGGTGATGGATCAAGCCCTGATCTTTGGACTGGGTAAGAGTGGTCTGCTCAATTCAGACACTCTGTTCATCACCACCCCCTTTTGTAAATCGATTTTGGCCACTATAGGTGTGGCAGGGTATACTCAGACATGAGTCCCTTTCTCACTGCTCCATCAGGATTCAAGCAAGCCGGGCCGAAGAGGCTGAAATGCCAGAAACCGGTCCCCGGTAGCTTGTCTCCTTTCTGGTAAAGAATTGGCTTGGTAGTTTAGTCTGCCCTGTTCCCATGATGCACTGGGCCAGGGACAGACTGATTTGCATATAGCCAGGTTCTGAGCTGGGATGGGGCAGTGAGATAAATAACGGTGATGGATCAAGCCCTGATCTTTGGACTGGGTAAGAGTGGTCTGC
Organism: Lissotriton vulgaris; assembly: GCF_964263255.1. Taxonomy (NCBI): domain Eukaryota; kingdom Metazoa; phylum Chordata; class Amphibia; order Caudata; family Salamandridae; genus Lissotriton; species Lissotriton vulgaris. The sequence goes on from NC_141687.1 coordinate 559,299,174, forward strand.
TCAATTCAGACACTCTGTTCATCACCACCCCCTTTTGTAAATCGATTTTGGCCACTATAGGTGTGGCAGGGTATACTCAGACATGAGTCCCTTTCTCACTGCTCCATCAGGATTCAAGCAAGCCGGGCCGAAGAGGCTGAAATGCCAGAAACCGGTCCCCGGTAGCTTGTCTCCTTTCTGGTAAAGAATTGGCTTGGTAGTTTAGTCTGCCCTGTTCCCATGATGCACTGGGCCAGGGACAGACTGATTTGCATATAGCCAGGTTCTGAGCTGGGATGGGGCAGTGAGATAAATAACGGTGATGGATCAAGCCCTGATCTTTGGACTGGGTAAGAGTGGTCTGCTCAATTCAGACACTCTGTTCATCACCACCCCCTTTTGTAAATCGATTTTGGCCACTATAGGTGTGGCAGGGTATACTCAGACATGAGTCCCTTTCTCACTGCTCCATCAGGATTCAAGCAAGCCGGGCCGAAGAGGCTGAAATGCCAGAAACCGGTCCCCGGTAGCTTGTCTCCTTTCTGGTAAAGAATTGGCTTGGTAGTTTAGTCTGCCCTGTTCCCATGATGCACTGGGCCAGGGACAGACTGATTTGCATATAGCCAGGTTCTGAGCTGGGATGGGGCAGTGAGATAAATAACGGTGATGGATCAAGCCCTGATCTTTGGACTGGGTAAGAGTGGTCTGCTCAATTCAGACACTCTGTTCATCACCACCCCCTTTTGTAAATACAATTAAACACTGGCAAGACCGAGGACTTGCTTGTAGGTAAAGAGGCGGCGGCTTGGGGAGACAAATGGTGGCCTAAGACCCTTGGCAAGCTCCCTGAGCCTAAAAGTCAGGTGAAAATCCTCGGAGTTTGGATAGACTCCTCTCTCAACTTTACCCACCATACTAAAAAGGTTGCTGCCTTGTGCTTTGGGATCCTCCGGAACCTTAAGCCGATCCTAAAGTTTTTCGATCCCCAGATGCGCCAGCTCGTGGTACAGTCTGCCATCCTTTCGTGGCTGGATTATGCAAACTCCATACTCTTAGGGGTTAACCAGGCGGAGAAAGTAAGGCTGCAACGAGTTCAGAATGCAGCAGTAAAAACCTTGACAGGTCTCCCCCGTCATCACTCGGTGGCAAGTACGCTCACCAAACTCCACTGGCTGTCAGTGGAGAAGAGGATTCATTTCAAGACCCTATGCCTCGCATTCAGAATTCTGAAAACCGCCTCCCCACCCGTGGTATGCCCACTCTTGACCGCATACATGCCTCGACGTACTCTCCGCTCGGAGGGCCAGAATCTGGCAGTGGTCCCCCGTGTTAAGCAAGCCCGGATGGGAGGTCGTTCCTTCCGGTACCTTGCAGCTAAGCTTTGGAATGCCCTACCCCTCCGGATTCGTGGAATAACTGATCTCTTGTTATTCGGAAAGGCCATAAAAAGTCATCTCTTCTGCTAGACGGTTACGTTATATGATTACCACTGTTCCATCTGCTGTGGCATACTCTCTTTCCTTTCTGGATAGCGCCGGGACGCCCCTTTGCTGGGGTTGCCGTGTGCTATAGAAGATCATGTAACATAACATAACATAACATATAACATAGGTTTACATACATTATTATTTTTTAGTCCATCCTTTGACACGTGCAAAATCAATCTAAGGGCCTAATTACGATCGCAAGCTGCCAGTGGCAGGTTCACCGCCATCGCAAGGCCATTCCCCACACGCCAGATAAGGATGGTGGGCAGTGTGCTGGCAGGCAGAAAGCCTGTCCGGCACAGGTCCGAGAGAGACAATTGTTAAGATTGTCTGTCGGACCCGCCTGCATCCTTAGAATGGTGGCGGTGCTTAGCAGGCATAGTCCGCCACATCAGGATGCTGCATCCCTCCACCCTTTCCATGGAAGTTCCCCCGCCATGGAAAGGTTGGCAAGGATTGACTTTGGGGGCCTGTTGCGGGCCTTCCTTGTGCAGGGGCTGATTGTTTGTGCCCACCTACAGTTCCCTGCTCCAGGTGGCAGGCATTTTGTGGTGCCAGCCACGTAGTGCAGGGAAATGCACAACATGCATTTTTACCATTCCAGCGTGTGCTGCAGCCAGCAGCACCTGCCGCAGTGGTAAACATGCACAATGTGACTGCAACTGTGGCAGTCGCACTGTAATGTCATGTGCGGAACCGCCGCCTCCGGTCCCAAAACCAATACGATGGCGGACGGATTAAAGTCCGTCTGCCATTGTAATGACCCCCTAAGAGAGCATGAAAACAATTTTCAATATTAAAAAGTCCTAGAAAAGCCTGTTTGCATGTTTTTGTCAGACTTACACATGCCATAAATCGTGGTGGCCCCATCATCTTTCTACACAGATAAGCGGTGTACTTTTGGAGTATATAATTAAACTGTGAGGTGTTTCTATACTAATTTGTTGCATCTCTAACCTGTATTTTTTGTATCTATTGTTAGCTTTTCAACTTAGTTCATCTGTCTTTGCTTTAAGTTGGGCAAAAAACACATGGCAATGTGAGTGATATTGGGTTGATGTGCAAACCTAGGGTTACATATCATGGCAATATCTGTAACCTGAGAGATAAAACTGCTGCCTGAACCCCAAAATCTATAAATGGTAACATAAGGGTAATATGTAGCTTTAAAAATCAATGACAATCCTTAAGTTGGTACGGAACCAATATACAGACAAAACATAGCCTAGCAGCAACAGTGGAATATTGGCCTGGCTGATTGAGCTTTCTTTTCTTAACTGAGCGGCACCCCTGAAAGACTGTTTGCCATTTGATAGCATCATAGTAATACCAACACCCAGGATTATCATAGTAACATGTACATGTAACAGGTGTACTCTCACAAAGCTGTTTAACATAATGAAAGAAAGGTAGCATTTTCCATGGTGAAATGAAAATAATTTTGAGGCTGAATGTAAATGTTTCCCTCTTGGTCACTTTTTGAATACCCATAAGCTAAAATACGTGAAGGATATCATTTTCCTGTGTCCATTCTACACATTCTGCGTTTTTGTAGTCCTAACTATTGTTTAAAGCTGTCTAACTAAAGAACTGAAAGGCAGCATTATTTGAGGGGTAATAAACTTAGCTTCTGGCTGAGGTGTAGTCACAAATAATTTCAAGCTGTATAACATAACAAAAAGGTGGAATAGATATGAATGTAAAGCTGAATGCAAATGTTGCCCTCTTGGTCACTTTTTGGACACCCATAAGCTAAAATAAGTGAAGGCTAAAATATTTCTGTGTTGCCTGCAAACGTTTTGTGTTTTTGCATTCATAACTATTATTTAAAGCTGTCTAACAAAATAATTAAAAGGCAGCATTGTTCGAAGTGGAATAAAGGTAAACATGCTTTCACATGCAAGGTCCCTTTCGTTTGAGATATATTTTTCCCATACTGCTTTTACTTGAAATGTTAAGCGGGGACTGTATTAATCTTTTTTCACTTGTCCACAATAACTAATTTGCACAACAATCACAAGAAGTTGTGGCACCGCTGGGACTTGCATGAGGTTCCTCAGCTTCTAGGGCCACATCTCTACACATAACGAAACATGTAGCAATGCAGTTCTCCTTAACTGTAGATCAGAAGCATTTGAAACTGGGGTACCCGTAAAAGCCCAGCATCAGCATTGGAAGCACATTTTCTTGTCTCAAAGGAAACAGAATGAGACAGTGTGTGTATAACAGGCAAGCAGTACCCCAAAGGTGATAACATGTGCTTGAGCTAAAAAAAAAACTAAAAAAACACCCAGGTGCAAGGTCTCCTCGCACTCACACGTTAAACACATGTACTCAGACAAATGAAAATTGTTTTATAAAAAACACAGTAAGTTTGTGGCCAAGATGTAATTGCAACATTGGCAAATCTAAATAAACTAGCGGACACAGACAATGGGAGGAAGGGAGTGATGGAGCAGAAGACAGAGCCGGCTGCAAAAGATGCACTCTGTAGAGTGGGTCATCAAAAAGAACAAGCATCTGCAATGCAATAGGTCTCCCATTAGGAAAGTTTGAGCTATTGGTATTGTAAATTACACATTTTTTATTTATGTTTTGTTTTTGAAAATAGCGAAAATAACAGCTTTGTCATTTACAATGCCAATAGTTATAACTTTCGCAAATGTGACACCTATAGCATTTGTAATGTAATATATGTTGTATTTACGTGACTTACATGTATTGATATTACAAATAACAATGGCTTTTAATTTTTTTTCAATAATTAATACTTAAATAAAAGTTATTGTCATTTATAATGGCAATAGCTTAAAGTTTTGTAAATAACGTTTGTGAAGATTATGTTCAGTGTATTTTATTGTGACGAAAATCCAAGAACAGAAGTGAAATATTAACATCTTTTTGTTACATTTGTAATAAAGCTTGAAACATTGAGAGAACATATTTGAACCAGGTGTTTTTGAATGGTTGCACAGATTGATGCTGTGGTGGCGCTGAGTGATGTTGTGATGGCGAACGAGTGATACTGTGTAAATGTGTAAATGTATAGGCATTTATATAGCGCACTACTTACCTGTAGGGTCCCAAGGCGCTTCGACCGCTGCAAAACTCTTCCTGGCTTCCCTGAGAGATGGTCCATTAATGGGTATCTCCAGGGTGAGACCAGGCATCCCCGAAGGTCTGGTGGGGCCGTTAGTGAAGATGAGGCAAGCTAATGCCCAGAGTTGCCGAGTGTGATCGCTGATCAGAGTGGGCACCGAGGCAAGAGAATTATCGAATCCGCTGACCCTGGTCCAGAAACCTGCCGCGCCGGGAATCGAACCCTGGTCCCGGGCCGTCCTCTGCTCTCGGGTCTGCCGCCTCTAACCAGTGAGCCACACTACTTCACTATGACGTTCAGTGATGCTGTGGTAGCGCATAGTGATGTTGTGGTGCCCCTGAGTGATGCTGTGGTGGTGCGGAGTGATGCTGTATGCTATGCTATGTTTTGTTTTGCTATCCTATGTTTTGTTTTGTTATGCAATGCTATGTTTTGCTATCCTATGCTTTGAATTGTTATGCTATGCTATGCTGTGTTTTGGTATGCTATGTTTTGTTATGCTATGCTATGTTTTGCTATGCTATGCTTTGTTATGCTATGCTATGTTTTGTTATGCTATGCTGTTTTGTTGTGTTTTATTACGCTATGCTTTGTTTTGCTATGCTTTGTTTTGTTAAGCTATGCTATGTTTTGTTATGTTTGGTATGCTATGTTTTGCTATGGTATTATATGTTTTGTTTTGCTATGCTATGTTTTGTTGTGTTTTGTTAAGCTATGCTATGTTTTGTTGTGTTTTGCTATGTTTTGTTATGCTATGTGTTGTTGTGTTTTGTTATGCTGTGTTTTGTTATGTTATGCTGTTTTGTTATGCTATGGTTTGCTATCCTATGCTTTGTTTTGTTATGCTATGCTATGTTTAGTTTTGCTATCCTATGCTTTGTTATTTTATGATATGCTATGTTTTGTTGTGTTTTGTTATGCTATGCTATGTTTTGTTATGCTATGTTTTGATATGCTATGCTAAGCTTTGTTTTGCTATGCTATGCTATGTTGTGTTTTGTTATGCTATGCTACATTTTGTTGTGTTTTGTTATGCTATGCTATGTTTTGCTATGCTTTGCAATACTATGTTTTGTTATGCTATGCTATGTTTTGTTTTGTTGTGTTTTGTTATGTTATGCTATGTTTTTTATGCTATGCTTTGTTTTATGTTAGGTTATGCTATGTTTTGTTATGTTATGCTATGTTTTGTTCTGCTATATTTTGTTGTGTTTTGTTATGCTATGTTATGTTTTGTTATACTATGCTATGTTTTGTTTTGCTATGCTTTGTTATGTTATGCTATGCTTTGTTTTTTTGTGCTATGTTTTGTTATGCTATGCTATGTGTTGTTGTGTTTTGTTATGCTATGCTATGCATTGTTGTGTTTTGCTATGCTATGTTTTGTTTTGTTATGCTGTTTTGTTTTGCTATGCTATTTTTTTTTGGTTATGCTATGCTATGTTGTGTTTTGTTATGCTATGCTATGTTTTGTTGTGTGAGGGTGAGGGGGTGTGAGTGAGGGTGTGTTAGGGTGAGGGGGTGTGAGGGTGAGGGGGTGATGGGTGTGGGGGTGTGAGGGTGAGGGGTGTGAGAATGAGGGGGTGTGAGGGTGAGGGGGTGTGAGGGTGAGCAAGGGTGTGAGGGTGAGCGAGGGTGTGTGAGGGTGAGAGGGTGTGGAGGTGTGAGGGTGAGTGAGGGTGTGTGAGGGTGAGCGAGGGTGTGTGAGAATGTGTGAGGGTGAGGGTGTGTGAGGGTGAGTGTGTTTGAGGGTGTGAGTGGGTGTGTGTGAGGGTGAGGGGGTGTGAGAGTGAGTGGTTGTAGGGGTGTGAGGGTGTGAGGGTGAGGGGGTGTGAGAGTGAGGGGGTGTGATGGTGAGTGAGAGTGTGAGGGTGAGTGAGTGTGTGAGGGGGTGTGAGGGTGAGGGGGCGAGGGGGCGTGAGGGTGAGGGGGAGTGACGGTGAGTGAGGGTGTGTGAGGGTGAGAGGGTGTAGAGGTGTGAGGGTGAGTGAGGGTGTGTGAGGGTAAGTGAGGGTGTATGAGGGTGTGTGAGGGTGAGGGTGTGTGAGGGTAAGGGGGTCTGAGGGGGTGTGAAGGTGTGTGAGGGTGTGAGGGTGAGGGGTGTGAGGGTGTGTGAATGAGGGGGGTGAGGGTGAGGGGGTGTGAGGGTGAGGGGGTGTAGGGGTGTGAGGGTGAGGGGTTGTGAGGGTGAGGGTGAGTGAGGGTGTGTGAGGGGGTGAGAGGGTGTGAGGGTGTGTGAGGGTGAGGGGGTGAGGGTGTGTGAGAGTGAGGGGTGATGGTGAGGGGGTGTGAGGGTGAGTGAGGGTGTGTGAGGGTGAGAGGGTGTGAAGGTGTGAGGGTGAGTGAGGGTATGTGATAGTGAGTGAGGGTGTGTGAGGGTGAGGGTGTATGAGGGTGTGTGATGGTATGAGGGTGAGGAGGTGTGAGGGTGCGGGTGTGTGAGGGTGAGGGCATGTGAGGGTGAGGGAATGTGATGGTGAGGGGGTGTGAAGGTGAGGGGGTGTGAGGGTGAGGGGGTGTGAGGGTGTGTGAGGGTGAGGGGGTATGTGAGGTTGAGGGGGGTGTGAGGGTGTGGGGGTGTGAGGGGGAGGGGTTGTGAGTGTGTGTGAGGGGGAGGGTGTGGGGTTGTGAGGGTGAGGGTGTGGGGTTGTGAGGGTGAGGGGTGTGAGGGTGTGAGGGTGAGAGGGTGTGAGGGGTGTGAGGGTGAGGGTGATGGGGGTTAGGGGGTGTGAGGATGTGTGTGGGTGAGGGTGTGTGAGGGTGAGGGGGTGTGAGGGTGAGGGTTTTTGAGGGGGTGTGTGAGAGTGTGAGAGGGGGTGTGGGATGAGAGGGGGTGAGGGGGTGTGAGGGTGAGGGGGTGTAAGGGTGAGGGGGTGTGGTGGTGAGAGGGTGTGTGAGGGTGAGAGGGTGTATGAGGGTGAGAGGATGTGTGAGGGTGAGGGTGTGGGGGTGTGAGGGAGAGGGGATGTGAGGGTGAGGGGATGTGAGGGTGAGAGGGTGTGAGGGTGAAAGGGGTTGAGAGGGTGTGTGAGGGTGAGAGAGGGTGAGTGAGGGTGAGGGTGTGTGAGGGTGAAGGTGTGTGATGGTGAGGGGGTGTGAGTGTAAGGGTGAAGGAGGGTGAGGGTGTGTGAAAGTGAGGGGGGGTGAGGGTGTGTGTGAGGGTGTGATGGGTGTGAGGGTGAGGGTGTGTGAGGGTGAGGGGGTGTGAGAGTGAGAGGGTGTGATGGTGTGTGAGGATGAGGGGGGAGTGAGGGTGAGTGAGGGGGAGAGTGTTGTGAGGGGGTGATGGTGTGATGGTGTGATGGTGTGAGGGTGAGGGTGTGAGGGTGAATGAGGGTGTGAGAGTGAGTGAGGGTGTGTTAGGGTGAGAGGGTGTGAGGGTGTGTGAGGGTAAGGAGGTGTGAGGGTCAGAAGTAAATGGTGGCAGGGCAGACATCGTAAGACAGAGAGAAGAGACTGCGTGGTGACTGCGTTAGTCAGTTTCAGAATCAGGAGGGGCAGAGTCAGCACAGTCTGCGAGGGATCAACGTGTCTAGAGGCAAAGCATAGCGGATGTAGCATTACAGCTAGCAAGTCGAGTGTTTTCAAGCTGAGTGTCCCTAGAGAGATGGCAACTCAGCAACAGCATTTGAGGAGCAAGGCTACTGTAAACAAGCACGGTAGGCTTTTACTTTTGTCCAGAAAAAAAAACGAGAAAGGTGCAGAGAATGCCGAACAAAACATGGCTTCCCCGCGAAATGGATGCAAAAAAACAAGGTCTCGCCATTGCTCTGGTAGGGGGAACGGGGGAGCAGGAGCACATTCCTTTGAAGTCTGATGGGGCGGGGGCGGCTTGGGAGCGGATTCCTTTGAAGTCTGATGCCGAGGCTCAGACAAATGGTGGTGTGCAAGCGGCTTCCGTTGAAGTCTAAAGCCAAGGCTGATGGTGTTTGATGTGCACGCGCCTGCCTCACGCGCCTGCCTCACATGAACTGTACGCGATCCGCAGGCTAGGTAGACTTTTCGGACTGCTTACTATAATCTCGCCTATTCAATCCCTAACGGGATAGAATAGTCGAGACCTAAAAAGCATGCTTCTAAAAGTGAGAGCAGTGGAAGGACGCAAGTGCTTGGGCCATGCTCTAGAGGAAGGTTGCATGAACGCAGAGGAGAGTGCCAACTGCAGAGCTGACCAGCATGAAACAAACATCAAGTTCAAGTTCAAGTTCAAGTTCAAAAGACCTTTATTCGAATTTCATAAAATTCATAAAAGTACCATATTAAAACAATTCAATTACATAACAGATCAAAATTACAAAATTCATAATTATTAAAAAAATCTAATACAACTCTCATAAGACTATTTTCAGGAGTTTTCCATCATTTTGCGTACACGTGTTATACGTCTCAGAAAAGTGCTAGTGCGAAAAATTAGTTCATCTGTGTCCAGGGAGAGCAACATTGTATAAGACTCCTCCAATGAAAGGGGTCTTTGTTTTCTAAAATAAGGAATTAAAAACCAATTGATAGATTTTAAATAAAATTTACAGAAGAATAGAAAGTGCAAATCATTCTGTTTACTAATACCATCACACGGACATGGATTGTAATGTGTTGTGAGTTGATAACCCAAAGGAAAGCCCAGTAGGAATTTCACTGAGCCCGCCCCTAGGTGAAACAACAGTGATCTCTCCCAATTAGTCATGGGTAAAGTGAGGTAGGGTGGAAGTGGTCTCCTACATAATTCATTCCCCATGTAACTCACAACAGTTGATTTGATGGTTTCCCTTTCCATTCGTTCAGAATTATAAAATACATACAGTGCTTGTTTGACTTCAATTTTGTCTTTGGGCTCAATCCTGCTTGGGTCGGAGAAAAGATCTCCTCTATCCACGGCACTCAATGTTTTTAAAACTCCCGCAAGCCAGGGGATCGCCAGGCCATGGTCACATTTAAGACGGTCTTTTATAATATTTTGCGTTAGAGTAGCCGAGTTATTCCTCCAGATCCTGATCCAGAATAGAGCTGGTCTAGTTCTAATAACGTCACATACATAGGGGATGTTTAGTTCCTCATGACAAATAAATTCGGAAGATGAGATTGGGGCGCCCAGTATTTTTCTACAGAATCGACTTTCTTCTCGCTGGATACTTGGACTTTTTCCCAATCCCCAGACCTCAGCCCCGTATGTAGCTACAGGTAAGCACTGTAATCTAAAAAAGTTTAAAATAGCTCTGATGTCACCTATTCTCTTTGGACGAGACAAGCTCAAAATAGAATTGGTGGCTTTCGAGAACTTGCCCATGGCGTAGGTCGAGTGCCCACTCCATGAGCCGTTCGCAGCGAAAACCAGCCCTAAATATGGGAATGTGGTTACAGATCCTAATTTATCTGTCCCTATATGTATGGTGTTGAGCTTTCGTTTCCCGGGCCCACATGGCATAATAAAAGATTTTTTTAAATGTACACGCAGATCTAAACCCTCCATGTATTGGACGAAACTTTTAACAAGTAAACGGAGGGCATTTGGTGTTTGGCCCATAAGGACCACGTCGTCTGTGTATAATAAAACTGGTAATGGTTGCCCCTGGATTATTGGTACATCACTAGTCACTTGTTTTAGGGGTTTGGCTAGACCATTAATATAAATAATAAACAGCAGGGGTGCTAAAACGCATCCCTCTCTTACCCCCCTGCCAATGTTGATAGGTCCAGATACTTCTCCACCCATCCCAATCCTGACTTGTGCCTTGAGATCAGTGTGGAGGTAGGCCAGGAAGTTAACAAGAGCCTCATCCAGTCCATAGTTCAGGAGGATTGCCCAAAGTTTAGATCTATTCACTAGATCAAAGGCGGATGAAAGATCCATAAATGCAAGGTAAATAAGAGACGATCGGGCAACGCTATACTTATCAATTATCAGTTTTAGATTCAAGCATTGCTCAACCGTCCCCGCCTTGCTCCTGAATCCCATCTGACACGGGCCCAATAGACCCGTATCTTCAGTCCACTCTACCACCCTATTATAAATGACTCGCCCCAAGATTTTTAAGGTATTGTCTAAAAGGGAGATCGGACGATAATTCACTGGGTCCGACCTCTCGCCCTTTTTAAAAATTGGGACTATGTGGCAAATCGTGCTCCATCTGTCTTTATTGTAATCAGAACATACATTTTTTTGCAAATGTTAAACACGTTGTTCCTTACTGTAGATCTTTATATTACTGCCAAATCTGAGAATAAAAATGCTCTCCAACTATCCATTATTAACTCTTTAGTTAGCATTGTTGTAAGTTTAGATATCACCCATTTTGTGAATAGCTTTTCATTTCAAAAATAGGAAGTGACTCCAGAGGAAGAGAGGAAGATCAGTCTGTAGAAACGTTACAGCAGAAATGATGTTTATTCAAATTTAGAATGTATTTTATTTTAGTTTTAACTTACAAAAAATACAGCCCTTTACTTTCTGTGTAGAAACACGTGGATTATTTTAGCATTTTCAAAAGTGGCTTTTTAAGGGCACCTCTCATTTCCTAAGGTATTCTCTGTTAATCTTTAAAAGTGATTTCTGCTCCTCCTGGGAATAGTGAAATCTATAAACTTAAGTCATCCGAAAACGCATGCCTCTAATGTTCCCACATGCAAAGTGCACTGTAGCAAAACTACGCAACCGAACGAAGGTTATGGAATGTTTCCTTAAAGTGTTTGTTTTGGTTGTGCTCTCATGTTCAGCTCCAGAAAGCTGATAATGTTTTCTAATTAAAAAAACACAAACACATTAGGCGTTCATTAAAGAACTCTGCATAACAAGGGCTCTTGTAGAGCATGGATTAAAGTCTAAAAATTGTCGTATGCATTCAACATGATACTGTTGCGTGTATTGGAAGCCATGGCTTATTGTATCTTTTAAGTTCAAAAAGAGTTTATTGAACAATAAAAGGTGTCAATACAATATACATAGGTGATACAGAATAGAAAACAAAAGTATTCTAGGAGAGCATAGCATGAATAACATGAGGTAGACTGGCTGCAAAGAAATAAATGAGGCTGTACAGTAAAAGAATGAAAAGGTAACAGTAATAAAATCTGTTAAAAAGTAAAATATTTAGGAACAATAAGGTCAATCAGGGAGGTTTTGAGACTTCTTGCTGAATGGGTGATAAATGAAATGATTTTTAACACAAGCATCAAGGTGTAATGTTATAGGAAGCCATACATTGGTGCGTTTCGTTGCCATATGAAGAGGAAAAACAAAGGCAGTATCTAGCCTATGGTTATGACAAACATTATACCACCATGCTTTGAAAGAGATATTTGTAAAATTCTTCCAATTAACAGTAATTTGTTGGAATGCAACCGCTATCAGTAAATCAATGATTCGCACATCAAAAGTACCATGATCCCAACAAGGAGAAAGACTGCCTAAATAAATGTGGGTAAAAGTAAAAGGAATTTGAGGGTGAAAGATATCATTGATTTGGGACCAAATTTGTTTCCAAAAATCATGAATGATATTGCAAGAAAAGAGCATGTGTAATAGAGTTGCATTGGGTGAAGAGCAGGACCAACAGAGGTCAGGGACAGAAGAGAAGTTTTTACTAAGCACTTGTGGTGTAAAAAGAAGTCTATTATAGATGAAAAATAGTGTCTGTGTTTAAGTGGCAGATCTAGAGGATTTGCGAATCTTGGTCCATAACTTATCCCATAAAGAAATGGGACAAGAGATGGCAAAGTCGCATTCCCATTGTTCCTCTACCTTAGACTTTGGACGAGGAGAAGGTATGGAACGAAGGAATGTGTAAATGAGAGAGGCTTTAGAGGAGGTAGTTAATAAGGAGTGGAGTTGTGAGGCAAGGTTAGGAGATGTAGAGCAATTGTGAGAATGCTGGATCTGGGAGTGAGTAGACATAACCACTTCTTTAAGTGCGAGATATTTACGAGCAAAGGAAACGGGAAGATGACAAGATTGGCGTAGTGTTGAAAAAGGTAAAAAAGTGGAGTGAGAAAAGAGTTGAGAAACCCAAATTAAACCCTTCTGCCTCCAAGATTTCAAATAAAAAGGTTTGTTATTTATAAGGAGACTTTTATTATCCCAAATGGTAGTGGATAAAAAATCATCAACGGAAGAGGAAGGGGCTGGAGAGAAGGCTAAGAGTAGCTTGACAGTAAATTTGTGTATGGGAGTGGATGATAACTGTGGTTTACTGGAAAAAAATAGAAATTCAGCAAAAGTAAAGGGGGAGAGAGAGAGACGTTCTACTGTAACCCATAAAGGGCAAGGCTCATCAGGGTCTCGCAGCCAAAAGGAGGCTTGGCACAAAAGGAAGGCCTTGTGATAGGTTGGAAAGTCCGGAAAGTTGACACCACCCTCTGATTTAGGACGTGTTAATCTAAGGAGAGACATACGGGATTTTTTGCCTAACCAGAGAAAAGAAGAAAGAATGGTGTTAATCTTCTTAAAGAACTTCATGGGAATGGGAACCTGAATATTAGAAATAATATATAAAACAATAGGGGATAAGATCATTTTAATGGTATCAAGGCGTCCCCACCATGAAAGATAGATTGGATGCCATCTGGTGGTGAGATCGGAGAGTTTCTTGGTGCATTTGTTGAGACAAAGTGAGACCGTGTCTGCAATGGAGGGAGTGACATGTAAGCCTAGGTATTTGACGTCAGAGGGGCTCCAGGTGAAATTAGAGGCAGCGAAATCTGGTTTGAAGGTATATTTTGTGAGAGGTAGAATTTCGCATTTGTCATTGTTCAGCTTGTAGCCAGAAATCTGCGAATACTCACGTACTTCAGCCAGAAAGGCGGGAATGGAATCAGTAGGGTTGGAGATAAAGAGTAAAATGTCATCTGCATAGGCAGCAAGTTTGATGTGAGAATGTGGTGTCTGAAAGCCCTGTATGTCAGGATTCTGTCTAAGTTTGGAAAGAAAGGGTTAAATTAAAGAGAAACGGGGATAGAGGACATCCTTGCCGTACACCTCTACCCAAATCAAAAAAAGAGCAAACCAGACCATTTGCACAGACCGCTGCTCTGGGATTGGAATAAAGAAAGGAAATTAAGTATATAAACTTAGGACCAAAACCGAACCATTTAAGGGCAGAGAAAAGGTAGGTCTATTCTACCCTATCGAACGCTTTCTCTGTGTCTAAGGCAATAGCCGCCAGAGAATTTTGAAAGCGTGGGGATTTAGATAAAACATTCAAAAGAAGCTTAGTGTTATCTGTCATAAAGCGTCCCTTAACAGAACCAGATTGCTCGGGGCCAAGTAAGTCAGGTAAAAAGGGGTCTAATCGAGCTGCAAGTGATTTAGCATAGTTCTTATAATCAATGTTGACCAGGGAGATTAGTCTATAATTTTTACAATATCTAGTACCTTTCCCTTCCTTAGGGATGATACAAATATGACCATCAGAAAAGGTACCCGTGGAGCTGCCAATGGTAACAAATGAATCTATAAGGGAATGTAATTTAGGCATTAGCAATTTGGAAAAATAAAGATAGAATTCAACAGTAAACCCATCAGGTCCAGGAGCTTTATCTTTTTTGGGAGATTGGAGAGCGGAAAGTAATTCTTGTTGGGAAATGTCCAATTCCAAAGAGGTTAAGTCAATAGGGAAATTGTCTGGTTGTTGAATAGTAGAGAAGAAATTAGAAAGAGATTGGGGAGTGAGATGAGTCTCAGAGGAATAAAGGGTAGAGTAGAAATGGGAGAATTCATCTAGAATATCATTGTCTTTATGTTTAAAAATAGCGTTGTCATCAAATACAGATTCAATGTTCAATTTATTGTGTTTGACCTTCAAGTAATTAGCCAGAATTTTCCCCGCTTTATTTTTCCCACCATAAAATTTCGAACTAAATTTCAATAGGTAGAGAGAGGCGTCTTCTGTGGATTTTTTGTTAAATTTCAATTTGGCGTCAATAAGTGCTGTCAAGCTTTCCTTCGAATGAGAGGTATAGTAGGAGTGCTCTAAACCCTTGATTTTTTAAGAAGATCGCTAGTGTGCTTACGAGCGGTCTTCCGTTTCTTAGCCACATAATTGATGATGAAATCCCTAGCTGTGGCCTTGAATGCATTCCAAATAGTGTGGGTAATGGCAAAATATTCGTTGAAAAAATCAGTGAAGGAGGCGGAATATTTAGGATCCAAAAGCAAAGAATTATTGAAACGCCACCTCTTGGGCCCAATGACTTTGGGTAGGATATCAATATTAATAGGGACTGGGGCGTGGTCAGATAATAGGATAGGGCCAATTTCTGCATGAATGATGGATTGGGAAAGATGATGGGAAACAAAAATGTAATCAATACGTGATTGGGAATGGTGAGAAGGAGAATAAAAGGTAAATTCTTTAGTCGTTGGATTACATAAACGCCAAGTATTAATAAGTTTATGCTGCGACACTGCTTGAGTAAAATGTTTATGAGGCTTGTTCGGAATGGAGGAAGCTTTAGAGTGTCGGTCCAAAAAAAGGATCAAGAGGCTGGTTACAGTCTCCTGCCATGATGAAATTATCATCAATGAGATTGGTGATGCGAGTAGCCATCTCGCACCAAAAAATTGGGTCACCGCCTGTGGGAGCGTAAACATTTAGAAGAGAGAGTGGAACACCCCTTAAGGAAAGCTTGACGTATAACCATCTACCATCAGTATCAGATTCAGTAGCCAGCAGGGAATAAGAAAGAGATTTACGAATTAGAATAACAACACCATTGCGCTTACCATCTCCAGGAGCAAAACACACCTCTCCCACCCAACCTCTTTTAAGCTTAACAGATTCTGCTTCAGACAAATGAGTTTCTTGCAGGAAAGCAAAATCCACATTCAATTCGGCAAGGTGAGAAAGAAAACAATAAGATAAAAGATAGCAAATACAATAAGAAAAAACCTTAGGACAAAAAAAAAACCAAGAAAAGATGAAAAAAGGAAAAGTAGAGACAGGAAGTTAGATAAAGTATATGTACTAACATACATCAAATAACAAGACGAAATATAGAATCCAAGAGAAAAGAAAAGTATTGACTTGATTAGGAGAAAAACGAAGAAGTGACAAGCCATGCCTACAATATGAGAAAAAGCAATGAAGTAAGGAAAACAATGAGAGGAAGACGAAAGGAGAAGAAGGATTGACACCTGACTGAGAAATACTGAAAAACGAGGAGGATAGGGGAAAGCCTAAGCAAAACCAAGAAAAGGATAGGAGGTATAACAATGGAGAAGAAGACATACTTACAGTTGAGAGAGAATGGGGGGATACGACCAGGAACAAAACCAGGAGACTAGGAGGGAGGGAGGGGTGAAGCCACATCGGGCAAGGCAAGACTTCAGGGCAGCACGTGGACAACCAGGAGAACACCACGGAACACAGGGTAAAATCTACGGATGATAAGGAAGGAAGGACATCAGAGAAAACATGAGGTATGTCACAAATGCAAAACAATGAGTAACAATGAATAATATAACAAGTGCAAGATAGGGAATACATTAAACATAAACAATAAGCATAGTAAATGCATCAGTGAGAAAGAACAGGGAAAGGGAAAAGAACAAGGCCATTGAGAACAGTGAACTCAAACAAATATTTGAAGGCCGCAATGTTCAAGTAGGTAATGAAGATGAGGGCCCAGAAAGATCCATATCCGAGGATCCGCATGAGTTCAGGAAACTTCGAAGGTGTAGGGGGTCTTCATAAGTCGTCTTCTTGTTGTTATGAGTAACCTTAAAAAGGCATGGATGAAAGAGGCCATACCGGGCCCCAATGGAGCGAAGCTCAGGTCGCATGTCCAGGAAAGTTTTGCGACGGCTAGCAGTGGCCTTGGCATAGTCCTGCGCAAAGAATGGAGAAGAACCAGACCAGGTGAGACGAGGAAAGGTCCTAGCTGCCGACAAAACCTTTAGAAGGTCTGTATATTCCAGGAAGTAGATGATGACTCCTCTTGGCCTAGGTGAAGGTGAGGTGGAGGAGGAAGGTCAGCCAAGTCTGTGAGCACGTTGAATATTGAGCACTGTGCCCTCTGGAAGTTGCAGAAGCTTAGGGAAGAAAGACTTGAAGAAAGCAATGGGGTCAGTCCCCTCGCTTCCTTCCCCCAGGCTGTAGATACGCAAATTATTGCCGATTGCGGTTTTCAAGGTCCTCGACTTGACGCTGAAGGGAGGAGACTTATGACGACAGATAAGAAACCTTGGCAGATGATTCTTGAAGAGAAGAGACACTTTGCTCCACTGAGGTGACTCTGGTAGACATGCTCAACCAATTTTCCGTTAAAACTTGAAGTTTGGCGTTGGTCTCCTCCAAAAAAGGATGAAGAGCCCTGATTTCCTCCAATAATAACTCCACCGAAACCGGAGATAAGGGCTTGGGCGGGGAACGAGGGTCTTTTTTCAACCTCTTGGCATTGAGTTTTCCTGTGTTCGTGCTAGGCTGCTCCATCGCAGACATCGAAACTTGAGCAGCAGAGAGGTGAGAAGCTTCAAGTTTAGCAAAGGCAGAAAACAGCTCCGAATTTTTGAGCGGAGCGTGTGAGGAGGTTGCAGAGCTAGAAGGCTGCCTATTCCTGCCCATGAAGTAGAAATAGCATATAGCAGAAGCAAGGAGCGTGGGTGCAAGGAGACAGCTTTAATATGCGAACTTGTCCAAGAAAGAGGCCTAAAGAGGAAAAAGGAGCGTAAAAAAGTGGATCTGTGAGGAGAAGTAAATCGAAACTCCAATGCTTAAAATGGCTGCCACTGCTGAAGCGAAGGGAGTCTCTGCAAACGTCATGAAGGCAAAGAAGGGCAACAGTGCTACTGAAAAGTAAAATGATGGACCAAGGTGCGAGAGATAGTCATTATTTGGCCTTTAAAAATGATAAAAGAAGATAGGATAGTCCGTGGGCAAAGAGGAGAGCAAAATCATCACGCTGACGCGAGAAGGAAAGGAGTACAAAATGGCGGCCGCAACCGTTGGAGAGCCACAGCCGGACTTACACCACCAAATTCGGGGTCTAAACTGCTTCAAAAGTCAATGAAATGCTCCTCAGTGCATGCCTGCCACCTTCCGACTGCATATCATGTCATCCGTGATGAAAAACGATGATGAAAACCGCGGGTCTCACTGCTGTCCTCGGTGCGCTCACCCTTCAGCCGCCATCCCCGTCCGGCGCCAAGCCACGCCCCCCCTGGTTTAATGTATCTACATGCACATAAGGTTGCCAAGTTATGCAAGCATAGTGAAGGAGATGAAGGCAAGCTTCTCTGCCATACCCGAATTTCTGAATGTGCTATGTCTAATTACCTGCATGCATGCCTAGCTGATATTGCCCAAGCCAAGAGAAGTTGAGTTCCGAAACAGGTAATTGCAATACTGCAAACAGTTTCAGGTTGTGTGTGATATAGACATTCTGTTCATACACTACTGGGCTTATGTCACTATTCGAAAGGGATATCACCATCACCCAAACCTACCTCTACACGAGAACATGTCTGTTAACCCCTTCGCTGCGGGGTGTTTTCTCCCCGCTGTGCGGGGGAGGGGGGCGCGTGTGGCGCCGCTGTGCTGGTGACGAGCTAGGCTCGTCAGGAGGCACAGTGCAGCTGCACTCATGAAGAGCAGAGCTCGTCACAACCACACCCGTTTTTAGAACGTTCAGCACAGCGGGGTAATTATCCCCGCGTGCAACGTTCCAGCAGCCGTGAAGAGCTCAGCTCGTCATGAGTGCAGCTTCACTGTGCCTCATGACGAGCTGAGCTCGTCACCAGCACAGAAGAGGTTAAACAACTTAGAAATGAAAAGGACAACATGCTTAGCAATCCAGCATGCACAAAATCGATGCATCATTTTTCACATTTGTTTTGAAATTAAAAAGCCTGGTTTGGTCCTTCAGTTCAGGACGGTTTCACCCTGTTTCTATGCTTCGTTTATTCGGAAAGATCATGGAGATGGAAGCTGTTGCTGTGCTCGTTGAGTCTAATAATTTGTTCCCTGGCTTACTGTCTGGTTTCCGACCAAATCAGGGAAATAGGAGCATGATTATGAGTATAGGGAATGTTTGCGGAGGGAAAGAGGCTGCCGCAGCACTGGTATTGCTGTGCCTCTGGGCTGCATTTGGCACCTGTGTTCTGATGGATTATGTGCAGCATTAGCTTGGAATTAAGGAAAGATCTTTTGGTAGAGAGAGAACTCAGCATGTCATGCACTGTACTTCTGTGCAATTTGGCAATGTGTGTAGGAGATGATAAGAATTGAGAGGGCTCAGCATCTTCAGAGAGAGAGAGCTGTGATCCCTTTCTTGTGTGAAATCTTGAAAAAGCTCCATCTCAGGTTACTTGCTAAATCGGAAAACTACATTCTACTGAGGATCCAAAGTTAGATCTGGCAAAATATTCTAAAGATCAGCAGGTTGGTAAAACCTTTTGGTCAGCTGGTGTTCAGCTTTGGACTGATCTTACTAAAGACTCCGAGATATCCCTTCCTGACAAAAACCATAGCAAAATGAATGCTAATATCCACAAGCAGAAGTCTATAGAATTATTAGTGTTTGATATAAGGTAATGTTATGTTTTATGTTGAAAATCAATATTTGATATCTTTGTTATTTTCTTTGCTTTGTGCAATGATGGATCTTATTTACAAAATAATTTTCAGCCTTGAATTTCTCCGCTTACACCTTACAAGAATTCACAAAAGAATTCCTGCGGACATGGCTCGTGCAGGTAAGAGCAGTGGGGCCAGGTTTGGGGGTGGGGGGTATTCCACAGACGACGAGGAGGGAACATTCATTATTTATTTAATTTTCCCTCATCGTTGCTTGTCGAATCCCCGCCAACCTGCCCCCCTTCTCTTATCTGCACAGCCCTCGGCTGGATTCCTGGCAGCAGCAAATGTGTTTACTGCTATGAATTTTTCCGCCACAAGTTCATTAAAGTCTGCCGAAGTAATCCCGCTCTATAGATTGGAAGGTAATGTTTCACAGTGCAGTTTGCTTTAGAAGTTGGAGAACAACTAAAAACATGTGCAACAGTAGGCTTCTTAAATTCGTATTGGACCTTTTCCTATTCTGGAAATGGTTTTAAATTTAATACAGGAATTCCCCTTCCAAGAGGGAAAACTGAAAGGATCTTCCTCACATATGGTGGGTGTGTCAGGGAAGGACTTTCTCTAAGGGAAAAAATGTTTTCCTTGAGAGAAATAAGTATGTGTTTACACGGTTGTATGTTAAACAAGCATTGGAAATGCAATAGGTCTCGCATTAGAAAAGTTGGAGCTATTGGTCTTGTAAATGACAAATATTTTATTTATTTGTTGCTTTTTAAAATAGCTAAATTGATAGCTTTGTCATTTACAATGCCAATAGTTATAATTTTTGCAAATGTGACACCTATAGCATTTGTAATGCAATATGTGTTGTATTTACATGACTTACATGTATTGATATTACAAATAACAATGGCTTTTAATTTTTTTTAATAATTAATACTTAAATAAAAGTTATTGTAATTTATAATGGCAATAGTTAAAACTTTTGTTAATAACTTATGAAGATTATGTTCAGTGTATTTTATTGTGACTAAAATCCAAGAACAGAAGTAAAATATTAACAGCTTTTTGTGGCATTTGTAATAAAGCTTGAAACATTTAGAGAACATATTTGAACCAGTTGTTGTTGAATGGTTGCACAGATTGATGCTGTGGTGGTGCTGAGTGATGTTGTGGTGGTGACGAGTGATGCTGTGGCATTCAGTGATGCGGTGGTGGCACATAGTGATGTTGTGGTGCCCCTGAGTGATGCTGTGGTGATGCTAAATGATGCTGTGGTGGTGCAATAGATAGAGTGAGTGTGATAGATAGAGTGAGGCGATATATAGAGTGAGGGCGATAGATAGAGTGAGTGTGGTAGATAGAGTGAGGGCGATAGAGTGAGGGCGATAGATAGAGTGAGGGCGATAGATAGATGGAGTGAGGGCGATAGATAGATAGAGTGAGGGCGATAGATAGATAGAGTGAGGGTGATATATAAATAGAGTGAGGGTGATAGAGTGAGGGCGATATATAGAGTGAGGGCGATATGTAGAGTAGGGCGATAGATAGATAGAGTGAGGGCGATAGATAGATAGAGTGAGGGTGATATATAAATAGAGTGAGGGCGATAGAGTGAGGGCGATATATAGAGTGAGTGCGATAGAGTGAGGCGATAGATAGAGTGAGGGCGATAGATAGAGTGAGTGTGGTAGATAGAGTGAGGGCGATAGAGTGAGGGCGATAGATAGAGTGAGGGCGATAGATAGATGGAGTGAGGGCGATAGATAGATAGAGTGAGGGCGATAGATAGAGTGAGGGCGATAGATAGATAGAGTGAGGGTGATATATAAATAGAGTGAGGGCGATAGAGTGAGGGCGATATATAGAGTGAGGGCGATATGTAGAGTGAGGGCGATAGATAGAGTGAGGATGATAGATAGATAGATAGATAGATAGATAGATAGATAGATAGATAGATAGATAGATAGATAGATAGATAGAGTGAGTGAGGATTATAGATAGATAGATAGAGTGAGGGCGATAGATTGATAGAGTGGGGAGATGGGAGATGGAGGGGAGGGAGGGGAGTGAGGAGAGAGGGGAAGAGAGGGAGGGGAGAGAGGGTTTGGAGAGTGAGGAGAGGGAAGAGTGAGGAGAGGGGAGAGTGATGAGAGGGCAGAGTGAAAAGAGGGGAGAGGGAAGAGTGAGGAGAGAGGGGAGAGTGAGAATAGAGGGAGTGGCGAGAGGTTGGGGAGAGGGGGAGTGAGGGGGAGGAGAGAGTGAGGAGAGAGGGGAGAGTAAGGAGAGAGGGAAGAGGGGAGGAGAGAGCGGGGGGGAAGAGGGGAGGGTAGAGAGGGAGGGTAGAGGAGAGAGAGGAAAGGGGAGAGTGAGGAGAGAGTGGGAGGTAGAGAGGAGAAGAGAGAGGAGAGTGGTGAAAGGGGAGAGTGATGAGAGAGGATTAGAGTGTTGAGAGAGGAGAGAGTGGGGGGAGTGAGGATAGTGAGGAGAGGGGAGAGGTAGAGAAGAGAAGAGAGGGGAAAGGGAGGAGAGAGGAGAGTGAGGAGAAGAGAGTGAGGAGAGAGGGAGGTAAGAGAGGGAGGGGAGAGTGGTGAGAGGGGAGAGTGGTGAGAGGGGAGATAGGTGAGAGGGGAGATAGAGGAGAGAGGGCGGTGAGAGAGGGAGTGGGGAGTGAGGAGAGGGGAGAGTGGTGAGAGAGGAGAGAGTGGTGAGAGCGGAGAGAGTGGTGTGAGAGGAGAGAGTGGGGAGAGTGAGGATAGTGAGGAGAGGGGAGATTGAGGTGAGAGGGAGGTGGGAGAGGGAGGGGAGAGTGGTGAGAGATGGGAGAGTGGCGAGAGAGGAGAGTGGGAAGAGTGAGGAGAGGGGAGAGATAAGAGGGGAGAGAGGAGAAGAGAGGAGAGAGTTGAAGAGAGGGGAGAGGGGAGAGAGGAGAGTGGGGAGAGTGAGGAGAGGGGAGAGTGAGGAGAGAGAGGAGAGGAGAGGGGAGAGTGAGGAGAGGGGCGAGTGAGGATAGGCGAGAGTGGTGAGAGGTGGGAGTGATGAAAGAGGAGAGAGAGGAGCGAGAGGGGCGAGTGAGGATAGTGAGGAGAGGGGGATAGGGAGGAGAGGGGAGAGTGAGGATAGGGGAGAGGTAGAGAGGAGAAGAGAGGAGAGCTGGAGGGAAGAGGGGAGAGAGGGTAAAGAAAGGGAGGGGAGAGAGGTATTAAAGAGTGTGGAGAGGGGAGAGTAAGGAGAGGGCAGATTGAAAAGAGGGGAGATGGAGGGGAGAGAGGGAAGGGCGAGGAGAGAGGGGAGAGTGAGGATAGAGGGAGTGGAGAGAGGAGGGGAGAGGGGGGAGTGAAGATAGAGGGGGGAGGGGATAGTGAGGAGAGAGGGGAGAGTAAGATGTGAGGGAAGAGGGGAGAGGAGAGAGGGAAGAGGGGAGGGGAGGGGCGAGCTGGGGTCACGTTTGTAATTTAAAAATAAAAATGTGCCAAAATGTTTTAAAACTGCGATTGGTGATTAAGTGTGCTTTGTGCGCAAAGTAGTTTGGTAGGGAGCGGTAGTTAAGGCTCTCCTGAAGAAGCCTAGCCTGGACCCTGCCGACCTTGCTAACTTTAGGCCTATCTCCCTGCTCCCCGGCCTTAGCAAGGTGGCGGAGAAACTTGTGAACAGTCACCTATCGGGTTTTTTGGAATCCAACTCCTTTTTGGGTGACTCCCAAACGGGTTTTCGCCCTGTCCAGGGGACGGACACTGCCTTGCTGGCAGTCGTGGAGAATGCCAGGAGCATTTTGGATTCAGGGGGATTGGTGGCAGTTATCCTCCTGGACCTCAGTGCGGCATTTGACACCGTAGACCACCAGGTGTTACTCCAACGGCTGTCGGGGGTGGGGGTCTCCGGGATGGCCCTGAAATGGCTCGTGTCCTTTTTGGAAGACCGGACGTTTGAGGTCTGGGAAGGCCACGAGAAGTCAACATCGGTCCCTCTCCAGTGTGGTGTGCCACAGGGCTCATCGTTGAGCCCCACATTGTTCAACATTTATATGGCCCCACTGGAGAGTGTGGTGCTGCCACTGGGTATCAAGATTATCTGCTACGCTGATGATACCCAGTTGGTGGTAGGGGTTCCCCAGTCAGCGAACCAACCCGACCGGCTGCACATATGTTTAGCTAAGATCTTTACTTGGATGTGCAACTCAGCACTTAAACTTAACAGTTCAAAAACTGAACTGATGATGCTGGGTAACTCCTCTCCCTCCTTATCCCCCAGTAGCTGGCCTAGTTGTCTGGGAGCGCCACCTACCCCCAAACAGGAGATTAAGAGCTTGGGGGTGTGGCTGGAGCAGGACCTGTCTTTTAAGTCACACGCTAAAAAGACCGCAGGCGTGTGCTTCGGCCTGCTCCGGTCAGCCCGGAAGATCCTACCCCACCTCCCGATAGCCTCCAGGAGGTTACTAATTCAGGGGCTCATCATTTCACGGCTGGATTACAGCAATGCGCTGTTTCTGGGTGCTCCAGAATCAACTTTAAACAAACTGCAGCAAGTACAAAATGCTGCCGCCAGGCTCTTGACGGACCTTCCCAGGCGGCAATCAGCTCGCCCCGCGCTGAAGGCGCTTCATTGGCTCCCTATTAGAGAGAGGGTGAAGTTCAAAGCACTTTGTATGGCCCATAAAATTCTGCAGGGGAAATGGCCACCTATCCTACGGGGTATGGTGCAATCCTACAAGGCCCCCCGTTCCCTTCGCTCTGATCACCAACATCTGTTGCAAGTCGCGAGAGTAAGGAAGGCTAGGACCGGTGGTAGAAGATTTTCCATAAATGTGGCAACATTGTGGAATTTCCTCCCGCTGGACCTGCGCTCAGAAACGGGCACCTTACGTTTTCGCAAACTTTTAAAGACTCATTTGTTCCCTGCTTAACGCTTTTGTTTCCTGCTATGGTGTGTCTCTCTGGATGAGCGCTGGGATGCCCAAGGGTAACCACGCGCGATAGAAAACTCATTAATAATAATAATAATAATAATAATAATAATAATGTAGTTGGGGAAATATAAGCAAAATAAGACACAGCAATGTGGGTTCCAAGATGGGATGTTAGCATTTGCTTTTCAAAACCACACCCGCTTTTTGTTTACACAGATTTCATGCTATTTGTTAGAAGATGGAAATAAAATTGCACCTTAAAACTGCAAAATAATATGATTTGCCGCACTTAATTTGTTTACAAATTAAACACTAATAGGGCGTTTCTAACCATGACATTATTCAGTTTGCCCTTCTCCATGCCAATAGTAGAATGTTTACTATAGTTAGGCAGTGCAACAAAGGATTTTAAGACCGCATCGAGAGTTAGCGCAATAGCATTTACAAACTGCTTTTTTGAGGTGCAGTTTATTGTTCAGTATTTGCACACTGCATCGGGAGCACTGGAATCAAATCTAATTGTTTAAAATAAAAAATAAAAAAATGTTCACTACCCATCAAGGCCAGGGTTCGAGGATTAATGCAGAAGCATTTGTAAGAACTTGATCAAATTATGTCAGAATTGTGGAATTATGTGCTCAAGTCAACGCAGCGGTTTAAGTGTATTGAAAACAAGTAAGTGAACTGTGATGCTGTTCACAATGGGGCCAGGCCGAGTAAGCGTGGTGCGAGGTCAAAGGAATACTAAAACAATGACTGTGTGGCGAGAAGGGAGGGGTGAATGCCAGCAGGAAGGGAGGTGGTGGCAAAGCAGCTGGGGTGTCAAAGGATTTTAAGACCGCATCGGGAGTTAGCGCAATAGCATTTACAAACTGCTTTTTTGAGGAGAAGTTTATTGTTCAGTATTTGCAAACTGCATCGGGAGCACTGGAATCAAATCTAATTGTTTAAAATAAAAAATATAAACATTTTCACTACGCATCAAGGCCAGGGTTCGAGGATTAATGCAGAAGCATTTGTAAGAACTTGATCAAATTATGTCAGAATTGTGGAATTATGTGCTCAAGTCAACGCAGCGGTTTAAGTGTATTGAAAACACTTAAGGGAACTGTGATGCTGTTCACAACGGGGCCCGGCCGAGTAATTGTGGTGCAAGGTCAAAGGAATACTAAAACAAGGACTGTGCGGCGAGAAGGGAGGGGTGAATGCCAGCAGGAAGGGAGGGGGTGGCAAAGCAGCTGGGGTGCCAAAGGATTTTAAGACCGCATCAGGAGTTAGCGCAATAGCATTTACAAACCGCTTTTTTAATGTGAAGTTTATTGTTCAGTATTTGCACACTGCATCGGGAGCACTGGAATCAAATCTAATTGTTTAAGATAAAAAATAAAAACATTTTCACTACGCATCAAGGCCAGAGTTCGAGGATTAATGCAGAAGCATTTGTAAGAACTTGATTAAATTATGTCAGAATTGCGGAATTACGTGCTCAAGTCAACACAGCGGTCTAAGTGTATTGAAAACACATAAGGGAACTGTGATGCTGTTCACAATGAGGCCAGGCCGAGTAAGCGTGGTGCGAGGTCAACGGAATACTAAAACAAGGACTGTGCGGCGAGAAGGGAGGGGTGAATGCCTGCAGGAAGGGAGGGGGTGGCAAAGCAGCTGGGGTGTCAAAGGTTTTTAAGACCGCATCGGGAGTTAGCGCAATAGCATTTACAAACCGCTTTTTTGTGGTGAAGTTCATTGTTCAGTATTTGCACACTGCATCGGGAGCACTGGAATCAAATCTAATTGTTTAAAAAATTTTTACAAAGCATTTTCACTAGGCATCAAGGCCAGGGTTTGAGGATTAATGCAGAAGCATTTGTAACAACTTGATCAAATTATGTCAGAATTGCGGAATTCTGTGCTCAAGTCAACGCAGCGGTCTAAGTGTATTGAAAACACGTAAGGTAACTGTGATGCTGTTCACAATGGGGCCAGGTCGAGTAAGCGTGGTGCGAGGTCAAAGGAATACTAAAACGAGGACTGTGCGGAGAGAAGGGAGGGGTGAATGCCAGCAGGAAGGGAGGGGGTGGCAAAGCAGCTGGGGTGTCAAAGGATTTTAAGACCGCATCGGGAGTTAGCACAATAGCATTTACAAACCGCTTTTTTGTGGTGAAGTTCATTGTTCAGTATTTGCACACTGCATCAGGAGCACTGGAATCAAATCTAATTGTTTAAAAAAAAAGCATTTTCACTACTCATGAAGGCCAGGGATCGAGGATTAATGCAGAAGCATTTGGAAAACAAGACGGAGGGCATTGCTGTGGGGAGGGGGAGGAGAAATGCGACACGGCCGCAACAGGGGGCAGAGAGGGGAGAGCGGCGATGGGAGAGAGACACGGCCGTAGTTTGAAGCAGCAGGGGCCTTTGAAGTGAAGCTAAGCTTCACTTCAAAGGTGTGGGAGGAGTGCTGCTGGGGAACAGATGGTGATTTGATGATGTGCACGCGCATTTTAGGTCAATGCGCGTGCGCATTGACCTAAAAGCGCACGGGCACAGCATCAAATTGCCAGTCAATCACCAGTGTAGGTAAACCTTATTTAAGCCCCTATAGTCTCGCTCAATGCGCATGTGCATTGAGAGGCGAGACCTAAAAATGAAGGAGAAAAATGTCATCCTGACAACATTTTGTAGCAAAATTTTTGACTACCTCGATATTGTGAAGGCAAGTATAGATGTATTGTTCATAAATCCATAGCTGTATGATCTTCCAAAATATGCTGCATCACCTGCAGCACGTTCACATTTTCCTGTTAATTGGCAACAGAGTCAGTGGTATCCTCATGATGGTATTTAGGTGTGCTTGCATACTTACTGCTTATTTCTGTGTTAATGTTGCTTGATTTGCCATACTATAGGTAGTTGGACAGGTATTGTATCATGTATGGGTGACCTAGTTGGTGGTGTCCACCTTGAATTCTTCAGCACATGATTGGGAGGAATTGGATTGTTGGTTGACCGGGATATGAGCCTTAGTCAAGCCTACAACCACAATCCCTTGCAGGGTAAACCACAAAAAGTCACTAAATTAACCTGTGCGTAATCCTAAATATCTTGGCACAAAAAGCAGCCAGGCTTAACTTAGAGGCAATTTGTAAAGTATTTATGCAGCACACAAACAGTATAAGTTGAAAACACAGCACAAGAAAAATCTCAAACCTATTTAAAAAAATGGAGAACATTTTAATAAATTTTACACCTATACGACTAAAATCCAATCAGTAGAATCAGAGTTATGAATTTTTCAAGAATTAACTATAAAATAACACCTAAAAGAGAAAAGCGCCACCCATGGACAGCGTGGATCGGATACAAGAAGTGGATTGGCTCCGGTCAGTGCTTATTTTTGGACTTTTTCAAAGAAAAAGTGTCTTGAGAAGGTAGAACTTCACCGGGGCAAGGCTGCAGGAGTGTCCAAGGGGGAGCTTCATTGTTGGATAGCTAAGGAGCGAAGCCGTAGTGAAGAGTTTTCATTTTGGACTTGGCCATTGAGATGGAAGTCGAAAATCTCCAGCAGGACGAAGCAGGATTCTGTACCCTAAGGCAGTTCCACAAGGTCAGATACCCCTTTGTTGAAGAACCACTGAAAAGGATTTGCTTCTGCAGAGAAAAACTTATTGGGAGAAGCCGCAAAGTCAATCCAACCAGCAATGCTCCCCGAGCAGGTTGGTCCCAGTCTCCTCTTGGTTCTCAGAGTACTTTTTGGCCAAATTTTGTCTATGTCCTAAGTTTTTAAAAATGTCCATATGGGAACCTTTAGCACAACCAAGGGTCCAGCATTAGATGGAGACCTTATGGGGATTCAGGCATCCCTCATGTTGGGTCTAGGTGCAGATTCAAAATTATGGGAGCCTGTTAAGTCCATTTGGCTCTGAACAGGAGGCCAACAAACTAGTCATTGGAGTCACTTCTGATAGTCTGGGTGCAAGTGTAGATGCAGGGCTCAAAAGCAGAGCTGGCCTCTGAGGGTTCAAGGCAGTCAGCAAAGCAGTCCTTCTGGGTACGGAATAAGCCTGGCAGAGTGCACAGCAGATCACAGAAGCAGGTAGTCTTCTGAGAGTCCTTCTGCAGGTTCAGTAGTGAAGAGTGGGTCTGAGGGTCCTATTTGTATACCCTGTTGCCCTGCTTCTAGAAGGTGGGAGAAGGTTCTGGAAAGGTTCTTTGAAGTGCATGGGTCTCCCTATGTACTCTTCCTAGCTCCAAGCTGGCTGCAGTGAAAATACATTGGCAGGGCCATTTCTACCATTAGGCAAGACTGGGCGGTCACCTAGGACGGCAAAAGGTGGAGGGCGGCAAAAAACATGAGTTTGGGAATTGGAACAGCCTTTGACCTCGAAATCTACAATTGGATGTGACATGACGTCACGTTCGGCGCCAAAGGCAGGGGACCTTGCGCATGCAGCCGGAAGAGGCAGGAAGTTCCCGCCTGAGGCCCAGAAGGTAAAAAGGGAGACCGGGGTGGGATCCGGGTCAGCCAAGAGTCAAGCAGTTTATAAGTGTATTTTTTAACTAACCACCCTTGGAACGTTCATGGTGCAGCCAGACAAGAGGTTTTTGGAGAATCTTTCGGGCTCCAGTAAAGCCATCACGGTGCTGCTCAGCGGAGGGGATGTACAAGGTAAGCGGCTCGCATGGAGGTGGTGGGGGTGTGAGGCGAGGGACGCGATCTAGTGCTGGGTGGGGGTTACAGTATGGACTCTGCATTTGGACACTGCTGCATGTCTTGTTCTCCCCCTGGGAAAATAAGCTCACCAACTTTTGTGGCACCCAGCTCATGAACGGCATCCATGGTGTCGCAAGGGATGTTACGTGCATAGCATGCTCCGTGGGAAGGCGATGACTAACAAATTACATAGAGGAAGTGCAGCTCATGAAAAGAACTAGTGGCTGTGAGAAATGTTGGTGCATAAGCACTCAGCGGATGAGAAGAGATGTATGTTATCTCTGTACAGCAAAGACATGACAAAATGTAACATTTGAATAGCATATAGAGGAGAGGAAATGTAGGATGATGGTGCTGCCCATCGTTTATAAACAGTTCATAGGTGTGAATGATACAAATTCAGACTTAGGGGTGTGTGGCTAGAGTTCCTGTGGAAAGTAACAAATATGTGTACTTCGCCTTCAGTGTGGGATAATTCATTGGCTTTCTCTGCTCTACTTAACTTGTTCTGGCACCTACAAGCAGGTTCTAAAGTTTGTGCCCATTGACTCGCGCCCAGGTTTTAGCCTGTGTGTAGGAATACTTAGCCTGTCTGTGCCTGTGGATACGGGAGGCACTAGTCAAAACTTTGCTTAACATAAATGACACCTGATCAGAATAAACCTTGCCAGGATGATATATTCGTAGATTTAGCATTGTGGCGTAATGCAAAACGATGCCTCCCCCTGCAGAATGTGGTGAGGAGCCTTTGCACCGAGATTCCCATATTTCACAGATATTCATTGGTGTTGCCTCTAAAGGGGACCCAAGGAGGTCGAGCCTCCTTGCATGCAGGGGCCTGCGTTATGCCACTGGTGCCCATTTGGTTTGGATCGCAACTCACTATATAACACGCATTAGAGTGGCTCCCTGAGTCCATTCATCGGGACATTGACATGGATTCTATCACTGGTGGCTTGTGTGTGTTAATGTGTGTATATGTAAATGTGTTTGTATTTATATAGCGCACTTCTACCCTGAGGTCTCGTAGCGCTGTATTCATACCGCTGTGGAACCCTTCCTGGCTTTCCTGTGAGATGTCCACTCCTGCGCACCCCCAAGGTGAAGCCAGGCATCCAAGCGTTGCTGGGGCCATTGTGGAGATTAAGCAAGCTATTGCCCAGAGTCACAGAGTGGGACCCATGATTAGACTAGGCACCGAGGCGAGAATTATCAGGTCTGTGGGAGATTGAGTCCAAGAGCCGCAGAGACGGGAATTGAACCCTGGTCCCAGGCCTGACCTCTGCATCAGGGTCTGCCACTCTAACCATTGAGCCACGCTTCTCCATATGTAGTTGTATCTGTAGTTGTGAATCTACGTGTATCTGACTGGTGCAGCGGTGTGCGTGCTTACATGTGCATCCATCCCTGGATGCGGGCGTGAACAGAAATGTCCCCTCTCTATGTGTGCTTCAGTTGCCAGCCACTACTGCTTCTCCAGAGGACCCGTAGATTGTTTTGTGTTGGGTTGACAGATTAAGCTCACTTCCGGATTCCAGGAATTCTAGGTGTTACCTGTGCGTTCTCAGGTAAGCAAGGCCTTTCAAGGGATGGGCTCCAGAGCTCATCTTTCTAACAACACGATCTGTCTGGAGCAGCCGGGAGGGCTGAGGTGCTGAGAGGACTCGGTGCTTCAGATACCCCATATGCTGCAATGCATAAACTGAGCACTTACAGTCACGGTCACAACCGGCTTTCGTTTTAGCTATTAACAGAACATATTTTCTTTTCAAGCGGGATTAAAGGGGGTAGGGAAAGGGACCGTGTTTGACAAAAAGAGGGGACACGTATTGTGTGCAATGCTCCAAATTTGGCATCGCTTTTACAATATACAATATGCTGCTGTGAATTGAGGCCCTGTTGAACAGCTTTGACATTCACCAGACATAATTTCCTTCATGTAGAGACATGTAGAATGGCAGAGAGGGAGTTTTGCGTTCGAGGGAATATGTTAGTGTAACCAGGGGTATAGGAGCGTGGGGATTCAGATACGCTAACATCATGGAAGGGCCTTTAATGTTGCAGGTTTGGTGATGGAATACCTTTCTGCACTTATATTGTTTACGGAAATGTGCTCCCTGTGCTTTCCAGTGAGGAGTGTTGAGTGTGCAGTGTAGTACAGAAAAATGGACATGCATTCCCGGATCAGAATGTGACAGCTGGAGATGCAGCAGAGATTTGTTATCACTCGCTTCCATTTCTCCACATTCATGCACCTTGGACCGGAAAACCTACACTTGTCCCTAATGTAGCCAGCGCGAGGCCAGGTGCTGCAGCAACAGTACTCCATTGCTGTGGGCCCAGAACAATGATCAAGGTTTAAACCTTCTCTAATCTCAGTTCCTTTGTTAATCGGATGCACCGACCAGAGCTGTAGCCTCCATTAATGCAGCAGGAGCATTGGCGCCAGGGTTCAGAGGCCCTATATTGACACCCAAACACACACACACATACAATCTCCCTATCTAGACTCACGCATTTAAACACAAACACACGCGAACTCCCTATAGATATCCAAACACACACAACTCGCCACAGAGACACCTAAGCAAATGACAAGCACACAACCTTTCTGTAGACACCTAAGCACACATTCACGTAGACACACCCACAAACGCGCACACACACCCACACATACACAAACCCTTTTCCAGACACTGAAGCCTAAACGCGCACACACAATGACACACTGACAAACACCCTGGTCCAAATTGCAAATAAAGTAAAAGGGAGAGGCGGCATTTTTCATTTGTTGTCTAGCGCGGCAAAACACCTAAAAATGGCCCTGTACAGGGGGCGTGAGTCCTATTGAGAGGAGATCGGTCACAGCCTTCTAAGGTGCAAGTGGGCCTTTGCTCAGCTCTGCCCCCCATCCTGCCAGTTGACGGCCCTTTGAGGCTCAGCTAATTCCACTATTGTGTGACAGTCTGGAGGGAATCCACAAATTCTGTCAGCTACGCCCAGTCATGTGGCCTAAGGAGGTATGCAGGCATAAAGGGCTGAGGGCTAGTAAATGCCAACTTTCTCAAAGTGGAATTTTCAAAATTGTAATGATAAATTCGTTTTACCATGAAAGAGGGTTTATCATTGGTGCAAAGTCATCCTGTGTGCCCTGTGCCCCCCTTATTTTCCTGACTGGTACTGGTGGTAACTGACTGTCCCTGTGCTATGCCTAACCAGAGCCAGGGTCGGCTCCATGGTGAAAACACACTGAAAACACTCACATACATGAGGGTACACTATATATTAGGGTACACTTATAATTGGCATGACCTACCCTATACGTCCCTTGTACATAGCAGGGCAGAGGGATTAAAATGACATTTAAATCCCTGGTATATATAAGAGATTGGCAGTTTAGAGGCCAGCAGCCATTTCCGCACTTCTGAAATAATTTTAAAAGCAAACCTGTGTTAGAGCACTGCTTTTAAATGTGAATTGTGCCCAAACTCGACTTCGGCGGTAGAGGCACTTAAAACGTGATAAACTTCAATATTTTGGTATATTAGGTACCCTGGGACCTCCCCTAGATCTCCAGGGGTGTGGGCTATGTAGTTATAAGGAGGGCCCTTATCAAAGAGGTTTTATATGCCCTGGGGATGATGAAATTGTATATTTTCCTTCCCCCATTATATTACAATGCTTCCCTAAATAGACTGTTGTGATCGGAGCACTGAGGAGTGAGGATGTACCCTATTGTTTCATATTCTGGACCCCTAAAATCTCCCTTAGGTGTTCCAGGGGTGGGTGGGTTCATGTAGCTATAAGCAGGGTCCTAATAAAATATGTTTTATAGGCCCTAGTGTTGGAGAAATTGTACATTTCATTTTCTCCAGTGTGGATCCCCAGCACCATAGGCTACCATGCAATTAGTTTATTAATGAATAAGTATCAATCAGAATTCACCCAGGAGGAGGGTATTGATAAATCTCACAATATTCTATTGTTGAATTTATCCTAAAGTATACAGAAAAGCAGTTATAAGACTTTCTTGTCTGTGAGCCAAAGTTCAGCCTTCTGGTTGTCTTCCTTGATGGTCAGAGTTAAGGGGATTTGCCAGGCTGCTTTGACGAAGTGATAAATGGCTCACCCAGGGAGTGGCTATCTCTTAGAGAGAGCTCTGTTACGTAGGAATTCCAGAGCAGGAGGAGGAGGAGGTGTCTACCCACCAGCTCTCCTGACCCTGCCAGTTGGCAGGTTGAATGTGCAGATGGTAGGGGGAGGAGTGCTATGAAATTGAGCCATATTGGAGGTTGTTTAACTAGTTTTTGCTCCTCTGCTGAAAGTTCAGCCATACTGAATTTTGGAAGAAAGTGCTTTCTGGGAGAAGATTATACCACTCATTAGAGGAAGTGGTAATGCTCTGAGGTGTTACCCTGTACCTCATTGGGCAGGAGTGCTCTCCTGCCTGACCCCAGAGAACCCTGAATAAATATGTGAGAGCTGCAGAGTATCTCAGATCTGCTGCTTGAAACTATGAGAAGAAGGTGCCTTTCCAAGCTGAAAACTTAATTTGCACCACCAGTCCCTGCATTCTGACTGACTGCGCCTGCTGCATTATCTGGGACTGCAGCCCTTTGGATGTACCTTGCTTCAAGAGGAATAAAGAGTAGACTCTCTGCAAGTTACAGGTTAACAGAGCTCACCTGGACCGTCACCACCAAGAATCCCCAACCTGGAGTGCATCCAGTAGATTGTAAGGGTTTTGTCCAAGTGGATTGTGGGAAATGAATTCCCAAACTTTCAAGGACTATCTTAGAGATTCCAGACCCTTGGATTGTGTTTTGGACACTTTGAATCCCCAAGAGGAACTTCAGGGAAAAGTTCACAAAGTTTGGAGAAGTTTGGAGCCACTTTGGAAAAAACCTTCATAAGAGGACCGACTCAACTGGGAGAGCCAAACCGGTGACCTTCAACCGCGAGCCAGCCTGCCCTGCTGGTTCATCCCGCTGAAAAGCTCTGGAGGCCCAACTTCCAAAGTTTGACGGGGAGCTCCCTGGAAAGCAAGCCGGCGAATCCTCACCCAACCCAGACTGGTGAAGAGCATCGAGTGACCACGGCAGAAAAATCTCCAGAAAAGTTTCTAAGTCAGAAGGTAAAATCTTGACTTATGCCTACTACGAGGGGTTTCCGAGCAAGGCTCCATCGCGGTCAGCCTGAAACTTTTTCTTTTGCCCAGTCAAGCGTGATCAGATGTCCCAATGTGGCACTGTAGGTTTCTTAGTGCTATACAGTGCTAAATCTTTTAAAATTCATATCTGTGGTTCCCTACATTGGATTTTTGTCATTTTGGAGTCATGTTATAGATAACTGTATTTCCTATTGTTATAATTTTATTGTGTGTTTTGTCTTAATTGTTTACTGAATTTGTGTTTCTTTACATACCTAGCTCCTAAGTCAAGCATGTCTGCTTGCAGCCAAGCTACCAAGGGTTGAGCATGGGAATTATCTATTGAGACCTATTCTGAGCCCTGGACTGTGTTAGTGGCCTTATTGGCAGTGGTGGATGCACATTTACCACTACTAATAATGCACTTTCCAACAATCATTACATGTTCATAGGTACCAAACATGACATATCTACCTCCTCTCATTTAGGAATAACTGATTATTAAATATAATAAGGAATTCCCATTGTTATTGTAAGGATGTGAAAAATGAATTTGGGAGTTTTTTCACTACCAAGATATGTAAAATTCAAAAGTGCATGTCCTACCCATTAATTGCACAGCACCCTGTCCTATTGGTCTCCCTCAGTGTGACTTAACTATAGTAAAGAAAGTGTTTATGGCTTGACAAGGAGTTTTAAATGCCAAGTCAACATGTCAGTTGGACACAACCTTCGGGCTCCATTGGCAGTCTTGAGACCTTAAAAGTGCCATTTAAGTGGGTGGCACAATAAGTGTTGCAGACCTACTGGAAGCACTTAATGTACAGGCCTTGGGTATATGGTATATTTGGAATATAGCCCTGTCTGAAGGGTCACAGGAAACTTTTTAATGTATTTGTTTGTTTATTTAATAGAGTGTGGCAAAGGTCCAAAGGCATCTTGGCACTAGCATCTGCAGAGAGGAAGGCACCCATAATTAAGCTAGTATTCAACTATATTGAAAGTTGGGAAAACATTGTTTTAATCAGCTTGCCTGCTTGCCTCCAATGTTTCTGAATTTTTGGTTCTGTTAGCCTTAAGGCTCTGTGCACTTCACTACTGCTAACCAGTGCTAAAGTGCTTGTGATCACTCCCCTAAACATGATTTGATTGGCATATACCTAATTGGCATGTTTAGTTTACTTGTAAGTCCCTTGTATAGTGGTATACTGTTAGAAATTGGCTTCCTGGTTGGCTGAGGTATGCACCCAGGCCAGCAAAAGCCACCACTCTAGTCAGGGTAAGCTAGATACACACTGAAAGACAACCTGTGTTCAACCTCTGGTATCTTGGCGCAGAGCAGTCAGGCTTATCTAAAGAGGCAATGTGTAAAGTATGTTTGCAATACACACACACAGTAACACAATGAATACACCACAAAAAGACTCCACACAGATTCAAAACATATATAATTATATTCCAAACAAAACAAGACCAAAATGAAAAACATCTAATATACAGAAGTGGAGATACTGATTTAAGGAAAAAAAATGCAGTAAAGCATTTAGAAGCAAGTAG
Organism: Lissotriton vulgaris; assembly: GCF_964263255.1. Taxonomy (NCBI): domain Eukaryota; kingdom Metazoa; phylum Chordata; class Amphibia; order Caudata; family Salamandridae; genus Lissotriton; species Lissotriton vulgaris. Next base: position 559,334,567 of record NC_141687.1, read on the forward strand.
TGCTAAAAGGTTACTTTAGGTCACGCTGTACTGTGGCACAGTCAATGTTAAGGCCAACCGTAACGGAGTGAAGTCCCACGCAGACCCTGGTTAACAAAGTACCTTTCCTGGTTGCAAACAACGAGATGCGTCCGTATTGATACCTGCCAGCACAGGTTGCGTCAATCTTCTCCAAGCAGTGAAGGCGATGCCTCAGTTCCGTATACGGGTTTGAGAGGCCTCGAGCTATGTGCCAGATTCTGCCATGCAAGGGAGATGATGCTTCAATCTTATTAAGCTGCAGCTGCGGTGATACGCTGTCTGATGCATCGATCTCTGGAGGCAAAGCGCTGGTTCTGATGAGATGCACTGATTTTGCTCCTGAAACTGGGCCTATGTGCCGGTTGTGCTACACGCAGACAGGAAATGTGTAAACATCTGTGTTGTAAGTATCTAGACCACTTCCAGTGAACCAGGCACAGGAGCAGGTGTAGAGACTTTGATAACCCTGAGTCTCAAGCAACAGGAGGTATGCCAACAAGCCCTTGGAGAACTCTTGAAGTGAAGGCAGAGCCTGTGTCTTCTTCAACAGAGTCAGAGAGCAGCAGGGCAACAACCAGTAAAGCAGGCCTTCTAGATCAGGAGTCCAGTTGAGTCCTTTAGGCAGCAAACAGTTCTTCTGGTGGAGCTTCAGTTACAAGTCCAGTAGTGTCTGATTTTAGGGGGTCAGAAACCCAATACTTATACCCAAAAGTGCATTTGATGTGGGGGTGAATCCAAAAGCAGCTCTTGAAGTGCACACATATCATCTCCAACCTAGTCCTGTCTGCAAGGCTATCTGTGGGGGTGCGGGGGGTGTAATTGTTCATTTGTGTGGGGAGAGGACACAGCCTATTCAATGTAAGTGTTCGCTCCCTCTCCCCCAGGGGGGGGCTCCTCCACAATGGCAGAGGTGCTTTGCCCCACTGGCTCAAACCAGCAGCTGAAAAATGAAACAATATTTTAACATTGTTTTATTTTTCAACTGCTGGGTCTGAGCCAGTGCTGTAGGGAGGGGAGGGGCCATGTGAGGAGTGGTTGATGCACTTATAAGTGCGCATGCTTGCTTGGCCAGCTGTCTTAGGCTGGCTAGACAACCATGCGCGCCTAGGTTTCTCCAACTCGCATGTGGATAGTACATGGAGTCTGAAATGCTATCCCATAGGCTTCTGGGACCAAGAAGACTGAGGCGCAAAGCAGGAGGCAGCCAGCAGCTTCAGTCAGGTAAGTCTCTTTTTACAATTAGTTTTGTTATTAAATCTCCCCTGTGCCTTCTCTACGCACCCCAACACTGTTTGTTAGTGGCGACCATCACTGCCCCCCCTTACTGCCCAGGTAGGCTATCAGAATGCAGATGAGTTCTCTGTCACACCCACCCATCCTGTGTTTGTGGCTCTCTAGAGCAAATGCTCAAAGTGCAGCTGTCACCCAGCCCAGACTTGTATTGGAGACAGACAGCAGGCACACAGAGCTAAGTTAAGAGCAGAGAAATGTCCACCTTCCAAAAGTGGCCTTTCTAAAACGTTAATGTCAAATCCAACTTCACCACTAAAGAGGATTTATCATTACTATTCCAGAGATATGAAACATGATTTAGCTACTTCTTTCTAATCAGGAATTACAGTTTAAATGTGTTTTTTAAGGAATTCCCAATGCTAGTCTTTGAGAGGGATGGACCTCACAGTAGTGAAAAACTAATTTGGCTGTTTTTCACTACCAGGACATGCATAACATAAAGATACATGTCCTACGTTTTACTTAACCCTGCCATTAGGGTTACTTAAGGCCTACCTTAGGGGTGACTGATATGTAATAGAAGGGGAGGTTGAGGCTTGGCAAGTAGTTTTAAATGCTAAGATGAAGTGGCATACAAAATGTTTGGGGTAAGAGCACCCTAAGGCTGACAGCTCTAAAAATGATGACGGGCCTCCAGTATGAGTTGAAATATGTGGCAAAACCACAAACTCTGGGAGATATATTTTGTGAATGACAGACCCTCTGCTGGTATGTTGGTAAAGGTCAAGACTAGGATGGTATAGTGGTGATATTTATGATGAGAAAGGGGTAATTAGAGGTAATACTAATGACCAGGGTTGATATGAAAACAGGACTAGTGTGTTTCTGGAAACCTCTTGGATGGTAAAAACATAGTAGTCACGGGAGACTTCAATCTGCATTGGGACAAGGAAAAAAAAGATTCAGCAGCCAGCTCTCTGGAGACAACTATGTCCTCTCTGGGTTTTAGGCAGTTGGTAGACTCCCCCACGCACATAAAGGGCCACACCCTTGACTTGATCTGGGCCTTAGATCCCAAGGTTACTTTAGTGAAAGTCCTCCCCTGCATCTGGTCAGATCACCACCTGCTCTTCTGTGACGTTCCTATTGGTGCAAAACCTCCGCAACCACCATTTAAAATTAAAAAACTCGTCAGTGGAAAAATGTCGACTACCACACTCATGGAATTTGTCCAACCTATTGCTCCTGGCGCGGATGTAGATCAGGAGTGCAAGGATATAACGGACAGTTTGATCAGAGCAATTAATCAGATTGCACCTGAGAAGTCCCAAAAAATGAATAGTGGTGGAAGGGGGCCCCCTGGTCTACCCCTGCTTTGAGAGAGCATAGGAAAGAACTACGCAATGTTGAGAGAAACTGGAGGAGGAAAAAAGACGAAGAATCCTGTGAACAATATAGGAAGTTGCTTCGTACCTATAAAAATATATACAGGACTCCAAAGTTACATTAAACGAAAACCATATTAATAAGGCGGACAATGTCCAGGAAGAAACTTTTAAAATACTCACTGAATTAAGTAAGAGAGCTCAAGACACGGACATCACAATTAGATGCGACACTTTCCTGAAATACTTCCTGGATAAGGTTGACACCATTTTAAAGGAGATAAAAAGCACTGTTACTGGCTCTACTGAACCACAAGTTGTAAAAATTCCGGTGGGAATTCATATGTCTAATTTCCCTCCGTTTGACTCATTAGGTCTTGAAACACTGATGAGGAAAACAAAGTCAGGCTCCCCAGCAGACCCATGCCCCCCAAGTGTGTTTCGCTTAGCTCGCCTTAGCATAGAGGACCGTATCTTGTCCATGCTGAATAAGTCATTAGACACAGGACGGCTACCAGCTAGCTTTAAAGAAGCCTGAGTAAAACCACTAATAAAGAAAGCAGGGGCAGACTCCAAAGTGCTGAAGAACTATAGGCCAATCTCCCAGCTACCATTCCTGTCCAAAGTCAGTGAGCAACATGTGTTGAAATCCCTGGCATTGTTCCTGGAGTCCAACCATCTTCTCCATGAGATGCAGGCAGGGTTTCGGGCACACCACAGCACCGAGCTAGTTATGCTCTCGGTGCTGGACGATCTCAGAGGGATGGCTGACAGTAAAAAACCAAGCGCCCTGATACTTTTAGACCTATCAGCGGCGTTTGATACTGTCAGCCATACCCTACTTTTGGGTAGGCTGGCCGGGTTCGGGTTTCGTGACTCAGCCTATCACTGGCTGGAATCTTTTTTGTCCGGGAGAACACAGAGGATTCAGTTGGGAGATATGGTATCAGGAGTGGGAGAACTCACATGTGGGGTACCCCAAGGCTCCGCCTTGTCCCCCCTCCTGTTTAACCTGTATTTACAACCACTAATAAGTGCCCTGGCTGAGATGGGTTGCCGCGTGTTCAACTATGCTGACGACACTCAGCTGTTTTTGAGCATAGATGACACCGTACGGGCCCAGTCACAGGCACAGGAGGTACTCAGATACACAGTCAACTGGATGTCCAGGAACCTCCTGAAGATTAACCCTGAAAAAAACGAGGTTTTAATTGTCTCATCCACCTGGTCCCCCTGCAGTGACCTGTATTGGCCCCAGGAATTAGGTCCCACTCCTAAGCCAGCCGACTCGGTCAAAAGTCTCGGCATTAAGATAGATAGTGCCCTCTCAATGGTCAGCCAGATCTCTACGGTAGTGGGAACCTGTAATGATCTCATAAGACAACTGCGCAAATTAGATCCGCTCCTCTCCCAGTCCATGCTTCGCACTGTAGTTTCTGCCACCATACTGTCAAGGCTGGACTACGGAAATGCACTCTACCTGGGCTTACCAAAAGCCTTAATTAACAGACTTCAGGTGGTCTTGAACGACGCGGCAAGACTCATCTTCAAACTCCCAAGAAGATCACATGCCTCCCCGCTGCTGCAGAGCCTTCACTGGTTGCCAGTGATGCAAAGGTCTGTTTTTAAAAGTCTCTGCATAGCCCATAAGTCCATCTATGGGCAAGCCCCTGCCTACATTAAAGAAAGGTTGGAGATCTATCGGCCTGAAAGAAGCCTAAGGTCCTCCGAGGCTCAACTGCTCGTGTGCCCCCGGTTCAGATTAGCTACAAAAGGAGGGAGATCTTTCTCGGTCTTGCTGCCTAAGATTTGGAATGAATTGCCTGAGGCTCTTCGCAAAGACGGAAACCTACTCCGCTTTAGGAAAGCCCTAAAGACCATCTTATTCAGAGCAGCGTTGAGCCCAGTATAGTTTCTACTCGTTCTCCTGTTGCTGACTAGGCTGTTGTGTTTTGCGGTCAAAAGCGCCCTGAGACCTGCCGGTGATTTGGCGCTATATAAACTGACACTAACAATAACAATAACAACAATAGATTCTTCATCTGCTTCACTGCTGGGATTTGCAACACATGGACCTGATTGGATGATTCTCATTCTAATGTGAATGTCTGCACTGCTACAAATGTTACTGTGCCGACGGTGTGTTGTTTCTTTGGTTGTGAAGGATGTGTAGTGTGTTTCCTGGATTTGTGGAATTATATGTCTGCTGTCACCTCATCTCCTTCACTTGTTTTTCGAGAGTTGACTGACCTTTAGATCCACTCTATGTCAGTGGTGGCTGGCATCACGTGGGTGGAGAAGGGGGGGGCAGGTGCGTGCTCAAATTAAATTAAAAAATATAAAAATAAACAAGCGTGCACAAATAAACTTGAAATATATTAAAAGTAAACTTACCTTACTGTAGAAAAAGGTACGGGCAGAAGACCTTTTCCGCAGTTGCCCGGCGGTAACCGCCTCTATACCCACTCAAGTTACCAAACAAAGAGGCAGGCGCTGGAGACTGGAAGGCAGGAAACAGAAGTTTTATTCCGACGGAGCAGAACACATCAAATCAGACAACAGGGTATCTTCTCGAGGTGCTCTAACCGCATCTCTGAGGCCTGGCCTCTTATACACATGTTTATGATCTTTATTACATGTCACACATTCTTGCAATGCTTTGAAGTATGAAAGGACATCCTCGGAATCCCCGCTTCAGGCCCGTTCCCACACATATTTACAGTTAGAGTCCCCACCCCGATCACAACAGGTGATGAGTATCGCACAGCTGGACATTCCGCCGATTCCCGGAATGTAGGAGGTCGATCGGATCTCATGGGGTGGGGGCTTTGATTAGTTCAAGGATCCTTTGATGGGGGAGGCTTCCTACTGTACAGGAGGAAGGGGGCAATAACAGTATCCGCAGGGCCAGGTGGCGGCCTGGGAACGAGTGAGACAAACGGGCACAAAGGGAAGGGGGGTGTTATCAAAGGATCCGGGACCATGAAAGGAATGGAGGGAGGTGTCGCGCTGGGAACAGGATGGGGTTCCGAGGCAGAGCTGCGTGGTAGAGGGGTTTATGACCCAAGGCCTGTGAGAGCGGGGGCTGTCAGCGTGCGGGGGATGCTTTGCGAGGTCAGGAGAGAGAGAGAGAGACGCGCTGGCTATCAGCGAGGGGCAGGGAGGCCGTGGTGCTCAAAATGGTTGCCGCTTACGCGCACGAATGGGCTCCAAAAAGGGCAAGATGGCGCCGATAATGTTGACGTTTGCGGCCTAACTTTTAACAGTCCTCCCTTTTCAACATATCTAGCCAACTTGCCTACTCAATGTCAATCTTCATCAAATTCCTAACCTCGGCATCATATAATGCTCCCATGCGTTCGTTTCCAAAGTCCACAGTCTTAGGGCAAATACAATTTGTACATAATGAACATAGAGGTGGCAGGCATTGAATTCCTAAGCATAGACCACATATTGCCACTACAGGAATCAAGATAATGGTAAACAGTCTCCAGACCCAGTTCTTAACAGTGCTCCAGAACCATCCACCAAGTGACCATTCTTCCTGCTCCTGGTGGACTTCTAACGAGAGTCTGTGGAGATGCTCGATGGCTTTATATACTGAGGGTGAATTGTCCGATATGTATGTACAGCAGCTGGACCCAATAATGCGGCATGCTCCACCACGGTCCGCAAGAACCACATCTAGCACAAGGCGGTTCTGGAGTGCTACCAAGCGGACCGCTTGAAGCTCGGCAGTGTTGTTAGCAAGGATACCAGCTGTGATGTTCATTGTTGTCTCAACTGCCTGAGTCAGATGTCGGATGGCACGGCTGTTTGCCATCGGGCCCCAGAGCGGAACAAGTCCCTTCATAGCATCGAGGAACTGTGCTCCTGTTGAGTCGGCTTGTTCAATGTCCTTGGCTCGTTTTTGTCTGTGATGATTCGCTGGAACCACATAAGTCGGAGGAAGGATGAAGGAGATGAAACAAGTGCCCCCCCAGCCTTTGGGGAGCCAGGTGTAAGCTTTTGTGCCGCAGACGAAGTACATGTTTGGGGAGGATACAAAGGAAGGTGGATCAGTGGAGTCCAAAGTTCTGGTGAAACGGCAGGCGCTGCGGCCTACCAGCTGTGTCCCAAGCCCTTCTATGCACATGTGGCCTGTGACGTTAATGACTGACAGGGCCACAGTCAGAGTGGCAGCCGTTCGTTTCCGCAGGTAAGAGAAAGTGGGTCTGGTTGGATTGTTGAACACCTGCATTTCAATTCGTTCTTTAGCAGGGATGTCCATGTGGATTGAGTCGTTGGAGGTCTGCGGGCAGAAGTGTGTCTTTGTTTGGTTTCGCCAGACCCCATGATAGAAGTGTGTCATGGTTTTGCCGGAGGTGGCATTGTCTTTATAGCTTTCTTGCAGGAGGATCAGCCAAGCAAGGCAGGAGCCGTGAACTGAGAAGGGTGAAGGGATGAAAGGTATCGAGTGTCCAGTGGCGTGGGGTAGCAACCCACAGATCCACCAGTTGGTGGCGTTAGTGGCAAGATTGTGCTGGTGCAGCAACTGTACAAAGGAGTTATTCCAAAACTCCTTTCGCCTCTCTCTGAGTTGAGGAGAGAGCGAAATCAGATAATGTTCCTTCATGGTGGTAGGCTGAGCAGTGGTCAGGAATGTTTCATGAGCAGGTGCATTTTCTTCCACAATCCAGAGTGTGGTCATGAGGAGAAAGCAGAAAAGGATTGTGATGAAACGTGCAATTGTCTTTGAGCTGTGGAGTCTGTCTGTTTTTGGGTTTCTGTAGTGGGTATTTCCTGTTGCTTCCATCATCTTCTTATTTGGTGCTTCCATCATCTTCTTATTTGGCGCTTCCATCATCTTCAAGGTGCTCGGTAGCGGGCAGAACCACAGACTTCGTTTAGCTTCTCTCCAGGTGACCCTTGGTGGTGTTTAGGTCACCGTTCTGAGATTTAACTTAGTCCGTGGTCTACTTGGCCGAAGCTCCCTCCTTTCGACGCAGGAAATACCCTTCTCTGGATGGCACAGTGGGATCAGAGAATTTTGAAAGTTCAAGTGCTTCGGTATCAGGATAGCAGGTTAGTGACGGTCGGTCCTTGTTCAGGAGCTCTTCTTGGTTGTCGATGCTTTCTGTTGTGGCCAAAGTCGAGGAGATCCTCTTGCAGTGGTGTGCGTGCAGCCAGTGCCGTTTCCCCTCCACACGAAGAGCCGTCCGGGTGGTGAGCAATACTTGCCAGGGGCCCGTCCACCGGGGTTCCAGACTTTTCGCCCGCTGAAAATTCCGGATCAAAACATATTCCCCCGGTTGGATGTCGTGACCCGGACCCCTGGAAGCATCGGGGATGGCCTGCTGCACCTGCTGATGAATGACAGACAGAGTTTCAGTCAATTTATACAGATAATCAGACATTAGGACGTCTGGGACGTCATGAATGGAAGCCGGTTTTGGTGCAGACCAGACGCTCATGGGTCGGCCGAAAACGACCTCGTAAGGTGTCAAGTGGTGCTTGGTGGGGGTGGAACGCATCGATAGCAATGCCAGGGGGAGAGCGTCTGGCCATTTCAGTCCTGTGGTAGCTACTATCTTGGCTAGTTTAAGCTTTAGTGTGGCATTGTGTCGCTCGACCAGTCCAGCAGATTGGGGGTGGAAAACTGCGTGGAACTTCTGCTTGATGCCCAGCCCCTTTATGATGAGCTGGATGACTTCGGCTATGAAGTGGGGGCCATTGTCGCTCCATAAAATTCGACAAAGGCCGTAGCGAGGGAAGAATTCCTTTAATAGTACTTTTGCAGTGGCCATGGCGGTGTTGTCACGGGTTGGGTATGCCTCCACCCACTTGCTAAATGCACACACCACAACAAGTACGTATTTCAGGCCTTGGCATCTGTCTAGCTGGATATAGTCCATTTGCAGGACTTCAAACGGGTGATTTGGGACCCCAAACCCTCCCCGGGGTACTACAGTTCCTTTCCCGGGGTTGTGTTGCAGGCATATCAAGCATTGTTGGACCAGACATTTGGCGGAGTCTGTGATTTTATCATTGTGCCAAACTCTGGAGACAAGTTCAATCATGGGGGCTGATCCTATGTGGGCGGGGGAGTGTGCCATAGTCAGTATGGGAATCAGGTAGGAGTCAGGTAGCAACCATTTGTTTGTGTCCTTTGTCCGCCAGCAGCCTTCGTCGTCTTTTAATCCCACCCGTGTCCATTCCGTCAGTTCGTGTTGTGTGCTAGCCATTTGAATGTCTCTAATAGTGTCCCTAGCGTCAGTCCATTTTTCTGCTTGTGACCTGGTCACGTACATACGTGTTGTCGTCCTATTTTCAGCTGTCGTTCGAGCAGTGATGTCGGCTAGTGCATTTCCCTGTCCAATAATGTCTGTCACTTTCTTGTGTGCCTGGCATTTGATGACCGCAAGCCTTTTGGGGAGAAGGACAGCTTCGATCAAGGCGGAGACTAGATCTCCATGCAAGATGGGTGTGCCGTGTGAGGTCAAGAATCCCCTTTCCCTCCAAAGGAGCCCAAAATGGTGAACCACCCCGAAGGCGTACTGGCTGTCAGTGTAAATGTTCGCTGTGGTTCCTGCTGCTAGGATACAGGCTCGTGTGAGAGCAATCAGTTCCGCTGCCTGGGCAGATCGTTGCGTGATGCGGGCTGTCTCGACTACAGTTCGAGCCGTGGTGACTGCATAGGCAGCTGAAGTGGTGCCATCGGGGAGTTTGATGCAAGAACCGTCCACCCACAGCTCTCCGTCAGGGTCAGGAAAAGCCGTGTCTCTGAGGTCAACCCTACTTCTAGTCTGTTCGTCCGTAAGAGTCACACAGTCATGTACAGGGGGCACATTGGGATCGTTCTCTGGTAAGGGTAACAGAGTTGCCGGGTTCAGTGTGGTGCATCTTTTCAGGGTGATATGGGGCGCAAGCAAAGTCAGCTCGTATCCAGTCAGTCGTGCACTCGTCAGGTGTTGCGTCTTGGTTTGGTTCAGGAGGGTGTCAACTGCATGGGGTACCAGTACTGTGAGGGGATTCGAGAGTACGATCCCCTCACTCTGTCGGATAGAGATAGCAGCGGCAGCTACAGCTCGAAGGCAGGCAGGCAAGGCTCTGGCTACAGGGTCAAGAGTGGCAGAGAAGTAAGCGCACGGTCGTTGCTTTGGGCCAATGGACTGGGTCAGGACAGTTAAAGCGCACCCCTCCCTTTCGTGAGTGTAAAGGGAGAAGGGCTTTGTGTAATCAGGGGTACCTAGGACAGGGGCCGAACAGAGGGCATCTCGTAGTTCCGTGAAGGAGGTTTGGCACTCAGGGGTCCAAGGGAGTGGGAAGGGGACATCTTTAGCTAGCAGAGAAAGCAGCGGTTTCACAATGAGGCTAAAGTTTGGTAACCATTGTCGGCAGAAGGAGGTGAGGCCTAGTAGGGAGCGAACCTGTTTCTGAGTCTTAGGGACAGGGATTTCGAGAATGGTTTGGATCCGGTCGGGAGTGAGTTTCCTTCCGTCTTTGGACAAAAGGTGGCCTAAGTAAGTGACCTGGGGTTGGCAGAATTGCAACTTCTTCTTGGAGACCTTGTGGCCATTTTCCGCAAGGAAGTGTAGGAGTTGAATGGTGGCTGTGACTGCTAGCGGAGTGGTGTCGGCCGCCAAAAGGATATCATCGACGTATTGCACCAACACCACTCCATCGGGTAACTGGACTTGATCCAGTTGTCTCTTGAGGGCCTGACTGTAGATGCTAGGGCTTTCTCTGTAGCCCTGGGGTGCTCGGCAGAACCTATATGAGCGGGCTTTTAGGGTGAAGCCGAAGAGATATCGGCTGTCTGGGTGGATGGGGATGGAAAAGAATGCGTTTTTGAGGTCAATGACAGTGAAGGTGGTGGCAGTAGAAGGAATCAAAGTCAGGATGGTGGTGATATCTGAGACCACGGGGTACTGGGGTACAACCACTTTGTTGATCTCTCGAAGGTCAATGATAAAGCGGTATGCTTTCTCATCTCCCTCTCCTTGTTTCTTGATGATGGGCAAGATAGGGCTGTTGCAAACGTTGCTAACCGCTTCCTCTACCACTCCTGCGTCTATCAGTGACTGAATAATCTTTACCAATGCCTTCTCGCCCTCGGGCGATATCCAATATTGTGGAAGTTTTGGGAGTGTTGCGTCTGGTCGGACAGTAATGTGTACTGGGTCAATCATCATGCGCCCTACGTCCGAATCTGTCTTGGCCCACAGATACGGAGGCAGAGTGTCAAGCAGGGATGTGTCAGCGTCAGTGATGGAAAACATGCGTCGGGGAGGGCAATGTCTAAGCAGAACGGGGTTGTCGTAAAGGAAAACTCGAACTCCGTCTTGAGAACATCTAATTGTCGCTCGGAAGTGTTTCAATAAGTCAAGTCCCATAATGGCGTCAGGGCTATTGGAGGAAAGTAAAAACGTGGTGTCAGTGGTGTTGTTTTCTAAGTCGAAGAGGATCGGAGCGGACAAAGGGTTAGTGGAGGGCGTTCCATCGAAACCTGTCGATGTTATAAGTGAGCCAGACAAGGGTGCCCTTGGAATCAGTCGTTTAGATAACGCACTACGTGTTGCGCCAGTGTCTACCAGAAATGGAGACTTTGTACCCAAGACCTTAGCAGTGACATAAGGGCCTTGCTGGTCAACATAGAGCTCGACTGGATCCCTCCCTTGCCCTTGGCAGTCCTATGCAAAGTCGTGGGCGTCATCGTAGTCAGATTGCTGGCATTGGTTCTGTCTGGGTCGATCAAATGTATTTGGTCTGCCTGATCTGTCGTTAGTTGTGTCATTTGGGGGCCCTCGCTGTTCTCTATTTCTCGGTCCACTTGCTATGTCCTTGGGGTCTTTGTTTCTGATTATTTCCAAAAGAACCGGGCATTGGGATTTCCAATGGCCAGTCCCTTTACAGAAAGCACACTGGTCCTCTCTAATGTCTGTACGTCCAATGCGGGGGGTCAAAGTGCGGTCCTTGGGAGGTGCAGTCTTAGGGACATTCGTCTGATAGTTTCCCCTGTATTGGTCTCGTCCTATAGTCACCCCTTGCAGTTGTGCAATCATCACCCTCTCTTTCAAGTCTTTCTTCTTTTTCTCTGTTGCTCTATCGTTTTCATTTTTCTGATGTTCATAATATTGGGCCATCTGGAGGATAGCCACAGGTTTGGAGGCTGCCCAACTACTCTCGCTGGCCTGTAGTTTCTGGGAGACCTCTGGTGTCAAACCCTTAACGTAATTCTGGACAAACAGATGGTGTCCGGTTGCAGTGGTCATGTCCTGGCCGCTGTAGTCGGAGAACACCGTTTCAAACCGGGAGAAGTAATCCGATACATCCTCCTGGGGTTTCTGGCGACAGGCCGTTACTATCGACCAGTCCACTTTCTTTTCTGGAATCAGGGTTTTTAATTTCTGTACGATTTTGTCTGGGAGGTCTAAAATGGATTTCAAAGGCTTTTGTCCAGGTTCACGTTGTTTATCAATGCCATCGAGTTGTGACCAGGTATGTCCAAACAGCTCAAGGTGGTCGACTTTCCGGATTTGCTTCCACACATCAGCTGGTAGACATAACCCGAAGAACAAGTCGATGTCAGCCAGGGTCATAATCGTTGAACCTAGGGCTGTACCTAATTCAGTATAGAAGGCAGTGGGGTTTTTACGTAGGTCAGGCAGAGATTTCCGGAATGTCAGAATCTCTTGCCGGTCCCACGGCTGGTAGACCCAGTTGCACACTACCCTTCCTTTTGCATCTTTGTGGTTTGCATCATCGTTAGTCCCTTCACCTCGTGGAGGAACCCAGTAAGGGGCAGCTTCTCGTATCGGCATCATGGCGTTAGATCGCTCAGTTTGTGGTTCGGTTGCTACGGATGTCGTGGGTTTAGCTCCCGATCCTTGTTCAGTGAGGTGGCGGAAAACCTCAAGCGTTCGCATAAGGAGGTCCGTCACATCACACTCGCCCTCATCCCCGATATCGACCTTCCGGTATAGAGTCGTTAGGCTCTCGGGACCTTTGTCTCGATATCGGTCCTCGTATGCGTTCAAGGCATGATAACACAGTCGAACGGTAAAATGTCGTCTGTGACTTCCTGTATACGAGTTAAACATATCCGTGATATACTCTTCATCTTCCTTTCTTTCTACCAATGTCCTTGCTATCTTGTCAATCCCTGCTCGCTCATCTTTGCTTAATCTGTTTGTTCTTGCAGAACCAGCCCTTCGGGTCTCAGGGTCGCCAAACGTTGTCGTTTGTGTAGTATCTAATACAAGGAGTTCGGCCGGCATAGAGGCCATGGGGGCCGAAGCTGTGGCGCTACTCTCGTTTGTGCCTGGGGATGGTGGGTGCCGTGCTAAGGGTTGGGAAGGGGCATATGGAGGGGGCATGTAGATGATCGGAGGACCTAACAACAGATCATCGTTGGCTCGCTGTTTCGAGAGTAATTCAGGGTAGAGCGTGCAGGGCGTTCTAACCGGACACTGATTTGATGTTTCTATCTCTGGTTTCTGATTGGCTTCCTCTCTTTCCTTAATCTCTTCTTCTAGTTTCTTAGCAGCTAGGTGGGCTGCCTTTCGCAGCTCTTTTCCCAACCTACTCTCATTTCTCTTCTTACGCTGTTCGGTTTCTTTGCGCCACATGCCAAAACTATCAAGCATAGTGGGCGTTGTCTTGTTTTTACCAAGGGCTGTTTCTAGCACGCTCATTTTATCATCATCGAAGGATCCTATCAGTGGCCACTGACTTTCTCGATCCTTTTTCGTATATTTGTGCCACAGCTTGCTATAAGCTATAGCGATCCATCCATGCTTCATGAACATGTCCTTATTAGGGGTGCCTTCCAGTGGAGCCGGATGGTTCATCTCTAATAAGCGGTCCGGGCTAAACAGGCTACCAATCAGTGGGGAGAAGACAGGCATGACGGATTACAATGGGGACAAAAGTCAGCACTACCTATCTTATCACTGTGTGCAAAGACTAGACAGAATATTTCTATTCTACGTTGTTTGCAGGCAGTGAATACCTCATGAACCAATATCGAACAGTCAATGTTCGGTCAATCAAACAATCAGTGGGGAGAATAAGTAGGCCCGCAAAGGTCTGCGTTACCTACCCTTTCACTATCTGCAAAGAGGGAACCTGTTCTTTCCTGTTTGCAGACAGAGAATCTCCAGAAAACAATCCGCGAACAGTAGTTCGGGTTCAAACAATTAATCAGTGGGGGAGAAGGAAATCTCCAGAGAACAATCCACGAACCGTAGTTCGGGTTCAAAAAATCAATCAGTGGGGGAGAAAGATAGGCACGACGGATTACAATGGGGACAAAAGTCTGCGTTACCTATCCTTCACTGCTTGCAAAGAGAGAGCCTGTTGTTTCTCCGTTTGCAGACAGCGAATCTCCAAACAAATCAACAAAGAGTAATACTAGTATTTTCCAATCAAACAATCATTTCGCAATTCGTCGTGTTTACACGACCTTACCCGGACCACATGGACAGTTTCTTGTCTTCCGAATCCAGCGCCCGATCGTCCTCTATTCTTCGTAGTCCTCGCGGCACTCCTGATGGTTCCCAGTCAGGACCGTAGATCACTCAAGAGAGGTCTGTTCGGAACCAGTAAAGTTCGGATGATCGGCTGTCGGACGAGGGTCTATCGGACAGGTGCACTCCCGATCGTTGCAGTCGTTCACTCTGTCGTCAGGACCTCTCCCACTGGATCCACGAGTCGCTGATGGGCCCCACGTTTGGGGCGCCAATTGTAGAAAAAGGTACGGGCAGAAGACCTTTTCCGCAGTTGCCCGGCGGTAACCGCCTCTATACCCACTCAAGTTACCAAACAAAGAGGCAGGCGCTGGAGACTGGAAGGCAGGAAACAGAAGTTTTATTCCGACGGAGCAGAACACATCAAATCAGACAACAGGGTATCTTCTCGAGGTGCTCTAACCGCATCTCTGAGGCCTGGCCTCTTATACACATGTTTATGATCTTTATTACATGTCACACATTCTTGCAATGCTTTGAAGTATGAAAGGACATCCTCGGAATCCCCGCTTCAGGCCCGTTCCCACACATATTTACAGTTAGAGTCCCCACCCCGATCACAACAGGTGATGAGTATCGCACAGCTGGACATTCCGCCGATTCCCAGAATGTAGGAGGTCGATCGGATCTCATGGGGTGGGGGCTTTGATTAGTTCAAGGATCCTTTGATGGGGGAGGCTTCCTACTGTACAGGAGGAAGGGGGCAATAACAGTATCCGCAGGGCCAGGTGGCGGCCTGGGAACGAGTGAGACAAACGGGCACAAAGGGAAGGGGGGTGTTATCAAAGGATTCGGGACCATGAAAGGAATGGAGGGAGGTGTCGCGCTGGGAACAGGATGGGGTTCCGAGGCAGAGCTGCGTGGTAGAGGGGTTTATGACCCAAGGCCTGTGAGAGCGGGGGCTGTCAGCGTGCGGGGGATGCTTTGCGAGGTCAGGAGAGAGAGAGAGAGACGCGCTGGCTATCAGCGAGGGGCAGGGAGGCCGTGGTGCTCAAAATGGTTGCCGCTTACGCGCACGAATGGGCTCCAAAAAGGGCAAGATGGCGCCGATAATGTTGACGTTTGCGGCCTAACTTTTAACAGTCCTCCCTTTTCAACATATCTAGCCAACTTGCCTACTCAATGTCAATCTTCATCAAATTCCTAACCTCGGCATCATATAATGCTCCCATGCGTTCGTTTCCAAAGTCCACAGTCTTAGGGCAAATACAATTTGTACATAATGAACATAGAGGTGGCAGGCATTGAATTCCTAAGCATAGACCACATATTGCCACTACAGGAATCAAGATAATGGTAAACAGTCTCCAGACCCAGTTCTTAACAGTGCTCCAGAACCATCCACCAAGTGACCATTCTTCCTGCTCCTGGTGGACTTCTAACGAGAGTCTGTGGAGATGCTCGATGGCTTTATATACTGAGGGTGAATTGTCCGGTATGTATGTACAGCAGCTGGACCCAATAATGCGGCATGCTCCACCACGGTCCGCAAGAACCACATCTAGCACAAGGCGGTTCTGGAGTGCTACCAAGCGGACCGCTTGAAGCTCGGCAGTGTTGTTAGCAAGGATACCAGCTGTGATGTTCATTGTTGTCTCAACTGCCTGAGTCAGATGTCGGATGGCACGGCTGTTTGCCATCGGGCCCCAGAGCGGAACAAGTCCCTTCATAGCATCGAGGAACTGTGCTCCTGTTGAGTCGGCTTGTTCAATGTCCTTGGCTCGTTTTTGTCTGTGATGATTCGCTGGAACCACATAAGTCGGAGGAAGGATGAAGGAGATGAAACAAGTGCCCCCCCAGCCTTTGGGGAGCCAGGTGTAAGCTTTTGTGCCGCAGACGAAGTACATGTTTGGGGAGGATACAAAGGAAGGTGGATCGGTGGAGTCCAAAGTTCTGGTGAAACGGCAGGCGCTGCGGCCTACCAGCTGTGTCCCAAGCCCTTCTATGCACATGTGGCCTGTGACGTTAATGACTGACAGGGCCACAGTCAGAGTGGCAGCCGTTCGTTTCCGCAGGTAAGAGAAAGTGGGTCTGGTTGGATTGTTGAACACCTGCATTTCAATTCGTTCTTTAGCAGGGATGTCCATGTGGATTGAGTCGTTGGAGGTCTGCGGGCAGAAGTGTGTCTTTGTTTGGTTTCGCCAGACCCCATGATAGAAGTGTGTCATGGTTTTGCCGGAGGTGGCATTGTCTTTATAGCTTTCTTGCAGGAGGATCAGCCAAGCAAGGCAGGAGCCGTGAACTGAGAAGGGTGAAGGGATGAAAGGTATCGAGTGTCCAGTGGCGTGGGGTAGCAACCCACAGATCCAACAGTTGGTGGCGTTGGTGGCAAGATTGTGCTGGTGCAGCAACTGTACAAAGGAGTTATTCCAAAACTCCTTTCGCCTCTCTCTGAGTTGAGGAGAGAGCGAAATCAGATAATGTTCCTTCATGGTGGTAGGCTGAGCAGTGGTCAGGAATGTTTCATGAGCAGGTGCATTTTCTTCCACAATCCAGAGTGTGGTCATGAGGAGAAAGCAGAAAAGGATTGTGATGAAAAGTGCAATTGTCTTTGAGCTGTGGAGTCTGTCTGTTTTTGGGTTTCTGTAGTGGGTATTTCCTGTTGCTTCCATCATCTTCTTATTTGGTGCTTCCATCATCTTCTTATTTGGCGCTTCCATCATCTTCAAGGTGCTCGGTAGCGGGCAGAACCACAGACTTCGTTTAGCTTCTCTCCAGGTGACCCTTGGTGGTGTTTAGGTCACCGTTCTGAGATTTAACTTAGTCCGTGGTCTACTTGGCCGAAGCTCCCTCCTTTCGACGCAGGAAATACCCTTCTCTGGATGGCACAGTGGGATCAGAGAATTTTGAAAGTTCAAGTGCTTCGGTATCAGGATAGCAGGTTAGTGACGGTCGGTCCTTGTTCAGGAGCTCTTCTTGGTTGTCGATGCTTTCTGTTGTGGCCAAAGTCGAGGAGATCCTCTTGCAGTGGTGTGCGTGCAGCCAGTGCCGTTTCCCCTCCACACGAAGAGCCGTCCGGGTGGTGAGCAATACTTGCCAGGGGCCCGTCCACCGGGGTTCCAGACTTTTCGCCCGCTGAAAATTCCGGATCAAAACATATTCCCCCGGTTGGATGTCGTGACCCGGACCCCTGGAAGCATCGGGGATGGCCTGCTGCACCTGCTGATGAATGACAGACAGAGTTTCAGTCAATTTATACAGATAATCAGACATTAGGACGTCTGGGACGTCATGAATGGAAGTCGGTTTTGGTGCAGACCAGACGCTCATGGGTCGGCCGAAAACGACCTCGTAAGGTGTCAAGTGGTGCTTGGTGGGGGTGGAACGCATCGATAGCAATGCCAGGGGGAGAGCATCTGGCCATTTCAGTCCTGTGGTAGCTACTATCTTGGCTAGTTTAAGCTTTAGTGTGGCATTGTGTCGCTCGACCAGTCCAGCAGATTGGGGGTGGAAAACTGCGTGGAACTTCTGCTTGATGCCCAGCCCCTTTATGATGAGCTGGATGACTTCGGCTATGAAGTGGGGGCCATTGTCGCTCCATAAAATTCGACAAAGGCCGTAGCGAGGGAAGAATTCCTTTAATAGTACTTTTGCAGTGGCCATGGAGGGTGTTGTCACGGGTTGGGTATGCCTCCACCCACTTGCTAAATGCACACACCACAACAAGTACGTATTTCAGGCCTTGGCATCTGTCTAGCTGGATATAGTCCATTTGCAGGACTTCAAACGGGTGATTTGGGACCCCAAACCCTCCCCGGGGTACTACAGTTCCTTTCCCGGGGTTGTGTTGCAGGCATATCAAGCATTGTTGGACCAGACGTTTGGCGGAGTCTGTGATTTTATCATTGTGCCAAACTCTGGAGACAAGTTCAATCATGGGGGCTGATCCTATGTGGGCGGGGGAGTGTGCCATAGTCAGTATGGGAATCAGGTAGGAGTCAGGTAGCAACCATTTGTTTGTGTCCTTTGTCCGCCAGCAGCCTTCGTCGTCTTTTAATCCCACCCGTGTCCATTCAGTCAGTTCGTGTTGTGTGCTAGCCATTTGAATGTCTCTAATAGTGTCCCTAGCGTCAGTCCATTTTTCTGCTTGTGACCTGGTCACGTACATACGTGTTGTCGTCCTATTTTCAGCTGTCGTTCGAGCAGTGATGTCGGCTAGTGCATTTCCCTGTCCAATAATGTCTGTCACTTTCTTGTGTGCCTGGCATTTGATGACCGCAAGCCTTTTGGGGAGAAGGACAGCTTCGATCAAGGCGGAGACTAGATCTCCATGCAAGATGGGTGTGCCGTGTGAGGTCAAGAATCCCCTTTCCCTCCAAAGGAGCCCAAAATGGTGAACCACCCCGAAGGCGTACTGGCTGTCAGTGTAAATGTTCGCTGTGGTTCCTGCTGCTAGGATACAGGCTCGTGTGAGAGCAATCAGTTCCGCTGCCTGGGCAGATCGTTGCGTGATGCGGGCTGTCTCGACTACAGTTCGAGCCGTGGTGACTGCATAGGCAGCTGAAGTGGTGCCATCGGGGAGTTTGATGCAAGAACCGTCCACCCACAGCTCTCCGTCAGGGTCAGGAAAAGCTGTGTCTCTGAGGTCAACCCTACTTCTAGTCTGTTCGTCCGTAAGAGCCACACAGTCATGTACAGGGGGCACATTGGGATCGTTCTCTGGTAAGGGTAACAGAGTTGCCGGGTTCAGTGTGGTGCATCTTTTCAGGGTGATATGGGGCGCAAGCAAAGTCAGCTCGTATCCAGTCAGTCGTGCACTCGTCAGGTGTTGCGTCTTGGTTTGGTTCAGGAGGGTGTCAACTGCATGGGGTACCAGTACTGTGAGGGGATTCGAGAGTACGATCCCCTCACTCTGTCGGATAGAGATAGCAGCGGCAGCTACAGCTCGAAGGCAGGCAGGCAAGGCTCTGGCTACAGGGTCAAGAGTGGCAGAGAAGTAAGCGCACGGTCGTTGCTTTGGGCCAATGGACTGGGTCAGGACAGATAAAGCGCACCCCTCCCTTTCGTGAGTGTAAAGGGAGAAGGGCTTTGTGTAATCAGGGGTACCTAGGACAGGGGCCGAACAGAGGGCATCTCGTAGTTCCGTGAAGGAGGTTTGGCACTCAGGGGTCCAAGGGAGTGGGAAGGGGACATCTTTAGCTAGCAGAGAAAGCAGCGGTTTCACAATGAGGCTAAAGTTTGGTAACCATTGTCGGCAGAAGGAGGTGAGGCCTAGTAGGGAGCGAACCTGTTTCTGAGTCTTAGGGACAGGGATTTCGAGAATGGTTTGGATCCGGTCGGGAGTGAGTTTCCTTCCGTCTTTGGACAAAAGGTGGCCTAAGTAAGTGACCTGGGGTTGGCAGAATTGCAACTTCTTCTTGGAGACCTTGTGGCCATTTTCCGCAAGGAAGTGTAGGAGTTGAATGGTGGCTGTGACTGCTAGCGGAGTGGTGTCGGCCGCCAAAAGGATATCATCGACGTATTGCACCAACACCACTCCATCGGGTAACTGGACTTGATCCAGTTGTCTCTTGAGGGCCTGACTG
The DNA here is from genome assembly GCF_964263255.1 of Lissotriton vulgaris. NCBI lineage: Eukaryota > Metazoa > Chordata > Amphibia > Caudata > Salamandridae > Lissotriton > Lissotriton vulgaris. Next base: position 559,354,241 of record NC_141687.1, read on the forward strand.
TAGATGCTAGGGCTTTCTCTGTAGCCCTGGGGTGCTCGGCAGAACCTATATGAGCGGGCTTTTAGGGTGAAGCCGAAGAGATATCGGCTGTCTGGGTGGATGGGGATGGAAAAGAATGCGTTTTTGAGGTCAATGACAGTGAAGGTGGTGGCAGTAGAAGGAATCAAAGTCAGGATGGTGGTGATATCTGAGACCACGGGGTACTGGGGTACAACCACTTTGTTGATCTCTCGAAGGTCAATGATAAAGCGGTATGCTTTCTCATCTCCCTCTCCTTGTTTCTTGATGATGGGCAAGATAGGGCTGTTGCAAACGTTGCTAACCGCTTCCTCTACCACTCCTGCGTCTATCAGTGACTGAATAATCTTTACCAATGCCTTCTCGCCCTCGGGCGATATCCAATATTGTGGAAGTTTTGGGAGTGTTGCGTCTGGTCGGACAGTAATGTGTACTGGGTCAATCATCATGCGCCCTACGTCCGAATCTGTCTTGGCCCACAGATACGGAGGCAGAGTGTCAAGCAGGGATGTGTCAGCGTCAGTGATGGAAAACATGCGTCGGGGAGGGCAATGTCTAAGCAGAACGGGGTTGTCGTAAAGGAAAACTCGAACTCCGTCTTGAGAACATCTAATTGTCGCTCGGAAGTGTTTCAATAAGTCAAGTCCCATAATGGCGTCAGGGCTATTGGAGGAAAGTAAAAACGTGGTGTCAGTGGTGTTGTTTTCTAAGTCGAAGAGGATCGGAGCGGACAAAGGGTTAGTGGAGGGCGTTCCATCGAAACCTGTCGATGTTATAAGTGAGCCAGACAAGGGTGCCCTTGGAATCAGTCGTTTAGATAACGCACTACGTGTTGCGCCAGTGTCTACCAGAAATGGAGACTTTGTACCCAAGACCTTAGCAGTGACATAAGGGCCTTGCTGGTCAACATAGAGCTCGACTGGATCCCTCCCTTGCCCTTGGCAGTCCTATGCAAAGTTGTGGGCGTCATCGTAGTCAGATTGCTGGCATTGGTTCTGTCTGGGTCGATCAAATGTATTTGGTCTGCCTGATCTGTCGTTAGTTGTGTCATTTGGGGGCCCTCGCTGTTCTCTATTTCTCGGTCCACTTGCAATGTCCTTGGGGTCTTTGTTTCTGATTATTTCCAAAAGAACCGGGCATTGGGATTTCCAATGGCCAGTCCCTTTACAGAAAGCACACTGGTCCTCTCTAATGTCTGTACGTCCAATGCGGGGGGTCAAAGTGCGGTCCTTGGGAGGTGCAGTCTTAGGGACATTCGTCTGATAGTTTCCCCTGTATTGGTCTCGTCCTATAGTCACCCCTTGCAGTTGTGCAATCATCACCCTCTCTTTCAAGTCTTTCTTCTTTTTCTCTGTTGCTCTATCGTTTTCATTTTTCTGATGTTCATAATATTGGGCCATCTGGAGGATAGCCACAGGTTTGGAGGCTGCCCAACTACTCTCGCTGGCCTGTAGTTTCTGGGAGACCTCTGGTGTCAAACCCTTAACGTAATTCTGGACAAACAGATGGTGTCCGGTTGCAGTGGTCATGTCCTGGCCGCTGTAGTCGGAGAACACCGTTTCAAACCGGGAGAAGTATTCCGATACATCCTCCTGGGGTTTCTGGCGACAGGCCGTTACTATCGACCAGTCCACTTTCTTTTCTGGAATCAGGGTTTTTAATTTCTGTACGATTTTGTCTGGGAGGTCTAAAATGGATTTCAAAGACTTTTGTCCAGGTTCACGTTGTTTATCAATGCCATCGAGTTGTGACCAGGTATGTCCAAACAGCTCAAGGTGGTCAACTTTCCGGATTTGCTTCCACACATCAGCTGGTAGACATAACCCGAAGAACAAGTCGATGTCAGCCAGGGTCATAATCGTTGAACCTAGGGCTGTACCTAATTCAGTATAGAAGGCAGTGGGGTTTTTACGTAGGTCAGGCAGAGATTTCCGGAATGTCAGAATCTCTTGCCGGTCCCACGGCTGGTAGACCCAGTTGTACACTACCCTTCCTTTTGCATCTTTGTGGTTTGCATCATCGTTAGTCCCTTCACCTCGTGGAGGAACCCAGTAAGGGGCAGCTTCTCGTATCGGCATCATGGCGTTAGATCGCTCAGTTTGTGGTTCGGTTGCTACGGATGTCGTGGGTTTAGCTCCCGATCCTTGTTCAGTGAGGTGGCGGAAAACCTCAAGCGTTCGCATAAGGAGGTCCGTCACATCACACTCGCCCTCATCCCCGATATCGACCTTCCGGTATAGAGTCGTTAGGCTCTCGGGACCTTTGTCTCGATATCGGTCCTCGTATGCGTTCAAGGCATGATAACACAGTCGAACGGTAAAATGTCGTCTGTGACTTCCTGTATACGAGTTAAACATATCCGTGATATACTCTTCATCTTCCTTTCTTTCTACCAATGTCCTTGCTATCTTGTCAATCCCTGCTCGCTCATCTTTGCTTAATCTGTTTGTTCTTGCAGAACCAGCCCTTCGGGTCTCAGGGTCGCCAAACGTTGTCGTTTGTGTAGTATCTAATACAAGGAGTTCGGCCGGCATAGAGGCCATGGGGGCCGAAGCTGTGGCGCTACTCTCGTTTGTGCCTGGGGATGGTGGGTGCCGTGCTAAGGGTTGGGAAGGGGCATATGGAGGGGGCATGTAGATGATCGGAGGACCTAACAACAGATCATCGTTGGCTCGCTGTTTCGAGGGTAATTCAGGGTAGAGCGTGCAGGGCGTTCTAACCGGACACTGATTTGATGTTTCTATCTCTGGTTTCTGATTGGCTTCCTCTCTTTCCTTAATCTCTTCTTCTAGTTTCTTAGCAGCTAGGTGGGCTGCCTTTCGCAGCTCTTTTCCCAACCTACTCTCATTTCTCTTCTTACGCTGTTCGGTTTCTTTGCGCCACATGCCAAAACTATCAAGCATAGTGGGCGTTGTCTTGTTTTTACCAAGGGCTGTTTCTAGCGCGCTCATTTTATCATCATCGAAGGATCCTATCAGTGGCCACTGACTTTCTCGATCCTTTTTCGTATATTTGTGCCACAGCTTGCTATAAGCTATAGCGATCAATCCATGCTTCATGAACATGTCCTTATTAGGGGTGCCTTCCAGTGGAGCCGGATGGTTCATCTCTAATAAGCGGTCCGGGCAAAACAGGCTACCAATCAGTGGGGAGAAGACAGGCATGACGGATTACAATGGGGACAAAAGTCAGCACTACCTATCTTATCACTGTGTGCAAAGACTAGACAGAATATTTCTATTCTACGTTGTTTGCAGGCAGTGAATACCTCATGAACCAATATCGAACAGTCAATGTTCGGTCAATCAAACAATCAGTGGGGAGAATAAGTAGGCCCGCAAAGGTCTGCGTTACCTACCCTTTCACTATCTGCAAAGAGGGAACCTGTTCTTTCCTGTTTGCAGACAGAGAATCTCCAGAAAACAATCCGCGAACAGTAGTTCGGGTTCAAACAATTAATCAGTGGGGGAGAAGGAAATCTCCAGAGAACAATCCACGAACCGTAGTTCGGGTTCAAAAAATCAATCAGTGGGGGAGAAAGATAGGCACGACGGATTACAATGGGGACAAAAGTCTACGTTACCTATCCTTCACTGCTTGCAAAGAGAGAGCCTGTTGTTTCTCCGTTTGGAGACAGCGAATCTCCAAACAAATCAACAAAGAGTAATACTAGTATTTTCCAATCAAACAATCATTTCGCAATTCGTCGTGTTTACACGACCTTACCCGGACCACATGGACAGTTTCTTGTCTTCCGAATCCAGCGCCCGATCGTCCTCTATTCTTCGTAGTCCTCGCGGCACTCCTGATGGTTCCCAGTCAGGACCGTAGATCACTCGAGAGAGGTCTGTTCGGAACCAGTGAAGTTCGGATGATCGGCTGTCGGACGAGGGTCTATCGGACAGGTGCACTCCCGATCGTTGCAGTCGTTCACTCTGTCGTCAGGACCTCTCCCACTGGATCCACGAGTCGCTGATGGGCCCCACGTTTGGGACGCCAATTGTAGAAAAAGGTACGGGCAGAAGACCTTTTCCGCAGTTGCCCGGCGGTAACCGCCTCTATACCCACTCAAGTTACCAAACAAAGAGGCAGGCGCTGGAGACTGGAAGGCAGGAAACAGAAGTTTTATTCCGACGGAGCAGAACACATCAAATCAGACAACAGGGTATCTTCTCGAGGTGCTCTAACCGCATCTCTGAGGCCTGGCCTCTTATACACATGTTTATGATCTTTATTACATGTCACACATTCTTGCAATGCTTTGAAGTATGAAAGGACATCCTCGGAATCCCCGCTTCAGGCCCGTTCCCACACATATTTACAGTTAGAGTCCCCACCCCGATCACAACAGGTGATGAGTATCGCACAGCTGGACATTCCGCCGATTCCCGGAATGTAGGAGGTCGATCGGATCTCATGGGGTGGGGGCTTTGATTAGTTCAAGGATCCTTTGATGGGGGAGGCTTCCTACTGTACAGGAGGAAGGGGGCAATAACAGTATCCACAGGGCCAGGTGGCGGCCTGGGAACGAGTGAGACAAACGGGCACAAAGGGAAGGGGGGTGTTATCAAAGGATCCGGGACCATGAAAGGAATGGAGGGAGGTGTCGCGCTGGGAACAGGATGGGGTTCCGAGGCAGAGCTGCGTGGTAGAGGGGTTTATGACCCAAGGCATGTGAGAGCGGGGGCTGTCAGCGTGCGGGGGATGCTTTGCGAGGTCAGGAGAGAGAGAGAGAGACGCGCTGGCTATCAGCGAGGGGCAGGGAGGCCGTGGTGCTCAAAATGGTTGCCGCTTACGCGCACGAATGGGCTCCAAAAAGGGCAAGATGGCGCCGATAATGTTGACGTTTGCGGCCTAACTTTTAACATTACAACAGGACCTCCTGCTCCGGACCGCTCGCTACTGCAGCCTGGCCACCAGGAAACTCCTGTGATTATTTTGTCATCTTGGGGCTCAGGGGGATTAAGTGGGGCTCAAAAGGAGGAGCAGCCCCTGCTCTATGTTGTGTATATTAATTAGGCCTGGCTCCTCAGTACCAAATCCACTGCACCTATGGGCAACCTTCTTCTTTCACACACCAATCACTAAATTGCTTTCATGTTTTGTCAATATCCTTAGTTATGCAAGATGTCTTGGTAAGCATATTGACCATTGACCTTATCAGTGATTAGGAACAGTGTTTTGTAGCTTTGGTCCTTGCCAGTACCTCAAACCGTTCGTTTGCACTCTAGACGTCAGGATCATGATTGCAGAACTTTTTTTTTCTTCTGCTCTCCTTTTATTTTCATGCAGATGTTGTGGTGCTTGTTTGATTAGTTTGGTAGGGTTTACGAAAACAGCCGTTAGCATGGAGGTACCAGGGTTGTCATTTGTGTGTGATGGTTATTCACACACGCACACCTTGCCACCTTCAGTTTTAGCTTCAGATCCATATGAGCAGTTTACATATCGGCCTCTTCGTTTGGCAGACCTACACCAATCATGCCTATAGTACGATGGGAGTCTCTTTAGCACACCTTCATTATACTAGATTCTAAAAAGAGTTTTGGATACCAGCTGTTGACTATATTTCATTGCTCTAGATATGACTAACATATTACACTATACCTCTGGAGTATGCCCAAAGACCATGACAAATTCAAAGAAACGTCTAATTGGTTCTACATTGCATCTAAATTGAACACTGACAAGGTTTTTTTTCGCCAAAGCACCGAGTAGGCTACAGGAAATCAGAAATGACAATTGTCAAGTAACAACAAATCATTCTTAGCACCCCAGCTTCTTTCATGCTTCCTTCAGCCGCCATTATATGCCATCTGATTAAAAGGTGCTCTCCTCCTAGTCAATCATTAAATCTCAATGCTCCCTGTCATCGCCTCCACGTTCTTCATGTCTTTCTGTGGCTTTGTGGCCCTCGAATGCTAATCTCAACGCATCCATCCGCCTATCTGGTGTTGTAACCTCCGAAAGCTGTAGAAACTCATTCCCAGGCTACTGAGAGCGCTGCGATGCCGTACTAATGGCAGATTGTGCGCTAGATAAATGGCAAACAGCAATAAGTAGGGAAATAATTTGAGAGAGACCATTGGTAACTGGAGATCACACCCAGTTCCATCATGTATCACTCCCAGAATGCATTTACGCCTGGTTTAAAAATAGGCTGTGAACAAAACGTATTTATTTTTTCTGTTGGGATGTTGTTATCGATTAATTATTATCAAATAAGAAGCTTGGTAGCCAGTGTGGTAGCGATCACATACTAATGTTACATTGCTTCTGAACAGCAGTGCAAATCTAAATGAAATATAATTATGAAACAATATGACAACTCATTTTAAAAATTGCCCTCTATTTTAGAACTGTGTGGGTTAATTTCGGCCGCTGAGATAAAGGGAGAAGACGGCAACACAGCCCTGTGTGCTTTCTGCTTTTCTGACAGCCGAGGAACAGTTTCCCTGTTGCAAAGGATCTTGGGCCAGACACTTTGAAAACAACCCCCTGTGACCCTCTACCTTTCGCCCAACTGGTCTGACAAGAAATCTAGAGAAATTCGTTCCCTTTGTGTTGGAAAGCTGTGCAATCAGAGAGCTATATATTTCAATTCAGCATGGCTTGGAGTTGGCTCAGCCTTTCATCCTGCCCAGGCTGCCCCCGATAAAATGAGTATTGAGTTGGATAGTGACAAGATGGCGAGCGGCGCTTTGAGGGACCTGAGAATCACCGCTTCATAAACGAACGATTATTTGGTGGACACGGCGGCAGAGTTAAATGAAACACTGCACTGTGCTGGAGGGTGCTGCTGGCAGCTGCGTTTGAGAGAATTACATCTAATGAGGCTAGAACACGATCCGGGAACATGGCCAAGGGAACAATTGTACTAATCAATTCTGGGCCTAGTCAGTGCTGCAAACTGAAGCGATTTGGCGTCTGGTGAAAGGCGGCTCGGCCCAGCGCGCGGTTTCTGACTGTGTTCATTATGGAGCTGCAGCGGTCTGAGCGCTGCCGTCTTCATGAAGCTCAGACCTCTGCGTGCCCGGTGTGTCTCGCGGCCGGAGCTGCTCTCTCGATAGATACCAGGGGCGGATTGGCAAGGCGGGCATTCGGGAATGGGCCGAAGGGCCGGTGCCTCAGTGCCCTCTGTGGGCCGTTTTTTTTCTCCCCTGTCCCAGTCCACAGAGAGTGGACTAGGAAAGGGGAGAAAAAAAACGTCCCACAGAGTGCACGGAGACAGAGACTGAGAAAATGAAAGCAGCCTCGCTGTGCGGCCAGACAGCGATTGTCAGCTGTGGGCTCTCCTTCACCCCTGCCCTGCCAAGCAATCAAGCTGAGGCTGGGCTGGGGTGGAGGGGTGATTGTTTGCAAGAATCGGCCTCCCCGGGGCCAGGTGTTTCTCAGGCCTTTGAGCCATTTGCACCTCGGCCCCCTGGCGCCCATGCAGCCCAGAAACGGTGTTAGTCTTAACACCTCGCCCACAGCCCTTCACATTCAGGGCATAGTGGGCGAGGAAGAATGGGCCTTGTTGTGGGGGCCTGGTGATGTTTGGAATTTTTTTGTTTTATTTATTTATTTATGTGATTTTATATAGCGCGGACTTTACCTGAAGGTGTCAGAGCGCTTCACACTAGGAACAGCAATAATACACGAGGAGAAAATTATAAGTGGACAAATTACAAAAGCAAACGTTAAGTTACATGAATCAAAAGTGACAATAGTGAGCAACCAAAATCGTGAGGAGCAAACGATACATTACAGGAGGAAAAAGAGATATGTGTGCAGGTTATAAAAGCGTACACAATACAAGTAGAGGTATAATACTGCAATTAATGGCAGACACTCCAGCACAAGAACAAACGTTACGTAGGCAATGGTGGCACTTGTGCAAGTATCTAAAGCAAACAAAAGTGAGAGGTAGCAAACAGTGTGTTACAAGAGAAAAGGGACTTGTGCAAGTTACAAAAGGGTACCATACACAGGTACAAGGCTAATACTACAGTAAATGGTAAACACTCAAACTGCCAGGAGACACCGGGAAGGCACTTCCCATGCACCAGCTTCACCTCAGCCTCCCCCCTGGCTACCTGGCTACCTGGCTACCTTGGATGACCCAGAAAGCTGTGTTTTGTGCGCCCCTGCCAGGACATTTTCCCAAGGCCTGGAGGGTTGATTAATTTACTAATTGCAGGGGCCTTACCTCTGTTCATGTGCTCCTGAGCTGAAGGTCTGGGGAGGGCTGAGTAGGTTAGTAATATCAGGGGCTTTGCTGCTTTTCAGGTGCTCCTGTGCTGGAGGGCTAGAATAATTTTGTGACAAAAAGGGGCCTTGCTATTTTTTTTAGTTGCTCAGCATGTAGGCCATTGTCACCTTGGCCCTGTGTCGTGTGCAAGAACAGTATCCTCCCACTTTCATTCCTTGTCTGTGCAAATGGTGTTTCATGAAAGGGCATGCCCCTTGAATGTGGGCCACGCCCCTTAAATATGGGCCACGCCTCTTGAATGTGGGCCACTTTTTTCGTCAGTGCCCGGGCCGAATTGTGATCCCAATCCGACCCTGATAGATACCACGCGCCATAGTCTATGCTCCCGATTTACTAGGTGGGCCAAAAACACACGTGTGAACACAACTCCAGATTTCAAACCTGCGCAATGCCCTGTGGGGGAGACCACATCTTTATCAATTCAAATCAATTGACGCCTGCAGTGGTACAGGCCTCGCGTAAGGATACTGGCAGCCCTCTCCCTCACAGAGTCCGATCAGTGCACCTGTGCGAAGTCGAGAATGACGTTCATTTCCGCTGCAGTCACCCCATCTACTCACGCATCTCGCATCACCTGGTTCCTGGCCTGCAGCCTCTCCTCCTGTTCAGTACTTGGACACAAAACACAGCAGCACAGGCCTAACCTCTGCGAAAATCCCCTGTGTGACGATGGGCTAATCACATAAAGTGAGCGTTGATTTATGCACAGTGCTTCCTACAGCTTTGGGATGACTTGTGCCTTAAACAGATGATATGCTGTAGTAGGGGTATGTAACCACCGTACAAAGTGGTAAAGGGTTTCCACTAAATCATCAAAGGAATGCACTGCTTTTTGCAGTGTGTGACCACTTCTCTGTAATAAATATAGTGAGCAACACAAACATACATAATAACAAAACGCCACAATGCTAAATAAGACAATAAAAACAGAACAGAGAACAACAAAACAGAACATAGAACAATAGTACAGCGCTATAGTATAACACTATATCACGATCCAATGCAACACCACAGCATCACAACAGACAATACATCACCACAACAAAATATAACACAAAGCAACAACACAACACCTCTACAGAGCAATACAACCTAAAAACACAACACAGAAACATCACAGGTATGCAGCAGAAAACCAATACAATGGCACAATGCAAAAAACACAGTAACAGACTGGTGACACCGCAGAATAGGGACACAGCAAATACACAAACACAATAATATGATAGTAGTGGCACATTGCTGTGAAAGTGCACTAACACAGCAAACCAGAACAAAAGCATATCTACAAAAAAATAATAACACACCAAAACGTCCAATATGATCTGATTTCCCTCGAGTAATGCATACTAGTCCTCTAAAAAAATCCAGAAAAAAAAACATAGACACAAAGCCACATCCATAAAATGAACCGAGCCTGGACCCCATTATTTGCAATGAATCACGTAAGAAGGTTGTGTGTAATTGCCCTGGTAACCACTAGGGTCTAAAAAGCAAGTTTGTGCATTCCACCATTCCAGCCCTCTCAGGCAGAATATCTATCTGGATCTATCTGGTTCGCCATGAAACACTATGGTCAGTTTGCCTGGGAGGATTTTCAAACAGATGCTCTTTGCATTGAGCATAAATTATCTCTTCCACGTTCAAGATGAATTCCTGTGCTTGGAAAGCATGGCACCTTCACAGCTCTCAAGCATCTTAAGGGTACATGACACCCGAAGCCAGTGGACCAAAAAAGGATCTCACAAGAGCACTTCAGAGTGGGGCCTTGTGATGCTAACTTCCATGCAGAACACGCTGGACGTAATGTCTCCTGGTACACAGACAGTTGGCTTGTGCTGCTCGATGAATGTAGCAGTGCGACCAAAAGAGAACAGATGGCCATGTCCTACTGTCCTCTCTCAATTCTATCTGCTGTTATGTAGCTCCATCTTGATTGGACAGAGTCACACTAACCACGTTTCTTGAGCACCTAGCTCCCAGGTCACAGTTGAATGCGAAAACCATCCCATGTCAGCATCGACTAAAAGAAGCAAGGCGGTCCACTCTGTTTTAGCACCTCTGGCTGTACATCCCGAGTGCAGTAATCCCTAAATTAACCTCTGTAGATCATGAGGTCTGCGTTGTTGTAGAGCTGTTGTCATGCAGTTTATGTGCTTCATGGTGTCAGTCATCTCTGGAACAGGACATGGTCCTTCAGCAGTGGCCGCCCGTCAGCATCTGGCTCCAAGGTCTGAGCAAAAACTCTACGACACCAAGCTCCCTTCACCATCCAGCCCACTAGCCTGAGATCTGTAGCACAAAGGCCACGATGTTGTGACCTGCAGCACGAAGCGAGCTGTTACCTCGATGTGTCAGTTCCTTAAATAGTTCATAAATGCAAACCGTGTCCCTTCAGTTTAGGGAGCGCTGCACTCTAATGTAAAAACAAATATAATGCAACAATAGCATTCACCATGAACAGTGAATACAAATCTTAATCGGATGCACAACCAAAATTATGAATGGGTAATCCCAATCTTAAACAATAAGAAAGATGCAAAAATGCATAGCCTTCCAAAGATATTTCCAAAGAAAAAGGTCTTTACATCTCTTGAAAAAGAAACCCCAGTGAGGGAGCAATTCTCAAGGAAAACAGAAAACAAATGCATAGCTATGGAAACTAGCTGAAAAGATTGCTTCAATCTGTTTACCGTTGCGGCCCAAGGAATCAAAAGACAAGTCAAGGTTTTACCACAAGTAGCATCCTGTGCGTTAGAGGACATTACCTTCTAGCTCCACCAAGAACCTTCCCCATTTATTTAATGATTCTCACAAAGTCACGGGCAGACGGTTTTCCATTTTCGCCACTCTCCCCATAAGATACTATTGAGATAAGACTTCAAGGGCAAGGACAGAGAAGGAGCTGTCCATGGTGCTAAACCTTATTAGACCAACATAATTCTATAGCTTAACATTCATCGCTGTAGAATAAAATTGGTCCCTTAGTTTTGTATGGGCGCTCAATGACCAGTTCTCCCCTTTCCTTTTCTGAGTTAGAAAATTGTGATTATTTGGGTAAGAGGCTGATTTTTATTGTGCGCATTTGTTTTACTGTATTATTGTTTGCAGCATATTACAATAAATATTAACTATTTGAAGAACAAGTTGGATGTAGAATCATGTGATTCTGTTTGTTAACATCTCTCATATTATTCATTATCTGGTAAGAAAAATCTAGTCACCAACTTTGGACTTGATTGCTTGACCACTTCTACCCCAGAAAATGAGATGAAGATGAAATTTGACATTGGAAAATTCATGCCGCCTTGGAGAAGTATTAATTTAGTGATGACGCCGAGTTTAATTTCTGTACGAATACTTGAGCATCACCACACCCCCCAAAATAGTCTTAAATGCATTTCCCTTCCAAAAGTATTCAACTTAAGGCACAAAGAGTCAAAGTGATTTGGCCAAAATCACAGTCGTTTATCAAGCGCTGAAGCCAGGCTCCGAATCCAGGCAAAGTCAGCAGCAGAGCTACTAGACCACATCTGCTAGACCTGCTCACTCCTTCTCTATGGATTCAAAGTACTGAACTGTGCAAAAGCAGGGTTACTGTGAGGCACATTTTATGTCCACGTCAAGCTTGTAGCATTGCCCACAAAGCAAAGAGAATCGCAGCCCTTATTTTGGATGATCTGCTCTGGAACCATGTAATTGTTTGGCATTTAGTTTTGTAAAGCGAGGCACTGCAGATCAAGTTGCTTGAAAAGGCTTCTTTCTGTTGATGGAAGTGACAATGCTAATATTAGGAAAGATATTAGGCAGCAAAAGGGGGTTATTGGCATTTCCTGAATTTGTTAAAGAATTATTGCAGAGGCTGAAATAAGAGGGTAGTGTCAGCTTGGAATATGGAGCTCACAAAAGTTATTCACTGATCGGTGAAAAGGAATTCTTACCCAGTTTGCAGAATTAAATTCCTCTTTTCCTTGTCTTTAGTCTAAAAAAAAATTGTTATTGGGAGCTAAAGCGAACGTTTTTATGCAATTGCACATCACAGTTAAGAGCAGGCCTGTTTCACCATAGCGATGAAATGCTCGTAAAATCCAGAGTGTTAATCTGCAGCCCAGAGTGTTTGCCGAAGACCACCACCCTTTATTAATCAGTGTTTCAAGAACAGAAGGTATTTGGTTTAAAAGTCTGTTATCCCACTATTTCCAGTCAGGAACAGTTAGCAAACTTTCACCTTATCAACCAACAAGAATGCGGAGACAGATCACTAGTGAACCTGAACCTCAAAAGCCTTTCACCGTTAGTGCAAGAACTACCATCATGTGGGAAATCTGCCTTTAATGTGTGGCCACCCCCAATTGTTCGCATTTTGCTGTACCTTATATCTTTCCTGGCTTTGGAAGTCCAGGCACCTCATCCCTGCTAACCTGTAGTAAAGTTCCTTTGCTCCTGCTTTAACCATGTTTAAATTGATTTATTCCTGATTAACACAATTAACTTGTTTGTAAGTCACAAGTTTATGGTGTAAAACGCGTGCCCAGAGGCTGGGTTGTTAAATGCCTCATGAGGACTGCCGGACGCACTGTGCCACCCACTACAGTGGCAATATAAACATAGCTTGACTGCTACAGTATATAACCTGCAGTGGGACCTGTTAAAATAACCCTTTTCAACAGACAAGAACCTTACTTTTAAATATTGCAAAGTCACACCTATGTAAGCCATGTAGCCTACAAAGTAGGGTGCATGGAATTTAAAAGCAGGGCTTGAAGAAAATTAATAAAACCATGTCCCTACAGTGACAAGGTCCAAAAAGGTATTTTCATTTTATCAGTCCTAGCTTTTCTATGTACAAAACTAGAGTGCAGATTTAAATGCTGTACTGCTAAATCGAGAAAGAGGCCAGCAGGAAAAATGAATAAACCACAACTTTTACTCAGCTTTGACTGGGTGTGAACAAAGCATGAAATGCCTTCCTGGAGCAGACAATAAGTTCACCTGAATGGGCAGAGATTACTACTCTTAAATCCCCAGAATACTCGGAGTGAAAGCTGTAGGCATCCTATAACATCACACTGTCAAATCCTGCTTGACAAGTATGTTGAGTCACATATAATACTTTGGGCATACTTAAAAGGGAGAGAACAGGATGCCAAGACAATGCTTGTGGATCCCCTGTCTGGTTGCTAAAGGATCCTTCTTTTGTCTTAAGATGCTTCTGTTTCTTGGTTTGTTGTGGGCACAGTGCCTGCCTCAAACTGAATTTGAATGTGGGAGGACACTGGTGATTTGCCAATGACACTCCCTGGCAGCACCAGTTTTAGAAATTACAGCAGAGAGAAGAAGGTATTTCATAGCTGAAAAGGATGAAGGAATATTCCAAGCTATTTTTAAATCTGTCTTGCCATAATGCAACTTTCCAAATGTTCAATAGGAGAGAGCTCCATGCCTTAGCATTTTTCTACAGGATTGACTGAGTTCTTTTCCATCTTATATCCTGGTTTGTGAGATGGAAGGTTGAGCACTGTACATGGGGATTCCAAAACAAGTCTTTAAGTATAATGCAGGCTGCATTATATGTGCACTTCACTTCTCTGGAGACCTGGTTCAGAGAAACTAGGCAAGGGAGGCACATGGTTGGGGGCTGCTTTATGGGGTATGTGCAATGTGTAACTATTTGTAACTTACAGTAAGCACTGTACTATAGTACAGTGTCAACAGAAAACAAAGCACTGCATACACAGGTTTAAAATCCAAATAAAGGATAAGAAGTTTGATTCCTTGGAGGAGTCTATATTGAGAGAGAGTACACTTTTTCTTTTACTGATATGTGATGGCGGGTTGATGTTCATTTACAGAGTGACAGCAGTGTATTGGAATGTTCGAATTAAGCTTCATAGATTAATTCCTTGAGTTAAGCCATTCTTGAATTGGGGTACAGGAGTGTCTGGGGATAATGGGAGGAGATCTGTTTTAAGTGGATTCAGCTTTTTCTAGTGGCATGACATTCAGGTTTGAATGTCCTTAATTACTTTGGCCATAAATTAAACAACTTTCAATAAAGAGAATTTCAAATAAAGCTTGATGTCATCTGTGTAATAGTGATAGGAGATGTTGGAGCTGCTGTAAGTGGAGCCTTATGGCTCCATGTAGAGACTGGAAAGGGTATTGGAGAAAATTGAGCCAAAGGGAACTCCTAGTTGAATCCTCACTGGGATGGAGAAAATAATAGCCACTGATGTCAGTTTTCAATGTGGAGGGAGAACCAGTTGAGGATTGCATCATTCAGTCCCATTCTTTCTTTCAGCAGTTTCAGATGAGTGGCATGGTACACTATTGGCAAATGCTCCTTATTAGTCAAGGAGGATGAAGGTACAGGAGTCCACTTTGTCCAGGATGCACAATGTTTCATCAACTATTTTCAAAGTTGCAATATTATGCCCAGAAGCCAGACACCAGCTCATCTTATAGATGGTTTTTGTTAGAAATGGGGGTCTCTAGTTGGCAATGGAATACACATTTGTCCAAATAGGGACCCTTGCTTCTAGTCAGGGAAAGGGGGATACACTCCTGAATAATAACCCCTGCTCACCCCCTTGGTAGCTTGGCACGAGCAGACAGGCGTATCTCAGAGTTAGTGTGTAAACCATTTGTGAACACAAACAGTAATATAGTGAAAACACTACAAATGGACACCCCACCAGTTTATAAAAATCAATAATCTTTATCTATTCTTAAACAAGACCAATACAAGAAAAAAACACAATACAGTTCTCAAATTATCCTTAAAATAGGTTATTCACTTAAATTCAGCTTGTAGCAACAAATAACTTCACTTGGAGTTATAACGACGTTGTGGTCGGTGGAAATCCCTAAGTACGGCACCAACCACGAGGTGCGTGGCGTCGGGCCCGGAGTCGAGCAGACGCACAAAGAACAGTACCTTGGAATTGATGAAAACAAAGATAGTTTACGGCGTCGGGGAAGTGTGGCTTCGTAGGCGCTGCGTCGGATCCTTATGACCCCATCGGTCGCGTCGGAGAGGTGACATCACGATGGCCCAAAACCACTGTTCTTTATGATGGTGCAATGTCGATGGATTCGCGATCACCCACATCGAGGATCGGCTCCGTGATGATGAAGTCGGCTTCGGAGTCAATGCGGCAGGGCAGCAGGTCGTTGTGCCTACATCACTAGACGGAGCAGCGCTCACCGCTTCGGTGCAGGTTACTGCGTCGCTCGCCGGCGTCGGTGTTGCAATTTCCTTCTGTAGAAGCTAAAACAGCAATTCTAGAGGCAGGCAGACAGAAGGGGTGAAGTCTTTGTGTTCCTGAGACTTCAGAACAGGAGGCAAGCTCAGTTTCAACCCCTTGGAGATCTTTTCTTCAAGCAGGTGACAAAGCAAAATACCAAAGTCCTTTTTCTCCTTTCCTTGACAGCAAGCAGCCACTGCAGGCCAACCTCAGACAGCAAACAGCACAGGGGCAGTATTCATCCTCAGCTTATCCAGCTCTTCTCCTTGGCAAAGGTTTCCTCTTGATTTCCCAGAAGTGATCTAAAATTCTAGGGTCTGGGCCCCCTTTTTTATACACACAAATCCTTTGTCTCTGAAGGCAGAGAATGTCTGTATCTAGTCCAAACCAGTTCTGTCCTCCTGGGTGCAGCTTCCTGGCAGGAGGTGGAGACAGCATTGTTTGAGAGCAGACCTGTCCTAGGTAGCTGAAAGGAAATCTCCTCCCCTACTCTCTATTCTATGAAGGCTCAGGTCAGTGAAAGGAAATCTCCACCCCTACTCTCTATTCAATGCAGGCCCTATTCAGCTCAGCCCTGACCCATCAGACTGCTGGAGCCAAGGCCCTCTCCAGCGTCCTGTCACTCACAACCCGGACATGGAGTACACAAACCTAGCAGAGGCATGATGGATGGTTAGGCAAGAAAATACCTACTTTCTAAAAGTGGTATTTTCAAACACAGAGTGTAAAAATCACCCATACTAAAAGTTGTTTTTTAACATTCTGAGTTCAGGCATACAAAACTCGAATGTTTCCCTTTTTCCCTGGGTCAGTTAGGATTATAAGATGTTTTAATCAAACTGCCCATTCTGGCCTATGGGAACAGGTAGCCTTGCAATAGTGAAAAACGAAGTTGACTGTATTTCACTATCAGGACACGCCACACACATCAGGGCATGCCCTCCCTTTTACATATAATGCTCCCTGCCATTGGGCCTACCGTAAGGGTGACTAATATGTAGAAAAGGGAAGGATTACGGACTGGCAAGTGTGTGCACTTGCCAAGTCAACATGGCAGTCCCAGACTGCACACAGGCTCTGCAATAGCAGGCCTGTGCTATATTTTACAAGCTGCTTCTGTGGGTGGCACAATCAGTGCTGCAAGCCCACCAGCAGCATTTGATTTACAGGTCCTGGGCACACATGGTGCACTGTGCTAGTGTCTGACAAGTAAATCAAATATGCCAATCACGGAATCACTAATCCATAACAATAATTTACACAGAGAGCATATGCACTGTAGTACTGATAAGCAGTGGTAAAGTGCTCAGAGTCATAAAACCACCAACAACAGGTCAGAAAAATTACAGGAGGAAGGCAAAAGTTCAGGAAGGACCCTGGAAAAAGTGCCATGTCCAACAGTTTTCCTATACCTTCATATACATTTTGAGGCCAAGAAGGAATTATTAGAGACCTGGTAAAATTATTCAGATCTGCAGTGTTCACTCCACTCATGTTTTTGTTTAGTAAGCATGAGATTTTACCAATTTTTCGGCATTCTTGGAGGTTTTCTTGGAACAGCTTGATCCAAAAGGGAGTAACTGCAGCCAATTTTCTAAAGAAGCGAGATGAGAATGGGTTCCATGGTGATTTATTTTGCACGTTGTGTTGCAAAAAGTCTGCATGTGGTACTTTTCTGAAGGAGGACTGAGTGGCCCTAGAATTATTTTGGTGTTATTGTGGCAAAGGAAGTTTGACAGGAGTGTGAGGGACTTTTTTTTCTTCGCCTCGTCTTCAGAGGACGAGAACTCCTCGCATCTTTATTTGGGATTGTTGGAGATCTACTGTGATTTTGGCATAGTGAATTGTTTTACGATCTTGAAAAAAACATTTAGGGCATGTTTTGGCCGCTCTGAATTTCTTATATAGCTAGACTTATGTGTGATGAAGAGTTTTTTTATATTTTTTTATTGCAGACTTGTCTTGTTCTCTGATGTGGTGTTCTGATGCCAAATTAGTCTGGATGCTATGGAGATTTCCCTACCCTCCTTCAGTTCTTTCAAGGATTAATGAACGGATCGTTTTCGTCGTTACATTTTGTGGGTCAATGATGTTGACTATTTCAGACATTTTTTTCACTGTACACTGGGTTTGTTGACTTCCTAATTGTCTGGATGAATTGTCGAATTTGGGCAACCCCTGAGTGAAGCATTCTTCAGTTCTCTTACCAATTGTTCAGATTTCATGGGTTGCCCAGTGGTGATTTTTTTTAGAATTCAGACAAAAGGGGTCACGCGCGGTTTTACTTACATTTAGAATTACACTAACATGGACAAAAAGGCATGTCGTAGGTGTATGATGGTGAAGACACCTACACAAATTGGTGAACACCAACAAACCCACAAGTCTGTGGATATTCATAACTCTTTTCTTTATACTTTTCCACAATGAAAAAGGCCAAATATTCACTTTTGTCAGGGGCAGAATAAGTTTGGTTTCCGGGAGGAATACTGCGCAATTGGTGGGTCATTGAGCATGTTGTTTATGCATGGAAAATGTTTTGCCCATGCAGAAAAAATATGTACGAAGGCACGTATGTATTGCATTTACTCATCTGAAATATACATATGATACATTTTCGAATACGGTACAAAAGGTGGTGGTGAAGGACAGAGCATCTGAATCAATCAAACACTCACACCCAGTCAAAAGATCTGGGTTTAATCCATCACCGTTCTTTAGCCCACTGTGCCACCCCAGTTCAGACATGGCTATATGCAAATCAGTCTGACCCTGTGCCTCATGGGAATAGTCCAGCCCGAACTGCCAAACCATGTCTTCCCTGGACCGGAAACAAGCTTCCGAGGACCGGTATCTGGCTTTCCAGCCGTCTTCAGCCCGGCTTGCTTGAATCCAGTGGCAAAGTGAGCAAGGGACTCACGTCTGAGCATACCCTGCCACACTTATGGCGGCCAAAAGCGGTACAAAAGGGGGTGGTGATGGACAGAGCATCTGAATCAATCAAACACTCACACCCAGTCAAAAGATCTGGGTTTAATCCATCACCGTTCTTTAGCTCACTCTGCCATCCCAGTTCAGACATGGCTATATGCAAATCAGTCTTACCCTGTGCCTCATGGGAACAGTCCAGCCCGAACTGCCAAACCATGTCTTCCCTGGACCGGAAACAAGCTTCCGAGGACCGGTTTCTGGCATTCCAGCCGTCTTCAGCCCGGCTTGCTTGAATCCAGTGGCAAAGTGAGCAAGGGACTCACGTCTGAGCATACCCTGCCACACTTATGGCGGCCAAAAGCGGTACAAAAGGGGGTGGTGATGGACAGAGCATCTGAATCAATCAAACACTCACACACAGTCAAAAGATCTGCGTTTAATCCATCACTGTTCTTTAGCCCATTTTCGAATACGTACATGTTTACAATATGAGTAGTCGAGGAAAGCTGTGATTGAGTGGAGCAAACTTCCACCTTTATTTGTGAAAAGATTCAGTTGTTTTAGACCAGTAGACACTGAACTTGTGTCATGATGTGAGCAGCAGTAGAACAATACAGTGCGAACTGACCTATCAGTACACATGTTGGCTCAAAAAAGTACTGGAATGGTTACAAAAATACTGGTGAGAAATCGGGACGAGGATGTGGCCTAACGGCTAGGGCGTCAACCTCGAATCTGGGGTACTGGGTTCAAGTCGCGATGACGATGCTCAATAACCTGTGATTCGGGTCTAGTTTGCGCTTTTTTTAAAGTCCCCAAAAAGTAATTGCGGCCAGTGCTAACTATATCTGGCCAAAGCTCTCAGTTGGTTGCACAGAATTCAAAACTATGACTAGATTAGTAGGATGATGCTTCTGAAAAGTTTATAAAATATTTTGAACTGTATTGTGTCTTTATTGCAGTATTATACTTCTACCTGTATTTTGTACTCTTTTGTAACATGCACATGTCACTTTTCCTCTTGTAACATATCGTTTGCTACCTCTTGTATTTTGTTTGCTTTTGATACATGCACAATTGCCACCATTGCCTCATGTTACGTAACGTTTGTTCTTGTGTTTTGAGTATCTGCCATTTATTGCAGCATTATACCTCTACTTGTACTTTGTACGCTTTTGTAACATGCACACATGTCACTTTTTCCTCTTGTAACGTACCGTTTGCTACCTCTTGTATTTTGTTTGCTCTTGATACATGCACAATTGTCACTATTGCCTCATGTAACATAACGTTTGCTTTTGTGACATGCTCACTTGTAATTTTCTCCTCATGTATCATTACTGTTCCTATTGTGAAGCGCTCTGACACCTTCGGGTAAAGTCTGCGCTATATCAAAACGCATTAAATAAATAAATAAATAAATGTATTTACTGTATACATTTTCCTGGTTGCAGCTTGATGACATGAGATCCCTCCTGGTGACCCCCGATGAGAAGCTAGCACTCCAGCTGAATCAAAGATTCCAACAGCACGAGAGGTGGATGTTCCCAAGAGGGAATGAGAAGTTGTTGAGCACTCCAATCCTGCGCAGGGAAAATATGGTATGGAGGTTGTGTAATTTTTGCTCTCTCTATGTTTTGTATCCTAGTATGTCCTTTTATTATAGTATGGTGTGCAGCATGACTCTTTAGTTTTATCAGAACAATAACACTATTGTATCTGGCTTGATTGAGGCTCTCCTATTGTTTAAGTGTGCCCTTCTGTGATTAAGTGAAACGACTTGGTACACCGACGAAGTGGGCCTAATGAATCGCTGTTTTCCAAGTTTCTCTTTCCTGTTTGGAATACTGAGGATCAGTCTGGGATTATGAATAAGGGGGTAGATTTCGCAAAATGTGTTTGAAATATCAAGGCAACCAGGGCTACAAGCCAATTGACTTTGAAGTGTTTCCGTATTAGGTCAGTTCGCAGTTAAGTCTTAGTCTTGAAATTTGGGAGTGTGTGCCTATGTGACTTATGTATTGATTCCTCAGTATTCTGTTTTATTTTGATGAAGCTTTATTTTCACAATGTTCACCTGAAGATTTAAATATTAATTAAGCATCCTAGCCCAAGTTAAAGGTCCGGCCTGAGTTATAGGCCTGTGTTGCAAGTGAAGGCCCATATTGAGGATGAGGGCCTTTAAAATGATTTAATATAGCCTTATAGCCCGCCGTAGCGGGCTATACCGGCTATTAAAGGCCTGCTGAATCGTTAAAGGCCCTCGCCTTCGGCTCGGGCCTTTAACGAGACAGCAGGACTTTAATTGCCGGTATAACCCTGCTACGAAGGGCTATAAGGCTATTAGAACATTCTGCCGCTAGAGGGCAGAATGTTCTAACAAATTAAACAAAGGGTTCTCGAAGCTCGAGGGGATAGAAATCCCCTCGAGCTTCGAGAAGCCTTTGTAGAACATTGGAATGTTGCTCTGCTGGCCTTTACCGGCCCGTAGAAGCAGGGAGCACTCCATTGTCTGCAATGGAGCTCCCAACATTCCAATGTTCTAATATTCATTATAGTCCAAGTCACAAGGGCTATACGGCTATTAGGACATTTCATCCACTGGTGTAGGATATTATAAATTAAAAAGGGAGAAACAGAAAGGAAAACATAGATTGTTGGAGCAGAAGGTATGTACCTGTTACTCTGGGTCCTAAATCAATTGATTGTTTTGAATGGAGTACTCAACATTCCAATGTTCCAATTTATGTTTTTCTGCCACAGCCAATTGCAATGGAAGCTTAGTGTGGTTGTCCAACTTCACTTCAGTTTTTAGAAAAAAATATAATTGCAATAACTTCCACTAACAATTGATGTATTGAGTGAAGACAAGCATATCAAAACTTAATTCTACTGGAAGGAGGCAAAGAAGGCTGTGGGTTGTCTGAACACGAAAGAGACATATATTCTTGCTGAATCAGACTCATGGAATTTACGTTCTCTTTGTGGGGGGATTAATGCTTATTGCCCTCTAAACCAACAAGGTGGTCTTCCTCCTCCAAAGCAGTTTTGACCTTCCCCATTGTGGATATTAAATTATTTCTACATTGATTACATTATTCAACTTGTTCTAGCTGGAAAGCAACTATTAGGTGCAGTTGCAAACTTTCTGAACTTTGACTAAGTACACTCTGCACATATTTTTGTTTAATGGCTAGGAAACAACGATCAACTCATAAAAATCAGTCTTTGTTTTCTTTGAGTTTCGCCTAGTCCAACTTGAATTTAGATTTTGCAGAATTCTACTAACGGTGGTGCTCAACGCCCATTGGGCTACAATAATGTTATCCCCCTACCCCCCTTCATCGTTGCTTATAGCCTAGGCTGCATCTTCAAGGGTACTTGTCTCAGTAAAAGCCTGGCCGTGCAGAGCACTGCTCGGGAAGCAGCATTGGAGAAGACATTTCATTTTCTTTAAAAAGACAGGATCAGCGTCCCCTGCTGCTATGACATTTTTTTTCTCAAGAAAGAGTGGGGGTTACTGGTGATTCACAGTATCCTAGGGTGCAGACCTCGTGGCGAGGGCTCTTGCTGTGCAGGGCAATTTGTTTGAGCTTTCACTATTGTTTTAAAGGGGAGCTAGTGACTGCCTATAACCACTGGAATGAAAGGAACCATCTGCACTTCAAAAATGGTCTCTTCCCCTTCCCCATACTCTTTGAATGCTTTTAAAAAAACAAGGGAGAAAATGACAAAGTGTATTGTGTGCAGTTGCATTTATATATAGTGCTTATTACCCGTGAGGAGGGTAGCAAGCACTCTATAAAAGCAATGAAAGGGAGTTTTTGTAAAATTTGAAATGGGTTTGCAGTGGTTCAGTGTCCACCAGACAGTCCAAACGTTTCTGTCAATGGCATCGCATCTTGCATTCCGTTGAGGCAGAGGGGGTTTGAGGTTTTTCTTGTAAAAAAATAGAAATTTGAAAGAGTGGCTAAAGAAATAAGAACCAGCAAAGTTGTATTGGCAAATAGGGTAATGGGCAGTACTTTGTTGCGGTGGTTGCTGGTGGATGGCACCAGCACCTCTTAACAAGACCACTGGAATTAAGTCATAAGGAATTACCAAATTATGTGGCAGGGTGAACTAAATCATGCAGCAAGGCTAGGGATACTATGGGTGTAATGTGGCACATTTTGTGATAGTAGTACTTCATTATTTTAACACATCTGGTATAGGGTTGGCTTCACTTGTCATAGTGGAACACCCACATACAGGAGCAAGCAACTAATGATGGCCTGTCAACCTTTGCCTTCCACTGTGCAGTAACACAAGTTGCTGCATTTTCAGTAACTTTTGATCTGTTCCATGTGGGAACACATTTTTCTGCTGAAATCTGCAATATGTGGCAGATGCAAATCCATAATGATGCAAAAAAAGCCTGGGGTCGCAGAATTACATGAATCCAGTGCCAACATGGTCTTTTAAAAAGCAGTCCAGATCCTCTGAGTAAAATATCCCTGGCTTTCTGTTCTTTCTCATAAGCAAGGCCAGCTAAGGCCATAGCATTGATGTTGCTTGTGAGACTTTCATGCAGCATTGGCTTCAGGGTGATGGCTTGACAATAACTTCATGTTGCACAGTTGCTCTAAAAGTTAATACACAGGCTGTGGTCTAGAGCAGCCCATCACTTTGCTCCTCTGCCTCATGCTTGCTCATGCTTGCTCTTTGGCTAAGTTTGGCTAGAGCCAGACATTCACACTACCGAAGGGACACACATGAGGTGTAATATTTCCCAGTGCCTTTTCAAGCACTACTGGGTGATAACCTCTTAATTCCCACTTCACAGAAGGCCCTTGTGTGACTGTCACCCGATGTGTTTGGTGCACAGACACACAATAAACTGCAGAGGTGGATCAGCTTGGCACTGTGCATGGACAGGACCTAGTACTGCGCCTACTGGATACAAAAAGAACAATTGATGGGCAGAATGCAGCACAATGTCATCCGTCGTTTGTTTTGCTCACCATGCCATTCCAGTTTGGACCCACAGATATGCATATCAGTCTTGACACTGCACCCAATGGGAACAGTCCAGCCCGAACTGCCAGGCCAGGTCCCCACTGGACTGGAACCAAGCATCCTTGGACCGGTTTCGGGCTTCCAGCCCTCATCATGCAAAACAACAGTTGATGGACAGAATGCAGAACAATGTCATACATTCACCCCAGTACAGAGATCTGGGCCTAAATCCATCGTTTTTTTGCACTCCACACCACCCCAGTTCAGACATGGCCATATGCAAATCAGTCTTGACCCTGTGCCTCATGGGAACAGTCCAGCCCGAACTGCTGATTTGCATATCGCCATGTCTGAACTGGGGTGGTGTGGAGTGCAAAAAAACGATGGATTTAGGCCCAGATCTCTGTACTGGGGTGAATGTATGACATTGTTCTGCATTCTGTCCATCAACTGTTGTTTTTCCAGCCCCCATCAGCCAGGATAGCTTGGCTCCAGTGGCATGACTGATTTGCATATGGCTGGGTGGCATGGTGAGCAAAAGAACAATGGATTTAACACCATTGCTGCTATCGATATTCCTCTCCTTTGCTGGGCCATAATGGAAATGGGTGTGGTCATGACAAGCTTGTCATGAGCACACAAGCAGTGTACCTCATGACGAGCTGAGCTCGTCATGAGCACCGAAGGGGTTAACCCAGATCTCTTGACTGGGGGTGAATGTATGATTTATTCAGCATTCCATCCATCATTTCTTTGCATAGCACTTTTCAACCTAAGTGGGATGGGTGTACCCAGACGTGGGTCCCTTGCTCACTGTGCCACTGGATTCAAGCCAGCCTGGCTGATGAAGGGTAATACACAGAAACTGGTCCCAGGATGCTTGTTTCCGGTCCACGGAGGACCTGGCTTGTTTCAGCCAGGTCAACCCTGGACCGGAAACAAGCAGCCTGGGTCCGTTTTCTGGGTATTACCCTTCTCCATGCCACCCCAGTTTATGCCCAGCCATATGCAAATCAGTCTTGACCCTGTGCCTCATGGGAACAGTCCAGACCGAACAGTCCAGACGGAACTGCCAGGCCAGGTCCTCCCTGGACCGGAAACAAGCATCCTGGGACTGGTTTCATGGTATGTCACCCTTCTTTAGCCAGGCTACCTTGAATCCTGGCCTGGCAGTTCGGTCTGGACTGTTCCCATGGGGCACAGGGTCAAGCCTGATTTGCATATGGCTGGGTCCAAACTGGGATGGCATAGTGGGCAAAAGAACAATGGATTTAACCCAGATCCTTTGACTGGGGGAGATTGTTTGCATTGTCAGCATACCGTCCATCATTTGTTTGCTATGTGGCAAATTATACGGCACATTTCACCAATTCCTTTTGCTCCCTTCCTACACCAGAAGTCTGGATGTCACCTTGTCAGTAGGTGATGCCGTTGCTGGCAGTGGAGGCAGCAGGTACCAATCTTCAATGTAACATTTTGAACAGTAGCACCTTGACACCTGGGGACCTGGGTTTGAATCTATCTTGGCACTTAATTAAAAATTATGCAGTTCTGGGCAAAACAATTAATCTCACTGTGCCTTGACTTCAAATATGTGAGCTGCTAGCCCCCACTGGAAACAGTCTCAGAATGGACAGTGCTCACTAGTTAGGTCAGTGCAATATAAATATCATCACATACTTGTTTTATATTGTGAATAGGTATTCCAGTTATTCTGCTTTGTGAATACCACTATCGTTTGAGCTCTTGGTGACCTATTCTCATTTTGTGACAGCCAGATATAACACCGCACACCCCATAATTGTATTAATCCCACTACATGCTCTACATCTTTTGTAGAATTCATATGTCTACTTTTCCGTGTCTGTATGAGCATATTCATGTGCTCAGTAGAAGATCCTACCACAAACATCTTTTAATAAGAAAAGACACCTTCCAGTAGGGCTTCACTGCTTCCTGTTCTGTGTGTCGGGTATGAAGACCAGACACAGGACTCACTTGGTACCATCTTGCAGACATCTGATGCTCGGAGGTCTGGCGGACACTTTTGAAGCTCCAGCTGTGCTAAATGACTCAGTGGAAAGCAATGACGAAGCCAATAGATCTGGCTAGAAAATACAGTCATAATCTGTTTGCATGCGGCAGCACATTAAAGGCACACCTGTTGACTTTGCTAATGTGTGTTATCATACTGGCTCGGAGGATGCCTCTGCTCCCAGGTAGCCCCAGCACCATGGCTTGAGCTACTAGCCCTCCAAAGTTCAAGTTTATTTGCGCCCCTGTACTGACGTATGTGTAATAACTTATGTCCAAAAGTATTATAACATAATTGTACATTAAATTCAAACTAAACATCCAGGTGTACTTAATGAAGCAAATACTATGCAACTTCATGGTTTCAAATAAAGGCAAGTGGGAAATGACAGACTTATTCGAAGCAAAATCTTCTTAATTCCGAATTGAAAATATAAACACACGCACACGGCTGAGCAAAGGCACCCAAAATTAAATTAATTGAGGATAGAAAGAAATAATTTAGGATAATGCAGTTAATGGTGTTCCATGATATGATATTAAAGAAAATCAGTAAATGGTTTCAATAACTGATTGGCAGAAAGTTTGCCAAGTAATTGAGTACCTTCAAGATCTATTCAAGCCATGATTGAACAACACTGGAACTGAAGGGTCATTCCAAACACGTAGTAATGGAGCGCTCTGCGACACCTTTAAATTAACAGGGTAACAGAATAATCAATTTGATTATCAACTAATAGCTCTTCTTGATTCACTCTGTGCTATTGGATTTGATTAAGAAATGCTGCTGTGTTTTATTGATTCTAGTGATTGATTGTCTTCTTTCTAATAAGCCAGAAAAGTACGTATACAAAAATAGAAACTTCCACATCACTTCATAACCCTTACAGCATAAATATTTCATATGAAACTCGTTAAATTGCACCTGGGAAAATATATACAAAATATCCATATGCCTATCACACAAAGTTACTATTCTTTTAACTACCTTCTGACCCCCCTAAAGTGCTTTCTAGCCTAAATTAAATATACCCCATATCTTTTTCAAATCTGTAACCAACACCATTTTTCACTTTTAGATAGGACCACTTGAATTATCCGGCAGCGGAGGACCAAATTATGCGACACCGTTGAGTAAATAATCCGACAAGAACAGGCATATTATGAGGAGTAATGCAACACATCATTAGACATAGTGGATTCATTATTGTGTCATTTTAGCAGGTTAACACTATCCAGGCAAATGTTTCACTTCATTATTACTAGTTTACCACCCAAATACAGCAAAAAGCAACCAAAAAGGGACCAGTCAACCTTTTCAAAGAGCCTCCACTGTGCAGCAACATGTGTTGCCGCGTTTTTAATAACTTTTGATTCGTGTGAGCTAGAAATAGTTTTTATCAAAATCTGCGGTTTATAAAACAGATGATGGATTATGTGGAGAATGCATCAAGCCATTAATAATTCGGAAAAGTCAGCAGCTGCAAAACACTTAATTCCAATGGCCCAGCTTTAAATAGTGTATAGTTTGGTGACCACCTACGATAAGAGCTTACCTACGGTAAGGTAGTTATCCGCGAACACACAACTTTTATTTGATGCTTCCCCAAATCTATTTTGAGCTTCCTAATCCCGTGAAAGTATTACAGTGCTCTGCAAAAACGTTTACTTTCCCGCATAGTGAGCATTAACAGTGAGTCCTAAGATGCCAGTCACATTTTACTAGGTATCAATGTAGGCACCTTTAGCCCCAAGTTCCCTCGACCTCGTTGAGTACGGTCGCTCCCTCCTGCCCTCGCTGACTCCTGCCCTGAGCTGCCTGGTATCGTACACATTGCGCTGCTGAGCTTCCTTGACGCTGCTCTTCACTTTCTCTTTTGCCTGCATAGCGCTGCTGCCCTCGTTTAGCGCTAGAACGTGCCTGCCTGCTTGTGCTAAACTGTGCCTGCATTAATTGATTATTTTGAACTCCTTTGCTGAAACGTGCATTTGCTGACCATTTATCAGCGTTTTTGGCTCATACCTCTGCTCCTTCCTCCAACCGGGTCAAAAATCGCGTTATAGCCACCATTTGCTTCTGTTGTTGTTGTTCTGCCCTGAGACCGCCCCCTCCACCACGCAACCGCCTCCCATCTGATCCTCCCTCCCACTTTGTTTGTAAGCTCACCCCTGTCCACCATAGCGCTGTGACCACCTCGACCTCGTTGAGTACGGTCGCTCCCTCCTGCCCTCGCTGACTCCTGCCCTGAGCTGCCTGGTATCGCACACATTGCGCTGCTGAGCTTCCTTGACGCTGCTCTTCACTTTCTCTTTTGCCTGCATAGCGCTGCTGCCCTCGTTTAGCGCTAGAACGTGCCTGCCTGCTTGTGCTAAACTGTGCCTGCATTAGTTGATTATTTTGAACTCCTTTGCTGAAACGTGCATTTACTGACCATTTATCAGCGTTTTTGGCTCATACCTCTGCTCCTTCCTCCAACCGGGTCAAAAATCGCGTTATAGCCGCCATTTGCTTCTGTTGTTGTTGTTCTGCCCTGAGACTGCCCCCTCCACCACGCAACCGCCTCCCATCTGATCCTCCCTCGCCCCTCCCCCCTCCCCAACCTCTTATGACAGTTGCTCCAGCGCGCAGCGTTCACGCGCAGCGATCGCGCCCCATTCGCGCCGAAGGTGCGCCAAAGGTAAGCCCGTCTACGCCCGTCCGCGCCTGGACCGCGCCCAGCGCCAGAGCCCCTGGTCCTCGTAATGTCCACCCCTCCCGCATTACTTACGATGCCACCACCCTCCTAGCCCTTAACCCCGGCCGTTCCCCCAACTGCGTCCAAGCCGCTCCTGGACACACCCATGGACCCTTCTCCTGCTACTCCTGCAAGTTCGACGGCACCAAGAACAACTCCTCATCTACGAACACACAACAGATATCCGACCCCAACCACCTACAATGCATCCTGATCAACACCCGCTCGGTCCACAGGCACGCCATTGACCTCTGGAATCTACTAGACACCATCTCTCCGGACGTCGCCTTCCTAACAGAAACATGGATGAACGCCACATCAGCCCCAGACATCACCATTGCCATCCCGGAAGGCTATAAGATCATCCGCAAGGACCGTACCGGCCACACAGGAGGAGGCATCGCTAACCTCCATAAGAAATCAATCCGCATCTCAACCAGCTCAGACATCAATCTCGCCAACACTGAACACCTTCATTTCCAGATCCACATCGACCCCAAGACCACACTCAGAGGCACCCTCCTTTACAGGCCACCAGGACCCCGCGCACAATTTAGTGAAGACATCACAGACTTCATCACTCCACACGCGCTCCCCTCCGAGGACTACATCCTTCTGGGAGACCTCAACTTTCACCTTGAAAAGAACAACGACAGCAACACCACCACCCTTTTGGACAACCTCGCCAACCTCGGACTTAAACAACTTGTCACTACCCCCACCCACATCGCAGGTCACACACTCGACCCTATCTTCACCTCCAGCAAACATGTCTCCTTCAGCCACACCACAGCTCTCCTTTGGACTGACCACAGCTGCGTTCACTTTACCTACAACAAGCCCACATCCAATAACCACCCCCAACCCACTCTGCAAAGAAACTGGAACAAAATCACCATCGACCAGATCTCCTCATCGCTTCTTCTAAACCCCCCAGCCCACTCTTCAAACCCCGACCAAGCAGCCACCAACCTCACCCAATGGTTATCCAACAGCGCCGACATCCTAGCACCACTGAAAAAACGACAACTCAAACTAGGCAGCAAGAAGGCCTCCTGGTTCAACGATGATCTTAAGAAATCCAAGAAACTCTGTCGCTCCCTTGAGAAGGCCTGGAAAAAAGACCCAACCACCAGCACTAAGGACGCCTTCAAAAACGCCACCCGCATACACCACCGACTGATCCGGACTGCCAAGAAAGCTGCCTTCAAGGACCGACTAGATAACAACGCCCACAACAGCAAGGAATTATTCAACATCGTCAAGGAATTCACCAACCCCTCAGCCAACTCCAACGACATCACCCCCTCTCAAGCCCTCTGCGACTCCCTAGCCTCATTCTTCCACAACAAAATTGCTGACATCCACAACAGCTTCGACAACCGACCCGAAGACCAACCCACCCAACCCCCTGCAGGACCCCCACCCCCCCGAACATCCTCAATGACTGGAAGCCAATCTCCACTGAGGACACCATCCGTCTGATGAACTCCATCCACTCAGGATCCCCCACAGACCCATGCCCTCACCACATCTTTAACAAAGCAGACTCCATTATAGCACCGCACCTCCGAGACGTCATCAACTGCTCCCTCAACTCTGCAACCTTCCCGGAAAGCTGGAAACATGCCGAACTCAGCGCCCTCCTGAAGAAACCCACAGCTGACCCCACCGAACTCAAAAACGACTGCGCTATCTCACTCCTTCCATTCCCGGCCAAAGTCATCGAGAAAGCGGTCAACAACCAGCTCGCTGCATTCCTCGAAACCAACAAATCCCTCGACTCCTCACAGTCCGGCTTCCGAGCCAAGCACAGCACTGAAACCGCCCTCATCGCAGCAACAGACGACATTCGAACTCTACTGGACAATGGAGACACAGTCGCCCTCATCCTCCTCGACCTCTCCGCAGCCTTCGACACGGTCTGTCATAGCACCCTTTTACAACGCCTCAGAAACGTCGGAATCCAAGGAAAAGCACTGGAATGGATCACCTCGTTCCTCACCGGAAGAACCCAGAGAGTCCGCCTTCCACCATTCAAGTCAGAGGCCACTGAAGTCATCTGCGGCGTACAACAAGGATCTTCACTCAGCCCCACCCTCTTCAACGTATACATGAGCCCCCTCGCGGCCATCGCACGCCAACATAACCTCAACATCATCTCCTACGCTGATGACACTCAACTGATCCTCTCACTCACCAAAGACCCTAACACCGCCAAAACCAACCTACATGAAGGAATGAAAGAAGTAGCCGAATGGATGAAGCACAGCCGTCTGAAACTGAACTCAGACAAAACAGAAGTCCTCATCCTAGGCACCTCCCCCTCCGCCTGGGATGACTCTTGGTGGCCAGAGGCCCTTGGAAAAGCACCCATCCCGACGGACCACGCACGGAACCTGGGCGTCATCCTGGATTCCTCACTCTCGATGAACAGACAAGTCAACGCCGTCTCTTCATCTTGCTTCAACATTCTTCGCATGCTCAAAAAAACATTTCGTTGGATCCCCACCGAAACTAGAAAAACAGTCACCCACGCTCTGGTCACGAGCCGTCTGGACTACGGAAACACCCTCTACGCCGGTACCACCGCAAAACTCCAGAAAAAACTCCAACGCATCCAGAACGCTTCAGCCAGGCTAATACTAGACATCCAGTGTAAAGATCACATCTCTGGACACCTGAAAAACCTCCACTGGCTCCCCGTCAATAAAAGGATTACTTTCCGGCTCCTAACCCACGCACACAAAGCGCTCTACGAAATCGGACCCGAATGCCTCAACACAAGACTGTCCTTCTACACCCCCTCCCGCCAGCTACGATCCGCCAACCAAGCCCTTGCCACTGTACCTCGCATCAACAAAACCACCATGGGAGGCAGATCCTTCTCTTACCTGGCAGCTAAAACCTGGAACTCACTTCCCACTCACCTTCGCCTTACTCAGAACCACCTAGCATTCAGAAAGCAACTTAAAACGTGGATATTTGACAAGTAATTCCCCACCCTTCTCCAAGCGCCTTGAGACCCTTTGGGTATGTAGCGCGCTATATAAATTTATTGACTTGACTTGACTTGACTCCCTATCACACCCTCTGAATAACATTGCATTCTGAGCTTTGTGTGCAACACTCAGACTCATCTAAAGCAGTTTTAGGGCCTGATTTTAAGTCCAGCATAAAATTTCCATATGCTGCCTACCCAATATGCATTCTGTTTTGTCATGGAAATATTGTTCATCGATCATTCAAATCCAGCCAACCAATGATATGTTGCGCATGGATAGCAGTTACAAGTGGTCAAAGTTTACCTCTGCCGGTAATTACGAGATGCGTTAAAGTCCGCATCCACCTTTAAATTTATGCTGTTCAAAAGATGGTCACTGCCTCGGCTGGCTAGACTCCGTCTGATTCCACTATACCACTTGCATGCTACCTATTTAACTCTGCAACTCCTTCACAGGGCTGGCGTGTGCCCCACTGCCTCCTGTACACGCTGCGGTCAGGACCAGGCGGATTTCTTTCATATGGTCTGGGCAAGTCCCCAACTGGCACGATACCGGGGGTATTGAAGAGGAATTTACTGAAGTCTTGGGGTGGGAAGTTCCTCATGACCCATAACACTCGCTCCTGGGGATTACAGATGGGCTTGATGGGTCCAGAAACGAAAAGCTATTCTTTTTTTTTTTTCTGTAATTTTTTATTGTATATATAAAAAAAGATATATATATTTACATGGAGCACGGAGTATACATCGATCTTCTGCGGTGGTTGATAATCTTGCCTATGGGGGTTTCTGCGAGGATAAGTAGAGGTCAAGGGGTTCCCACATGTTCGCCTGCCTATGAGTTTTCGGCGTGTGTTTCGCTGTGATGTTGTCTGCCCCCCTTAGGAACGTGACCCAGTTTAGGAAACCTAGGGCTAGACTCGGGAAGTCTATGTGTATGGCTACTCCAGTGATCTCTTTGATAAGTTTCCCAATTCTGTCCCAGAATCCACTGATCTTAGGGCAGCTGAATAGCAGGTGTTCTAGGTCTCCCTTCTCTCTGTCACAGTTCCAGCATGTATCGCTCTCCCGGATTCCCAAGGCAGCCAGGCGGGCCGGTATCCAGTATGCCTTATGCACTAGCCAGTATTTGGTCTGGTTTAGCGTTGCAGTTATTTTTTTCCTAGAAGTTGATCTCCATAGTTCCGCTTAACGCGGCTATGATAGTGGCAAAGTGAGACAAAGCAGCCAACTGGAAACATCCTGATCCACCTAGTCTCAAGAAATGGCAGGAGGGGGTGGACTGGTGTGCCACACAGGAAAAAAACATGTATGAAGCACTGAGGGCCCAAAGAAGTACCCTAGGGTGTGGGGCAAATGGGTGGGCATTATGGCATAAAGTGCGGTCGAATGCTGTCAGTATCATGTAAGCTTTTGCGGGCTGCTGCAAAATGGGACAGCTTGCCTACTTGACTGGGAATTGCTATTCCTGTTGTAATGTGCTGATTCTTGTTTTTCATGTCCAAAATCAATAAAATTGCTTATCAATAAAATAATTTAGGCTGTTCAAACCTGCTTAGATATACTGGGGTAAAAGGCCCGGTAAACACTGGGGCATCACATTTTGGTATCGAAAGACCCAAAATCTAAATGCTGTGCCCCATTTTTTGAGGCAAAGTTTGATAAATGGAATGTATTTCACCCGCTAAATTACCAACCCTGGGGTAACCGAGTTTATCAGATGTATTTAAAATTGCATGACCCTCCGGGGCACTCGTATTCAGTGCCTAAGATACACATTTTGAGCTCATTGGCGGCCATTCATGATTCAGGTAACTGTGTTACTGCAAGCAATAATTGTGACATTACTGCTTTTTGATTCAAGTGGGGAATAAATGCTGGAACCGTATTTATGCATGCTTTTCACATTTCAAGGCGTGGAGCAATTTTTGTTGGTGCTGCTAGGCAGATTTTTTGACACGGAACATAACAAACAGCACCTCATACTATATTTTTCAAATTTAAAAAAAATGTGTTTAATGCCTGGAAATCTACCTACACCAGATTTCGCATGTTTGAGTGAACTGAGCTTATACTTAACTTTAAGTCACGGTCCTATACTCTACTACCATTGCCACATTCCAGTACTGAAGAATGTGCTGTAGAAGATGTATCAAGAAATGTTATTTATGCATTTGCCTGACAAACACGTCTTACAAGCATAACAATGCACTTCCTATGTAAACAATACGGCCATACCTCACCATTGTAAAAACACAAAAAATTAGAAACCCATCGAAGTCAAGTGCAAAATATAGCTATTTATACATCAAATCATGTATGTGGGTTAGGTGATAGTGTGGAAAAAGCTGTTTTTTAGTGATGCTTGTTACTTGAGTCACTGTGTAGCGTGTGCAAGGGTTTTCCCACTAGGCTATCCACTTCTAAACTTTTTTCATTTAAATAACAAATGTTAAGTTACCTATAGTGATTTCCTCTTTTTTGGGTAGTAATTCTTTATTATAAAACCAAAGAAGCATTACAGAGAAACCATACAAAGTGAGAATGTGGGGGTAGGGAAGGGCGGGTGGGAAAGAGCAGTGCAGTACATACATTACATTCGATGACCTCATATTGTCTTTACATTGACATTGGATCAGGGTCTATCCAACTGGCGTAGAAGTGTTCACAATACACAGTACGTATCAACAGGTGGATCACATATTCCCTAATCTGTGTTGGGGGAAGGGAGGTCCCATATTATTGCTCGGGGTTGTGAAGCAGTGAGGCCATATGCCATTCGGTATGGCTAATCGAACTAGTAGATCAATTAGAGCAAGTATAATCAGTACGATGAGTAGAATACGTAGAATGAGTAGGGTGGATAGGATGGAAGGGCGTATCTGTGGTGGGAAAGATAATATTTGGGGTTGGAGGGGTGCCTGGGTGAGGGGGGCATATCTGCCATCATTGTGAGCTCCTCTCGGCATCGCCATCCGTTAGAATGTTAAGGGTGGGGTTGTTGCGCCTGAGTTCAGTTCACAGTGTCCAGGAAAAAGGGCACCCATTTCTGGAGGAACATCTCCGCTTCATACTGGCGGTTGTATATGGTGCGTTTGCTGGCTGCCGCCAAAAACATGGCAGGCAGCCATTGCTCATGTGAAGGGGATGTGGAGTAGAGTGCATCGTTTCCTGGAAGGGGATCCCCTTCTTTATGTGCATGCAATCCTATGGGGCAACGCTCGCCTGTGCATTGGAGGGAAGGTCCTTTACTGGGAACAGTGTCAAGTGGAGGGTATAGACCGCCTACACCAGATCATCGCTGAAGGAACCTTCAAGTCCTTCGAAAAGCTGCCTTTTCCTCCTGCTCATAGTGGCCTCCTTTAAGCTTCTGCAGTGCATATTCAGCCTTGGATGTGCATTATGCGTTGCGGCCCATCCGAGCCTTCTCTAATCAGAGTGCGGAAGGCGAGGGTTTTGCAGTATTGGGACACGTGAGAGCCGTGACCCCCCCCCTCCAGTTCCCTCTAACGTGTAACTCTCTGCGCATTTGCAAATGCTGAGCCCTTCATGAGCTGACTATGGATGGTAAATGTAAATGTATATGTCCAGTATTTGTAAAGCGTGAATAATTACCCGGGTGTTTCAAGTCACTTGGGGCCCTTGGGAAGATTAAGCGAGCTATTGCCCAGAGTCACATGGTGCTGGGCTGATCTGCCACCGGCACCAGGGATTGTACCGTGAACCCCTGGGTTCTGGAGTCAGCTGCCCTGGCTGCTGCGCCACACCTTTTCCTCACCTTTGCGACTGCCCACTGGATCCTATGGGATGACACCGATCCTCTGTTGTCTTCCAGGTATGTGGAAACGTGCTTGCATAGTTGGGCTTTACCCTGGGATTGCGGTAGCGTATTATGTTCAGGAGCCATGGCTTGCGGCCCGGGGAGGGGAGTCCTGCGTCCAGCGAGAACAAGACCGGTGCTGGTCAAAAACTACAGCTTCCAAGATCCGAGATTCCCGAGTGATGGCCACCACCCGATGCCATGTACCAGCGATAATCCAGTATATTTCCTGTCCTCCGGATGGGAAAGACTCCTGTGATTCACCAGTCCTTGGTCAGCGAGCATGTCCCCTTGTCCGCTTTGTTACCTGTGTTCAGTGGCCCGTATCAGTCCTGTACTACATTGTGTGCTAGGTTCCAGTCCCCCCCAATTATGTAGAGGGTGGCCTCAATCACAGTGAGGAGATGGTTGAGCTGGAGGAGAAAGGGGTGCTTGATGTCCATTGGAGCAAATACCCAACCTACGCAGAGCTTCCGTTCCCTAAGTTTCAGCTTGGCAAAGATATATCTGCCCTCCAGGTCAGACTAGGACTTGATGACTGTGACGTTCAGCGACTTGCGGAGGAGAATCACATCTCCACATATCCTGAGGGGACTGTCCCTCATCTCTGTCAATGCTGGGCAACTGCTGTGGACCACTCTCCCCACCCATTCCCAGTGCAGCTTTTCAGATTCTTGGCTGGAGAGGCCCGTCTCTTGTGACAGGGCCACATCCACCCGTTTGGATTGCGAATAGGATACCACCTTCTAGCACTTTATGTAGTGCATTATTCTTTTGCGTTCCACGAGATGGCATTCAGGGGGAGAGATACTGCAGTCGCAGTTGCGGCCGTTGCAGCAGGTGTTCGGATTTGTCAGTGGCATGGGCAGCAAAGCCCCAATGGGAGAGGTCTGGGAAGTGGTGTTGAGCTTGGAGAGGGCAGTGGGAGGAAGGGAGGAGGAGGAGAGAGGAGAAGGGGAGGAAGGATTGAAGTGGAAGGGGAATACAAGAGGGAATGAGGCAGTGGCCAGAATGCACAGTCCCGGTGAAGGATACTATGTACGAAGAGAGGAGTGAAAAGCGATGAGGGGGGAGTAACTAAGATGAGGTCAGGCCTCAAGGGCAGTAGACTGTATACAGCGGGTCAAGACTTGCGGCGCCAGCACACCGGGGGTGGGTCAATTGAGAGGGGCATGGCAGTTAGTGAATAAAAGATACCCAGGGCAAGGGAAGTACAGCACAAGGGGGCCAAGCAGGTTAGAGCATACTCCCGATATCTGATCTGTGGTCAAGGGCAAATGCCTGGGTTGGTAATACATGTACTGGTGGCATCGAACTGTTAGCTCAGGGTCTCCCTTCCGCTGGGGGCACAGTGGTCGGTTGCAGGGTAATAGGCCTATCAATGGGGAAATATCATAATACATCAAATTACATCAAAGTGCTCCACAGTATGCAATGGTACGGGCACTTGCAGGTACACAACAAGCGATTCAATGCAACTAGGAACAAAATATAGTAAAGGCGCACATAAACAATTGTCCAATAACTGTGCCATTCTCACAACACTATAAGGCATGCAGCAGGATACTCATCCACCTGCTGCTGATAGGTCACGACCCCCAGCCTTCATCACTCACCCCATGTCCTGGCAATCGGGACGAGTGGACTTCAGCAGTGATGGAATTTGTCTCGGCCCTAGTGATGCGTGATGGCTGCCACCACTTTGAGGGCCAGGTCTCTGTCATCCTGGGAGCGGGTCACCTTCTCTGGATGTCTGCCTCTCTCTGGTTTCCTGCTTTTGCACCATCGGGCACTGGAGATGGTGTGGGAGGTGCCGTCTCAGGGGAACATGGGGTTGGTTTGGGGTCCAGCGGGGCACTTTCCATAGCCCGAACTGTGAGTCCTTCGAGAAAAAGGCATTGGGGTTCCAGGTTGAGAAAATCTTATGACCTGCTGTCCTTCGTGATCCACATTCAGGCTGGTTCAAATAGTCTGTATTTGATGTCCATGTGCTGAAGCTGGGGTTGAAGAGCGAAGAACACCTTCCTTCGGTCGTTGGTCTCCCATGAAAATTCTGCGGCTGTGTGGATTTCATGCCCCTGATGGTCATAGTGGCCGTGTGAGAGGGCCGTAATTATAAGCTGCTGCACGTGTTTGTGTCGAGAGTTGCAGGCTTTGATTAGTTGGGCCACCCACGTGGTCCTCACGCATGGGGCCCCATGCTGGGTATCCTTTGGAGTTCCAAGCTTGGGATGAAGGTCAGGTAGGTATGGGTGGGGAGGAGGCTGTAATGGCTGGATATTCTGAGTAGGTGGGATCAGCCCCCAGGGGCCCCTCCAACCCAGCCAGAACGTAATCACCTTCCCTCCTCAGGACCACCTATCCAGGCACCTGGTACCTACCTGAGGATGGGGAACTCGCAATATACAAGCTCATATTATCAAAAACACCACTAAATCTATAGGGATACTAAGAATACTCACTGATTACTAGGGATATCCATACCCTACACCACACTTATTTACATCAGTTGGTCTCGCGGCCACTCAGACCCAGACCGGTCTACCCTAGGGCAGATATTGCGCACAATCCGGTGCGACTACACATGGGCCTGCAGAACCCAATGCTCCCGTTTCCAAACGCTCAACAATCCTGTCGAACTCCACGTCAGTACTCCCCCCTGACGCTCTCACTTATTCAAGCCACAATCCAGTGGGTATTAACACTGGTCTCCCACCCAGTGCTGTCACTAACGCCGCATATCAACGACGACCACATTCCTATGAACACCTATACATATATATATATATATTGGGAAGTCTCTTCACTAAGGGTCTGCTACTACAATATTAGGAGTTAGCCAATTAATATCATGCGTCCCCTGTTCTTGGCACTATAGGTCCACTCACTCCCTATTTATGTGATCACCACTTACCTGATTGGGATTACTCATCCATTCACGTGCCTAGCACTCACCTAGGAGGTACATTTACCTTCAGTGAACAAGAATAGGGGCTACACACCAGTTTGTTATAAACTGGGGATCTTTTATTATAGTAATATAAACATTTATGCAAATCTAACAAAGGCTATAGGTAGAACACACCGCTTGAAAGAGAAAAGATTACACATAACAGGAACACTCCGCTGAAAGGGAAAAGATTAGCAATGCAAAAGCCCAGGGGATAAAGATAAGATTAAGATGCAAGTGTAAAGTAAATTAATATAACAGGAACGCCTTCACCTTATTAGTGTGTAGTCTTGTTCTAGCTGTCATCTGGGTTCCTCTCTCGTCTGTGCCTTGGGTCATCTCAGACTCTCTCTCTCTCCTGCACTCTTGGGTACACCTCTGCGCTGATCACTCGGTCTCTGGACTCCTCTCCCCCACACGAACTGTCTCTCCACCTTCCGTCTTCAATCTTAATGGTTCCTGCCGCTCTGATCACCGTTCATTCCACTATCTTATTCACTCTGTCTCTGCGCCAATGTCCAATTCCATCTGCTCCCATAGGTTAATCCACGAGCTCTCCTCTATCTCTTCTAAAAGGCATTACTTCAGACTCCAGCTATTCACACCTCCTCCTGATAAGCAACTGCTTCTGACTGCTTCCTTCAGTTCCAGCTCACTATTCAACTCAGCTCTTCTCCAGATTGAACCCTCTCTCTCTCTCTCTGCCAACTCCACTCCACTGCTGGACTCTCTGCTGGACTCTCTCCTCGACTGACTCCTCGACTCCCCTCTGCTTGACTGCCTGACTCCGCCTCTGCACTTCACAAATATAGAATGCTGTTTCCTCATGGAAAGTTCCAGCCAGCAGCTTCTTCCCACCAATCCCATGCACCAGGCTCCTTGCGCTAGACGCTCCCACAGTGACCAGTCTGCTTGTTTCGTCTAGAGACCTGAGCCCGGGAACAATTCCTGATTAGATTCAGCTCTGGCCGGTTCTCTCCGGTCCGCTTAGGGCGAACAACAGTTATAACTATAAACATTGCTTTTGCCCTAAAAAGCCTCTCTGCTTCCATCAAGATGGAGTCTCTCTAGCTTTAGGCCTGAAAGGGGTGAAATGCTCCTTAGCTCTGTCAGAATACCTACATAAACCATACCAATATGTCTAATATGTCAAAGCCAATAGGCAATAGACAGGTTAAAGTCAAGAATAAAGGCATATTAAGCAGCTATCCTCTTCTAGGTCTGGAAAAAGGGCTTAAAAGGGCCAACACAGGCTAAGAATACCTATACTAGATGCGAGCAAGATTAATGATCTATATCACTTCTAAATAAAGCCAAAAACTCTGCCATAACATTCCACCCTTAGATCCTTATCTTGCGAGCATCTTATAAACAACAACAACCATCAAAACAAACATCAACATAATCTATCCAACATAGGCTAAAAAATACCTATCCTAGATGTGAGCAAGATTAAGATCTATATCACTGCTAAATATCTCTGCCATCCACCCTTAGATCCTTATCTTGCGAACATCTGACAAACAATAACATCCAAATAAACAAACATCAACACAATCTATCAACAAATCAAAACCTAAAAAACTCCCTAAAAACAATGACAACTTAAGGAAATTCCACCTGGAACTCAATTGTAGGGAATAGAAACCTAAAAACAAATCAAAGCACCCTTGACTTGAATGCTGAAAATATCTGAGATTGGATCTGATAACAACAGAAACTAACCAAAGCATCCTCAAACTAAATGTGCCTCAACTTCTAATGATAACTGGTGAAATCTAGTGGTGTAGGGACTTATGTGTTGAATGAAAACAGCAAGGGGCCTAAATGGGGCCTACATCGGACAACTTAAGGCTAAATGTGTTTCAACTTCTAATAAGAAAACAAGAAAGGGCCTAAATGAGCCCTACCTACTATAGGCAAGTTAAGCTAATGATGACTCATGAAACTATTGGTGTAGGGGCTTGTTTGTGGGATGAAAATAACAATAGGCCTAAATGAGGCCTACCTACTGACATTTATCAATTTAAAGTGAAATCTTGAGAAATAAACATGACAAACTGTTGCAAGGTTTGGGCAAACATTAATACATAATCATACTAAAAGACACACCACCCAGAACCATCTAAATTGTAAGGTAACCACCCTTTGATCAATCAAGGTGAAAATGCAAGAACAGTAAAAAAAAACTACAACCCCAGTCTACAAGATAACTAGTGTAACATCAATCTTAAATCACACAGTGGAGCACATGTGTGCGCCATCATTCAAAAAAGTCCTTCATTTGGGAAAAACTGTATTGAAGAAAACAGAAAAAACTATAATAGGTGACATGATTTTTGCTTTAAAAAGTGGGGCCTGCTTGTACAAGGGATTATGGATCAAGATACATGTATAATTCTGTCCCAAATAAAACATATGTGTATTATATATTTTTTTTTTAAAAGTGGGGCCTGCTCGTAGAGATGTCCATAAAAAGACGCAGGCCAAGGTATTAATAACACAGTCCAAATTATTCAGTGTAGGCCACCACCCTGCATCTTCGGTATCCAGACACTTCCTCCAATGCGGCCATCCATCAACCGGTCGGGTCTGGTCTGGTCTGGTTTCATCATCCAAAAACAATAAACTAAAATAAGAACATGAAAGTAAAAAGCTAAAATAATAAAAGGAAGTGGAAAGGGGGACGGGCCCACACAAAACCACAACCACAGCCATCCTAAAAAACAAGAGAACAAGTATCATTATTCTTGTAAAATAAAATTTTCCATTTAAAAAGCACCCCGGGTGCCTTTCATTATTGAAAAGAAAATATCCTAATTAATTAAAAACATTCAAAATTCAACTTTTAATAACTTTTTTTTTTGCACAGGGCCTAACATACCCTAATCCTAACTAAGCCAGTCTCACGCTTCAGGGCAGGAGCCATGCTACAGTGTGACGCTACTTTGGACTACCGCCAAGTGATGAGCCTCTCAGCCTCAGCAGGGCACTGCAAGCCTCCCAGTTTTCCATATTAAAGAAGCCCGCTCAGGCTCCCTACACTAACTAACACCAAGGGAAGAGCCAGGCCACCCCGCCCTTAAATAAACAAGCCGTGCGCGGAAGAAAATTGAACTGTAGCCAATCATAACACACTGGGACGTGATCGAAACTTGCAGAATGAAGGGAAGATATCCGTCTGCACAGACCAGCTGGTCTGCCAAGGTCGAAAAACAAATTCCTTTTGCCTGTTCTCATGGCCTGATTCTCAAACTAACGGAAGCTAATATTAATAAAAAAACAATTCTGTTACAGTGTACTGCCAATTAAAAGCTGCTAAAGGCAAGACACGTAAAATATGGGCACTTATTTAAAAGGGGCAACTATCTTTTGCACACCAAATTATACATTCTGCATTTGGGAAAAAAACGAAGTAACATGGTCCATTTGTCAAAGAGAAATAATTTGTAAAACAACATAAAATGCAGATACATTTCAACATTGTATTTAAGTTAATTTTTTTTATGACACATTTATAAAAGCATACATTTTAATTTGAACATTTGGGAAAATAATAATGTTGCATTCTAACATTTTTCCCTCTTTCAAAGGCACATGGTTGCATTCCACTAATTAAAAGCACATGTTACCATGCACCGTCGGGCAAGATTTATTATTCGCAAACCAGCACATTCCTGTCTAGATGGAAACCCCTCACAGAAATAATTAATGAAAACAGCTCGTAGCGTGCACTCTAACGGGCTATCTTTTTAACATTTCACTCATTTTAAAAAAAAAACAGCTTTCTCCGTAAAGTTGATTTATAACCACATCAGTTCCAAGGTGAACCCACACAAATTCGTAGACGCATTGCAAAAGGAATGTGAAATGAACAGAACCCTTCTCAAAACACAAGATGTTACCTTTCCGTCAAGAAACTGACAAAGCACGTAGGCTGACCAAGGAATCAAAAAAAAAAGTCAAAATCAAACCATCAAATAATCCTTAAAATAATTCACTGACTTTTATAGTCAGGTCAGATAACCATGCATGTTGACAGCATGTAAAAAATAAAGGCTGCCATCTCAACTCAAGATATTAACCCTTTGGCAGCTCAAATAGAAACATTTCCCAACGTCCATTTATACATGGGAAAATCATTAGCACATTTCTTCACGTTTACAAATGACACGTACACATATTTTCAAAAACGTTATCCCCAAGCACCCGAGAAAGATCCAGCTCTCTCCTGCCAAACGTAATGAGAACATGCCCTGTCCAAGCCATGACCACATGGCGCTATTCACAAGCCATATTTACAAGACAAGCCTTTCACAAACAACATTTCCAAGGCGCAATGCACAAGGAACACAACAAAATAACATAAGAACATGCACCTCACAAACCACATTAATATGGCACTATTCTAAAGCCATATTTACAAGACAGTAAACAAACTCAAAAAATGACACGCTTTTCACAAGGAATATATCCAAAGCACCATTCACAAGCAACACAGCAGATCAACATGAGAACATGCACCTCACAAGGCACATTAAAATGGCGCTATTCACAAGTCATATTTACAAGGAGCTATATTCTAAAAATTCCACAGATCATATTAAAATGAACACATTTCACATTGCACAGCATAAGCAGATGCAGCAAGCAATTTAATGGGCAATTTAAAAGCACTTTTTACACACATTTATACAATTGGACCATCACAAAGATGTAACTGGCTTCCTCATGTAATGCCATCCTTCAACTCTGACAGTTTAAACACCAAGATGAAAACCATTCCTTCCACACTGAATAAGCCAAATGCCATGATGTAATGCAATCTCCTCACGCTGCAACTGTCCAAGCCCATAGGTCTAACAGGCTACATAAACTGCAACATTACGCCAGATGGAACCGGCGTTCAGGACACTCCCTCAGAACACATGGGAAACTCTCTAAGCACATGGCCAGGCACACAGGCTTCGTAAGATGACGACTACGCCAAAATGTAATGGCGTTCATGGCACTCACTCACAACACATAGGAACCAATCTAAGCACATGGCCAGGCACACAGGCTTCGTAAGATGACGACTACGCCAAAATGTAATGGCTGGATTTTCTGAGTAGGTGGGATCAGCCCCCAGGGGCCCCTCCAACCCAGCCAGAACGTAATCACCTTCCCTCCTCAGGACCACCTATCCAGGCACCTGGTACCTACCTGAGGATGGGGAACTCGCAATATACAAGCTCATATTATCAAAAACACCACTAAATCTATAGGGATACTAAGAATACTCACTGATTACTAGGGATATCCATACCCTACACCACACTTATTTACATCAGTTGGTCTCGCGGCCACTCAGACCCAGACCGGTCTACCCTAGGGCAGATATTGCGCACAATCCGGTGCGACTACACATGGGCCTGCAGAACCCAATGCTCCCGTTTCCAAACGCTCAACAATCCTGTCGAACTCCACGTCAGTACTCCCCCCTGACGCTCTCACTTATTCAAGCCACAATCCAGTGGGTATTAACACTGGTCTCCCACCCAGTGCTGTCACTAACGCCGCATATCAACGACGACCACATTCCTATGAACACCTATACATATATATATATATATTGGGAAGTCTCTTCACTAAGGGTCTGCTACTACAATATTAGGAGTTAGCCAATTAATATCATGCGTCCCCTGTTCTTGGCACTATAGGTCCACTCACTCCCTATTTATGTGATCACCACTTACCTGATTGGGATTACTCATCCATTCACGTGCCTAGCACTCACCTAGGAGGTACATTTACCTTCAGTGAACAAGAATAGGGGCTACACACCAGTTTGTTATAAACTG
Organism: Lissotriton vulgaris; assembly: GCF_964263255.1. Lineage (NCBI taxonomy): Eukaryota > Metazoa > Chordata > Amphibia > Caudata > Salamandridae > Lissotriton > Lissotriton vulgaris. The sequence continues at coordinate 559,398,075 of NC_141687.1, forward strand.
GGGATCTTTTATTATAGTAATATAAACATTTATGCAAATCTAACAAAGGCTATAGGTAGAACACACCGCTTGAAAGAGAAAAGATTACACATAACAGGAACACTCCGCTGAAAGGGAAAAGATTAGCAATGCAAAAGCCCAGGGGATAAAGATAAGATTAAGATGCAAGTGTAAAGTAAATTAATATAACAGGAACGCCTTCACCTTATTAGTGTGTAGTCTTGTTCTAGCTGTCATCTGGGTTCCTCTCTCGTCTGTGCCTTGGGTCATCTCAGACTCTCTCTCTCTCCTGCACTCTTGGGTACACCTCTGCGCTGATCACTCGGTCTCTGGACTCCTCTCCCCCACACGAACTGTCTCTCCACCTTCCGTCTTCAATCTTAATGGTTCCTGCCGCTCTGATCACCGTTCATTCCACTATCTTATTCACTCTGTCTCTGCGCCAATGTCCAATTCCATCTGCTCCCATAGGTTAATCCACGAGCTCTCCTCTATCTCTTCTAAAAGGCATTACTTCAGACTCCAGCTATTCACACCTCCTCCTGATAAGCAACTGCTTCTGACTGCTTCCTTCAGTTCCAGCTCACTATTCAACTCAGCTCTTCTCCAGATTGAACCCTCTCTCTCTCTCTCTGCCAACTCCACTCCACTGCTGGACTCTCTGCTGGACTCTCTCCTCGACTGACTCCTCGACTCCCCTCTGCTTGACTGCCTGACTCCGCCTCTGCACTTCACAAATATAGAATGCTGTTTCCTCATGGAAAGTTCCAGCCAGCAGCTTCTTCCCACCAATCCCATGCACCAGGCTCCTTGCGCTAGACGCTCCCACAGTGACCAGTCTGCTTGTTTCGTCTAGAGACCTGAGCCCGGGAACAATTCCTGATTAGATTCAGCTCTGGCCGGTTCTCTCCGGTCCGCTTAGGGCGAACAACAGTTATAACTATAAACATTGCTTTTGCCCTAAAAAGCCTCTCTGCTTCCATCAAGATGGAGTCTCTCTAGCTTTAGGCCTGAAAGGGGTGAAATGCTCCTTAGCTCTGTCAGAATACCTACATAAACCATACCAATATGTCTAATATGTCAAAGCCAATAGGCAATAGACAGGTTAAAGTCAAGAATAAAGGCATATTAAGCAGCTATCCTCTTCTAGGTCTGGAAAAAGGGCTTAAAAGGGCCAACACAGGCTAAGAATACCTATACTAGATGCGAGCAAGATTAATGATCTATATCACTTCTAAATAAAGCCAAAAACTCTGCCATAACAGAGGCTCTAGAGGACTTCCCTGATATCCTTACCCTTGGGGCGCTCTGGGAAGAAAAATACATGGATGTTGTCTCTGCAGCTTCTGTCCTCCAGATCTATGGTCTTGTTCCTAAGGTATAAGAGCTCCTGGTCCTTTTCTGTTATGGTATTGAGGCAATCCTCTACGGCCATGAGCCATTGCTCTATCCCATCCACCCTGTCTTGGAAGCCTGCTATGGATTAGGTTTCAGCCGCCAGGTCAGAGATTTTAGAGTCCACACCTTCCAGGAGGTGATCTACTGATGTGACCTCCTGCAAAAAGCACTTCATTGTAGACTCCTGCTGTGAGCTAGTAGGGGTCACGTCTGGTTCAGCCGGTGACACTCCTTGCAATACAGCCATCAAGCGATGCCGGGAGACAGCCTCCATGCCAGTGGGCATCTACAGTTCTGAGGTTTAAGGCGAGGATGGAGAGCTTGGCCACCCCTGGCATCTCCTCTGGCTGACTGCCAGTCAGTGGGATGCTCACGGGTAGGTGCGGGGACCACCCTTAATCCCAGTCAGTGTCCTGGGTGATGGTGTACATTGCAGATTTTGGTTCCCGGCCCCGTGGTAGGATGTCACGTCTTGGGTATCTAGCCACTGTTCAGCATCACCCCCTGGCCCGAGGGTAGCCTGGATTCTGGAGAGAGCGTAAGTCAAGTGGTGCTCTCCGTCCACCTGAGGGAACTGGTGCTGGAGCGAAGCACAGACAAAATGCCTCAGTTAGCTGGTCCAGGCATCAACCGGAAACTTGGGTGACAGTATGGGATGGCAAACCTGGGCCCACAGCAGGTGAGGCACCCCCACCCCCTCCCCCCCCCCATGGCCCGGACCAACTCATGGGACCAATGGTTCAGTCTCAGGTGGAATTGTTCCTCTGTCCATTAGCCGGGCCCCGGCTGGAGTGGCCTGTTACTGGAGGTGAGTTATGATGAGAAGGGCCCCAGAATCAGTTGCCGCCTTGAGGAAGCTGTGTAGCGAGTCTTAGGCAGTCAGTGGGTTCAGACTTCAGACTACACCCTGCAAATTGGGCAGCTGAAGAGGGTGGCAAACCTGGACCCACAGCTGCTGGTTCGCTCCGTTCCTACATTCTGCGCCATCACGCGAGGCAGGCAGCTCTGTCCAAGGGAGTCGTAGGTGGAGTGTGCCCTCCGTCCCCCAACTGGGCACCACCTAGAATGGCCTGGTACTGAAGGTAAGTTGTGTTGAGCAGGACCAAAATTTCAAGTGCGATCCTGAGGAGGCTGTTTTAAAGATAGCTCCTTGTCGTTAATGAAGCCCAGGCTTTTTACCTACCTCTTCTGAGAGAGTGGGAGCCCATCTCATTGGGCCAAAAAGATGTACTCTAGAGGTCGAACCTATTTTTGGTGACACCTATCTCTGTTTTATCAGAGTTTAGTTTCTGTTGGTTGCTGCTCACCCAGTCCCAGATGGACAACATGGTGACTTGGAAATGAGACTTAGAATTGAGGGTATTCTCAATCATGAAGAGGAGTTGCATATCATCGGCTTAATTAAAATGTTAACTTTCATGTTTTTAAGAGAGTGAATCAGAGGATGAATATAAAGATAAGAAAGATGAGGGGAAAGAGAGGACCATAGTAGAACCCCTCAATTTAATTGTACTTCAGAAGAATTAAAGGGGGAGAGTCTAACTAATTGAGATCTGTCCTTGAGAAAAGAGACAATCCAGGTGAAAGATGTACCCTTTATCCCTTTAGCCCTGACACAGTCAGCCAAATCGTTATGATTGACCGTGTCAAAGGCCACTGACAGATTGATGAGTACTGGGACTTGAGTAAAGCCTCTATCCACCTCCTTTCACATGTCATTGACTACCAAGAGGATCACTGATTCTGTTGAGTGTGCTGGCCAAAAGCCTGCTTGGCAGGGGTGAAGGAAATCTGAGGTTTACATAAATCAGCAGAGGTGACGAGCTACATGCGCCTCAAGTAGTTTTGCCAAATAAGAGAGGAGGGAGATTGGCCAATAGTTTTTTCGGTTGAGGAGTCCTCACCTGCTTCCTTTTGTAAGGAGACTACAATTGCATTATTGAATGTACCTTGACTGAGAGATTGATTAAGAAAAGATAGTACCAGATCGAGAAAGTGGGTAAATGCCATTTGTAAAATATTTGGATGGCAGGTATCATTGAGCGACCCCAAATTAACTTTTTTCAGTAAGTCCCCTAGGTCGTCTATACTGATTCTTGTGGAAGGGCTAGAGGTTGCTTTTATTTATATCCTTAGATGGCAGGCTATTGTGCAAAGGGTTGAAAGGAATACTATTTTTGTTGGTTTCAATCATATTAATGAAGAAAGAATTGAGGGAATCACAGAGATTTTGAGAGGACGTGATAGGTAGAATGACACTATGTGCTTTTGAAAGTTCAGACACAATTTTTAACAATCTCTTTACATTTGTTGGGGGCATTCAAGATCTTACTAGTAAAAGAACTAGTTTTAGCTTTCCTGATCGACTCTTTGTACTCTGTAAGATGTCGTACAAAGATGCTCGCATACATGCGCGCATACATTCGAAAATATGAATGTACACTGACCTCCCAGCTGCAACGTAACCAGCAGCCTTTAGTTAACTTTGCACTCTTTGTAAAAGCAAGTTATGTTTTAAAGCCACTCTTAAGTGCTGGTTAAGTGAGATCAGAGAAATAATGGTCAACAATGATGAAAGTGCAGTGATCCATAATAGAAATTAAGATTTTTCTGGTGAGAATGTACAATGGCCCAATTCATTATTGTCTGTCTAACAAAAAGAACAAGCCACTTATGGTGTTCTGTACAGATCTGACTTCTGAAGTTCTTGCTGCCAAAATAAGATCTTTTGATGCAGTAAAATCAGCAGGAACCACTTTAAGAAGCTTCCTGAAAGATTTAGATTCTGGACTTAATGACACATTTTGTGATGCCCCAGAGTCAACAAGAATGCCTGATGTTATCTTTAATCAATCAGTCAAACAGGGAATTGTGAAGAGGGTTACTCACCCAGGAGGGTCTCAAGGCGTTGGGTGTGGGAGAGGTCGCAGCTCAGAGTCAGCCAAAGAGCCAGGTCTTGAGGCTTTTCCTGAAGGTGTGTAGAGTGGAGGAGCATCTGATGTTGATCGGGAGCTCGTTCCCGGCCTTTGCTTCGATGTAGGAGAAGGCTCCTCCACCCACCCTGGTTCCGCTGATGCATGGGGTTTCTGCGAGGGCAAGGTCGGCGGAGCAGAGGTTTCTCTTGGGTACAGGGAAGGAGACTCTTTCGTTGAGGTATTTGGGTCCGGTGTTGTCAAAGGATTTGTAGGCGTGTGTGAGTAGCTTGAAAGTTACTCTCTTCTTAAGGGGAGCAAGTGGAGGTCTTGCAGGTGTTGGGATGTGTTCATGTTGTGGCATGCCGAGGACGAGTCTGGCTGCGGTGTTCTGGATTGTCTGGATTTTGCGTAACAGGGATTTGTTGATTCAGGCATAGAGGGCATTTCCGTGGTCCATTCTGCTTGTTATGACTGCGTGGGTGAATGTCTTTCTGGATTCTGGGAAATCCATTTGAAGGTCTTGCCAAGGATGCAGAGAGTGTTGAAGCAGGTGGATGCCATGGCATTGATCTTGCTGGTCATGGTGAGGGAGGAGTTGAGTATTATACAGAGGTTCTGGGTATGGTCCGTGGGGGTTGGGGTTGCCGAGGGTGGTTGGCCACCAGGTGTTTTCCCAAGCTGAAGAGGTGGGTACGTGGATGTGGACTTCTGTCTTCTCTGAGTTCAGCTTCACACAGCTGCTGCTCATCCAGGATGCAACATCTTTCATTCCTTCCTGGAAGCAGCATCTGGTGGCATCTGGTTCTTTAGTGAGGGAGAGGATGAGCTTGATTTTGTCGGCATAGCATACTATGCTGAGTCTAAGCTGTCTGACGATGGCAGCGAGGGGGGGTCATGTATATGTTGAGGAGCGTGGGACTGAGCGATGATACTTGGGGTACTCCGCAGATGATCTCTGTGGGTTCAGAGAGGAAGGATGGGAGTCTGATCCTTTGGGTTCTGCCGGAGAGGAAGGAGTAGAGTTAGTTAATGGCAATTCCCTGTATGCCAGCGTCATGGAGTCTGGCTGTGAGAGTGCGGGGTGAGACAGTGTTGAAGGCTGCGGAGAGGTCTAGTAGGATGAGGGCCGTGGTGTGGCCTTGGTCGAGGAGCGTGCGGATGTTATCTGTGGCAGCAAGGAGAGCGGTCTTGGTGCTGTGGTTGGTGCGGAATCCAGATTACGAAGGGTCAAGGATGGCTTTCTCCTTGATGAATTTTGTCAGCTGGGCTTTGACAATTTTCTCGGTGACTTTGGTTGCGAAGGGAAGGAAAGAGATGGGTTGGTAGTTTTTCAGGTCCGTCGGGTCTGCAGGGGTTTTTTTGAGGGGGGGGGGGGGTGACTTATGGGCGTTTCCAGTGCCAGATTTTAAGGTGGCGTTGATGGTGCATCATAGCTCAGGTGCTATGGCGGCAGCTGCTCTGTGGAAGATGTATGGCGGGTACGGGTCCGGGGGGGGTGGCTCCTGAGTGAGTGCTCTTCATGGTTGTGGCGGTATCTTCAGTGGTAATTGGGCTCCAGGTGGGGATGGTAGGCTGGCTGTCGTTGCTGGAGGAAGGAGTGGTTTCTGGAGTCTGTTTGCTGAAGTTGTCATCGAGGGCCTTGATTTTCAGATGGAAGTAGGAGCCAAGCTTGTGGCAGAGGTCCTATAGGGTGTGACGTCCGTGACTTTGCTGGGGTGATTGGTGAATTCCTGGATGTTGCTGAAGAGTTTCTTTGAGTTGCTGGAGTTAGCGAGGATTTTGTTCCAGATTAAGGTCCTTTTGGTGGATCTGATGAGTTTGTTATATTCTGTCATGGCGTTCTTGTAGGTGATCTGGTCTTCAGTGATTTTGGTGTTCCCCCATTGTTTCTCGAGACGTCTGCAGGTGTGTCTGGATTCTTGGAGGCCGGTGGTGAACCAGTTGGCCTTCATGGGGCACTGTCTGTTGTGATTGCTGAGGGGGGCGAGCTTGTCTGCGCAGTTGGTGATATACTGGTGTAGTTCTTTGGCTGCAGAGTCGGCATTGTTGAGGCGGGAGGGTTGATTGTGGTTGAGGGTGAAGATAAGGTGCTCCTCTGTGACCTTGCTCCAGTTCCCTTTGTGCTGGGCGTGGTGTGGGTTTGTGAGTGGTGGCATTGTTGAAAGAGAAGTGTACACAGTTGTAGTCCGTCCATGGGGGTTGGGTGATGTGGTTGAAGTGGATGTTGTTCCCTCTTGCAAAGAAGGAGTCGAGGGTGTGTCGTGCCTTGTGGGTGGGGGTGGTGATGCGCTGTTTCAGTCTGAGGTTGTCAAGGTTGACCAGGAGGGTGGCGGAGTTGGGGTCGCTGAGGTTGTCAAGGTGGAAGTTGAGGTCTCCAATGAGTATGTAGTCCATGGAGGCAATGGCATAGGGTGCAAAGAGGTCGGGAGATGGTAATGGTGATTCGAGGTCCCGGTGCGTCTGTAGGCGAGGGTGCCACATACGGTCGTTCTAAGGCTGGTCTGGATCTTGAAATGGAGGTACTCAGTGGTGAATGGGGAGTCCCTTGTGTTGGAGGTGGAGAGTCAGAGGGAGCTCTTGTGTGCGGTGGGGAGTCCTCCCCCTGGGTGGTTGGGGCGGTCCTTCCTCTGGATCTTGTATCCGTCGGGGATGGTGGTGGCGATGTCGGGGTGGAGGAGCTGTTGTTCAAGGTTTTCATGAAGAAGGCAACATCTGGTGAGAGGGTGTCGAGGAGGTCCCAGATCTCTATAGCATGTCTATTCAGGAAGCGTACGTTGAGGAGGATGCACCTCAGGGCTTCGGGGGTGCTGGCGTCCGGTGTGAGGGTGGTGGCCATGGAGGAGCGGAGGAGGGTGAAGGATTGTCTGCAGTGTCGGCAGGAGAACTAGCAGTGGGTGGTGTTCGGCATAGACAGCTGGCAGTTGTTGTTTCTTCCGGGGTTGAGTTCATGGAGGTCAGCTGAGTCATAGCGGTGGGTGGTCAGGGAGCCAGTGTCCCTGGCACTGGTAGCAGTCGGGTCGCGGACGGGCACAGACGGGCTAGCCTTTGGTGTGACTTCAACGCGCTGCCATAAAATAGGGATGCACAGCTGGGAGGCGGGAACCGGCAGGGGGGCTGCGGGGGCAGCGGCTGCAGGAAAAATGGTGGCGCAAACGGACCTGGGGGAATAAATGAATGAATGAATGAATAAGCATTTCTTAAGTGCGTAGCTACCCGAAGGCATACCAGCGCTGATAGCAGTACATTCAAGAATTCCGAGCGGCATTAGGGAAACAGTAAGGTTTTAATTTGTTTCCGGAAGGTCAGGTGGTTAGCCTCAAGATGGACCATGAAGGGAAAGGGAGTTCCATAACCTGGAGGCATTATAAGAAAAAAGACGGCCTTCACTAATTGACTCTCTTATTTTAGGGACTGTAGCCAGGTATTTACTGTCTGAACGCAGTGCACTACTTGAGCAATAAGGCAGAATGATGGAATGATTAATGGGTGCTCCCTTACCTGCTAATGTCTTGTGTGCAATACACAGAGCCTTAAACTGGATTCTCTCTTTTATAGGAAGCCAGTGGAGAGAGGCAAACAAGGAGACAGGTACAATGAAAAATTAAAAAGAGACAAAATAAACAGAGGCACAAATTACAAAAAAAGACAGACAAAAGACAGAAAATGGGCACAAACATAAGACAAACAACAGCGGACCAGCAGAAGAGCAAGGTTCTCCCACTGGACCACCAGGGAGGTGCACGCAGGAACCTGAGGGTGGAAGAGGGCCTCCAACACCTACCTTACAGAGAGGTGCATTTTTTGCATCATTGTTTAACATGAGCAAAGCAAAACTGTTACAAACTAAAGTTCTTGAGTTTGGAACAGAAGCCAACAACATTGATAATGGCTTTGAAGATATAAGCAAAGAAGTGCAAGACATTCCCATGAACCTAGAGGCTTATGCTGTGCAAATGTACTGTCTTTTCCAAATCATGCTTTATTAATTACATCACAGCAAAAAGAAAGCTCCAAAACACGTCATGATTGCCAATGCAATCTATGACAAGCGCAAAAGTAGAGAGCTAATCACTTCAATGAATAGGATTGGTGTAGTATAATGACAGGGTATGGAAAAGGAACTTGTTAGCAGCTCATTCTGTAAAATTCTGTGAATCCAACAGCACACTACTTCCAAGTCACTTTACCAGGAAAGGATTTACAATTGCTGCTCTTGATGATTTTGAAGACTGCTCTTCTTTGTCTGGAACATCTAACGCACATGATACTACGGAGCAGCATTGCTGCCTATTCAACTATAAGAAGGAAAGTCTTGTCCACACAATATGTGTTTGCCCAATCTTGAAAGATGTAAGATGTTTCTGGTTGAAACCTCTGTTCCGTAAACATGGCTACTTCCGCAGGTTTGAGAGGTATGAACCTGCAGCTATCGGCCAGATGTGTAAAGTTCCTCAAAGAAGCTCAAGAACTATTGAATTTAGTGTCCGAGTTCCTAACTATCCTCACCATCGAAGAGTTAATCATTTTTACGTCAAACTACATTGGGTGCCTCAACTTCTGTGACTTCTTCTATATTTATTTATTGTTTTAACAGTCACCCATACTCGGTTTAGAGTGATACCTATAGGTAGTTATTTCTGAATCACTGGTTTTTATGCTGCCCTCAGATTGACTGCAGTATTACTTTTTAGAGCACACTGCCTGTGGGCTCTAGCCAAAATGCAGTACTTTTAGTAGTTTGCTGGCATTCTATCCAAATATTCATGAGAAATTAGGTTCATATAATTGGATAATGTTGCAGAGATGCTATTGGGGGGTCTTGTTTGGCATACCTTAGTACTTAAGATGTATTTACTGGAAATTATAGCTCTTGGGGTAGTTCAAAAATCTTCTGTTTATGGGTTAGGTTGTCACTTTTATAAAAATGTTTGTGTATGGAGTAGGTTTACTTCTGTTTTATTTGATAGTCTTATTGATTTTATGTGATCAGCATTGCACCTTACACTTTTGTGGATCTGGCTCCTGACAGAGTCAAGTCTTGCTATATTTACTGAAGGATTAAGCCATAAATTGTCTGTTGAACAGTTTTATTTGTTTTATCTTGATTGTGCGTTTTATATTGTAATGGCTTTAAATAACTTGATTCAATAAAATGTTATCTATTTATCTACGATACTGCCATGATGCGCTTTCAAAACTCTAACCATGAAGTAGCTGCTGGAAAACAAGCTGTGTCAGCTATAGGCATAAACAAACAAAGCTGCACACTTATAACCCAACTGCTTTGCCAACGTATGCAAAATCACTACAAGCCATCAACATGTCCCAGTCTACCAGAAAGTTTCAAAGTAGATGAGGAAATGAATCTTCCTCTACATGATGTTACGGTCCACAAAGCTGATTTGACTGAATGTATCATATCGTTCATTTGGTGCGGACTTAAGGATGAGGAAAAGCCAGTTCCTCTGTGGACTAGAATTCACGCTCTTATCTCCCATAATACAGTCCCACTAAAGAAGGTTGGGTTGGGTTGGGTTTTTCCAGTAATACTATCTCCAGTTACAACCTACTCAGCTTCAAAATGTGCATGCTCAGTTTGAAGACCTGCCTATCCTGCCAATTTTATTCAATGAAGGTGTTTTCCATATTTTAGTTGACATTTCTTTGAGCAATCCAGTAGAATTTGATGATCTTTATCCAAAGATGCGAAATTTCCACATGCAAAAAGTTGCATTGCTGTGTGCAGGAAGTTATCTCAGTAGCTGTGGCATAGACGATGAACTTATTGAGGCTGAAATCTTTGCAAGCAAAACAGTATTGTCAGTATTATGTTCATTTGTTACAAGGTAAGTTCATCATATCAGAGGCTATAGAATCATTGCAGGAGAATGCTCTCTGGAACAAAATGACAAATTAGGTTTTTCATATCTTATCTCAGAAGTGAACAGGGCACAGTGTGCACTTCATTAAAAAGACAGAATGCAAAGCTAGACAATGTTCAATACACTCAATACTATCAGAAAGAAAACCTGAAAACCAAGTTCGTAGAGTTCGTCAAAATATGGGGAGAAAAATCAAAGTATTGGAAAAATGTTTTACACATGATAGCTCTAGTGAAAAACGTAAGGTGATTGGGAACTGCACATGAAGTTTGTGGAGTCACTGATTACTGTGTTTTACAAATACAATTGCATAAACTTCCTGAGATATGGGACCCAGCATTTGGAAAGAGTGAAGAAGCTAGCGGTGGATAAACCATACATCTACAGAAAATTCATCCAAAGACATTTTGTGGTGAAAGACAGAGAAGGAAGGTTCAAGGCTGTGACTCCAGATATGAAACTGGAACAGACGATCCAGAGACCACAGAAAAGCTCAAAGGGAATTGTTGGTCAGCCAGGTAAAAGTGAATATGTTGCTCAATGGCAGCTAGTGTACCATGAAGTTCTTTCTATTTGCAATGTTTTCAGAGAGAGATGACAAATTCAGAATTAATGAACCATCATGAAACTGTTCCTTGCCACGAACTTGTGGGAAAGAGGGGGGAAAATTGTAATAAACATGTTGACAGCCTTCTTCATTTCATGCAGCAGCAAGGAAACTCTTTTGAAATGACTGAACCTGTATGACTCCACAACTTTTGACCAAGCAATATGTGGATAACGATATAAAGACATGTCTACTAAATTTCCTGGAACAAGGATCAAAACTATTCGCAGAACTGAAACAGTAGAGATTTGTATTGAAAGGGAAAAAGCTGAATCGCTAAAGCTAAACTTCCATGCTTTAATTGCCACAGTAAGAGTTTCGTCCAACCAGCCCCAACAAAAAACGTAAGCACATATAGAGATGGATGTAGCAAAAGATAGGAGCAAATTTATCAAAGACATTCTGTTGCATGATATTCGACCAACAAACGCATTATTTAATGGAGATGCTGCAACCAAACCAGTGAAGCACAAACTCGTACAGGAGCTCAAAAAATAACTCCCACCTGAAGAATTTCTAATCAAAAAGGTGTCCTCATTGAAAACTGCTGTTGTTGTGGACTATATATCACAGTTGCAAATGGTCAAGATTTCATCCATGCAAAACTTCAGAGAGGTCATTCAGGCTGTTATACAAATATCAAAGTTAGTGTGCACCTTGAGCGAACTGCACATTGTCTTTGACATTTTTCTTGATATAACGATCAAAGAATTGAGAGAATCAGATGAATGTCTACAATTGGAGCAATTGACTTTGTCTGCATTAAAGATTTGACACATATACCTGTGCAACTTGATAAATTGTGGTCATCAACATCAAACAAGATGAAGTTGGAGATGTTAAGTCACCAAAACTTGTTGATGCTTCAGTGAACATTTAATTTCCAATTATTACAAGCAAAAGGATTGTCAATGAGGAGTTAGTGCCCGCAGAGATATAATCAAAAGGTATGGACCATATTGTTCATGATCTTAACAGCAAATTAGAGGAAGCTGACCTTCATGTTCTGCCAAGTGTTGAGTGGCTGTTCAAAATGGTTCCAATCGAGTTATTGTACAGTCAAATGATACAGATGTTATTATTGTGCTACTTAGATTTGTTGCAATGTTCATAAGTCAAGGATGTCAGATTTATGGATACATTATGGAACAGATGAGGAAAGACACTTAATCCTGCTTCATATTTTGTACAAGAAACTTGACCCAGAGATGCGCAGTGTTATTATTACAGCACATATTCTTACGGGTGATGACACTATGAGCAAAATTGGAACGAGGCTTCGAGCTTTAGCTGCTAAACCATTGACGTTTCTAAAAGGATTTGCTGAGACAGAAGAAGAATGTGACTTTCAAGACGTAGAAAAATACCTTGTGCAAGTGTGGAAAATGAGTTACGACTGTCACATATTTGATGATCTTCGGAACAGTGAGTTTAAGAGATCAGTCCTGCTAACTAACCTTCCACGACGTCATATTCTGTGCATGGGCACATTAAAAGAGCGTTCTACTTGATCAGAAGATAAATGTTTTGGCTCATGCATATGTGGAGAAAGATAAGTTGGAATTTTAATGGGAAGATATTGATTGGGTGCTAAAACTTACTAAATTTCTAAAACCTCTACCCACAGAACATACACATACATGCAAAACCTGTGCTACAAAACGATTTCCGTAGATAGGCTCTTCTCAAATGTGCAACATTCTGCAAATGTACTACAAGCAATAGCCGAAACAGAGAAATAAATAAAATGAACTATGACAATGTGTCTAAAACAGTATTGATGAATATTATTTTATTTTCATACTCAGATAATAAACTTGTTTGGTGTATACATGAAAGGATTAAACAACATTATTATTTGTTTTACATATATATATATATATATGTATATATATATGTACATCCACTTTCCTCCACGAAGAAAGAAAAGGCCAACTCAAGGGGAGACGTTTGGAGGCACCTTTAATCAGGAAACAGATGGCAAATTGAAGTCCAGGTACACCCGCTCTGGCGAATGCATTTCGGCGTGGTCTGCCTTCTTCAGCGCCGTGGGTGTTGCTTACAAAGTGCAGGTGAGTTGATTCAGGCTTTATATGTTCCGCCCCTTCCTGCTACTGTGGAGATTGCTCCACCCCCGTGGGTGAAATACCAAAAAAACGCCTTGACCTCCTTGTGGACACAAAATGTTCAGCGCCTACAGGTCCCAGCATGCTCCTTACTATGCTGGCAGGAAATGCGTTAGGTGGAGCAATCTATGTTGAGCCCCAATGTCCAGCTGTCCCAACTTCAGGTGCCCCCTCGAGTCCCCATCCGCAACCACCTCTTGCACTCAGGGAAATAAAGCGGGGGCAAGGCAAATCATACCTCAACCAGCGTGATGTCAGATGACACCTACACCGCTCCCAATCCGTCCGAGTTCTGGAGGTGAGCCTTGCTTGTTCCTGTACCCAGGAAAGGAAAGCACCGAAGTGGGTCCAGTGAGAAGCAAAGCCGCTTACGCTGCGGGAGCCTTTTAAACGCGTCACTGGGGGTCGCGTTACCAATGTACATCCACTTTCCTCCACGAAGAAAGAAAAGGCCAACTCAAGGGGAGACGTTTGGAGGCACCTTTAATCAGGAAACAGATGGCAAATTGAAGTCCAGGTACACCCGCTCTGGCGAATGCATTTCGGCGTGGTCTGCCTTCTTCAGCGCCGTGGGTGTTGCTTACAAAGTGCAGGTGAGTTGATTCAGGCTTTATATGTTCCGCCCCTTCCTGCTACTGTGTATATATATATATATATATATATATATATATATATATATATATATATATATATATATATATATATATATATATATATATATATATATATATATATATATATATATATATATATATATATATATATATATATATATATATATATACACTTTTTTTTCCCATAGTATGGTTCTATGTAGAACGCCGGCGCTCTTAATTGTAGCGAGGTGCCCTCCTCCAAACGATAGAACCAGTCGTAAAATTGCACAAAAAGACTGGCTGGAAACCGGTAAGGAGGCACTCACTCAGGCAAATTTCAGTTTTAGACCCACTGCTTTATTTTCAGCATACTCGTCTTAACCCAACGCGTTTCGCCTTCAGCCGAAGGCTTGATCACGGGTGTTGAGCTCTAACACGAGCCTACTTTTATTTTTAGTGCACAGTGAAAAAAACTTAACAGTGAAATGCATTGCATTGTGGGTAACGTAGTTTTTCACGTGAAAAAGGTGTTAAGGTGCTCAATTTACAATAAAATTGTATGGAAGCAACTATTTGGATTTTATGGACAATTTAGAACAATGTTTTCTTAACGTTCATGTTTTTCAGTCTTTGGTGACTGCCATTCTCAGCTTTGATTGTGTCGTAATACATGCTCTCTGGTGAGCGATTTCACAATAATCACGGGTTAGTCAATTTTGTCATTTGTGTCTCTGAGTATATAGGTAATTGTGAAGATATCATCTCTCTGGTGAGTGAGTCCTCTAAAGTCGTTATTAGATGACAACAATGTTTTGATTTACTGTTTATGATGGTTTTAAGAGTTGATTACAGATGGACATGTAGTTCTTCTGTTTGATTGAGGCCTGGTGGCTCGAGGGTCCTGAAGCTGATGATATGTTTTGATTCCTCAATGCTTTTCTGCGATTTCCTCCTCTTTCCGAGTTCGCTTGCTGATCAATTGCACAGTACTTGAGGGTTTCCCAGTTGTTATTGTGGTACTGTGTCATGTGCTTGGCATTGCATTGGATTGGTCTTGATGAGTGACAGCTCTTGTATGCTCAAGGATCCTTTTCTTGGCCTCAAAGATGGTGCTGCCGATGTAGCTGTTGGCGCTGGGGCATGTTACAATGTAGACTACGAATGTACTTTTGCACGTTAAATGTTGTTTTATTTTCCACTTTTTTCCTCCAAACATGGTGATTTCTTTTGTTGCTGATGCAATCCGGCAAACCTAGCATTGTTTGCACGGCCAGAAGCCCTCACGATGCATCCAATTTACGTTGGGAGTGTTTTTAAAGTGGCTGTGGACCAATTGGTCACCCAGATTTTTTGCTCGGCGAAAAGTAACATGGGGATGTTCTCCAATGATTTTTGATAGAGTTGAGTCTGCACGTAAGATGCCCCAGTACAAACCGAGTATGGTGTTCTTTTTGCAGTCCATGAATAAGGGGCGGGTTTTTGGCCCCGAAACGCGTCGGACATTCAAGCAAGCTAAGAGAGAGCCTGCAGTTTTTGCTGGGGAGCCACAAGAAAGCCGGATGGTTGGAGGCTGCGGTGAGCCTTCTCCAAAGCGCTTGCGCACTTTGCTCTTTCAATATTCAGCGGCCTGCCTTGGTCACGGAGAGGAGCTCCGCTTCAGTACAGGAACAGTCATCCACGTATTGGAGCCCTGAGACGAGGTAAACCTTCATCGTCATTCAGCACAGTCCCCAGATGAAAAATGAGCAAAGACTGAAGCCTTCCCTCGTGTCCTACTCAAGGACTTTAATGACATTATCAAATGCAAAGAAATACCAATCTACTCAAGATGTCATAACCCACTCGATTTGCAGGACTACAAACTCCAGGAACTACAAGCTCCAGGAGTCCTGGCGCCGGAACTCCACCCACTCAGGGCGGACGACGCCCCTTTCTTGAAATAAAATGCATTCAGGAAGTACAAACCGAGTATGGTGTTCTTTTTGCAGTCCATGAATAAGGGGCGGGTTTTTGGCCCCGAAACGCGTCGGACATTCAAGCAAGCTAAGAGAGAGCCTGCAGTTTTTGCTGGGGAGCCACAAGAAAGCCGGATGGTTGGAGGCTGCGGTGAGCCTTCTCCAAAGCGCTTGCGCACTTTGCTCTTTCAATATTCAGCGGCCTGCCTTGGTCGCGGAGAGGAGCTCCGCTTCAGTACAGGAACAGTCATCCACGTATTGGAGCCCTGAGATGAGGTAAACCTTCATCGTCATTCAGCACAGTCCCCAGATGAAAAATGAGCAAAGACTGAAGCCTTCCCTCGTGTCCGACTCAAGGACTTTAATGACATTATCAAATGCAAAGAAATACCAATCTACTCAAGATGTCATAACCCACTCGATTTGCAGGACTACAAACTCCAGGAACTACAAGCTCCAGGAGTCCTGGCGCCGGAACTCCACCCACTCAGGGCGGACGACGCCCCGTTCTTGAATAAAATGCATTCAGGAAGTACAAACCGAGTATGGTGTTCTTTTTGCAGTCCATGAATAAGGGGCGAGTTTTTGGCCCCGAAACGCGTCGGACATTCAAGCAAGCTAAGAGAGAGCCTGCAGTTTTTGCTGGGGAGCCACAAGAAAGCCGGATGGTTGGAGGCTGCGGTGAGCCTTCTCCAAAGCGCTTGCGCACTTTGCTCTTTCAATATTCAGCGGCCTGCCTTGGTCGCGGAGAGGAGCTCCGCTTCAGTACAGGAACAGTCATCCACGTATTGGAGCCCTGAGACGAGGTAAACCTTTATCGTCATTCAGCACAGTCCCCAGATGAAAAATTAGCAAAGACTGAAGCCTTCCCTCGTGTCCTACTCAAGGACTTTAATGACATTATCGAATGCAAAGAAATACCAATCTACTCAAGATGTCATAACCCACTCGATTTGCAGGACTACAAACTCCAGGAACTACAAGCTCCAGGAGTCCTGGCGCCGGAACTCCACCCACTCAGGGCGGACGACGCCCCTTTCTTGAATAAAATGCATTCAGGAAGTACAAACCGAGTATGGTGTTCTTTTTGCAGTCCATGAATAAGGGGCGGGTTTTTGGCCCCGAAACGCGTCGGACATTCAAGCAAGCTAAGAGAGAGCCTGCAGTTTTTGCTGGGGAGCCACAAGAAAGCCGGATGGTTGGAGGCTGCGGTGAGCCTTCTCCAAAGCGCTTGCGCACTTTGCTCTTTCAATATTCAGCGGCCTGCCTTGGTCGCGGAGAGGAGCTCCGCTTCAGTACAGGAACAGTCATCCACGTATTGGAGCCCTGAGACGAGGTAAACCTTCATCGTCATTCAGCACAGTCCCCAGATGAAAAATGAGCAAAGACTGAAGCCTTCCCTCGTGTCCTACTCAAGGACTTTAATGACATTATCAAATGCAAAGAAATACCAATCTACTCAAGATGTCATAACCCACTCGATTTGCCGGACTACAAACTCCAGGAACTACAAGCTCCAGGAGTCCTGGCGCCGGAACTCCACCCACTCAGGGCGGACGACGCCCCTTTCTTGAATAAAATGCATTCAGGAAGTACAAACCGAGTATGGTGTTCTTTTTGCAGTCCATGAATAAGGGGCGGGTTTTTGGCCCCGAAACGCGTCGGACATTCAAGCAAGCTAAGAGAGAGCCTGCAGTTTTTGCTGGGGAGCCACAAGAAAGCCGGATGGTTGGAGGCTGCGGTGAGCCTTCTCCAAAGCGCTTGCGCACTTTGCTCTTTCAATATTAAGCGGCCTGCCTTGGTCGCGGAGAGGAGCTCCGCTTCAGTACAGGAACAGTCATCCACGTATTGGAGCCCTGAGACGAGGTAAACCTTCATCGTCATTCAGCACAGTCCCCAGATGAAAAATGAGCAAAGACTGAAGCCTTCCCTTGTGTCCTACTCAAGGACTTTAATGACATTATCAAATGCAAAGAAATACCAATCTACTCAAGATGTCATAACCCACTCGATTTGCAGGACTACAAACTCCAGGAACTACAAGCTCCAGGAGTCCTGGCGCCGGAACTCCACCCACTCAGGGCGGACGACGCCCCTTTCTTGAATAAAATGCATTCAGGAAGTACAAACCGAGTATGGTGTTCTTTTTGCAGTCCATGAATAAGGGGCGGGTTTTTGGCCCCGAAACGCGTCGGACATTCAAGCAAGCTACGAGAGAGCCTGCAGTTTTTGCTGGGGAGCCACAAGAAAGCCGGATGGTTGGAGGCTGCGGTGAGCCTTCTCCAAAGCGCTTGCGCACTTTGCTCTATCAATATTCAGCGGCCTGCCTTGGTCGCGAAGAGGAGCTCCGCTTCAGTACAGGAACAGTCATCCACGTATTGGAGCCCTGAGACGAGGTAAACCTTCATCGTCATTCAGCACAGTCCCCAGATGAAAAATGAGCAAAGACTGAAGCCTTCCCTCGTGTCCTACTCAAGGACTTTAATGACATTATCAAATGCAAAGAAATACCAATCTACTCAAGATGTCATAACCCACTCGATTTGCAGGACTACAAACTCCAGGAACTACAAGCTCCAGGAGTCCTGGCACCGGAACTCCACCCACTCAGGGCGGACGACGCCCCTTTCTTGAATAAAATGCATTCAGGAAGTACAAACCGAGTATGGTGTTCTTTTTGCAGTCCATGAATAAGGGGCGGGTTTTTGGCCCCGAAACGCGTCGGACATTCAAGCAAGCTAAGAGAGAGCCTGCAGTTTTTGCTGGGGAGCCACAAGAAAGCCGGATGGTTGGAGGCTGCGGTGAGCCTTCTCCAAAGCGCTTGCGCACTTTGCTCTTTCAATATTCAGCGGCCTGCCTTGGTCACGGAGAGGAGCTCCGCTTCAGTACAGGAACAGTCATCCACGTATTGGAGCCCTGAGACGAGGTAAACCTTCATCGTCATTCAGCACAGTCCCCAGATGAAAAATGAGCAAAGACTGAAGCCTTCCCTCGTGTCCTACTCAAGGACTTTAATGACATTATCAAATGCAAAGAAATTCCAATCTACTCAAGATGTCATAACCCACTCGATTTGCAGGACTACAAACTCCAGGAACTACAAGCTCCAGGAGTCCTGGCGCCGGAACTCCACCCACTCAGGGCGGACGACGCCCCTTTCTTGAAATAAAATGCATTCAGGAAGTACAAACCGAGTATGGTGTTCTTTTTGCAGTCCATGAATAAGGGGTGGGTTTTTGGCCCCGAAACGCGTCGGACATTCAAGCAAGCTAAGAGAGAGCCTGCAGTTTTTGCTGGGGAGCCACAAGAAAGCCGGATGGTTGGAGGCTGCGGTGAGCCTTCTCCAAAGCGCTTGCGCACTTTGCTCTTTCAATATTCAGCGGCCTGCCTTGGTCGCGGAGAGGAGCTCCGCTTCAGTACAGGAACAGTCATCCACGTATTGGAGCCCTGAGACGAGGTAAACCTTCATCGTCATTCAGCACAGTCCCCAGATGAAAAATGAGCAAAGACTGAAGCCTTCCCTCGTGTCCTACTCAAGGACTTTAATGACATTATCAAATGCAAAGAAATACCAATCTACTCAAGATGTCATAACCCACTCGATTTGCAGGACTACAAACTCCAGGAACTACAAGCTCCAGGAGTCCTGGCGCCGGAACTCCACCCACTCAGGGCGGACGACGCCCCTTTCTTGAATAAAATGCATTCAGGAAGTACAAACCGAGTATGGTGTTCTTTTTGCAGTCCATGAATAAGGGGCGGGTTTTTGGCCCCGAAACGCGTCGGACATTCAAGCAAGCTAAGAGAGAGCCTGCAGTTTTTGCTGGGGAGCCACAAGAAAGCCGGATGGTTGGAGGCTGCGGTGAGCCTTCTCCAAAGCGCTTGCGCACTCTGCTCTTTCAATATTGTTAGAACCGGCTGTCTCTAGTTGGCAGAGGTGTACACTTATGACAAATAGGGACACTCCTTTTCTAGTCAGGGCAAGGGGATCACACCCTTCGATAACCCCTGCTCACCCCCTTGGTAGCTTGGCAGAGCAGAACAGGCTTATCTCAGAGGCTGTGTGTTAAGCAATTATGACCACATACAGTAATACAGTGAATACACTACAAATGGACACGACACCGTAGTATTATAAAAATAAGTATTTTTATATAAGGCTTAGCACAAGACCAAAATAACTGTACACAATCGGAATAAATACGTTCGGGAAGGAAAAAGGATAGTTCAAAGGTAGTTTCTTCTTTAGCACAAGAGTCTTTTATATCAAGCAAATCTTCTTCTTGGAAACACAGTTCCTTAGCAACAGGGTAACTCACACGGGAGCTACACAACGCTGGGCAGAGATAATCCACAGGTTCGGCGTCGACCGCGAGGAGCGCTGCGTCGGGCCTGGAGTCACACGGACCCCCAACAACACAGTACCTTAGGAAAATGAAGCACCCGATGATCAGCGGCGTCGAGCAATCCGGCGTCGCGTCTCCGGTGTCGATCAGGCTTCAGCAGGCGTTGTCGATGATGCAGTTGCACAGAGTGAGCAGCGCTCACGGCGTCGAAGGGCACTCGGTTGATGCGATCGGCAGCGGGGCAGACACGAGGTCCTCTGGAGTTAGAGCCGTACTCCTACTCACTGGCGTTGCTGCTGGCGTCGGTTGGGCCCAGCGTCCGATCGTCGTGGTTGCTGGTTCTTTCGGAGATGCTGGATTCACGCTTCCAGCAGATAGCACTTTGTAGCAGGTGAAGTCCTTTAGCCCTGTGACTTCGGCAGGAGACTGGCACTCTTCCAGTCCTTGGAGATTTTCTTAGCAAGTGTGAGAGTACACACACAGTTCCTCTCTCCTGGTTCCTTGGCAAAAATAAAGAAGCACTGCAGGATTCCCCCAACAACAGCACACTGGCAGAAGGGGTAGGCAGTCCTTTAGATCAACAGGCTTCTTGTCCTTGGTTACAGGGTTCCTTGTCAGAAGTGATCTGATTTCCTAGTTCAGGGGTCCTCCTCTTATACCCCTTTTCGTCTTTGATCCCTTTGTCTATGCCGGGGGTTTCCCAACATTCTGGGTCTGTGGTGGGTGGAGCTAGGTAGTAGCACCTGGCCTATTCATTGAGCCGGGCCGGGTCCTCAGACGCCCCGCAGGAGGTGGAGCCAGCATTGACACTGGCAGGAGCAGAGCTATCGCCCTCCTGGCAGGAGGTGGGGCTAGGATCGTCCATGGCAGGTACAGAGCCATCAGTCGCTCGGCAGGAGGTGGAGCCAGCATTGTATCAGGCAAGGCAGGCTATCAACAACTATTCTCCCCCTACTCTCAACGTAATGTCCCACTCATCCCACACTGACTCATCCAGACCTCTTGGAGCCACCCAGCTCCTGTCACACACACGCAAGACCAGCAGAGACCAGATATGGTTAGACAAGAAAATAGACACTTTCTAAAAGTGCTATTTTCGAACCCAGAGTCCAAAGACCATCCACACCAACGGATGCGTAATTAAACCCCGAGTTCAGGGATACCAAACTCGACATTGCACCATGCTCCCCGGGCCAGCTAGGATCATAGCGTTAATAATCCCGGCGGCCCATTCTATCCAACGGAGAGCAGGCTACCTTGCGATAGTGAAGCCCTAAGATGGCGGCACTTCACTATCAGGACATGCCAACTTGGTCAGGCTTGTCCTACCTTACACTTACAATGCACCCTGCCCATGGGCCTACCATAGGGGTGACTAACATGAAGCCAAGGGAAGGTTGGAGGGGCTGGCAAGTAGGTATACCTGCGCAGCCGACTTGACAGTGCAGGACTGCACGTGGGTCTCGCAATGACCGACCCGTAGACATTCGTTTTCAAGGCCGCTCCCGTGGGTGGCACAACACGTGCTGCAAGCCCACGAGCGGCATTTGTATTTACAAGCCCTGGCACTCCTGGTGCACTAGACTAGGGACTGACAGTAAACCAAATAAGCCAAACATGGATGCAATAGATACATCATTTTAACAGAGGGAGCACTTGCGCTATGGCACTGATCAGCAGTGACACGGCGCCCAAAGCATATACCAGCAAAACATCGTAACACAGTAGAGGCAAACAGAAAAAATGGAGGAGAGACTCAAGCCAATGATGTCAGGTCTAACACGTGTCCCCTCCAGCTGAAATGTGGGGAGAACTACCCTTAACCTAGGGAGTCCTCATCACTAAGGCGGAAAAATCTGGACAGACCATCAGCATTGGCGTGATCGGTACCAGGGCGGTGTTCCACCGTAAAGTCCATCCCCTGTAGAGCAATGGACCACCTCAACAGTTTTGGATTCTCACCCCTCATTTGCATTAACCATCTGAGGGGCCTGTGGTCTGTCTGAACCCGGAAGTGAGTCCCAAACAGGTAGGGTCTTAGCTTCTTCAGCGCCCAGACCACAGCAAATGCTTCTCTCTCTATCGCACTCCACCTCGTTTCCCTGGGAAGTAACCTCCTACTGATGAAGGCTACAGGCAAGTCTCGGCCCTCTTCATTTACCTGAGCTAGAACAGCCCCCACGCCATGCTCTGAAGCGTCCGTCTGAACAATGAATTCATTCGAAAAGTCGGGTGCTTGGAGTATAGGTGCTGTGCACATTGCAGTTTTCAGGGTGTCAAAGGCCGTTTGACAGGCATCAGTCCAGATCACGTTTCGTGGCTGCTTCCTGGAAGTCAGCGAAGTCAAGGGGTGCACAATGTTACCGTAATCCTTGACAAACCTCCTGTAATAACCCGTGAGTCCTAAGAAGGCTCTCACCTGTGTTTGGGTTTTGGGCGGTGCCCAAGCCAGGATGGTATCAATCTTGGGTTGCAGGGGGGCCACCTTACCACTCCCTACTTGGTGCCCCAAGTACACCACAGAACCCTGCCCAATCTGGCACTTACTGGCCTTGATTGTGAGGCCTGCTCCGCGCAGGGCCAACAACACTTCCTGGAGGTGACGCAAGTGTTCCTCCCAGCTGGCGCTGAACACTGCGATGTCGTCCAGGTAGGCGGCGCTGAATTCCTCCAGTCCAGCCAAGACCCGGTTGACCAACCTCTGGAAGGTGGCGGGGGCATTCTTCATCCCAAAGGGCATCACCCGGAACTGGTATAGCCCATCTGGTGTGGAGAATGCTGACCTCTCTTTTGCCCCATCAGTCAAGGCGATCTGCCAGTACCCAGACGTCAAGTCAAACGTACTAAGGTACCGGGCAGCCCCCAACCGATCGATGAGCTCATCAGCTCTGGGGATGGGGTGCGCGTCAGTCTTCGTGACTGAATTGAGCCCTCGGTAGTCCACGCAGAACCGGAGTTCTGGTGAAGCACCAGGCGCTGCAGCCTTTGGGACCAAGACCACTGGGCTGGCCCAAGGACTGCTAGAGGACTCAATCACCCCCAATGCGAACATTTTGGAGACCTCCTCCTTAATGTACGCTCGGACCTTGTCAGTCACCCTGTAAGCCTTGTGCTTCACAGGAGGGCTGTCTCCGGTGTCAACGTCATGGACACACCAATGCGTGACACCTGGAACCAAGGAAAACAGATCCGGGAATTGTCCCAACAGGTGGCGACAATCCTGTTTCTGCTCAAGGGTCAGTGTGTCAGAGAGGACCACACCATCCACTGACCCGTCTTGCTCTTTAGCATACAGGAGGTCAGGAAGAGGCTCACTCTCCTCCTCCGTTCCATCATCTGTAGCTAGGAGCATGCCCACTTCGGACCTTTCTAAGTGGGGCTTCGAACGGTTGACATGCAGGACCCGCAAGGGGTTCCTGGGAGATTTCAAGTCCACCAGGTAGGTGACATCGCTCTTCTTCTCCACAACCTTAAACGGTCCAGTCCACCTGTCCTTGAGCGCACAAGGTTCCACAGGGGACATGACCCATACTTCCTGACCAGGCTGAAGCTCTACCAGAGTGGCATTCCGGTCGTACCATCGCTTCATCTACTCCTGGCTGGCCTCCAGATTTGCCTGAGCAAGTTCTCTGAAGCGCCGAGTCTGGTTCCGAAAGGCCAGCATGTAGCTGTATACATCCTGGGGAGGTTTCCTGGGAGATTGCTCCCAGCCTTCCTTGACCAGACTCAAAGGTCCTCTTACCGGGTGACCGTACAAGAGCTCAAAGGGGCTGAACCCTAGAGCCTTCTGCGGCACCTCACGGTAAGCAAACAACAGGCATGGCAAGAGGACGTCCCATTTCCGCCTCATTGGTTCTTCAAGACCCATAATCATGCCTTTCAGGGTCCGGTTGAATCTCTCAACCAGCCCGTTTCCTTGAGGGTGGTAAGGGGTGGTGAACTTGTAGGTTACCCCACACTCCTTCCACAGAGACTTCATATAGTTCGAAATGAAGTTGGTGCCTCGGTCGGGCACCACCTCTCTGGGGAACCCCATCCGGGAGAAAACACCCATCAGTGCCCGTCCCACCACGGGGGCCGTCACTGTCCTGAGAGGGATGGCTTCCGGGTACCTTGTGGCATGGTCCACCAAGACCAGGATGAACCTGTTGCCCAGGGCTGTCTTGGGGTCCAGGGGCCCAACAATGTCAATACCCACCCGGTCAAAGGGGGTGCTGACCACCGGAAAAGGTTGGAGGGGAGCCTTCTGCTTCCTTCCGCTTTTCCCACTTGCTTGGCAAGTGCGACAAGTCTTGCAATGGATGTCTACATCCCTACGCATCTGAGGCCAATAGAAATGGGTGACAAGCCTGTCATAGGTCTTGTCCTGCCCCAGATGTCCAGCTAACGGTACGTCATGAGCCAAACCCAGTAGGAAGGCTCTGAAGCGCTGGGGTACCACCAGCACACGGGCTGACCCAGGCTCAGCAGCCTTAGGCTCGCTATACAGGAGGTCGTTCTCCCAGTACACAAAATGTGACCCTGACTGATCACCTGAGGATTGGGTTGAGGCCTGCTGCCTCATGCCCACAAGAGAAGGGCACTCTTTCTGTTCCGCACAGAATTCCTCCCTGGAGGGACCACCATCCTGCTGCCAGTGGGTCAGCTCGGGCAGATCTCCCAGTTCGGCAATTTGTTCCCCGGTGGGCTCCAGGGCATCCCCCTCAGGGTCTACCTCCTTCTGGACCACGGGAACAACGGGGGCCGGTTTCCCGCGCCTCCTGCCTCTTCTCTTCACAGCGGGGTCCTGGGCCGTACTTTCAGGCTCCGGGACCCCATCAACACCCTTACTCGCTGTCATGGATCGAGTGGTTGCACACACCCACTCTGGCACACCCAACATTTTCAAGTGCGCCGCTCTCTCCACCTTAGCCCAAGGGGAGTCTTCCAAATCATTGCCCAGGAGACAGTCGACAGGCATGGCGGGCCTCACAGCAACTTGAAGAGTACCTGAAACTCCCCCCCATTCAAAGGAAACCTGAGCCACCTCACACTCTTTCTGGGAGTTATCGGCAGCTATCACGGGGTAGAATGCGTGGGGAACCACCTGCTCTCTGGACACCAAGTGACACTTGACAGCTGTCACACTCGCTCCGGTGTCTCTGAGAGCTTCCACTCTCTGGCCATTAATGGTCACCCACTGCCTATATTTACTAGTGTTACTAGGCAGAGGGGGTGGAGGGACCATTTGCATGTCTCCTAGCGAGACCAGGGACATTTCTGCGGGACCCCTCCCACCATGGACAACCATCTCCTCCCCTCCCAAGGCTACACTTGCCAACTGACGAGGGGGTGCACGCGGCGGTGCATTCGAATCCTTCTTGGGACACTGGGGGTCATAAAACCGGTGTCCCACCTGCCCACAACCGTAGCAGGTTAGGGGGCCCCTATGAACAGGTTTACCCGTCGGGGCCCCTGACTTCTTCTCAGGGGGAGGCTGGGAACCCTTCCCTTGGTTCCCTTGGGGATTACTTCGGGGCCCTTTCTGAGACTCCTTCTGTTTACCCTTGTCCCCCCCACTCTTCTGCTGGGGACCCTGCCCACCTTTGGCTGAGTCTCCCACTGGACCCTTGTGGACCCTGGTACTGACCCAGCGGTCCGCCTCCTCAGCAAGTTTTCTAGGGTTAGATATCTTGCTATCAATCAGGTGCTGGCGCAGCTCTGGAAAACAGTTATTAGACAAGTGCTCCCACGCAAACAAATCATAGAGAGCTTCATAACTTTCCACTTTGCTGCCCTTTACCCAACCATCCATGGCTCTGCAAAAATAAGACACATATTCAACCCACGTCGTACCAGGCAACTTCTTACATTCTCTAAAAGCTTGTCTGTACTGCTCGGGGGTTAAACCATATCGCAACATTAAAGCATCTTTCATATGAGCATACGACATCCTATCCGCAACAGGCATGTCTAACAGGGTATCTCTTCCCTCATTCACAAAGCGACCCCACAACCCCGCTCCCCAATTCTTCTCAGGGACCTGGTGGGCCAACAATGCTAACTCATATGCTTTAAACCATTGACCAATATCTTCATTCTTATTGTAATCTTTGATCACATCTTTCGGGAAGTAAAACTTACTTTCTGCAGGCTCGGATGGAATGCTGCCACCAGAGGGATTCAATTCTAACTTTTTAGCTTGGATATCCAGTTCCCTCAACCTGGCTTCACACTCCAAAGCTAACTTCTCTCGTTCAAACTCCAACTTTTTGATCTCTAAATCAGCTTCCCTTCTACCTCTCGCATTTTCTAACTCCAACTGCCCATTTATCTTTAGCCTTGCCATCTCCATGTTGTAAGCTCGCTCTTTCGCCCTTTCTTCTCTTTCTTCAGGGGAAAGACCTTTGGAGGAAACACTGCTTCCGGGAGAGGGCACAGGTCCATTCACTGGCACCTCCTCATCCCCTTCCTCTGTGGGTACCACCACCACATCAGAGGGATTTCTGGACTCCCACCAGGCCTGCAAAGCTTTATAAAAATCATCTTTTCTCGAGAGGCCGGTGGTAGGAACTTCAAACTGGTTGCAAAAGTGTTTCAGCTCATCTTTCTTGTATTTCTTTAGCTTACTCCGCTCGAACTCCTCCACAACAACGATAGCAGGGGCAGTGACTCCGTTGTCACTCATGGTTAAACTGGCAGTGTTCAGAAAATCAAGTTTCAGGAAAGCGGAGAACAAAAATAGGATCCTTCCGAATCAGATTGTGACCGCGTTATGGTCTGCTTTCACTACGTAGCGCACACTAATCACTGTACATGGGTCATAAATGCAAGGTCCAAATCCTCACCGCTGCATCCAATGTTAGAACCGGCTGTCTCTAGTTGGCAGAGGTGTACACTTCTGACAAATAGGGACACTCCTTTTCTAGTCAGGGCAAGGGGATCACACCCTTCGATAACCCCTGCTCACCCCCTTGGTAGCTTGGCAGAGCAGAACAGGCTTATCTCAGAGGCTGTGTGTTAAGCAATTATGACCACATACAGTAATACAGTGAATACACTACAAATGGACACGACACCGTAGTATTATAAAAATAAGTATTTTTATATAAGGCTTAGCACAAGACCAAAATAACGGCAAAACTGTACACAATCGGAATAAATACGTTCGGGAAGGAAAAAGGATAGTTCAAAGGTAGTTTCTTCTTTAGCACAAGAGTCTTTTATATCAAGCAAATCTTCTTCTTGGAAACACAGTTCTTTAGCAACAGGGTAACTCACACGGGAGCTACACAACGCTGGGCAGAGATAATCCACAGGTTCGGCGTCGACCGCGAGGAGCGCTGCGTCGGGCCTGGAGTCACACGGACCCCCAACAACACAGTACCTTAGGAAAATGAAGCACCCGATGATCAGCGGCGTCGAGCAATCCGGCGTCGCGTCTCCGGTGTCGATCAGGCCTCAGCAGGCGTTGTCGATGATGCAGTTGCACAGAGTGAGCAGCGCTCACGGCGTCGAAGGGCACTCGGTTGATGCGATCAGCAGCGGGGCAGACACAAGGTCCTCTGGAGTTAGAGCCGTACTCCTACTCACTGGCGTTGCTGCTGGCGTCGGTTGGGCCCAGCGTCCGATCGTCGTGGTTGCTGGTTCTTTCGGAGATGCTGGATTCACGCTTCCAGCAGATAGCACTTTGTAGCAGGTGAAGTCCTTTAGCCCTGTGACTTCGGCAGGAGACTGGCACTCTTCCAGTCCTTGGAGATTTTCTTAGCAAGCGTGAGAGTACACACACAGTTCCTCTCTCCTGGTTCCTTGGCAAAAATAAAGAAGCACTGCAGGATTCCCCCAACAACAGCACACTGGCAGAAGGGGTAGGCAGTCCTTTAGATCAACAGGCTTCTTGTCCTTGGTTACAGGGTTCCTTGTCAGAAGTGATCTGATTTCCTAGTTCAGGGGTCCTCCTCTTATACCCCTTTTTGTCTTTGATCCCTTTGTCTATGCCGGGGGTTTCCCAACATCCTGGGTCTGTGGTGGGTGGAGCTAGGTAGTAGCACCTGGCCTATTCATTGAGCCGGGCCGGGTCCTCAGACGCCCCGCAGGAGGTGGAGCCAGCATTGACACTGGCAGGAGCAGAGCTATCGCCCTCCTGGCAGGAGGTGGGGCTAGGATCGTCCATGGCAGGTACAGAGCCATCAGTCGCTCGGCAGGAGGTGGAGCCAGCATTGTATCAGGCAAGGCAGGCTATCAACAACTACTCTCCCCCTACTCTCAACGTAATGTCCCACTCATCCCACACTGACTCATCCAGACCTCTTGGAGCCACCCAGCTCCTGTCACACACACGCAAGACCAGCAGAGACCAGATATGGTTAGACAAGAAAATAGACACTTTCTAAAAGTGCTATTTTCGAACCCAGAGTCCAAAGACCATCCACACCAACGGATGCATAATTAAACCCCGAGTTCAGGGATACCAAACTCGACATTGCACCATGCTCCCCGGGCCAGCTAGGATCATAGCGTTAATAATCCCGGCGGCCCATTCTATCCAACGGAGAGCAGGCTACCTCGCGATAGTGAAGCCCTAAGATGGCGGCACTTCACTATCAGGACATGCCAACTTGGTCAGGCTTGTCCTACCTTACACTTACAATGCACCCTGCCCATGGGCCTACCATAGGGGTGACTAACATGAAGCCAAGGGAAGGTTGGAGGGGCTGGCAAGTAGGTATACCTGCGCAGCCGACGTGACAGTGCAGGACTGCACGTGGGTCTCGCAATGACCGACCCGTAGACATTCGTTTTCAAGGCCGCTCCCGTGGGTGGCACAACACGTGCTGCAAGCCCACGAGCGGCATTTGTATTTACAAGCCCTGGCACTCCTGGTGCACTAGACTAGGGACTGACAGTAAACCAAATAAGCCAAACATGGATACAATAGATACATCATTTTAACAGAGGGAGCACTTGCGCTATGGCACTGATCAGCAGTGACACGGCGCCCAAAGCATATACCAGCAAAACATCGTAACACAGTAGAGGCAAACAGAAAAAATGGAGGAGAGACTCAAGCCAATGATGTCAGGTCTAACAAATATATATATATATATATATATATATATATATATATATATATATATATTACCTACTGGCGATAGCCAGTAGGTATATATAGTTAGGATTTTTTTCCTATGGGATTTTTGAAAATTCTATGTCGAATAACTTTGGCGTTTAAGGACAGAATTGGCTGAAATTTTCAGGAAAATGGAACATTTTGTTTCTGAGCAGCCCCTGAAAATTTGGGGGGGTTTCGTCAAGGGGGGGCCGAGAAAAAAGGGGGGTCCCAAAACGTGTTTTTCCCATGCAATTTTCCATAGGGGCGGTTGGCCTCACTTTTAGCCTGAACGGCTGAATGGATTTACACCAAACTTGGCAAAATTGTAGGGACTGGTCGCCCGATGTGCCTTTGCTATGTCTCAAGATATAGGCTCCAGTGGTTTTTACAAAAATTAACTTTGAAAAATATATATTGGGCTACATTGGGCTATATATATGTTGGAGCCCAAATGTAGCCCAATGTAGCCCAATGTAGCCCAAAGATGGCCACCAGAGACAAAAAAAACAAATGTAGCCCAAATATCAGCCAGATGTAGCCCAACTATAGCCCAATGACAGAATGTCCCAGAGTGTTCTAAAGAACAACTAGAGTGCTAACAGTCCTACTTATTACAAAGGTATGGCACACCTGAAGCCATCTTGATTGGAATAAAGTGGTAACTCTTAAAACATTTAATTTAAAAAGGAACAAAATGAGGGGGTTCATTTTGCCATAGAAAGTATGATTAGCGAATATATGACGAAATCCTACATGTACTATTAGGCCGCAAATTAAAATAACGAAAACTTTTAGAACGAATATGCCTTTAGCATACACTAAACAACTAAACTACCCTAAACCCTAAAACACTACCCCCAGCATGACCCTACACTACACAAACAGTACAACACTACCCTAAACCCTAAAACACTACCCCCAGCATGACCCTACACTACACAAACACTACAACACTACCCTAAACCCTAAAACACTACCCCCAGCATGACCCTACACTACGCAAACACTACAACACTACCCAAAACCCTAAAACACTACACCCCAGCATGACCCTACACTACGCAAACACTACAACACTACCCTAAACCCTAAAACCCTACCCCCAGCATGACCCTACACTACACAAACACTACAACACAACCCTAAACCCTAAAACACTACCCCCAGCATGACCCTACACTACGCAAACACTACAACACAACCCTAAACCCTAAAACACTACCCCCAGCATGACCCTACGCTACGCAAACACTACAACACTACCGTAAACCCTAAAACACTACCCCCAGCATGACCCTACGCTACGCAAACACTACAACACTACCCAAAACCCTAAAACACTACACCCCAGCATGACCCTACACTACGCAAACACTACAACACTACCCTAAACCCTAAAACACTACCCCCAGCATGACCCTACACTACGCAAACACTACAACACTACCGTAAACCCTAAAACACTACCCCCAGCATGACCCTACACTACGCAAACACTACAACACTACCCAAAACCCTAAAACACTACCCCCAGCATGACTCTACACTACGCAAACACTACAACACTACCCAAAACACTAAAACACTACCCCCAGCATGACCCTACACTACGCAAACACTACAACACTACCCAAAACCCTAAAACACTACCCCCCAGCATGACCCTACACTACGCAAACACTACAACACTACCCAAAAGCCTAAAACACTACCCCCAGCATGACCCTACACTACGCAAACACTACAACACTACCCAAAACCCTAAAACACTACACCCCAGCATGACCCTACACTACGCAAACACTACAACACTACCCAAAACCCTAAAACACTACCCCCAGCATGACCCTACACTACGCAAACACTACAACACTACCCAAAACCCTAAAACACTACCCCCAGCATGACCCTACACTACGCAAACACTACAACACTACCCTAAACCCTAAAATACTACACCCCAGCATGACCCTACACTACGCAAACACTACAACACTACCCAAAACCCTAAAACACTACCCCCAGCATGACCCTACACTACGCAAACACTACAACACTATCCTAAACCCTAAAACACTACGCCCAGCATGACCCTACACTACGCAAACACTACAACACTACCCTAAACCCTAAAACACTAGCCCCAGCATGACCCTACACTACGCAAACACTACAACACAACCCTAAACCCTAAAACACTACCCCCAGCATGACCCTACACTATGCAAACACTACAACACTACCCTAAACCCTAAAACACTACCCCCAGCATGACCCTACACTACGCAAACACTACAACACAACCCTAAACCCTAAAACACTACCCCCAGCATGACCCTACACTAAACAACCACCACAACTCTACACTACACTAACACAACACTACACTACACAACACTACACTACACTACACAATCACTAACCCACGAAAAAATTAACACAAACCCACTTACCTCTCTCGTCATCGTGGTTTTCACAACGCAAATGCATTTACCATACATGCCTTTAAAACGTAATTCTTTGTAAAGGCATGCGCGATAAATGCACATGCGTTTTGAAACAATGCGGGATAATGGTATGCGAGGTCAATGACCTTGCGGGATAATGGTATGCGGACTGAAAGTCTGCGGGATAAAAAATGCGGGAAAATGGCTGCAAACCATGATTAGCAGCAGACTTCCCTGGTGAGCACTAGCTTTACTACAGTGATCTAATGAGCAACTAGAGTGCTAACATTCAGAATTTATGGCAAATGTGTGACACATCTGAATGCCTTTTTGGTAGAACCAAAGTAAACAAGCATTGAAAATGCAATAGATCTCGCCCTCGTTTAAGTTAAAGCCATTCTGTTTGTAATGAGGTGGCTTTTTAGCTTTGCTTTTATTAGTGTTTTTAAAACTTTCATGTAAATAACATGCATATGTATGCATATATGTATATGTATGCATGCATTTATATTTATATAGATATGCAGATTATATATGTTTATATATGTATATTACCTACTGGCGATAGCCAGTGGGTATATATAGTTAGGATTTTTTCTCTATGGGATTTCTGAAAATTCTATGTCTAATAACTTTGGCGTTTGTGGACGGAATTGGCTGAAATTTTCAGGAAAATGGCACATTTTGTGTCTGAGCAGCCCCTGAAAATTTGGGGGGGGGGGTTCGTCAAGGGGGGCCGAGAAAAAAGGGGGGGTCCCAAAACGCGTTTTTCCCATTCATTTTTCCATAGGGCGGTTGGACTCACTTTTAGCTCGAACGGCTGAATAGATTTACATGAAACTTGGCAAAATTGTAGATATGGTTTGCCCGACGTGCCTTTGCTATGTCTCAATATATGTGCTCCAGTGGATTTTGAGAAATGAACGTTTAAAAAAATATATATATCTGTGACAGCGGTCCGGTTAGCGCCCCGGTTCGCGTACCTGACGCGTAACGGAACTTCGCGAAGCGAAGCTGATTGGCTCTCCGGTGTCTGTCAACATTCTAAACAGTCCGGAGCGGCCGCCATCTTGTCTCTCGGTACGATCGAGAGACAAGATGTGGTGAAAAACGAAGGGGGAAATGAAGGAAAGGGGGCAAGGTAGACCACTCCTGACCCCCTAGGATTGATGAGGGGGATATTAAAGTGCCCCGCGGGGCAAAAAATATATATTTTTTTTTTTTGCGATTTTACGCCGTAGAGGCGCGTCCCGGTACGCGAACCGGGCACCTCACCGGGCAGCTCACCGGGCAGCTCACCGGGCAGCTCACCGGGCAGCTAACCGGGCAGCTAACCGGCAGCGTAGCTGTCAACATTGTAAACAGTCCGGAGCGGCCGCCATCTTGTCTCTCGGTAGGTTCGAGAGACAAGATGTGGTGTAAAAAGAAGGGGGAGATGAAGGAAAGGGGGCAAGGTAAACCCCTCCTGACCCCCTAGGATTGATGAGGGGGATATTAAAGTCCCCCGCGATTTTTCGCGGTAGAGGCGCTTCCCGGTACGCGAACCGGGCAGCTAACCGGCAGCGTAACGGGAGTCCGCCATCTTGTGTTTTTGGAGCGTCCGGTTCGCGTACCGGGTAGCGTCCCGGTAAGCGTAACAAGGGGAAAACCAAGAGAAACAGTAAAAAAAAAATTAAGGGAATAGATTTCCAGCAAACTTGGCAAAATTGTAGGGACTGTTTGTTTGATGTGCCTTTGCAAGGCCTCAAGATATGTGCACGTGTGGATTTTTTCTAATTAAGGTTAAAAAATATATATATATCTGTAAGCGTGCTCCGGCACGCTTACGTTACGGGTTCTGTTTGCGCTGCAGAGCCGATACGTCACGGTTATGCGACGCGCCATGAGGCGTCTCACGTGGCTACGTGATACGTCACGTAATAAAGAATATATTTTACAGCTATAGATATTAGCTTTTAAAAAACCAATGAAATTCACTGAAAAAAACATAGGTTATAGACCATATATAGTTAGGAATTTGCATTTACAAAACCTTGAAAATTCACTGAAAAACCATAGGTTAGAGACCATATATAGTTAGCTGGACATTTTATTGACATAAAACCAATGAAATTCCATATATAGTTAGTTGCACTAACTATATATCGCGCACCCGCAATCCACTGCTGATGATGTCACATATTACATCATTCATGACATGGTCAGTGACATCACTGATGACATCACTGATGACATCTCAAATGACATCACTGATGACATCACTGATGACATCTCAAATGACATCACTGATGACATCATGACACACAATACCAGTTACTACATACGCACTCACTGATTCCTACGTCTACACACACATTCACTCATTCACCCATACAATCACTCATACATTCAGTCACTCATTATTACAACACTATCATATGCACTCATACACCTATGCAGACACTCACACACTGCCACTCATCCATGGAGTTACTCACACACCTAGTCAGTCCTGTCAAGAATCAATCACACTTCCATTTCCTCATCTATACAGTTAAACACAGAACACCATACTTCAGTGACATCACTGATGACATCACTGATGACATCACTGATGACATCTCAAATGACATCACTGATGACATCATGACACACCAATACCAGTTAATACATACGCACTCACTGATTCTTATGTCTACACACACATTCACTCATTCACCCATACAATCACTCATACATACAGTCACTCATTATTACAACACTATCATATGCACTCATACACCTAGTCAGTCCTGTGAAGAATCAATCACACTTCGATTTCCTCATCTATACAGTTAAACACAGAACACCATACTTTTCACACATATACTAACACATACTTACTCTCTTATACAATCACTGATACAAGTACACATTGATATGCACAGAGTCACACACCTCCCAGCCAGCCACACACACACTCAGTCTTCCATACATCCACTCATTCTTCAATATGTAAAACATATTTAAACTTTACAAAAACACAGACACTAGATGATGTCATTTGAGATGTCATCAGTGATGTCATCAGTGATGTCATCAGTGATGTCATTTGAGATGTCATCAGTGATGTCATCAGTGATGTCACTGACCATGTCATGAATGATGTAATATGTGACATCATCAGCAGTGGATTGCGGGTGCGCGATATATAGTTAGTGCAACTAACTATATATGGAATTTCATTGGTTTTATGTCAATAAAATGTCCAGCTAACTATATATGGTCTCTAACCTATGGTTTTTCAGTGAATTTTCAAGGTTTTGTAAATGCAAATTCCTAACTATATATGGTCTATAACCTATGGTTTTTTCAGTGAATATATATATATATATATATATATATATATATATATATATATATATATATATATATATATATATATACATACATATATATATATATATATATGTATATATATATCAAACGAACAACACCAACTTCACCTTTAGGCAACGTGAAGACAGGCCCGCCAACCAATCTTTGATTGTAGTGCATGTGGCATAACGCTTTTCGACTTCACACCTTCACACAAGTCTTATTCATATGCCAATCCAGGAGTGGGCAACAGCTTGGTATTTTTAAAGTCAAATACATCAACAGTGAAAAAGGACATGTGTTGCAGTGAGATACATGAACACTGGCTCTGATGAAGAGATTTGCTCGAAACGCGTCAGGCGAGGGGAAAGCTGCGTATTATACCGGCTTTGGATGTGATGCCATACCTCAAATAAAGGCTGGTAACCTGTTCGCTGACTCGTGTGCTGCTTATTGGGCTACCAATGTGTTGGAATCTGTGAGGCGGACGCCCTTCCGCCAAGTATGCACCACCCCAGGATTTCAAGGGGGCCACGAGAATGTATGCAGCGTTCTTGAAGGTGGAGCAACGAACGAGGATTGAGGCCTTACACCGAAGCTGGGGCTCATTGGTTGGGCCTTATCTGTCGCAGTCATTAGTGCGCCGTACAAAGGAGGCAATAAATGGGCACTACATCTCCCATAAATCAAATATACGTGAATGAGGGGCGTGACATTATTGAAAATGAGGGAGTGTTTTTCCCGCCTAAGCACAAACTTTCCTAGCCTCTGCCTCTGATGAAGAGATTTGCTCGAAACGCGTCAGGCGAGGGGAAAGCTGCGGATTATACCGGCTTTGGATGTGATGCCATACCTCAAATAAAGGCTGGTAACCTGTTCGCTGACTCGTGTGCTGCTTATTGGGCTACCAATGTGTTGGAATCTGTGAGGCGGACGCCCTTCCGCCAAGTATGCACCACCCCAGGATTTCAAGGGGGCCACGAGAATGTATGCAGCGTTCTTGAAGGTGGAGCAACGAACGAGGATTGAGGCCTTACACCGAAGCTGGGGCTCATTGGTTGGGCCTTATCTGTCGCAGTCATTAGTGCGCCGTACAAAGGAGGCAATAATTGGGCACTACATCTCCCATAAATCAAATATACGTGAATGAGGGGCGTGACATTATTGAAAATGAGGGAGTGTTTTTCCCGCCTAAGCACGAACTTTCCTAGCCTCTGCCTCTGATGAAGAGATTTGCTCGAAACGCGTCAGGCGAGGGGAAAGCTGCGGATTATACCGGCTTTGGATGTGATGCCATACCTCAAATAAAGGCTGGTAACCTGTTCGCTGACTCGTGTGCTGCTTATTGGGCTACCAATGTGTTGGAATCTGTGAGGCGGACGCCCTTCCGCCAAGTATGCACCACCCCAGGATTTCAAGGGGGCCACGAGAATGTATGCAGCGTTCTTGAAGGTGGAGCAACGAACGAGGATTGAGGCCTTACACCGAAGCTGGGGCTCATTGGTTGGGCCTTATCTGTCGCAGTCATTAGTGCGCCGTACAAAGGAGGCAATAATTGGGCACTACATCTCCCATAAATCAAATATACGTGAATGAGGGGCGTGACATTATTGAAAATGAGGGAGTGTTTTTCCCGCCAAAGCACGAACTTTCCTAGCCTCTGCCTCTGATGAAGAGATTTGCTCGAAACGCGTCAGGCGAGGGGAAAGCTGCGGATTATACCGGCTTTGGATGTGATGCCATACCTCAAATAAAGGCTGGTAACCTGTTCGCTGACTCGTGTGCTGCTTATTGGGCTACCAATGTGTTGGAATCTGTGAGGCGGACGCCCTTCCGCCAAGTATGCACCACCCCAGGATTTCAAGGGGGCCACGAGAATGTATGCAGCGTTCTTGAAGGTGGAGCAACGAACGAGGATTGAGGCCTTACACCGAAGCTGGGGCTCATTGGTTGGGCCTTATCTGTCGCAGTCATTAGTGCGCCGTACAAAGGAGGCAATAATTGGGCACTACATCTCCCATAAATCAAATATACGTGAATGAGGGGCGTGACATTATTGAAAATGAGGGAGTGTTTTTCCCGCCTAAGCACGAACTTTCCTAGCCTCTGCCTCTGATGAAGAGATTTGCTCGAAACGCGTCAGGCGAGGGGAAAGCTGCGGATTATACCGGCTTTGGATGTGATGCCATACCTCAAATAAAGGCTGGTAACCTGTTCGCTGACTCGTGTGCTGCTTATTGGGCTACCAATGTGTTGGAATCTGTGAGGCGGACGCCCTTCCGCCAAGTATGCACCACCCCAGGATTTCAAGGGGGCCACGAGAATGTATGCAGCGTTCTTGAAGGTGGGGCATCAAACGAGGATTGAGGCCTTACACCGAAGCTGGGGCTCATTGGTTGGGCCTTATCTGTCGCAGTCATTAGTGCGCCGTACAAAGGAGGCAATAATTGGGCACTACATCTCCCATAAATCAAATATACGTGAATGAGGGGCGTGACATTATTGAAAATGAGGGAGCGTTTTTCCCGCCTAAGCACGAACTTTCCTAGCCTCTGCCTCTGATGAAGAGATTTGCTCGAAACGCGTCAGGCGAGGGGAAAGCTGCAGATTATACCGGCTTTGGATGTGATGCCATACCTCAAATAAAGGCTGGTAACCTGTTCGCTGACTCGTGTGCTGCTTATTGGGCTACCAATGTGTTGGAATATATATATATATATATGTATATATATATCAAACGAACAACACCAACTTCACCTTTAGGCAACGTGAAGACAGGCCCGCCAACCAATCTTTGATAGTAGTGCATGTGGCATAACGCTTTTCGACTTCACACCTTCACACAAGTCTTATTCATATGCCAATCCAGGAGTGGGCAACAGCTTGGTATTTTTAAAGTCAAATACATCAACAGTGAAAAAGGACATGTGTTGCAGAGAGTTACATGAACACTGAAAAGAGACTCATAATGGAGATCGTCATCCAATGGATATCCCATAAAAGTTATTTTTCTTTTCAAATGAAATCAGGGAATATTTGACAATTGTGATGCACTGGTTATTCAGTTCTAATTGTATCTAAGTTTATCTTTTTTGCATCAATAGTTGTAGTCACTGATCATAGTTCATCATTCAGAGGACTCCAATAACCACCATGCATTGTTGTTATACATGTAAAACCATGTCCTTAATCAACACTGATTATTCTGATGTTGTTACCTTTAATTCACGCATATCACTCCAAACTTTCAAATCACCTTTATATATGTCTTATTCCTCTGTTATAGCTCCCATTTTGGAAAAAGGTTGGATGGGTTGCTCTGAGGAGTTATTTTCTTTATCTATAAGATTGCTTGACCCCCAAAGCCTGTGTTTTGACACCAAAACAAAGCATAGAGGTCCCATGGTTTCTGAAATATTACATCATCACTGCAACATATCTGCCATTTTTTAAATTGTTGTCCAGAAAACTGACATTTTAGACCTGCTGAGAGAAAAACTTTGAATATTCAAATAAGATGTGTGCTTTTACGGAAAAAGAGTGCCTGATATTGCAATAGTTTCCTTATGGAAAATGCTTAGGAATTGGTTAGGGTCACCAGTCTTTCATCAAGGTTCTAGGCCTAATCGGATGTACGTTGTTACAACGCATGCTTTTAACACGCATGCTGTAACAACGCGGTTTTTATAACGCATTCTTTTACAACGCATAATACAAAGGGGTGTTGGATAGTGAATATTTTAATCTACTATTCCAACACCAGTCCCCGTTGACACTAGGGAAGGTGTTGGATAATAAATTTAAAGTATTCCCTATCCTTGAGCGCCCCCCAGAGTCATGCGTTGTAATAGAATGCAATTTAAAAACCACGTTGTAATAGAACTGCGGGCTAAAAGTTGCGTTGTAAACGACGTTCCCCCGCCTAACCTGTTTCTTATGTCAAGTTAAAACAATGTAGGCCGAAATTTGTTTTGTCAGTGTAGGAAGTGCACCCAGGGCCTGGAAGTTAAATAACCAACACAAATCGGTACGGCAGCTATGGGTAGCTTACAAGTTATAGTGTTACTACCCCAAAACAGACATACAGAAGTCCAAATAGCGCATTCATAGAAATCCTGTCCAAGCGCAAAGGGAAGGGAAGGTCATCCTTACGGAAGATATAGCATCACACACATTATTATGTCATGCTTCATTAGCCGGAACCTCTCCCCACCCTGGTAGGGTGAAACCACCAGGGTAGATTTGACCTCCTGTTGGCCTCGACGCATAATGGATTTCTTAGTTTAAAAAACTACTGGATAAAGGCGGGATCTAGATCAGTGAATTAAAAATACTATATGGTTCCTGGGCAGTTTACCTTTATTAGTGATAACTATAGGTAAGATTAAAAACGAGTGGGACGGTTGTTGAGGGATATGGCTCACACCGTCTCTGTAGCTGGGTCAACTTGTTTCTGCCCACATTAGAAGCCCAAACGGGTCTGGGACATTCTTCAGGGTGAGTCATCCTTATCTACCTCCTAAAGGCCTCTATGCCTGTGTTTATTGAGGTGAGAAAAGAAAGGAAACTTAAAGAAAAACTGTAATATACTGAGGTGACTTGGACCTGAGGGACAACGAGCTATTAGCCTTTTGAGGAACAAGAAAGACAGATAATTTGTTTTTTTTGTATCGCCTACCATAATCATGGTTTTCAAAATGTAAATTGATGTGGGCATACAAGTGACACTGCACAGCACACCACTGCACTCAAAGCGCACGTGATATGTGACGAAACACATGCAAGGAAGACGCACATGCATGCACAATATTATAATAATGTCAATAATAATCAAGAAACTGATACACCCTCTTGGCTCGACCCCGGTTTTCAATCCATAGTGTGCTACACATTTTCGCCCTCTTCCAAAAATACACTGGTAACACGATCAACTGGGATAAATCTCTGGTTTATGTAGCTGCTGATCCTCCGAGCAGGTTGTCCGGCCAGATCGTCACTGAGGGTTTTCGTATTTGGGGATATATATCACCAAAGATGAAGGTGTGTTCCACTGTCAAAACCTGATCCCTCCGCTCCAGCGGTTCCGGGCCAATGTGCAACACTGGACATCTTTACCCCACTCTCCTGGGTGGAGCCGCTCTTTATAAAATAATGGCACTTCCCTGCTTTCTTTAAGCATTGCAGAATATGCCTTTCTTGGTATCTTCCCAATACTTTCTCTCTATTGACTCCGAGGTACGCTCCTTATTGTGGAATAATGGTACACCCAGAATCGCCCATGCCAAGCTCACAAAAAGCTGGTATGATGGGGACACAGCCTTGCCTGCCATTAAATAGTATTATTGGTCCTCGCAGCTGGTGGTACTCAACCACTGGATGTATCGACCCATCACGGACCCGGCGTACACAATGGACAGGTACAATATGTCTTTGGGTAACTTTCTTAGGGCTTTGTATGGTAGAAAAAAATATGCACCTAAGTACACCCCGACCACAGTCTCTTTATGGTGCGCGGCGACTACTTTGTTGCTATGGAAAGGCAGGATTACTAAGGCCACCCCGCTGCTTATGTCTATTCAACTAGGCATGCTCTTGGGGTTCCCAGGGTTAAACAAATGGGACTGAAGTGGTCTTTCAACGGTGGGAAACCTTTGGAATAAAGGGGGAGTTGTTCCGTTTAGTGAGCTACAACGGCAATACCATCTTCAAGCAGGGGAAACTTTCCGGTACCTTCAGGTGCGGAGTGTACTGCAAAAGGTGTTAACTAGATGCTCCGACCTGCCGGTTTCCTCACCATTAGAAGATAGATTATTGGATGATTACCTTCCAGATTGAGCAATTTCTCTGACATACCATAAGATTCTTAATAATATGTCGGTCTTGACGGGTAAAGTAAGGCGAAATGGAATGATGAGGTATGGGAGCTGGATGACGTAGAGTGGAGGGAAGCCTTGGCTTCACAACAGGAGATGGTGACCCGTTCTCATTTTAAGTTGATACAACTTAAACTGCTTCACAGGACACACTACACCAGTTTGACACTTTTTAAGATGGGTCTTTTGTCCTCTTCGAATTATCCCCGGAGTTGTGGACAGCTGAGCCCTTTCCTACACCAATGGTGGGACTGCCCTGACCTTCAGAGATACTGGGGAAGAAAAGGGCAAAGATCAGTGACAGAGTCCCTGTTTGATAATTTACTGAGCGCCTAAGCACACCAAAGGTTCAATATAAACTTTCTGTTCTAATACAGACATGTTGGCATTGCCATTGATTGTTCATTTTTGTTTTTTTACCTTTAGTGACATGAAAGTAAAAAATAGACCGATGAAATACTGGTACGGTAGCAACATTATATCTTCCCTATCTTCCCTATAATGCTGAAGATTATTTTGCAAGATGAATATTGATCTTTTTGGATCAAGATGGATTCGCAGCTATTCAAACTTACGTTTAATATTTATGCTTGGTAAGCAGAATACAGGCACAGTCAGCATTGTCCAACTAAAGTATTTTTTGCCAGTCTTTTCCTTATGCACGCGTCTCACCTCTTCCTGGGCTATCCGGAGGCTGAGAATGACGTCTGACGTCTGGTGCGTGCACTGGAGCGTGGCAGCTCTGGAGTGTGCCTGGGGTTTCTCTCCCACTGGGTGAGTGAGCAGGCAGCTGACGGCATGATTAATGTACTTCAGAGGAGACTTCTGCCTCCAAGCGACGAGTCCCCTTCACCCATTAGAGGCGGCCCCTTCACCCATTAGAGGCCCCTTCACCCATTAGGGGCCCCTTCACTCATTAGAGGCCCCCTCACCCATTAGAGGCCCGGATACAAGTCGAGATTTGGGGTGTTGGGGGGCAATGGAAGGAGGTGACTGTGGTTTCAGTGGTAGCAGGGGCGTTGTCAGTTCGTCTGAACCCCTTTAACATTGTAGTATCGTATATTATCCTAGAATTGTATATGACTGGAACAGTTCTTGGTTCAGGCCTGCGCCTCCAGTGAAGGGTCGGCCTCACTGGCCTGTAGCGACAGATCACTAAGGGGCTGGTTTTCAAGTAGTTTCTGGGCCGGTTTTATGGCCAGGTGCGCCGGTGTTGACATTGATTTCCCTGCTATACCTGCTAACATTGCCTACAGCAAACACATAAGCATACCCTGTCCCATACCTTGCAAAATACCGCGATACAGTGTGTCTTTACTCTCTCAAAACTGGCTTGAGATGTTAATGTGGGACCATTTCTTTTTCTTTTAGTGTAAGTTCTGTTTATTGACTATAAGACCAAACAACATAAGCCAAACAGTGAGGACTCATGTCCCTGTACGAAAGGCATCAAATACGCCCACCATCCATGGCACATGTTGCAACAACTACATAAA
This sequence comes from Lissotriton vulgaris, assembly GCF_964263255.1. Taxonomy (NCBI): domain Eukaryota; kingdom Metazoa; phylum Chordata; class Amphibia; order Caudata; family Salamandridae; genus Lissotriton; species Lissotriton vulgaris. Next base: position 559,440,143 of record NC_141687.1, read on the forward strand.
AACATACATATCAAGAGCTAACAAACTCCAGATGCTGTCAAAATCTTACACTTTGAGCTATACCATAGTAGAGGAGAGCAACACTCGCTTGTTCCATACATAACATTGTTGTATATAAGTTCCTCTAATCATCCATGGGGGCCCTCGCGGTAAGGAAGCAACAGAGAACTGTAATCAATCAAAGATTAGGAATGAAAGAAGGAAGAGAAAACCAAAAAGTACGTCATTTCGAAGTGGAGAGGGGAAAAAGGAGAATGCGCTGGGAGGAATGAGGCCTGCGGGTAGAAGCTGGGGGCCTCAGGAGGCAAAAGACCAGGACGTCGCGCTCAGATAAGTCGCTCGTGGAATCTGGTTTCTGGCCCCTGGAGTATGGCTCAAGTGAATCCTCAAACAACTGCAAGGCCCGAAGTCTGGGGGGAACCAACCGGGAATGCCTAGACATGGTGAAATAGTGTAGAGGCTGCCAGGTGCGGGTGTGTATCTGTGTGATTGATACGGGGTGGGACAATTTTTAAGCTATCTGCTTCGCTAGTGGGGGATTTTTTTTTTTTGCCACCTGGTTCACTAATGAGGGACACTTTTATTTCAGTGCCATGGTCTATTTTTCGTCCCATTCCGACCCTGCTCTAGTGCCCTTACAGAATTGCGAGAAAGCATCGCATTTTGAAAGCAAAGAAGACAATACATTCCTGCTAGGAAGGCATGGAGATGGCGTGAACCTTAAATTCAGGGGAAACAACCTTTACAACGCAACTTTTACAACGCACTACCATTACAACGAAACTTTTATAACGCAACATCCATTACAACGCATGCATTTACAACGCAACCATTACAACGCATGACACTACAACGCACACCACTACAACGCATGCCATTACAACGCAGTCATTACAACGCATACCATTACAACGCATAGCATTACAACTCATAGTACCCTTACACTATCCAACACTTACCCTACTGTTGCACCCCCTGGAGTTAGAATAGTAATTTTTACCCCTACACTATCCAACACTTACCCTACTGTTGCACCCCCTGGAGTTAGAATAGTAATTTTTACCCCTACACTTTCCAATACTTACCCTACTGTTGCACCCCCTGGAGTTAGAATAGTAATTGTAACCCCTATACTATCCAACACTTACCCTACTGTTGCACCCCCTGGAGTTAGAATAGTAATTTTACCCCTACACTATCCAATACTTACCTTACATGCAATGTAATGTTATGCGTTGTAATGGTATGCGTTGTAAATGTAGTATGCGTTGTAGTGGAATGCGTTGTAAAGGTAGTTTCAAATAATTCGTTGTAATGGCATGCGTTGTAATGGTATGCGTTGTAATGGATGTTGCGGTGTAAAAAAATGCGTTGTAAAGGTAGGCGTCGTAAAAGTATGCGTTGTAACGTCATACATCCTAAATTCAGATGGTTAATTTGAAAATGCAGACTGTTACTTTGAATATGAAAAGCCTTTCTCTTGGGTCTTATAAGTATTGTGTAAAATACAGTGCAAAGTGGAGACAAACGACCAGATTGTCAAGTTTTGCACTGGTGTCAGGCAATTATGCTCCAGTTTCCAAGTGAATTTTTCATCAAGTGACTGGTTTGGGAATTTGTTTTTGGAGTAGTCGGTTGGTTCAAGTCTGATGCTTTTTTTTGTACTGATTCTTAATGCATATGTTATGTTATGTTATGTTATAAAAGCTCTTCTATAGCGCACGGCTACTCACAAGAGTGTCCCGGCGCTTTGGCAAAGAGAGAAAGTCAGTACATAACACAGTGCTCTACACAGGTGGCAAAGATATTACTGGGTGAAAAGCCACGTCCTCAGCTCTTTTCGAAAGGCGAGCAAATTGGACAATGATCGCACAGCAATTGGGAGCTCGTTCCAGCAGCAAGGGGCCAGATAACGGAAAGAGCGGCCTCCAGTACGGGCTCGCTTGATTATAGGGACAATAGCTTTTGCATGTTGTGCAGACCTCAAGGTTCTCTTTGGAACATAAAAAGCCATCCGTTTCTGGAGATACTTAGGGCCGATGTGATGAAGGGCTTTAAAGGCCAGAGTTAAGATTTTAAAAGTGACTCTCTTGGCTATGGGGAGCCAGTGCAGTTTCTCAAGCAGCTCTGACGCACGTGCCCTTCGCGGCAGTCCAAAGATAGCTCTAGCGGCATATGTCACGCAGACTCTCCTAGCATCCGTGCAGAAATATTCTGGTGCTCCTGTAATTTAAGTGCTCTGCCACTGACATCTGCAAGAGGTTTTCGGTGTTGCCCCTAGCTTCTACTTTAGTAACCCTGGCACAGTGTCTGCTACCTGTGGCTTCAATGCTCGTGAATTAAACAGCAAGATCAGGAAGACAAACAGGATCTCACACCCCTGTATACTTTCAGTAATGCCCCTTCCTTGCCCTACTATCGGCAGCAATTAAGCATTTGTTGTGAGGCTAAGAAAAGTCAAGGGGTAACTGAGTGACATCCTCAGGGAGTCAAAATGTACATGATGTCACTATACTTCCTGCATTTTAGTGAATCGACGTTCATGTGATCTGCCACTAAAGTTGGTAACTAGGTGTTCTGGAAAAGTAAACACACTGGACCTGGTAGCATGGATGTCATTTAGAGGCACATAGGAGTAGAAGTTGCTACTTCTGGCTTAGCCCAAGGTATATAAAACACAAAAGGAGGAAGGAATGTGTCTTCCAGTGGTGGCACATGCTCAGTGAGTAAAAACGTACTGAGCACGTGCCACCACCGGAAGACACATTCCTACCTCCTTTTGTGTGTTATATGACTGTGACTGGGGAGGTCGGGGTAGGAATGTAACCTCTCCATCTTCTTGATGTGTGTTGGTTGGTCAAAGTATCCCTCACACTGCCGTGCCACCCCTGGTCTTACAGTTCTAGATGCCAGCAGGAAGAAGAGAAATTAAGCAGTGATGCAAGAGTCCTGTTTTAAGTCCAAGTACATTTTTATGAACATTTAGTTCCATCATTACAACTAGCACAGACATCAGTGCGGTCAGACAGTGTTTGAGAACCGTGACAAGGGAACAATACAAATAATCCCTTTACCTTCCCTTCCCTGAACAACCATTCTCCATATAAACCCTCCACAACCGTCTCGCATGTCCCAAAACTCGGTAACCTTTACATATAACAATAATAATAAACCTCCCTCCCCCAGGGGCAACAATTACGAGTTCATGAGTTTGTGACTGAGCGTTGCTGGATTGTGGAATACTAACTCTCCAGTTTGGAGTCATCTGAAATATTCAATGTTCTGGCCTCTTGGGTCAAGTGAGTTGTCTGTAGTCAGAGCTGATAGGCGGCCCCGTTATTTGGAGGAGTCTCTTCCTGTCCCCTTTACTGCGGAGGAGAGATTTTCCATGCCCAGGATCCACCATCATTTCCCCAGCCATTTCCACTCTGATGATGGTTGTCATTGCCCCAAGTTCCCTAAGATCCTCTTCTTGGCCGCCATTTACAGATGGGAGATAAGGCACCCTCGGTATCCATACAGTGGGGTTATTTTCAGTTTTAAATATGGGGCCCCTGAAGGGCTAAATGTGGCAGAAGGTTCAACGCTCTGATTTCATTGGCTGGGGTCTAAGGGTGCTTGATTCCACTTCCTCTACCCCTGGTATTTAGATGAACGGACGTCCATGTCTGGCAATATTGTTTGTGGCAGTTTATGTTCTTGAGAGGTGCTTCAGCGGAGCCAAGGTCGGCGGCAGAGCCAGTGACCATAGAAACGCTGACTCGCGCCAGCCCCACGTGGACACTGATTAAATATACCGCGTGCGCGGCTTTCGGTAGGAAATGAATAACAAACCCGGAGCGTGGGAAGTAAACTCTCACAGATCAGTTCCAGGTTCCTGAGCAGGGCAGAATAGATTTCACGATCCCACACAAACGCTCAATCAAACAAGGCAGAGCTGAAAGCTTACCGGAGAAAAATATGTCAGCTGCTAGGCCCGAGGCCATACGTCCCAGCAGTCTCATTTCGCGTTGGACTGGTGTTTTTTTCTGTGGAAAACTTCGCATGTCAGCATTTTTCTCTTGCTCGGGCCCTGCGTAAACTTCTAAGAAGGTTGCTCGATTGCTGCGAATGCGCCGGGAAGCTGTCTGACATAGGCCATTGTTTTCAGTAGCGTCTGTTGAATGTTTTCCGCTCAGTGGCATCAGGAATGGAGGCCTCTGGCTCATATAATCTCCGAGGATCTCAGAAAGTGGTCAAAAAGAGGGGTGCTCCTGATGGAGTCCAGACCCGCTATTATTCCAGGTAGTGTCATTTTAAGGATTTTGTGGGCCCGACAAAAAAAAAATTAAGGGGCCACTGTTTGGAACAGCTGTGAATGTTATTACCACTTATAACTAATTAAAGTCCTATGATGCCAGCTAATGTTGAATATTATCTTATGGGTTGAGATCCAGAAATACTTAAAAGTGAGCTGGAGAGAAAGCTCACTCTCACTTTCATGGTTAAGCACTGCGTGAGAGTGCACGTTTTCCATCTCTCTCTTCCTTCAGTGTTTCTTCCCCCTCGCACTCTTTGTTGCTCTGTACCTCGTGTGCTGCTCCCCGCCAAACTACCCCACCCACACTCTGTGCTGCTCTATCCCTCTTGTGCTTCTCCTTTTGCCCCTGTGTTGCTCACTACCTTATATGCTTCTCTTTCACTCTGGAGTTACTCTTCCCCTCACAAGCTGATTTTCCCTCAATTGCCCACTTAGCTTTTTTTCCCACCAGAGTTTTATATAGAGCAAACTTGACCCAAATGTATCAGGTATCAGATCACTTTACATGAGCACCAGTTGCTTTACATGAGGACACATTCATTTTTGTTAGGCACGGGTAGATTAGGGATTTGCACAGAATCACAGGATGCTGAGCGTTTTTGCAGAGACTCAAACGAGATTGCACACATTTGAGGTCGACGGTCCTGGCCGTTAGGCCACATCCTCTCCTCAACTTCATTTTAATTTTATTGCTTCCCCACCCACTTCTCAAATGCCATCCCACCCCACCCTGCAGTCCTTTATTTTTATATTGTAGGGTTTTGGAGAGCCAGAGAGCACACTCCTACTAGCCCCTCTACCGCACAAAAGCACATTTGTACCACTCCAGTTTAATTTTTATACATCCAGATCCGTCTTCTATTGGTAAATTAGAAAAATTACACCCATGCCATTTCGTAGGCATGTGCATGCATAGTGATGCAGCACTCTTGCATGATTATGCATGCACATGGTTGTGTGATGACACATAGAAGCATCTATGTCATCTTGCATGTGTTCGTCTACGAAATGACGTGCCCTCCAGTAGAGCCTGCTTCAATGGCTTTTTTTTCTTGCTGATGCTGTGCAGCATCATCAAAAGGCACTGCAAAACTGATAGGTTCCCAGTGGTGGCGGCTCTTGGCAACTGCCATCTTTGGCCACACATTTCAACATCTCTAATTCTGGGTGAGCCCCAGTGAAATGTGCTGGCTGTGTACTGGTCCAGTTTAGCAGCTTCTGCACATTGTGTGCTTTGCATTCAGAACAACAACCTGCAGGGTGCGTGGGAGCTCTCTTATTTTCAGTTCTATTTGGGTTCAAATCAAATGGCTCATTTAATGGGACATCAACAATCCCTTTGTTCGAGTCTCATCCTGGCTAGGACCTAGCTGGAGCTTAACACCTTGATATCTATGTCAGTGAGGAAGCACTTCCTAAGTGCATAAGAGATAGCACTTTCCAATAAGTATGTATTACTAACCCAAATAATCTTGTTAAAAACCTTTGTATAATGAAATATAGAAATAAAAGACAATAAGGATTTAAATGTGTGCCTTGTGGTTTGCATGCAGCTTCTTGATGCCTGACCTTAGCTCATTAAACTGTTCTACAAGGATTGTAACTTGTGACTTCCAGGTAACAAAAGGATGCCTGCAACAAAAGCTGTAACCCACGTTTCTATCTGCATAAAATACCAATATTTGACTTGTATGTTCCACGCCGTGCTTAGCAGCAGGCATATTAACCTGCTTTGCTAAATTATGATGAGCCAAAGATGTGACGAAACTGCACATAGATCTGTCCAGTAAGTGTGTTAACTTGTTTGGCACACAAAGAGTTCTGGAACAAATTCCTTAACCCTGTAAAAGCTATTAGAAATATTTTACCAGTTAAATAGGCAAAAATGATTTACTATTACATTTGTCCTTCTTGCCAATTTTAGGGCTGAGTTTAAAAAAGCCTAAATGCATAATTTGACAGTCAAACTCCACTCTTCACGGCACTGTCCCTCGTTATTCCACCCATTACCACTACCACCACGTAACCTCCGAGTTATGGAATCCTGGAGTAAATATTTTAAATGTTCCCCACTGATTTGATCAAATAGTTGTTTCTTCCTGAATGCCAATGAACTAAACCAGCCTGTACATGCATATGCCAACAACTGTGCAAAAGTGAAATGGCTGAGGTTTGCCCCATCTTCTGCCCCTCCACACTGTGATGTGCAGCAACAACCTCTCCCTAAACACTGACCAGATTAGTAGTTCCATCAATCACTCTTAAGCGTGGCTAGCTACTGTGTCTGATTACTTAAAATTGTCAGCCACCTCGTGGCTGAAACTGGGAACTATTCCTTAATATTTTGAGCAAGTAATTGCAAAGCCAGTAAGTCAGATCTTGGGAACCTATCAGTTTTGCAGTGCCTTTTGATGATGCTGCACAGCATCAGCAAGAAAAAAAAGCAATTGAAGCAGGCTCTACTGGAGGGCACGTCATTTCGTAGACGAACACATGCAAGATGACATAGATGCTTCGATGAGCCATCACACAACCATGTGCATGTATAATCAGGCAAGAGTGCTGCATCACTATGCATGCACATGTCTACGAAAAGACACAGGTGTAATTTTTTTAATTTTCCAATAGAAGACGGATCTGTATGTAAAAAAAAATGAAATTTCAGTGGTACAAATGTGCTTTTGTGCGGTAGAGGGGCTAGTAGGAGTGTGCTCTCTGGCTCTCCTAAACCCTACAATATGAAAATAAAGGACTGCAGGGTGGGGTGGGATGGCATTTGAGAAGTAGATGGGGAAGCAATAAAATAACAATAAAGTTGAGGAGAGGATGTGGCTTAACTGCCAGGATGGTCGACCTCAAATGTGGGCAATCTCGTTTGAGTCTCTGTAACAACGCTCCGCATCCTGTGATTCTGTGGAAATCACTTAATATCCCAGTGCCTAACAAAAATGAATGTGTCCTCATGTAAAGCAACTGGTGCTCATGTAAAGTGCTCTGATTCCTGATACATTTGGGTCAAGTTTGCTCTATATAAAACTCTGTGGGGGGAAAAAAGCTAAGTGGGGAATAGAGGGAACATTAGCTTGTGAGGGAAAGAGTAATTCCAGGGTGAAAGAGAAGCATATAAGGTAGTGAGCAACACAGGGGCAAAGGGAGAAGCACAAGAGGGATAGAGCAGCACAGATTGTGGGTGGGGTAGTTTTGCGGGGCGCAGCACATGAGGTACTGGGCAACAAAGAGTGCGAGTTGGAAGAAACTCTGAAGCAAGAGAGTTGGAAAACCTGCACTCGCATGCAGTGCTTAACCATGAAAGAAAAGAGTAGTGCACTAAAAGTGACCAGTGGAAGGATACAAGTCAGCCAATGAAAAGGATGGTGTTAGAAATTGAGGTTTCTGTTTGGCAGAGTATACATCCTGTCCAAGTAGGAGCCACAATCCTAGTCAGGGTTAGTCAGATACACAACCTTAATTAACCTGGGCTCACCCTCTGGTAGCTTTGCACAGAGCAATTAGGCTTAGCTTAAGAGGCAATGTGTAAAGTATATTTATCTAAGTAAAGCTTGACCAAAACGACAAACATCCATTAAGTCAAGATATTAATTTATAAAGATTAAAAATCAAAATAGTGCTTAGAAGTCAATAGTGCTACAAGGTTACTTGAGGTTGTGCTAGACCGGGGTAAATCCAAAGCTCAGGCCGACTATCATAGAGGGCAGGCCCACTACAGGACCCACCCAGGGCCTTCAGAAAAAGTACCTTGTACTTGCAAGCGTCACTATCGAGTACTGCCTGTGTTGGGTCCAAATCATGCGTTGATGGAGATGTGGCATGCACCCAGGTGGCTGCCTTAGAGGTTGCCAACCTCGTTGCCCTAGCTTCTTTGTGCTCTCCCAGGCAGTTTGATCACTTCCAGGAGGCAGAAAGGAAGACCTGGGCAGGAAGAAGGTAACGTAAGTAAAAACTTAGGCAAGTAAGAAGTATGACATATGTGCAGGCAAACCAGAATGAAACCATACAATTAAGTGTATCAAAATATCATGCGTAACAAATGTGTTGTTTTTTTTAATCACAAAAGATATATTTTATTATGTGAATTATCGCAAATCAGGCAATGATAAATAGTTTGCAGTATGAAACCAACATTTTGATTTATATAGTGTCCTATATTGCTCTGTGTATATAAAATAGTACACTTTAAATTATGCATTCATTTACATTCCTTTCCGTTTGCTCTTTGCCTGTAAAAATCCATATTAGAATCATTCATAAAACCATCAAATGATTAATAGAAGGGTCCACAAAGTGAATAGCTGAGATGAACAAGGAAGCTGGTGGTAGGTTGATACACTATGCGCGTTTTGGCTGGAATGCCTTCGTCAGGAGTCCGTCACAACATTCGCCAACAGAAAATGCATCATGAAACTTCGAAAAGTGTCTGGCTCAAGATGTTCTAACCAATAGGCTTGAAATCCTTTTAATGTATGTGTCAATCTACACACTGGTAGGATCCCGCTGTGTGAATGGTACTAGATATTTAGTTAATTTCTGCTGTCGGGTGCCTCGAATTATGCAATGTAGATGTAGGGAACTTTCAGACGAGTATCTCAACCTTTGCTTTCCTTGCCTGTGGTCAGAGTCACAGGAATTATGCCATTTTGCTGCGTTTTCTGTATAATTATGGATGTGATGCATGTGCCATATAACCCATCATCTGCTGCATAATCTGTTCTGCACCACAAAGACACTCCACTTGCTCCCACAGCAGGCTGTGTCTGCTTAGCTCATGCCCCTTTCCAAATGTTGATAGCCACTAACGTAGTGATTGGTTAATGAGTCCTCCTAACTGATGCTGCCCCAGTTGAGGGCATAAAGGGTGTGTGGGAAAAACAGAAACCTAGTTCTGGAAGAAGATCACACCTCCTCCCTCCCAGGAAGGATAGTTAAGTGACATATTAAGGCCTCTGAGCTTCAAATGCTGCACTGCCTCTGCTATCCATCAGGGCTGACTCCCAAAGGAGGAAACAGCTCTCCCCCACCCCAGGCACAGTTGGTCCCAGAAAAATAGTCAAGGAGATGTACACCCCGAGAAGGCTTACAACACCTCCAGGGTGGGCAGCCAAGTCTGTACACTGGAAGAAGGGTTCGGCCATTTTTAAATTTGGCAGAATAGAGGGTTCTGGGTAGAAAAGGTGACCTACTCCCCAGAATGTGATCATGTCTGGGGCAGATTAGCCGCTGGGACTAGCAGGCCATTGGCCACTTGCACCCAGACCCCTAACTTACCTACATCTCGGATTTAAGGGCTACCTCTGACACTAGAACCTATGTTCTGAACAGCCTGTATCAAAGAGGACAAAAGAAGGGACCCGTGTCTGCGACAACAGGACTTTCTCAAACCAAAAGAGGGATACTTTGCACTTGTGGCAATGCTCCTGGAACTTCCTGATCGAGGCTCATCATAGGATAACCCTCGGTTCCCCCAGACAGAGGGACCCCTGTGGAAGCCTGAAGCACCCTCAGACTTTCCTGGACTAGTGACACTAGTCCGTTGCAAACTACAGGTAAAACAACGATCCAGATCTGAAGAATCACTGGTCATAGGGCCCTCCGTGGGATCCCCCAAATCAAGATGGTCTAGTGGATTGTGCAAAATGTGGTCCTACTTTTCATGAAGTTACAGGCAGCTGCAGTGTTCCCACGGACCTCCGGACGTCGAAGTACCTTTTTCTAAGGATTACCACTGCCAAAGGCTTGTTGGTAACCAGTTCGGCAACAGACCTCTTCACTCGATGCTGCACATAGGAGGGAACTCCAGCTGACTTTCAACTGACGTTAGCAACCACCCCATTGTGTTTTGAATCTTGTTCCATGCAGCACCATGTACGCACCAAAATCAGCTCTCCTTTGGGTCCAGTTCAGCACAAGAGACAGCTAGGACAACTCTGCACCTAGGCTCCACAGGCCAGGTAAAATTGAGCTGACTGTCATACCCTGGTCCTGGGACCCGCATCACCTTTACCCTGCAAGGGTACCACGCAACTCGACCTGAAAGTGACCCATGGTTTTTACCACTGACCACAATGTTAAATTGTCACTGTATTGTTTTGCACTGATTTTATATTGCTTCTAAAATCTATAACTCTGGTTATATGTATGATATTCTGTTAATTTTGGTGTCTAAATTAAGATAAAAAGAAACTTTATTTATATAAATTGGTGTCAGATTTCTCCCAATTCGTGTCAATTACTCACGTCCATGATGGTACTCTGAAATGTTTTAACACATGTTCCTCAAATAAAGCCAGACTGCTCATTGCCACACTACCAGGACTGATATAAGGCGTTATTAGTGTGAATCCCAGGGTCATCTTTGGGGTTTGTGACAGTATTGAATAGTGAATCCTACTTAAATAAGTAAAAATCACCGTGAACAATAGCCACTTGTGCTATGTTGTTCCCAGGCATTTACTAAACATTTTTTATTGAAAATGACACACAATTACGTGACTTGACATAATAGTGTAGAGTTGGAAAATTCCCAAAATTATAACAATTACATCCACATAACATTAACTTTGCCCAGGCTTACTTATAACTGAAAATTCAAGTTAGACCAATTTGCTTTCCAATAATTGAACCAGTAGCACAGAATAGGAGGAGCACACAAATGTGCTTGCTTTCTGAGATTTTGTGCTTTAACTCCGTTAGCCTCATTCTGAGTGCAGTGGTAAATTTGGAATTGTGCACACTAAGGCCCCCATTAGGATGGCGGGCGGACTTTGCCCGCCCGCCATCCCATCGGAAAGAGGGACCGCGGCCTTGAGGGCGGGGGTCCCGATGTTGGCATTAGTATGCGCCCGCCACAGTGGCGGGCGCATCACTCATTTTTAACATTGTGGCGGGCGGTGATCCCTGCACTGCCCGCCACAATGTCAAAAATGCATGCATCCATTTGCATACACAAGGCGGCAGGCACTGCGCGGTGCCTGCTGCCTCGTGTATGCAAATGCTGGGGGGTACCACAGGTACCCCCGTGTGCACCCCCCACCCCGCCTTCACTCTGGGGGCCCGCAGGGGCCCCCAGAGTAAAGACCGCATGCCCGCCGCCACGGAAAGGCGTCAGATTGCGCCCATTATAATATGGCTGGCGGTGTCTGATAGACACCGCCACCATATTATTCTTTTTCCGCCCCGGCCGCAAGGCGACCGGGGCGGAAAAGCGGCGGACGGTCTTCTGTCCGCCTAGGTCCCCCTAACCATACTAATATGGCGGGGGGGGGGGAAACGAGTGTGGAGGTCGGGCGGATTGCCCCCGCCAGGCTGGCGGTGGCTACCGCCAGCCTGGCGGGGGCAATCCGCCTGACATCGTAATGGGCCCCTTAGTGTTTGTGCATAATTTCAAACTCTGAGTAGTGTGCAAATTGCCTATCCATCTAGAGGTTGTTGTCTACACAACTTCCTCCATGTTTTACCTTAAGGAATTTGTTTGGTCAAAAGAGGTGCAACTTGGTATACTATGCGTTAGTGCTAGTAAATAAGACTTATTACTGCTCAATGCCCTATGACAGTTATAAGTAAGCCTGGGCAAAGTTAAAATGATGTGGGTGTAGTTGTTGTAATTTTGGGAATTTTCCAAATCTACACCATTATGTCTAGTTACGGAATTGTGTGTCATTTTCAAGAAAAATTCGTACTTCATCGAAGCCAACATCATCCTAGACATCTCCCAATCTGGATCCCACAGCAACTACAGCACCGAGACCGCCCTCCTCACTGCCACTGACGACATCCGTGCCCTGCTCGACCAAGGGCCACTGGCAGCCCTCATCCACCTGGATCTATCAGGAACTTTTAACACCGTCTCCCATCACACACTAGCCACCAGACTCCACAATGCCAGCATCCGCGGAAGGTCCTTAAACTAGATAAGCTCATTCCTCACAGTCAGAGCACAGAGAGTCAGACTCCCACCCTACCTACCAGAACTCACAGAAACCAGATGAGGAGTACCCCAACAATCCTCCCTCAGCCCCACCCTCTTCAACATCTGCATGCCCCCCCTTGGTATCATCATCAAAAACCACAGACTGAACATCGTCTCCTATGCTGACACCCAGCTCATCCTCTCCCTCACCAAGCCACCCAACACCAGCAGGCACAACTTCCAAGAAGGGATGAAAGCCAGTCGCAACCTGGATGAAGAATAGCTGCCTGAAACTCAACTCAGAGAAAACAGAAGTTCTCCTCCTCGGCTCCATCCCCTCAGTTTAGGACAACACCTGGTGGCCCTCCGCCCTTGGAAACCCACCCACCCCGACTGGCCATGCACATAACCACAGCATTATACTGTACTCATCTCTCACTATCAATTGCCAGATCAGTACTGTCTCCTCAGCCTGCTTCAACACACTCTGCATATCCGTAGAACATTCAAATCCCCAAAAACTGTCACATGCCCTGATCACCAGCAGACTAGACTACAGCAACGCCCTCTACTCCAGAATCAACAAAAAACTCCTCCGCAAACTCCAATCTGCCCAAAACATCACACCCAGACTAATCCTCGACATCCCCAGGCACAACCAGGCACAACCACATCACCCAACACATCTGGATCTGCACTGGCTTCGTGTCGAAAGTAGGATCACTTTCAAGCTGTTCACGCACGCGTACAAGGCCCTCAACAACATTGGACCACAATACCTCAACAACAGTCTCTCCATCCATTCCCACAAAAGAAAACTCTGTTCAGCCAACCTCTACTTGGCCACCATCCCACGCTTATACAGGAACAGAGACGGTGGGAAGTCCTTCTCCTACATTACAGCCAAGACCTGGAACAACCTCTCCCTCCACCCCCGGCATAGTCCTACACTGCTCCAGTTCAGGAAGGACCTCAAGACCTGGCTCATTCAGATGACCCCCTCCCCCCCCCCACTCCAGTGCCTTGAGACCCTAATGGGTGAGTATTGTTCTATATAAACCCTTGATTGATTGATTGATTGACAAGTTTGGAATCTGGTGCAAAAACCACCCAGGATCACACCTTTCCCATGCAGTAACAGTGTTTACTCGGTGCAGTTTTTGCACCCGATTGGCCATTGCTCCTGGAATAGGCAGATTTAACAAAACCAGAGTAAACAGTCACAATAAATGATTAGATACCCTCATCATGAGTGCCAGAGGAACCTTCCTGGACAGCCATGCCTCATGGCCGAGTACCAATTTGCTTCCTGAATGCTGTAGAGCTGTCTAAGTTGCCCATGTTTATTGTTGTAGGAAAACAACAACCAATCTGGTTTAAATATGCAAATGGAATGTTGGGTGAAATAAATAAATGAAATAAGGGTAGGCCTAGAAACATGAGTTAATTCATGGCTTGAGCTCCTCGTGCTAAATTAAAATAAGCAATGGAAAAGCACTCAGGGATTACCTTTAATTTGACAACAGATGGCCAAGGTAGTGAATCAATAATATGTATTGGCAAACTATTAAAACAGCATTACACACACAGGCAGCAATCTTTTGATATTGTATGCACATTTTGTTAATGCTTGACCATTACGAGATGACCAATGCATTTAGATGTATATGTTGACCATCATGGAACTCAAAAGCATTTATTAAGAATAGCAAAAACATTGAAAATGGCCAACTGTGTCTGTGTGTGCGTGGCAGTTATCGCTGAATGGTTGATGGATATTATACAGTGGTCTACCTTTACAAGATAGCAATACATTTAGAAACAATGCATTGGAAGTCTTGCAATGGCAAGCTAATAAGTGGTAAGTCATTTAAAGATGGGCCTTCGCAGGCCCAGCAAAGTTTCGTGTAGTAATCCAGGGGGTACCACACTTTTTCACAGATCACCACCAATTAAAAAGGCTCCTTGAAGGTCCAGATGACCCCTTCATGGAAACAACGACTTCAGGACCCTCAACGATAGCCGATAGCCACTAACTTTGTGAGTCTTCAATGTATCATTATAGCATCAATGCATAAGCCTACATAGCAAATTCTTCAAGACACCTGATCCATTTTCCATCGGACATTCTCTTCCCTTCCGCGGAAATATGCTCATTGTCCTCGAAACCTTATGACTTTGTTCTCATTAGTCCATATCTGCTGATGCATGCATAGACTTGTTACAGACTCCCCAGCTATGCTGGGCACCAACCTGACACCAACCATAATACTTGCATATTCAGGTGCAATAATAATAGCTTTTGGATTACATATTTTATAACACTGTTTAAACAAATGTTTGATTGTTGGCAGTAAACTACAGCTTCTCACCTGTACTACAAGGTACACTAGATAGTTGGCAGTTCACTTGAACAGTTCCCAGTTGCATTTTACTCTGAACTAAATGCTCTCCAAAGCCAATTCATAGTTAACATAATCAAGCTTTATGACATGTTCTACGCCAGACCTCATTAAACTTGTACAACAACCATTAGCTACTAGACTACATCCAGCCCTTAGTTTCTCTGTTCACAGTTTACAAGTGTTGAATACTGCGACTCCTTCAGATTCGCCACTCTTTACACTAGTTAATGATCTTAAGCGACCAATGTCATCTTACTTGGCTCCCATGGGAGGGGAGCTCTCTTCCTCGTCACCATGCCTGTTACCTATCTTCAGGTGTGGATGGGATGGTTAGTGTTGAGGGTGGATTGGGGTAGGGTTTTAGATTTTGCTTTTCTTGTACTGTTTTTCATTATCCCCTGTTTATTTTATTTTGTTCATATCTGCTACACGTATCTTATCTGTCCAGGTGTCTTGTCTAGCATTACAGGTGATGTCATTTGCAGTGATTTCCATGAACAAATCTGCATATTCTTAAGTGCAATTGCTGGTCCTGTATCATCCTGTAGATGTAATATATATCCTTACATGGGTTCCACTGATACCGTAGACTGTTATTTAAAGGCAATATCATACTGTGATAATTAGTTTTTATGCCTGTGTACCATGCCTCTCCTCTTACACCCAATGCATTGTTATGATACTTCTTTACACAAAGGCATAAACAATATGCTATACACACACTTTGCAATCAACAAACTTCTTCACTTAAACATTACAACTTGTATATTGCATCTGCTAACTTGCACCTTACATCTACTACCTCATAGTGAGCCCAATACAGATATAGGAGGCACTTAATTAAGATCTACACCTTACACACGCACTACACACTTTTGGCTAACCAAGCTAGAACCGCTATGCCCAATTAGTTCAACACATATAACCGCTGTTACATACCCATGATGCCGCTGACTTCATCAAACCCAGTTGCCCATAATAATATCAAGATAGTGTCATTAAACGTCAAGGGATTAAATCATCCGGTTAAACGAAAGAGGATAATTGACTATCTTCACAAGCAGAAAGGGGATGTCTTCCTACACCAGGAGACGAAAATTGACTCAAAACAATTTAACTCACTTAGAAATAAATCCTTTAGTGACGATGCTGGTTCTGAAGCAATAGGAAAAAAGAATGGTGTCCTGACTTTATTGGCAAAGAAATCAAATATCGACTTAGTATCTAGCACATTGGACTCTAAAGGGAGGTGGGTTACAACAAAACTATTGAAAGATAAAACAGAATTTTATGTCACTAACATTTACGCCCCCAACAAAGATGAGCTAGAATTTTGGGATGACTTGAGTAAACAAGTCGACACAATACCAGATACTGCTTTGCACATACTAGCTGGGTACTTCAACCCATAGATCCGACGATTGACAGAGATTCATGCTGCCCTTTTCGCCCCAACAAATCTCACAAGGGCCTTATCAACCTTTGCACTCGCTTTAACCTGTTGGATACTTGGAGGCTACAAAACCCTACACCTTCTTTTCATCCCCACATAATTCGTATTCATGCATTGACTACCTCCTAATCTCTGGCAATGCCACAGCCAGAAACATAGATACTTCGAATGAACTGAGACTAATCTCAGATCATTCATGCATGAGCTTATCTATCTCAGATATGAAACCGTTCAGGAAGCACCAACTCTGGAGACTTAATAATGAAGTATTAGAAAATTAGTCCCACAGACAAACCATTGAGAATGCATTGCAAAGCCACCTTAGACTTAACAAAGAAGGTAACATATCTGACCTCATTCATTGGGAGGTCCTGAAGAGCACAATTAGAGGAGAGCTTATTAAAATAAGTACGTCTATGAATAAGGACTACAACAACGCCCTTGAGAGACTAGAAAGGAAATTGCCCTATTAGAACAGAAACATGTAATGTCAAGAGAGACCTCAGTTCTGAACGAAATAGTTAGAAAGAAATTCGAATACAACAAAATACTTAGTGACAGATCAGGAATCTGGATAAAAAAACAAAAAAGCCTCAAACTATGTGAGTCTCACAAAGCAGGAAAGAGTTTAGACTCGTACCTAAAATTTTAAATCCAGAAAAACACGATCAATAATGTAACTGACCCGGATAAAATAGTCTTTAAAGAGTTCTACAGCGCTCTGTATAGTAAGAATCAGGACCTGGATAACACCAAGATACAAGATTATCTAAAGGGCTGCACACTCCCATCACTCTTAGAGCAGGACAAAACCGAAATCAACAGACCGATCACCGCCTTAGAAATTGAAAGCTCCATCAAATCTCTTAAGTCTAGGAAGGCTCCAGGGCCTGATGGGTTTATTGCTCAATTCTACAAAACCTTCTCTACAACACTAATTCCCCACTTTTACAACTGTTTCAAATTTAATACCTCAGGTCAAATCTCCGGTACCCCGGCGGAGGCCATTATAGCAGTAATCCCCAAAGAAGGTAAGGACCCAACACTCCCTAAAAATTACAGACCGATACCCCTAATCAATTTAGACTGCAAAATTTGAGCTACAATTCTCGCCAAATGCCTTCAAAATTCCTTTATCAGCTCATCCCCCCTCTCAAGTAGGTTTTTTAAAAAACTGATAGTGACAATACCAGTATTTTTGCCCGTGTCTTAGAGAATGCCAAACTCACCGACACGCCAACAGTCGCTATTACTTTGGACGCTGAAAAGGCGTTTGATAAAGTGGACTGGGACCATCTGAAAGCGGCATTGGATAAATTCAACCTGGGTGAAGATTTTATAGGTATGATGATGACACTATATTTTAACCCATCGGCCATGGTTAGAGCGGGAGGATGCCTTTCATCCTCTTTCAAATTAGAGCAAGGAACCAGACAGGGATGCCCCCTCTCTCCTTCCCTATTTCTCCTTGCAATTGAGCCCTTTTTATTTCACCTCAAAATCAGCACCCAGATTTCAGGAATGCGTTTTGGAGATTGTACGGTTAAGATAACCGCCTACGCTGACGACGTATTAGTCGTATCAGAAAACGCGAAAACCGCCATCCCTTATGTCCTCGATAGAGACATTTTCTGCGGTATCCGGATACAAACTAAATAAAGATAAAACTGAGTTAAAACTCTTAAACAACCTTGGCAGGAATGAGATACTCGGTGACTCTGGCCTCCTGTGGCAGCCTAAATGCTTCAAATACCTAGAATTGGACTTCATTGGAGACCTGATCACCACCCTTCAAGTTAATGTAGACGCTCTTTATAAAAAAAATTCCACACTGCTAGATGGCTGGTCACCTAAGTTCCTCTCCTGGTGGGGAAGAGCTGAGACTTTAAAAATGATGATTGGTCCCCTTGCTAACTATTTAGCCAGCATGTTACCAATGACCTTTTCTAATGACTTTCTTAATAGAATATATAAGCTTTTTAATACGTTCCTCTGGCAAGGCAAGAAGCCCAGAATATCCATAAAAAAGCTCCAATTACCCAAAAAGAAAGGTGGTCTGGGCCTTCTGAACTTTAGGAACTACTAAACAGTATATCTTTGCAAACAAGGCGCCAACTGGCTAGTCTCTTACACTGACTATACCCCAGTTTGGATAGACATAGAAAGATCTATTATAAATAATATACCTCTGTCTGCTCTCCTCACCATGGGCATATCCCATCTTCTCCACTCAAAGTACATCCTGCTCAACACAAAGAGAGCTTTAATACGAATGGAACACCTCTCCATATTAAAAATCAATAAATCTAACCTGTCCTCTCTCTGGTACAACCCGAGCCTTAGGATTGATGGCGAGATGCTCCATTGGGAACATTGATCAGAAAAAGGCATAAACCAAGTAAAAAACCTTTTCACATAGAACCTGCCATTGCCTTTTTCTGCCCTCCAGGCCTGTTCCGGGTTAAAACTGATAGATTTCTTCAATGTCCTAAAACCAAAATCTCTCCTCTTGATCCGTTCAATCAAACCATCTGATCCTTCTCTAGTCTCAAGGCTAGCACAACTTCTAAAGTCAGGGCACACTGTTTCTAAAATATATAAGCTTCTTTCTCCCAAGCCACGCAAATCTCACCTGAAATGCGAAACAAAATGAGAATCTGAACTCAATTCCAGTAATATCACACTTGAATGGGAAAAATATATACCTCCCCATTCACTAACAAGATATCTCCAATACTATCACAAACCAAACTTAAGCTAATAAATAGAACATACTGGACACCCCAAAAAATTTACAAGCGCAAACTTCGCAAAAATCCGACTTGCTGGAATTGCAATTCTCACACTGGCAACTTTGCACACATGCTCTTCTACTGCCCTTCATTGAGAGGATATTGAACAAGATTTTTGAATGTATAAGTCAAACCTTCAACGTAACCCCTCAAAGGAAATTCTCTTATGTTATACTTGGTGCCTTAGATCTAAAGGATTGTAGATATGTATGATAGATTCTAGCTCGATCTCATGCTCATTTTATCTCGTAAAGTCATACTTTTTAAATGAAAAAATGGTCTCATTTAAAATCTGGCAGGAATGGTTATCTTTCTTCAGAGGAGTGGATAATGTTGTGCTACATTCCTCTCCCTGGCAGAACTCACATAGAAAATTGTGGAAGTCCCTTGATGCTTCATCCTTCTCATATGACCCTCCTTGAGCCTTGACTTGTACCATCTATTCAATTGAAAGCGTGTTGTAGCAACATCTTCAAGGATAATCCTATGTTGTATGGTATCCTTTACTGCCTTCATGTCTACGGAAACACAATGATATATCTGCTCACTGCATTTGTACTTTACACTTTATTGTGCAGGTATGACCTCTCCCAGGCGTCCTGCGTATGTTCATTTAACCATATGTCACATTGACCTCACAGCCATACAGCTCGACACCTGAACAACTCATATTTTTCCTTATATTAGTTCCTTGTTTATTTATTTATTTATTTATTTATCTTATTATTATTTAATTTGTACTTCTTCGATCTCTCACCTTGGTTGCCACAATTCTTACCATTTTTGTGATTCTCTATGATTATCAGCGCCTACCGTTGTCACTGATGTGATTGTTTTATTTGTTTGTATTTTGTTTGCTCTTTTACAAACTAATAAAAATGAATTCAAATTTAAAAAAAGATGGGCACCAATTAAAGCCCTGCCCGTGCTGGGAAGCATTTCACTGCAAGCAGCACGGAAAGGGAGCGGCCTGATAGCAACTTGTGAGGATCTAACAGGCCCTCACAGAATTTTACCAAAGCCAAACAATTAAATATTCCAAAAAACATGAAAGCTGTGGATAATGGAAATTGCCTTGTCGCTAAAGTGAACTCTTTTTTTGGCAGATGTGCATAGCCAAATTGCTATTTCTTGCTGTCAGAAGAGCCAGTGGCTGACCAATTACCTCTTGCCATATGCATTGATGAGTAGAAGCAAAATATCAATGTCAACTTAACAGATCAAGAAAGCTAAAAGCACCTCTTATTATGTATGCATATGAAAGCTGCTCGTGGGACTGCAGCACTGATTGTGCCACCCACATGAGCAGTCTTTCAAAGGGTTCTCAGACCTGCCACTGCAGTGTCTGCGCGCAATTTTTACTGCCATGTCAACTTGGTAAGTGCACCCACTTGCCAAGCCCTAACCTTTCTTTTTATTGCATGCAAGTCACCCATAAGGTAGACCCAAAGTACCCCTATGGGCAGGGTGCAGTGTATGTGAAAGGTAGGACATGTCCTGGTGTGTGTGGCATATCCTGATAGTGAAATAAAGTGTATTTCGTTTTTCACTATTGAAAGGCTATCTGTCCCATAGAATAGAATGGGAGTATACTTATAACATCTTATAAGTATAACTACCCACTGGGACAAGATTGGAAGATGGAGTTTAGTATGCCTAAACTCAGAATATAAAAATGCATCTTCTAGTAAAGATGATTTTTATATTGTTTGTTAGAAAATACCACTTTTAGAAAGTGGGTCTTTTGTTGCTTAGCCACCCTGTGTGCCTCTGCTAGGTTGTGTCTGGCTTTGGAGTGATGGGGCTGGGGATGTGCATTCTCTTCAGACAGCCACTGCGGGGTCGAGGTGAGTCCTGCCTTTCCTGGATTAGTCAGGGCTGGGCTGAATGGAATTGGGCTGCATTAAGAGTAGTGGGAGGAGATTTCTTTGCACCTGAATGAGCCTGATCTGCTGTGGACAATGCTGTCTCCACCTCCTGCTGGGAAGCTGAGCCAGAGAGGACCAAACTGGTTTGGACTACGCTCAGACACGCTCTGCCATAGGGAACAAAGAGAAATGCTGTATTAATATTGGTCGCCCCATCGAGAGCAGCTCCCGAGGCAAACCGCTCATTGAAACCCGAGCGGACCAGGGATCCGCCTGGCCGTACGATTCGCCGGTTTTCTACAGCATTGGAGGAAGGCGACCCTGTCCAGAAGCTGCCGAGGTTGGACGTATAAACTATACGCCAACTAACCAGTCTTTCTGCAAACCACTGCAACCTCCAAGCTTAACCATGCCGGATAATCATTAAATACCACAGTCCCTGGCTGACTATTTACAAGACGTTTCCTTTGGTGCCGTACTCCTCTGAAAGGCAAATGATCAGGCGTAATTCTGGATTAATCCCTGCGCCTGCACAGAATCTCTGTTTTGACTGCACCAAAAAGGAAAGACTCCCATATAATGAACAAATCGCGCTGATGATAAAAAACAGATCTGCCCGTTGAAGATAATCGTACTTCACCCCACCAACTTGGTGTTATAATTGACTTTTTGTTCAGGCAAAATTATTTTACTTGTCCTGATGATGATCCCGTTGTAACTGAGCTGGGGATCGAAACGTCGACGACCGTAGAGTAATTCATACAGTTAATTCCCTGATATTATTGTTTGTATGAATGACTCCAGGATACACTGTCAATGTGAATTTAATTCAGTGACCTGCAAGCTCACTCTGTTTGCCTGATATTTTCTTTCACTTGCCCTCACTTTCTCACCTCTCTCCCTTCGCTTGGCACAGGATTGTGCCCTAATGTAACCCGTATGTTTTGGGTTATATGTTGTATTCTGAAATCCTATACTCATTGAACAAATAAACATTCCCTGGCCGGCTGGTCAAGGAATCCTGAACTATATAGAATTCCATTGTGATCTATATATATATCTGTTTCCCTCATTCTTGTAAGCTCAGGACCACTTGTTGTTTTGATAATGTATTAATATTGGGGCCCAGACCCCAGAATTTTAGGACTTGCTGGAGTCAAGGAACCTGCCAAGAAGAAGAGCTGGAAGAACTGCTAGAAGGAGTACTGCCCCATTGCTGTGTTGTTGCTTTGTTGGGTTTGCCTGCAGTTGCTGCTTCTGCCTTTGGGCAGTGAAATGACTGGACTGAACTTTCTTTACTTGCGCTGAGAATTTCTAAGGGCTTGAACTAAAGGTTGCCTCCTGTTCACGAAATCTCAGAGACAGCAAAGACTTCACTGACCTCTGGGTACGGTCCCTGAAACCGTGGGTTTCAGTTGCCACAGAGGGGCAAAGCAGCTGACACCATCACCGACATCTCTGCGGGATGTATGTCCGGAATGTACCGCAGAGGGCACCGCTGCACATTGCACTGCAACCCGGGTCTCACGACAACGGCCGCCACCGAGCTGCTGCTTGCCGTGATACCTTTGGTCACTGCACTCCGCATCGCCTTGCTTCATGCTACCTGCTGACTGTGACACCCGTGACCGCACAGTGGTTTGGGGGTACCGTTGTAAGTTACACGACGCACCGCCACGTCCCACACCGTAGTCTTGACCGACCAACGCCAGCTTCCCTCAACCAGCACTGTTGCGTGCACCGTGACCTGTCAGCACTGCAATGAGCACTGTCTCACTCCGCACCGCATCCTGGGTTTCACCAACACCACTGGACGACCGTCACCGAGCCGTTGCCTGCATGCCGCACCGCTACGCTTCACACCGCGATGGTTGCCATGAACTGGCAACACCGACGCGTCATTGGAAACCAAACGTACTGTTTATGAGTCTACGTACACTAATGCCGGTCTGCACCAACGTGATTGGCCAGAACTGTTGGATTCCGTTGTTTTCAGCACCGCACTGCCTCTGAAATAAGCCTGACTGCTCGTGCTAAGCTACCAAGGGGATGAGCAGGGCTTATTTTAAGAGTGTATCCCCCTTATCCTGACCAGAAGGAAGGGCCCCTATTTGGACAAAGGTGCAAACCATTGCCAACTAGAGACCCCCATTTCTAACAGTTGCTAATAACTTTGGCACCATTTGGTGAATCTCCATGATACATTCCCAAAAAAGTGCTACTGTTTGACTAGTTTGCTCATGGAAAGTTTCTGGGTGACGCTTCAACCGGGAACTGGGAAAAATGGGGTCCCAACATGTATTTTCCCCATTCATTTTTCCATAGGAGCTTTAGACAAAGCTACAGCCCAAACCGCTGAATGGATTTACACTATATTTGGCAGAAATCTATATCTTAGTCCAAAAAGAGTGCTTTTTGTGATTTGGTTTAAATCTGTTTAGTAGTTTTTGAGCAATTGATGGTCAAAAACATTGTATACTTCACATCACGAAGGATCCCCGTACCTGACAGATGGCGCAACTCGGACGTAAGTCTTAAAAAGAAGGTGAAAAAAAGACATAGGGGAAAGGTAGCGTTACTCAGACCATCCTAAGACTGGTGGTGAGGTAAAAAAACATGTTTTTTATATTTTACCACAAATTTGCGGAGGATTTTTTCAACCCACCCTCAACCTCCCTGTCCAATGGGGTGATCCAGGGCCCAGGTCAAAGTGCATTGTGGGGGGAGTGGTGTGTGGCCTCCCTCCCCAAACTTCGGGGAGGCACCGGGTCCCCTACCCTGGGGGCCAAAATGTATAAAAAGGGGGAAAGGGGTCACGTGGCCCTCCTCCCAAACCTCTAAAAGCCTAGGAGACCCCCATCCTTCCTGGGCCGGAATGTATACAAAAAGGAGAGGGGGGCTGTGTGGCACTTTCCCATCCACCTTTAATTTACAGAGGTCCTGGAGAATGGGGTCTCCTGAGCCTAATAAGGCTTGGGAGGCACACAACCTCCCTCTCCTTCATAATAATATGCAACCTAAGGGGATGGGGTCCTCGGGCCTATTAATGATCAAAGAGAGGGGCTGGGTGCCCCAGACCCTTTAACATATACAGTTTCGCCCCAAGGGATTGTATCCCTGGGGCCTCTATTGGCTTGAGGAGGAGAGCCATGCGACCCTCTCCCCTAAAGGCCCCTGGTAATGGGTTATCTGGGACCCCTTCTGGCTCGGGGAGGTAGACCATGCGCCCCCTTCCCTGTTCCTTGTTACAAATATGGTTTGGTCCCTGGTTGATGGGGACTTGTGGGTAACTATAACTTGTACCCTCCTCTCCCTCCTCTCGCCATGCACTCCTAATTACTCCACATTTTACATCACCCATGAGATCTTCTAAGACATCATTGATAATATCACTGCAACATTTTCAATTAAATTATTGATGAAAAACTGTGCATGGCAAGGGCACGAGTTATAGTTAACTTAGGACTTAAGTTTTAGTTACCAGTGCTAATTGTAACTAATAAATTTCATTTGTATTGTACGTATAAAATGTTATGTTGTCACTGAAATTCTCACCTTATTGTAACATTACATTAACATCCCAGATCCCCCTTTACTGTGTCCTCAGGACATGTACACAGCGTGTCCTCAAATGATCTCCGGTCTTACAAGTGGTTTACAGCGTTTAGTTAAGTCATATGCCACTCAAGTCTTGGGTTACTTTATCTGTCAATGCACAGATTTCAAAGTTTAATTTTGTGGGTAAGAGAGAGCACAAAGGTTCAAAGAAGTACTTTCAAAATTGAGATGCCTGATGGCACTAAAAAAGTCGCGTCTGTCAAACACCTGGTACGTCCCACTGTCCCACTTCCTTTGGCCCCGGATGCTCTGTGTGTTTGCTGTTGGCATCAGCAGTGCGGGTCATTTCTTCTTCCTCGGCTACAGGCAGTGGTTCCCTCTCCTCCTCTGCGAGCCCACAGCACAGGTGGCCCTCGCGCCATGTCCTTTTGACCACCCCAGAACTAATGGTGCTCATTAGCTCTCAATCACAGCCAAGCAATAGGGCTGCTGCTCATTACGGGTCTCTCACAGAGTCCGTGTATCCTCAGCGCGGGCCGACGCTGCCGTCGGTGCCAGGCAATTACTGGACACACTTTTTATTTATTTTACTTTTATTAGAACTCTGTCACTGCATGAAGCAGTACTCTTTGTTTTTTACACACATGGCCTCATTACAAGCCTCGTGGAGCGGTGTCACCGCAGGGGATACGTCTCGGGTGATCCTATGTGGTCTGGTGTTTCCAGACCAAGGATACCAGATCTGAAAATACCAGGCCCGGTAATCTGGAAACACCGTGCTCGGTTTCACCATATGTGGATCCGCACCTAGGGAAACCACGGACCGGGACTGTGGGCGGAGGTTCGGCAGCACCATGGGGTAATAGACAAGGCTACCTCGGCTATTGCTCTGCCTCTCACGCGCCCTCCGCCTACATTCTGACCAAAGCAATACTCCCTCTGTAATTTGCCCCCCCTACGAAGCAGGTTTTAACTGGCAATGGAAATAGCCTTTTATTTAGGCGCGAAAGGGGAATTTTCACGTGGAAAAGGACCCGTTTTTCTCGGGTCTGCATGTCTTGACTTATTTTCGGTGGATAAACTTAGAGTATCCATTATTTGATGTGGGTATAAGGTACCTTCAGTATCCCCCACCAAATAACGGGGAATGAGACCCTTTGTTAGTAATCCAGGTTGTTAGCCTGTTTCTAAACACTCCTAAAATTGGCATATCGGAATATTAAGGCACAGGGAGAACATATACCTGAATATGAGTAGAACATGTCGAATGCAACAATTATTGCATATGATAAAAATCCCAACATTGAGGTGTTCATAATTTATCGGATACGATAATTATCCTATTATACTATTCTGAGTTTTTGGGAATAAAAATATTACATTTAGTGCTTACTGCACTAAAATCTGCACGTCCCAGTAAACACAGAACCACTTCCCATTATTAAGTTCTGGCTGGTTTGAAATGACGAAATCTAAAGAAGGGTGTGAGCTTCATCATACCTGGTAATTACTCGGTGCAATAAACACCACACCTCTTGTAATTACAATAGTTGCCTGGTCGTTTAATCGGTCACTTGTAAGCAGGCCTCATGAAGCCCAGGGCAACAGCTCGGGCCTTCCAGAAAAGCCAACTTAGTCACTCAACAATACCGTCTCCTTGTGACCTAGATCGACAGTATTGCACTGTAAAAGGTTTGAGGAAGACATTGTTTACAACTCAACCTGCTTCAATGCCTAACCTATTTAATTGCCTTGTTTCATCACTTTTTGTAAATTCATGCCTCTGAACCCCCCTTTCCTTCCTGCTATTACAGTCTCCCTCTGTCTGTATAACCATCTTATGCTCACTACATCTTCTCTTTCTCCGGTTCTCATTTCACTTAATAGATCAAATTTATATTGCCTATCAAACTCAAAAGTCACAAGTAGAGATCATTCCCTTACAGTCCGACCTCTTCTTGTCACAGATGAATTGGATTAAACATGTCTGGGTTGTGGTCCATATCCATTCCGGGTTATGTCACCCCGGTTCCACATACCTAATCCAGAATATACCATTGACACCGCCATTTTGTAATGTCCACACTCTATTCTATGACTTCATTTCATGTTGAGGGGAGCCGACCTGTTTCCCAATCTACACTATTTTATGAGAGTGCATACTTTGCTCCAGCCGTTGCGTAGTGGGAAATCAACACCCTAGTTCCCAAAACATTCCATGTGGGTAGTTTTGTAATGTATGCCTGTGCTGAACCGTGGTAATTCCGACTTTTAAACTGATAAACTCTGGAACTTTCCATGTGTCTGTGCTGATGGAGGGTAAGTGCTTGGAGGGAACTAACCAGTTCCCCCTGAACCAAAGCTGTATTCTAACATTTCTTGATATTCATTCACACCATTGAGCTTTCCAGAGTTTGCTTCAATTTGCTTGAGTTTAGTCCCCAAACAGCTGTTGCCCTTCCTCAAGGTCTAGTACTGAAAGGGATTCCTTTGAGGCAAATAATGCCCCAGCCTCTTCCCTGAGTTGCATCATTGCATCGCATAGAGCATGCAGCGAGCCTCCGGTGCGATCAGTGATGAGCCACTGATGTGTGTGCTTGTTTTGTTGACTGACCTGTGCTGTAAATGGCCAGCTATGACAATAATACACTAGTTTGATCTAAACCAGCTTAGGATGTAGTCAGGTAAGTCCCAGACCACGTTTGCCACAAAAGGGACCCTCTGATATGTAATTACAATAAAATACTGATTTGGGCTTGTACTGCAAAGTAATTTGTTAAATAATTTATGTTGTACGGAGACCAGTTTGAACTCTATGTTGATATTAAACAGAAATTTGTGTTCCTATTATCACAGCTGATGGAACGGTATAGAAAAGTTACTATCTTTAATACAGCTACAGCTCTCATACAAAGAGCTACGTTAACAAGCATACATATGGCATGGTTTTTGGTGACTCCAGCCGGGCCCTCTGGATCCGCCCCCAGATATTGCTTGATTCCAATAAGGGTGCCTATACCCTGTCTGGCTCCAGTCCAGCTGGATGATGAACCTATCCCTATTTTCAACTTTGAGTCAGTGTCGCTCGATATCGACCTGGAGCTTTCCAGACCGTACCAACCGCTGGATTGCCACATTTGGTGAGGCTCATCAACCCTGAGGGGTGCGATGAGGAAAAAGGGTATGGTCCTTTTGAGCACGACCCTATCCTGGAAAAAAACTGGCATGAGGAGCTGGGTGATGGCAGCAGACATGACATCTCCCCAGACTTTGGTATGCTTTCCCTTCTGGAAGTCATTGATATACAACTGTCTGCGGTTGAGGTCAAGACAAACGTCTTGGTAGAGATGCTTCTGATGCTCTGCAGAACCTGTGCTGCCTTTTAATGAGTTCCTTACTGATGATCTTTTGGCGGCCAAGGCTTAGCCGTTCATGGTGACTCCTGTGTACTACAGTGTTACCCGTTGCCACTGTCCCACCCCAGGAGACCCAGTCTTTCTCTCCCAGTATCTTTTCCCTGAGAGCCTGGTGGTACAGGCCTCAACAGCCAAAGTTAACCTGAATGCACTCTCTACCATTGCACCGAATAGGAAAAGAGGCTGGATAATTTTGGGAAGCACATTTTCTCTTATGCCAGCTTGGCTTTGCAGTTGCTGAACACTGCATGCCTCTTGGGCTGATACTTCTATGCATTATGGGACTTGGTTATGCAGCTGCTCCCCATGCTCCCTGAAGAGAGCAGCACCATCCTGAACCAAGCCTTAGTGGATGGCCGGGACGCAGCGAAGTTCACCTTCAGGTGTGGGATGGACAACACAGACACTCTAGGCAGGGCCAGGGCCTCCACAGTGAGGCTGGATCGCCACACTTGGTTGCGGTCCAATGAGTTTTCTGGGGATGTGTAATTATCCCTGATTGACATGCCATTCCATGGCTCCCGCTTGTTTGGAACAAAGCTGACTCAGTGCATGAGCGTGTTTGGAAAAGCCAAACATCCATCAGGTACCTGATCCTTTCACTGGCTTCCGTATCACAGCTACAGTCGTGGACGGAGTCACAGATCCCAAAAAGGACACAGAATGCACGCCCAGTGCCCCATCCAGTCCCCCGCCCCTATGGCTGCCCAAGCCTCCAAACCTCTGTAGCAATCCCTATGCCCAACACAGTCATTCTCTTGGTGTCAGGATCCAGCATCACTTGCCCCAACGCAGTAATGTAACCACCGACAAGTGGGTACTCCAAATTGGATAGAGGGTTTATGCTCTTTCATTTGTGGAATCCCCTCCTCCTGCAAGCCCACAGACATTTCCTGTGCTTCACGGTGGGCCACGAGTATTCCCATTTCACTGTGCTCCCCTTTGGCCTCACCAAGGGTTTTCTGAATGTAATGGTAACTTATCTTTGGATGTCATGGGTTCCAGTCTTCCACTGCCTCGATGGCTGGCTGTTGAAGGCAGGCTCACCCCAGGCAGTTGACACCCAC
Source organism: Lissotriton vulgaris (assembly GCF_964263255.1). NCBI lineage: Eukaryota > Metazoa > Chordata > Amphibia > Caudata > Salamandridae > Lissotriton > Lissotriton vulgaris. Next base: position 559,468,926 of record NC_141687.1, read on the forward strand.
CTCCAGACGACAACGAACCTCCTACTTTCACTTGGGTTCATGATCAACATGGCTAAGCTACATATGATTTGTCCCATATGCTCCGTTTCATTGAAATTATGCTGAAGTTCTGCGCCTTCCCTCAAGAGCAGAGAGTCCAGGACATTTGGGCTATGATCCCAATGTTTCAACCTCTTGCCTGGATTTCGGTGAGACTGACCATGAGCCTGCTGAGCCTGATGGCATTCTACATTGTGCTGATGAAGTGGGACCTCAAGTCCCAGTGGGCTCAGAATCAGGGGATAATCTCTCACCTGGTACAGATTTCTACAGAGACTGCAAAAGATTGTTAGTGGTGCATACTTAACCGTGATTGGCCCAATGTCAGACTTCTCACCCTTCTCCACCTAGAACTGACAGTGTTGACCGATGCATTACTTCTAGGTTGGGGCGGCCACTAGAGAGAGCTGGAGATCAGAGAAATCTGGTCTCTTGTAGAGTCCTAGCACCACATAAACCTTTTGGACCTCAGGGCGATTTGTTTGGCATTGAAAGCCTTCCTCCCATCCATTATAGAATGGTTGATTCAGGTGTTCACTGACAACACCACCACCATATAGTATTGCAATAAGCAGGGTGGCATGGGGTCATTAAAACTGTGCCTGGATGCCTGGCACCTCTAGACTTGGCTGTAGTAACATGATTTCTTACTGGTTGTGCAGCACCTGGCTGCATCTCTGAACGCCAGGGCGGACAACCTTAATCACCAATGCCTTTCACATCACAAATGATGTCTCCATCCGGAAGTGGGGCAAGGTGTCTACAGAGAATGGGGAAACCCTGGCTTGATCTATTCACCACTTCCAAGAATACGCAATGGCTGTACTGGTAGCCTGTTGGAGTTTCTACAGTGGTTTGCGCTAGCAGATGCATTCCATTTACCCAGGACTCCTGTACGTCTACCCACCAATTCCGCTCCTGCCCCAGTTTTCAAGAAGGTCAGGACTGACTGGGCCCAAGTCATCCTGGTGGCTCCAGACTGGGCAAGGAGAGATTGATATTCTAAACTCCTGAACATGAGCATCTGTTTTCCGATCAAGCTGACCTTTCGGGAGGACCTTCTGACACAGCAAGAGGGAAGAGTTTTAATCTACACCTCAACCTATGCACAATTCACCTTCATGCATGAAGATTAAACGGTGATAGTTAAATGCCTTTGATCTGCCTTCCGAGATCTATTACATCATCTTGGCAGCAGGCATCCCTTGAACAAACTGTATATGCCTGCTGTTGTGACAAAGTTGTGACTTGGTGCTCCTTTCGCCAAGTTGACCCGTTCTCAGCCTGCTTCTCGGAGGTCTTACAGTTTGTGTTGTTTTAGCGTAGCAAGGCCTTGTCCTGGGCACTCTGAAAGTTTCCTTTCAGCCTTAAAAGCTTTTTTGGTGATTGCCGGATCAGCTCTAAATGTTTCAGTCACATGTTGTGACTCGTTTTCGTAAGGACTTTTAACATTTGTTCCCACCTACCTCTTTCATCATGCCCCAATGGAACCTTAATTTGGTCCTAACATTTCTCATGAGTTCACCATTCCAGCCCCTACATACCTGTCCACTCAGACTCCTCACCCCAAGATGCCTTTCTTGGTGGCTATTACATTGGCTAGGAGTGTCAGCAAGTTTCAAGCGCTGTCAGTTAACCTTCTATGCATCAGCTTCTACCCAGACAAACTTTTACTTTGGGCCTCTTTACTGTGAAGGTGGTTCCTTCCTTTCATATCAGCCAGATCATTGGTCTGCCAACATTTTTCGCTCTGCCTCATCCTTCTAAAGAGGTTGAGAGACTCCACCACCTGGACAGGAACAGAGCTCTTTATTTCTACATCGATCTCACAAAAGAACATCAGGTGGACGATCAGCTCTTCATGGTAGAAAAGCCACTACTCAATACAGCAGGATTGATTAGTTATGGTGGCAAGGCAACAATCATGGGCTTTCTGTTTAATATGAAATGTTGTGGCAAAGGCAGTAGACCGGAAATATTATAAAATACATATGTTAACTTCAATCTATTTAATGTTGGATTGAAATTACTTTGTATGAAAGCCTGCAGGGAAGGTATTTATTACATGGAATAGCATAGATTACTGTAGTAGGCAAGGGTATGGTGGCTATTGAAGAATTGCTCTTTGAGAATCCAACTTGCTTAGCACACTGTAATTTTGTGTACCTTTCTAATTTTATTACTGCGCCTGATGGTTGCCTTCTGGGAAAGCTTTTGCTCAAAACAGCAGGCCTGATTTGGTTATGGTAACAGGCCACAGGGCTGATTTGTGCAATGCGTAGAGGTATGTCAAGTGTTAAAGGTCCGATCGGCTTACTTTGAAAAGTTATGAAAAAGGTAGTAGGCTTTTTTTATTTATTGTGAAAAGCATGTGTTAAAGCCAGTGGTCCTTTAACAGTAGGGTTATCATCAGTAACGCTGCGCGTAGTTCGTGGAGTTTTGCTGCACAGAACTCCGCAAAGTTACAAAAAAACTCCACGAAGTTCCGCAAGTGGCAGACTGCAGTGCAAACTTCAGTTTGTGCTGGTATTCCTGCAACTCGGGTAGAAATTCTACCCGAGCGGCAGCTCACGCTCGCAAACTTATCATTCGCGATCGCAAACTTACCGTTCATGATCGTGTGTGGGGAAAAAACGCCGCTGCACATCGCGAAACTGAGTTTTGTGCACTAAGCGAGCTCCACGGAGTGCGGAGTGCTGAAAACTCCGCCAACTCCGTGAACGGAGCGAAGTTCAATGCCCAGCCTTAATCATCAGGCTATGGAAAGGTATTTTGTTACATATAATCTCACAGTGTTGGCCACTCACTCCGACAATCCCTATGGGTTTTCACTTTGTCGATTGTTGTTAGAGCCTATGGTGAAGAGTTGTATATTGTTTTTACATATTTGTAAAACTTTAATGGTATGTGTGATGGTTGCCTAATATTGTATGTTCTATCAAGAAGGACCAGTACCATGTATGTATTTAAAAGGTGAAAAGACTCAGAGTTGTACGTTTTCCGAAGAGAAGGAACCGCTTGGGTTTTTCATGAAGCCCTCACCCACTGACCTAGTCGGTGGCATGCTTCATCATCGGGCCCACCACAGTGACACCGAATGTGTCCCGGGTGTGCTGCGACGCCAGATGTTACTGCGGAGCTGGTATTCTTGCTGAGTGTGCAGTGAAAAGGTGAAGGAAGTGAAAGTTAAAATGCCATACAGGAAGTCCCTGTACCCGAGGGATCAATTAAATTTAATTTCTGGGCCCCTGTTAGCGGTTAAAAGGCAAGCGGATGCGGTGGAGTTAAATTATGAACTCCTGCATCCTGTGTGGTCGACATGTTTCAGCCAGGCCTTTTTATTAAAACTGGCTTTCCTCAGGACCAAATGATATGTGAAGAAGTGCAATTTAAATTATGAAACTAAATTATAGTGATTGTGTTAAATGATAACAATGTGTTACACGCCCTAAAGTGCGTATATATGTTAGAGGGGGATTCCCTCTGGTATTGCTACACAAAACATGAAAGACAAGGACAAACGTACAGGGGAGAGTCATATTTAGTCTTTAAGACAAATGTTTAGAACATTCAATGCAATCATGCCGACTTATTAGGTGGGTGTCCGAAAAGTAGACGGCAGCGATGTGGCAGGAAAATATGCCAAAAGGGGCGTGACAATTTTACGCTGAAATTGTTCGGAAGTGGTGGTGGGCTAAAACAGCGATATGATAACCAAGTGAGACACAAGTTGGTGAAACATTTTATCCTCACATAGGCTTTTTCTGTTGAAGCCTTCTTGGGTCACCTGGCAGAGATAGAGACCCTAGAGAAAATGTACAGTTACAAAACAACCTGCAAGGGAAGAAGGTTGGTGTGGCTTACCCCTGTTTTGGAGCTTGATTAGATGTGGTCTTACTCACGGTAATGCCGGTCTAGATCCTCCTTGGAACCTACGTCCTCTGCGGTGCCCGGTACAGAGGTAATGGGCCTTGGACGGTGGTTATATAGGTTGTGGTTTGACCGGATTGGTTGTACCTGTATTGTAGTAGAGATAGAGGAGGGTGCATGCTTGCTCTTTCGCTGAGTCATACGCCGCTTGTCACGCATGGTTGTGGAGTTAGTGGGTGTTTCACAATGCGCATGTGTGCCAAAGTGGTAGTGGCCGAGCATGCGCAGTGCTTATCCCTTGAGTCAGGTACATGAGGAGTCCACGTTGGGGGATTGCCTCACGGGATCATGGTTTATAAAAATTAAAAATTAAAAAAAAATTGGGGTTAAAGGAATTACAATTAGAGCGCAATGAGTTGACTGGGAACACTATTGTTGAGGGAAAAGTCAGAGCCCATGGTTAGGGATTAATGGTTTAAAGAGTTCCAAGGTATGGAATCGTTCAAGCCATGGGTATGGGTAGAAAGACAGTATATCCAGCGTTGTTCTTTGCTGAGCAGGTCCCTTTCGTTTCTGTCTGTCAACTTGAACTGTTCAATCACAGTCCAGTTGAAATCATTAGGAGCATGGTTATGTGTGAGGAAATGGTCAGTAAATTTGCTCACATTCTTGCCACATCTGATGGTGCTTCTGTGTTCGGTCATTCTCGTTTTCACTTTGCGGGTGGTCATGCCCACGTATCTAAGACCACACACGCATGTGATTAAGTATACGAGGTTGGCAGAGTTACAGTTTGTGAACTGCCTAATATTGTACTCTTGAATAGACCTGCTTTAGGTATGTTGTCTAGCCAATTGTAAAAGCTATAAGCCTTATCGGTTCATTGGGACAAGTTATGTTAGGTTCCTTGGCTGTGATCTGTTGATAATGAAAAGTTATGAAAAAGCAAGCATGCCTTACTTTTGTACTGTGAAAAGCATGCACTGGAGGCACTAGACTGTTAAGGATGGATTGGTATTACACTGTGCTAAAGCCTGCATAGAGGTATTTTGTTACACAAAATATTGCACATTACTGCACTAGGCAAGGGATTTGGAGTTTGTGATCCACCTGAACAAACAATGGAGAACGAAGATTTGCACATTTTTAGGCTATTGGAAGGTTTTTATGTTGTTTTGACTAGTGTAATTTTGTACATATTTGTAATTATTTTTTTCACAATGCATTTGATGGTTGCCTTGTGTGAAAACCTATACCCAATACAATAAGTCTGAGTTGGTTATGGTGACAATCCCATGATAGAGGTTTCAGGACTAATTGTTTGTTTTAAAAAGTTATGATAAATGCACGTAGGTCTGACCTGTTGATTGTGAAAGGCATATGTTAAAGTCTAAATGCTTTTAAGGGGTCATTATTAATCTGTATGAAAGTGCACTGACAGGTATTTTGTTACATTGAATTTCACTGATTACTGTAGTAGGTTAAGACATCGGTGTTGGTTATCACTCCTGGTATACCATGGGTATAGAAGATTTCCACTGTAAGACCCTGTTAGGAGAGACAATAGTTTGCGTTGCCAACTGGATTTTGTATATTTTTGGACTGTATTATTGATGAACTGATGGCATTTTAAGAAACCATAAGATCAGTTCAGAAGACCAGAGTTATCTATGGTGGCAAACCAATGATAACAGTTATATCCCCGATCGGAATAACTAGTAAAAGGTACTTCGGATGCCATAGGTCTAATCTATTTACTATGAAAAGTTAGGCCAAAAACAGTAGGCCTGATCTATTTACTATTTAATACAGATATTAAAGCCAAAAGTCCTTATAGGGTGGATTATTTTTGTACCATGTTAATGCCTGCAGCCTGGTATTTCATTTACATAAAATTTCACAGATTACCTCTGTACAAATCCTATGGGTAGAAGATTTGCACTATAATAATTCTTGCTAGAATCTCTTCAGAAGGCCTGATAGGTTTAGCTGTCATCAAACGTCTTGTAATGCACAAAACCTCCTTACATAATACATCTATCCAGATATATACATTCATATAGATACATGGAGGGCCTTTGGATCTGTCTTCTTCTACTGTTGGTCAGTCTGAGTGTCATTTACACTTTGCTTCCATCCATGACAGCGTACTGCATGTGGTAATTGTTCAGTCCCCTCCAGTTGCCTGCTCTCTTACCCGTTAATGATGGCATTATTTGATAACATGTACACATCCGCCTGAAAATGAGTGTACTTCAGGTTCAGAACTGATTGGGAAGTTCTTCAATTTAAAATGTTCTCAGTTTTTACTTCTACTTTCTTGCCTAACCTCTTTATTTTAAAATGTTTCTCCTGAGGATACTACAGCTAGCATAGCAGTGCTTACGAGACAGTTGCATGCCACTTGTCTTCTGTAGTGCTCCAGATCTCATGTGGTCTCTTCCTCTAAACCTGGTGGCTATTACAGAATGGTGTGGGCCATAGTTTATCATTGTTTTACCATTCCAAGGTGACCAACATATTGTTACTTAACATGAAAGCTATGCTGGAACTTTGAAACATTGATAGACAGTTGACAATACCACTGGAAGACGGACGCCTGCAGCGTTTAGATAGCTGGATGTTTTCATCCCTTTACATGTCCTCTTTTAAATTATCTTACATATGTAATTTTTGTGTGTTTTGCTGTGGGAGGAAGAACGAAAGAATGAGTCATTGCATTGATGTATGAGGGCAAAAATGAGTGACGGATCATGTAATTTTGTGTGTTTTGCTGTTGGAGGGAGAGCCAAAGAATGAGTCACTGCATGGGTGCACGAATGCAAAAATGAGTGACAAATCATATATGATCATTTATTGAGTGGCTAAACACATCAGTGACACAACCGCCCTCAGAAAAACTCCAACCCCCATGGACCACGCCCGCAACCTCAGCATCATACTCGACTTCTAACTCACCAGGAACCGACAGATCAAGGCCTTACCCTCTACATGCTAGAACACCCTCCGCACACCCCGCAAGACCTCCAAATCGACCCCCCGATTCAAGGAAGACTGTCAACCACGCACTCATCACCAGCAGGCTGGACTAGGAAAACGCTCTCTATTCCGGAATCAACAAATCTCTCCTCTGCATACTCCAGACCGCCCAAAATGCCACAGCCAGACTCATCCTTAGCAGTCCACGACACAACCAGAGCACCCTTCACCTCTGCGACCTCCGCTGGTTCCACATCGAAAAGAGAGTCACATTGAAGCTGCTCACACACGCCTCCATAACACCGGACCCCAATACCTCAATGAAAGAATGTCTTTTCACGTCCCTGAGAGAAACCTCCGCTTTGCCGACCTAGCCCTTGCCGAGATACCCTGCATCCACAGAGCATGAACAGGGGGGCAGCTCCTTCTCATACATCGCAGCCAAGACCTGGAACAAACTCCCCCTCAGATGTAGCCCTACACTGCAAGCCTCCAGGAAAAACCTCAAGACCTGGCTCTTCGAATGAGCTCGGAGCTGCCTGAACCCCCCAGTGCCTTGAGACCCTCATGGGTGAGTAGTGCACTCTATAAATCCCTGATTGATTGATTGAAAAGGAATTTCATTCAAAAGCCAGACCTGTTGGCATTAATATAGCTTATTTATCTATGAGCCTTTCTCCTTATGTAGCAGGATTGCAGTGAAACATATGTGCCTTCTGCTTTACGGAATGAGCATAGACTTTTGTGTACATGGATAATCTGCAGTTTGAACCCTTCTGAGGGTTCCTAGTAGTATCTACCCAATAACAAACCTAAGAGCAATTAAAGCATGAAAACATCCAAGGACCTACCAGGAGCTTACTGACTACTTACATATTACTATAACCTCCCTTTGATCATTGACCATCAAGTTAAATATCCAAATATGCAATAGCCTCCTCATATAATTGTCATAACTACCCTATACCTCAATTATATGGGTATTGAATAACTAAGCAACATGGCCAGCAACCGGTAGCAAAACCAATGTTCAGTATATAGTAAAAATGATCTTGTAGGATCCCTAAGTAGGTGTGATAATCATGGCATGGCTTTATCAAAGTGTTAATTCCATTTCGGGTATCAACTTGTTGGTAAGGAAGACTTGTTTTTTTACTTCAGGAAGCGATCCTGCAATAAGTGATCATGTGGAAAGTCAGTGTATCTTGTTCACTTCACATTGGTGTGACAAAGGAATGGTTCCTAGATAGGATTGAATATGACGATCTGATCATTTGTTTTATAGTATATAACATGTTCACAGTTGGCCACATCAGCTAGTTCATTCATCCATTCCTCTGATATCAAGACTGTGTCTTGTTTCCAATGGTGAATGACCAAAATATTGCATTAAAAAAATTGGGTTACATGAATATCTTGTCAAAAATGTTGTGAGTACCAAAATATAATGGAATGGAATTTCTAAGGTAAGAATATTCTTTTTTTGTATCTAAATGTGTTTTTAAAAATATCTTTGTATTTAATACCAGTTACTTTATTATAGTTGAAATAAATATTGGTGTTTTCATTAATTTAATATATATTAGTGTATTAATTTTAACTGCTAATATTGTTCGTATAATTGTTATTAACGTTTTAAAATAGTTTATAATTTTAAATGTGTAATACATTTTTTAAATTAGTAATTTATATTGTAGTAGTGGGTTTTTGGGTTTGTAGGGGAATTGTGTGGAAAGTTAAAATATAATTAATTTTTCATTGTTAACTAATATTTAATTGAATATCATGTAAATTGTTTAATTGTTTTTGATTTGTTTTATTTTAATTTGTGAATCTCTATTTTATTTTTTTAATTTATGTAAGTAATTTTTTGAGGATGTAATTTATTTTGTGAATGATTTGGTTTGTGGAGGAATGGATAGGAATATAGTTACATTATAAATATGTTAATTTATAAGTTAATTTTTTATTTCAAATTAAATATTTAATTGAGAAATATTTTTCTATTGTTTATTCTATTGTTATTTTATTTAAGTTTAATTTGTAAATAGTAACCTTTATTTCAGTTGCTATACTTTTGTTTATATGCTGGTAGTGAGCTGTTGGGTTTGTCGGGGGAAAATGTGGAAAGTTATTGAAATTAAACTTTTTTAGATTGTGAATCTTAATTCTTTTTTATTAATTATTAAGTATACATATTTAATTGTTTATTATAGACATTTTTATTTTTTATATTTATTAATGTATTAATTTTGTAAAATATTTATAGTTAAATGAGTTTTTAATTTGTTTTAATTTTATTTATTTAATTTGTCATATTTTCGTTTAAATAATTTTTATGTATTGCTTAGCCATTTGTTTTTTTGGGTTCTAGAGAGGAAAAGGTATTTATTTTAAATGAATTTAATTTTTGTATCCTGTACGCATTTTTTATATAAGATAAATGAATAAATATTCCCCTCCGAAGTCCTACATGCTGCTTACTGTAGCTTAGACTGGAGTGGGAATAGTAAATCTAACCTCTCTGAAGTTCAACACTTTCCCTACTGTTGTGTAGATTGGAGTGGGAGTAGTAAATCTAACCTGGCTGAAGTCCAACACTTTCCCTACTGTTGTGTATACTGGAGTGGTAATAGTAAATATAAGCCCTCTGAAGTCCAACACGTTCCCTACTGTTGCTTAGACTTGAATGAGAATAGTAAATCTAACCCCTCTGAAGTCTTACATTTTACCTACTGTCGTCTAAACTGTAGTGGCAATGGTAAATCTTAATACGCCAAATTCCAGCAGTTTCTGTGCTGTTGCTCAGACTGGAGCAGGAATAGTAAATCTAAGCCCTGTAAAGTTCAGCATTTTCCATACTGTTGTTTTAGACTGTAGTGGCCATAGTAAATCTTACTCCTCCAGACTCCCTACTGTTGCTTAGACTGATGGGGGATTACTAAAGCTAACCCCTCCGAAATCCAACACTGTCCCTACTGTTGCTTAGACTGGAATGGGAATAGTAAGCTGAACCCCTCCAAGTCCAACTGTTTCTATACTGTTGCTTAGACTGGAGCGGGAGTAGTAAATATAACGCCTGCAAAGTCCAACACTTTCCCTACTTTTGCATACATTGGATTGGGAATAGTAGTCTTACCCCTCCGAAGTCCAATATTTTCCCTACAGTTGCTTAGATTAGAGTTTACCTACTTTTGCTTAGAAAGGAGTGGTATTAGTAACTCTAACCCCTCGAAGTCCAGCAGTTTCTCTACTATTGCAGAAATTGGAGTGAAGAAAGTAAATAAAACTCCTCAAACTCAAACAGTTTCTTATTGTTGGTTAGTGCAGATATATAATATTTTTACTGTTTGTGTTTAATATGATTCCAACTATGTGTATATTTTTGTTTATTTAGAGTACAGCATTAACTACAACTATTTTACTTTATGTGTATTTTAATATTTAAACTAAGTTACATATATTAGTTTGCAAATGTTAATTTGATTTGCTGTTAATTGTTAAATGTATTTATAATGGTTTATTTTGTGCTATATCAATGTGTGTTTGTGTGCATATTTATATACATATATATATATATATATATATATATATATATATATATATATATATATATATATATATATATATGTATATTATATATATATGTATATTATATATATATATATATAAATATATACATATATATATATTATATCAATATATATCAATGATTAAAGCTATTTATTTACATTATATAATGAACTCATGTTATTAAATAAATTACTTTAAAGCCGATATCTAAAAAAATATATATATTACTACCTCTTTCTGGCCAAGATTCTCATCCGCAATATTTTGTTGTTCCTATTTTAACCTCTTAAGTGCTGCGCCTATACCAGCGGCCGACGGCACCACTACCTCTGGAGTGCTGCCGTCGGCCGTTGGACGTTCCAGCTGCACCTGCGCAATGGAACGTTCAGCACTGGAGCTGGACGTTCCAAAGCAGCTAAGGTGTTAAATATAGGGACACAATGTTGTCATAAAAAAAAAATTTGATGCAATATTTATGTCTAATGATGTTTCTGATCAATATATTTTGTCAGACAATCTCTTTCATTGGTGCAGAATCCAGGTTTTGGACAGCTAATGAAGTCGCTCCCCACTTTCGCCTATGGTTGGGCAGTCTCATACTGTCCAACATATTACAGAGTTTGGTCATGTGGGCTGTAGGGGGAGCATTAGCCCATCAATGAAATAAGAGCTCATATTGTGGTCCAGTTTGATGCCACAACAGTACAATGCCCGAGGATGTTAAAGAAGGTGCATCCCTGTTACCTACAACCTTCAACAGTCCGACTAGTGCAGGAGCCCTATTTCTCTCCCTATTTCTCTCTCTCTCCCTTGTTCTCTAACTCTCTCTTAGCATTTTAATGGGAGACCAGCACCAATTGTGAAAACATTTATAGCAGGATGATTTCAATGTTGCCCTCTTTTGGTATTTCTCATGAGAGGCATCCAATTCCTATCAGTGTAGTTGTGGAGAAATTATATCTGCCGATGGTCTATAGAATTTGATTTCACTGAACTAGTGAATACATTCTCAATTTGATTTGTGCTCAGTAAAGGCCTGACACTGGTCTCTTTGAATTTCCCACACATCTAAAGGTATTGTCTTAGTGGGGAGTCTGGAATGGAGATTGGATCCATACACAGTTGGCTTCTGAGCCAGTGAATAATTTGTTTATATTTTTATTGACTCTTGTGTGACAAGGTCAGATCACATCCAGAACTGATGGTATGGTAGGGTTTCAGAGCTCCCTCTCCATTAAGCTGCCCAAGTTGTTTAGTACTATTAGAGGTCCATACTTGAATGCAAAACGAAGGCAACAGTGGTTTAACAGTTTCACATCCCTATCATTAGAGCAATGTAACAGAGACACACTGTGGTGCTCTTGACACTATTAGCACATCTGTCACCACAATGTGAACAGCTGAACAAATGAACAAGAATGTTCCTAGCCCAAACCACAAATTAATCTTACAATAGTGGAGCACTGCTAACATGCACACACCTTTTTGCTGTTTACGTCAAGCCTTCTAGTGTGACCATTGATATAACCCAATGTCGTATGTAAACACAAGTTTTTTTCACTGGTTTTGTATGAGTGAAACCTGACCCTAACTATAATGTCCCTGTAACCTTTGGTTTTTAAGTGAATTTCTGAGGTTTTTTAAAATGCTAATTCCTAACTATAACGTCCCTGTAACCTTTGTTTTTTTTCAGTGAATTTCTATGGTTTTTTCATTAGTAATGGCATTTGCAGAGAGGTGGAGAAAGGGGGCGGGCCTCTGACCAGCTCTCAGGATTCCCGCTGTATGGGACTTATAGAAAGTACTAGGAGGGCTTCTTGGCTCTGAAGGCCCCTCAGTATCCAAGAGGACTTTATTCCCCAACCAGTAGTGCACCAGGGGATGCATTTGCAGAGTGGTGGAGAAATGGGGCATGGCCTCTGAAGTACTCTTAGCAATCCCGCTGTATGGCACTTACTGGTGGTAACAGGAGAGGTTGTTCGCCCCAACGACCCTCAGCAGCCATGGGGACTTCATCACCCAACTAGCAGTGCACGAGGAGGTGGGTTTGCAGAGTGGTAGATAAAGGTGGTGGGCCAAAAAAGACCTCTCAGCAATCCCGCAGTGTGGGACTTAATGAAGGTTACGGGGGGTAAAAGTTGGCCCACAAGGACGTCCTTGAGGGCCAACAACTCCTCCTGTTACCTGGCACCCCAATATAAATTTTAACAAAAACCCCGGGGAAGGGGTGGTACCCACGGTTTAATTAACCCCTAGGAGGGAAACCCCATGCCTTCCCCTCCATTATTATAACAATTCTTCGGGACCTAGCCCACCCGCTAATGAGAGAAGTGTGGGAGCCTGTGATTAGTTTTTTTTTTTTTAGACGGACGGATCTTGGGATCCCGCCAAAGTTAAAAAAAATACATATGCTTTTTTTGGCACTGGGGGTCTCAGTGGGATCCCCCAAGAGGCCAAGGGGGTCAGGGTGTTTCTACCTTGACACCTTTTAAAAAAAATTGTTTGTGGGAATCAGTTCAACAGAGTCCCAAGATGGCTGCCAACACTTCCTGGTTGAATTGTTGGCAGCCAATCAAATTTCAGTAGGGTTTCAGGGCGCTGTTGGGCTCCCAGATTAGATTTCTATATTTTTTAAACTTAAATATCACGGAAACTACTGTTTGGATTTACACCAAATTACAAAAAGCTTTCTGGACTAACATCTAGTTTTCTTACAAATTTGGTGTAAGTCCATTCAGCGGTTCGGCCTGTAGTCCTGTTCACAAATTGAAAGATCCCCATTGACATAACATGGAGAAAACACGTTTTGGGACACATTTTATTCTCGGCCCCCACTTGATGGATTATTCCGAAACCTTCAACACAGCAGCTGAACCAAAAGGGGAAGTTTTGTGACTATAAATGATATAGATAGATAGATAGAAAGATAGATAGATAGATAGATAGATAGATAGATAGATAGATAGATAGATAGATAGATAGATAGATAGATATTAGATATAGATAAATGTATATATATTAGATATAAATATATATATTAGATATAGATGGCAAGGCCAGTCCCCAGGGATGAGGTTCCCAGGGCCACAATCGGCCTGGAGAGAGTGGTGCACTGCCCCCTCCCCTATTCAATTAAGGCAGGGCCCCAGGGGATGCGATCCCCGGGGCCGAAATAGGCATGGAGAGGGACAATGCGCAGCCCCATGCCACGATTATGTTATGGACAGGCCCCGGGAGATAGGGTCCCGGGGCCATTCTGGCCCTGATGCTCATGTCCAAAAATGAAACCTCAACAGTAAGCACTTACAATTAGAAATATTGCAGGTGCCCCTGCTGAAGCTCCACTTCTGTAAAGGACATATTATCCAAGTGAAGTAAGTGTGTTTTCTATGCAATTCCATATTGAAAAACGATCTGAAATCCTTCATGGGGTGAATGCATTGTTGATCTATTGGAGCGCGATATGTATGCTACTATGTGAAGAGCGGGCTCTTTCTTGTCCTCTCCCGTCATCAATGTCATCAGTAATGTCACTGACTGTGTCATGAGTGATGTGATATGTGAAGTCAGAAGCAGTACAATGCAGGAGCGTAAGTTATAGTTAGCTCAGTTAACTATAACTGCTGAATTTCACTGGTTTTGTACGAGTGAAATGTAAGCCTAACTATAACTTCCCTGTAACCTTAGTTGTTTTAGTGATTTTTCGAGCTTTTTTTAATTATATTTCCTACCTATAACGTTCCCATAATCTTTGTTTTTGTCAGTGAATGAATGAATGAATGAATAAGCTATTTATATCGCGCAAAAAGAACTTAGCCCCCAAGGACATCAAGGCGCTATCAGATGGAAACGACAGAGACATAACCAGAGGCAGAACATAAGAGAGTGGAAACACTGAGTGAATCAGAATTAATAGTGTGAGAAGTTGGCCTGATATGCAGTGCTCACTATTCTAGTGATCACTATGTATCATTCCAAACGACCCTTATTGATGATTGGTTGTAAGTCAACCTTATAGACCAGCTATCCTAGTAGCATGGACAAGAGCAGTCTTTAGGCTAAACTCTAGAGGGCGTGTTAAGCCAGCTGTTATACCATCACATATACGCCTTGAAGGCTTGAACACCAAGTGAAAGGACACCACACAAGTTGTTATGAAAATAAAAGGATATTTATTTAGAACACAACAGCCCTGGACTCTTTATGAGGACAGGGCGCTAAGCACAATACAAAGCTCTTAAAGAAATACTGAAAGTCGTACAATTTACGCAAATACCTGAGGGGCACGGAAAACCATATACTACAAAAGTGGAATGCAAAATTACTAACAGGTAAGTACTACTCTCAAAGACTTTAGAATCGCTAGGCCTACAATGCTCAACCCTTAGATTAGAAGCAGGAGGCCTAGGGACGTCGTGTGCAGAGTGGGAACTCTCACGCGTAATGCGGGACAAAGTCTATGGATACTAGTAAATGCAAATGTTAGTGTTCTCGGGCGAACCCGACTAGGTAGGTCAAAAACGAAAGTGGATCTAGACACTTAGAGAGTTGGTCTACGCTGGAGCACCGTGGTACTCGGTTTACCTAGCCCAGGGGCTGCGGCTGCATAGGGTTCAAGTGTTGTCAGGTTTCTTCTTTGACGAACCAGGAGCCTGAAGTGGAAGTTGCTGGCAGGCGACCAGTGAAGATGTTCCGGGCTGATCCACAGACTGGATCAGCTGAAGAAGAGTACCTATAAGCAGAGGGGACCAAGTTCTGAATCACTAGCCAGTGATTAGATGGGCACCAGGATGGCACCGGATGAAGTCACCTCGACTAGGTGAGTGGGCGACGCTGGGCTCAGCAGTCTCTCGGACCAGGAGGCGTTGTCGGTGACCAGGATGGAGGTGCGAGCTGTCCCACGAAGGTATCTGCTGTCGGCGATGCTGGACCCAGGATTGGGGCAACAACTCTTGGCAAATGCAAGCCCACGCGGTGGACTCAAAATTGCGTCTGGAGTGGACCAGGAGGGTCCGGGGTGCTCCTCTGTTGGAGGGGAGCAAGGGTCAGTCTGGAGCAACCAGACCAGCAATGAAGTGTCGTCGTTCGTCGTCAGGAGGGCTACAAGCCAGCAGGCAAGTGGCCGGACAACGCGGTGAGCAGCAAAGAGCAGAAGGGCCCCACGCAGATCTCGTGGATGCTGGGGGGCTGGACTTCGGTGCTGGAGCTGCTCAGGGTTAGGGCTTCTCAAACCCCAAAGCACTCACTCGAGGATCCCTCGGCGGTCGTGCTGGATAAGCGTAGTGCAGTTCTGAAGATGGCCGGTCCCTCGAGGTCTTATCACACCCACGAATCTCAGCTGGGCTGATGATGCAGGTAGAGGTCAGAGGTGCCAGGGAAGCCGGGTCTCGTCGTGCTGGTCGGTCTGGTTCCGGAGGAAGGACGTGCAGCAAACCGCAGGTTACTTAGTTGGTGCCCGCTTGATGCAGGGTGACTACTCCTTAGTCACAAGGGAGAAATCTTGAGAAGAAGTCTTGAGTTCCTTTCGTAGAAAGTAGTTTCAGGATTCAAAGATGATCTAATTTGGAAGGCTTCCCGCTCCCACCTTTATTCTAAAGAAAGGGGCTGGTACGCAACTAGGTCCTGCCCATGGGTGGGACCAGGAAGGGGGGTGGTTACACCCCTCTCCCATGTCCGGACTTTCCCCAGCTCAGGGGCTGGTGTGCCCCTGGAACTGGTTAAAGCCGGCAGATGCATAGTGAGCACCGGGGTGCCACTTGTAGTCACCTTCCTATTCAGCCCTGCCTACCTAGGATACACAAAACCCTGTCTGGGATGGCGCTAGCACCGCCCCTGACAGGAAACCCTTTGTCCAAGCTCTCCTCGCTGGAAGGACTCCCAGCAGCAGGAGGTCAGACTTGTGTCTGTGGTGGCAGCATCCATTTTGTGATGCTGAGGCTCGAGTTAACTTTAACCGGGGTTCACAGTTACATACATGTCGTGTCCCTCTAGAAGGGTGGAATGCTAACCCATTGCCAGAATTTGCGAGGGGTTAGTATTCCAATTCGTATGACACCTTACTCGACATGTTTTTATAAAGCGATACCAAAGATAGCAAATAACCGCGAGGATTATAATGCACTTAAGAGTATATGGTACGCGTTATCATAGAACAGCTATTAGGACTTGGTTCCGCAAGCTGCAGACGGGCTCAGCTCATGCCAGAGCACCATCTCACATAATTCCAAGCACTCTGCCTTCAGGATTGTTAAGGCCTGCCATAGGAGTGACTGATAGGAATACATGTGTCCATTTTAGGGTTAGATATAGGAATACTATATCTAAAGCAAAGGGTGATTACACCACCTTGCCCCAGCTGTCGTGCAGCCAGTTGTGTCAGATTTAGATGGCCAGCCAGGGGTGGCATATTACATGCTGCAGCCCCTGGTAGGCCCTGGGTATACCTATGCCCTGGGTACCTAAGGTACACTGTACAGGGACTGATAAGGTGGCTCAGTATCCAATTAGATATGTACCTAAGGTACATGGAATCCATTTTACAGAGAGAGCAGTCGGCCTGGGGCCCTGAATAGCAGGGTCCCAGGTCAACTAAGTCGGAAAACCAGCAAAACACCAGTCAAAAAGTTGGGGGTAGCCATAGTCAGGTATCCACCCTCCTACAAATAGGCTAGGGAGAACAGCCACGTTTTTATAAGTTTACGGAAAATTGTCAGAGACGGCTGTCTAGCAATTTTGGACGGGAGTGAATTCCATAGTTTTGGAGCCAACGAGGAAAAGGCTCTACCGCCCCTGAATTTCTAAGGTGTTTTTTTAATAGATTGTTTCCTGAGTATAACGTCCCCGTAACTCTGTAGCCTTTGTTTCTTTAAGTGAATATATTTATATATATTTACTTAAAACTCTAGCTGTGAAATAAAGATGAGTGCGATGTCACTTCTTATGGCCTCACTCCTTTGGGGCTCTCCTGCATTTCCGGTAAACACCGCCACTGAGGAAGGGATATTGAAAATCCTGAAACGCGTCTGGCAAGAAAACATTACTGAAGCCGTACCTGTGGAGTCACATGCTTGCAAGCTGTTAAATAAATATGAGTGCGATGTAGCTTCTTGTGCCTCACTCCTTTTGGGCTCTCCTGCAAGGATGGATTTATGACGGCTGTGCCCAGCCGTGGAGTGAAGCTGACTGTAGGTTTGCGGGTCCGCGCTGGTTCCAATCTGGTGCTGGCATCTGTGGGAGGAAACGAGTGCGGCGCCATTGCAGGGTGGTGCTGACTTGAGGCACGGATTTTACATCTGCATAGCGGGGCAGGCGACAGTCAGGATGGGGCTCCTACCCACTTGGACATGATATTATGGGTGTAAAGTTGAAGAAATGACAAGCCGCCTCACAAGGGGAAGATCGTTGAGCACTGCAATGCCCAGAAAGCCATGCGAGTGGCCACGCCCACTTGGGCAAGCATTTGGAACATAAATTGTGCGCAAGGTAGAAGTGTTGCATTTCCGGTAATCACTGCCACTGAGGAAGGGATATTGAAAATCCTGAAACGCGTCTGGCAAGAAAACATTACCGAAGTGGTACCTGTGAGTCACCTGCTTGCAAGCTGTGAAATAAAGATGAGTGCGATGAAGCTTCTTGTGGCCTCACTCCTTTGGGGCTCTCCTGCAAGGATGGACATATATATATATATATTTCCACGTAAAAAAGAAATAAAGGTTTTCAAGGTTACAGGTACATTGTAGTTAGGAAACAACATGAAAAAAAACTTAGAAATTCACTGAAAAACACAAAGGTTACAGGGATGTTATAGTTAGGCTCACATTTCACTCATACAAAATCAATGACAATGGCATGATGGGAGGGTTAGACCACTCTATGCATGACATCAAGAAAAGTTGTGGCACTCTAAAGACTGCTATCCAAATTTTTATTTTACGTCAGTAATGACACATTTCATCCCAACAGTCTTGTTCATGGCCAGCAAGACTATTTTTGTGTCTATTTACATAGTTTCCCATCATGCCATCAAGCATACATTTTGGGACTCATAGTTAAAACCAAAAGTACAAAGTGAAATTTAAATGTTTCTAAAATACTTCAAAGTTCCTAAAACTTAATATTAAGGCAGACCAGACAGAATATTTGGAATTCATAACACTAATTGATAATAACAATGTTCTCTAGTGAGAAATTATTTCGATGTGATGTAATTAATATCATAGTATTTGTTCCTTAAGCTTCTTCATCAGAGCCATTTTTCTCATTGTTGCAAAATTAATTCATGACATATTATATACACTGGTGTTAAAATGGCAATCATACAATAATATCCCAAAGGATATCAGTTTTTATCATTGTCATAACCAGATGAAATCATTACTCACATTAACCAGATAGACCAACTGTCTCTGCATGTGAATCTCTTTTGGAGAAAAGATCACAATATTGTTGACTACTACCTGGCCCCTATGGTAAATAAATCTGAGCTCCTCTATAAGTGATATTGGAGACCTTTTGAGGATACTAGCAAATACTACATGGTAAGAAGAATACAAAATGATAACAACAATACACATATATCAGTATATATCAATCGGTTATGAAGTTGGAATAAAAGTCTATGAGTATTTCTTGTGTGTGTGGGTGTGTGTATATCCTTGCATTAACAACCCTGTAATGTCTTAAATTACATTCACTTGTTTTTGATCAATTTGTAAGCATGCTAGATGATATTCACATTGTATTTGTCTCCCACAGCACAAATGGAATTAGTATATGATACTATACCTCACCTGTTCCTAATAATGAAAAAAAAGTAAAGGAAATTCTTAGCCCTACATGCTATTGCTATTGCACATTTTGGAAACGTATACTTGCAGTGGCCATTAAGTGGGTTGGAGACACCTGCAGAAATTTGTAATTCTAGTCCTAGGATCTCTCACTCCAATTACTGACCATTTGTCGTCAAATGCATAGCATTGGAGAGGTCAATTTAACTAACTTTAGAAATTAGATTTATGTCTTTTGGTCTATCAGTTCTGGTAAGAGAGGAAGTATTGTGTCTTTGAAACTGTATATTTCTGATAGAGATTCCGGCAAATTCTTCACCTTAGAACTTTTCCCAGGCGTCAGACTGGATCGGGAAAACCTTGAGCACTACCTCTGTGTGCCGATAGGTGGCATCGATCGGCTCCACATCGGAAGTTATGTGTGCGGTGCCTATATAGGTGCCACCTGACGCGCTGACATCAGTTCTTTTCTTTCCTCCCCTGTGAGATAGATTCAGAGAGCTACTTCAGTCATTTTATGAACACTTTTATCAACTTTTTGTTGAAGCTTTTGTTTAGGTTTGCTTCCATTGTGCTAGGGACACGACTCACACCAAGCCCACAAGGAGGAAAGCCAAACCATCGGACAATCATCTTCCTACTCCAAGTCTTCGTCATTAAAGTCGGGTAAGTCCAAGATGCACAAGAAGAAATTGTCAAAGTGTTCTTTAACTTCCTATAGCAGTGCCGTCCTTATAGGTCTTGCTTCCGTAATCTACCTTCAGAGCCAATGGTCAGGTAAATGTAAATGTAAATGTGTTTCAATTTATATAGCGCACTATAACCCAGGGGTCTCTAGGCGCTTGCTTAGGGAACCCGTCCTGGTATTCCCCTGTGAGATACCCCGGCCGGGTGTCCACAAGGTGAAAGCCAGGCATCCCGCCGTGAGGGGCCGTAGTGGAGATTAAGCAAGCTATTGCCCAGAGTCGCAGAGTGTGATCCCGTGAGTCGAGTAGGCACCAGAGCGAGAATTGTCAACTCCGTGGAATTTTGAGCCCGAGACCCGCCGAGGCGGGGAATCGAACCCTGGTCCACGGACGATCTCAGCTTCCGGGTCTGCCGCCTCTAACCCCTGAGCTACACTTCTCCATGCTTCCCTCAGTTTCCCAGTAGCTGGAGCAACTCCTGTCCAACTCAAGGAATTCTACGATTCCATGCACTCTATCTTTGGGTCAACAGCTCCCTCTCGCATGCCTTTAGACCCACCGGAGCCAAGAGGTGCCACTGTTGGATTACTGTTAGTGGACTCACCCTCGTCAGCTGGGTCCTCTGGATCCACCCCTTGATCTGAACCAACACCAGTGCCACTACACTTCCTTGACAGAGTCCCCCGATGCCTTCCCCAGGGTCAGCTCCAATACGCTGCTACCTCGACACTGCTCGATGTCAACACCAACAACTCTCAGACCTAGTCGGCCCCTGGACTTGCCACCCCTTAACAGATCTTCTTTTCCAAAAGGATGGGATAATGAAGAGGGTTATGGCTTACTGGAGGATGATAATTCCTACCAGGAGGAAAACTGGTACGAGGAGCTAGGTGGCATCAGTGGCTAAACACCTCTTCAAACACGGGCCTGATTTCTCCTCCTTGCCCTGCCATTGAGGAAGGTGCATCTTTTATGGTGGTGATGTGCAGGGCAGCATAGGTCCTTGATCTACAGATATCCTCCATTGAGGTCAAGTCCAATGTCTTGACAGGAGTGCTCCTATCGGGAGAAGCTCGCCAGAGCCTCTGCTCCCCTTTATGAGGCCCACACTGACATTCTCCTTAGGGCCTGGTCAAACACTGCACTGGGGCTCCCATGCACTAAATGATTGTCTACGGACATCGCCCTGACCATGGAGACCCAGCCTTCCTTAGCCAGCATTCCTCTCGCAAGAGGCTTTTGGTGCAGGCCTCGACAGCCAAGGTAAACCCAAGCGCATTCCCTACTACCCGTCCAGATAGGGAGTCAGAGGCAGGATACCTTTGGAAAATGGATCTTCTCTTCCACCTGCTTGGCATTGGGCTGAAAAACTCATGCCTTGTGAGATTCCATTATGCAGCTGCAGTCCATAGTTCTCAAAGAGGGCCACGCTATCCTGAACAAGGCATTGGTTGGTCGTTGGGACGCAACAAAGTTCACAATTCTGTGTCGATTGTACACCACTGACTCACTAGGCATGGTCATGGCCTCTACGGTGGCACTCCACTGGTATGCCTCGTTCAGGTCCATTGGGTTTTCAGGGAATGTCAAGCCTTCTCTGATAGGCATACCCTGTGACGGCTTCTGCCTATTCAGTGACAAGGTTGATGCAGCACTTGAAAGCTTCAAGGAGAGCCAGGTCACCGCCAGATCGGTCTGCCATTTCTTGGGTTCCTGGCAACAACAACAGTCATTTCACCCCTTCCTTAGTTATGGCAGAGGCTCCCATGAGCTTCCACAATACCACCCTTACACCCACCCCCCCCCCCCCACTCCTCCCTCCAGCCCAGCAAGCTTCCTTGTCCTTTCATTGGTAGGAATGTGGATCCCATAGAAGACATAGATGTAAGGGTGGGCGGAGTTTGCAGAGTTGCACTACACGGAATTCTGTGGAGTTACATAAAAACTCTGTGGAATTCCAAGGAGATCCGCTCTGCCCTAAATTTGGCTCTTAGTTCCTCTTACATGCCTTCAGCAGCTCCACAGTGACTTCTTCCAGCCATCACATTTGTAAATGTAAATGGTAAATGCCAGCATTTGTAAAGCGCACAGCTACCTCCTACGGAAGTGTCCCGGTGCTGTCCGTATACCGCTTAGGAACCCTTCCTGGCTTTTCCCTGTGAAATGTCCACTCCTGGGCAACCCCCAAAGTGAAGCCAGGCATCCCAGCGCTGTTGGGGCCGCTGTGGAGATTAGGCAAGATATTGCCCAGAGTTGCAGAGTGGGACCCATGATTAGAATAGGCACCGAGGCGAGAATTATCAGGTCCGAAGAATTTGAGCCCAAGACCCGCCGAGGCGGGTATTGAACCCTGGTCCCGGGCCAGACCTCTGCATCAGGGTCTGCCGCTCTAACCATTGAGCCACACTTCTCCACTCACACACACATATGACCCTGAGCACTCTTCAGGGTTCTCTTCAGTGTGACCGCTCGCCAGCATGATCTCTATGCCTCGGGCTGAGCGGCTTCTGATTAGGGGTTGCAAGTGCAACTAGACGCCACCCTATCAAAGAGGTAGTGTGTTAAGTCCTCTGCCGCATCTTGATCGGTCATGGCATGCCATGCGACGCTGCGGCGCTCTAGCTGGAATGTTGCTTGCTTGCAGACTTCTCCAGCAGAGGCTGAAACCAAAACGGAGGCACTTCGAATCCAGTGGAAAAGAATCAGATGCATGGGGGCAGCGGCGGCTTCTTGTGACACTCCCAGGAGAGCTGGTAAGTTTTGTCTTTTTATTTCCTTTGATCTAAAAGAGCACTGATGGCACAGACTTCTGTCGAAAAAATCATGCTAAGGTTATAGTGCCCACACCGTCATCCACTCCCCCCCTTGCACTTTATACACTGCCCATCTCATGATTACACTGGACACATTGTTCATGGGTAAAGAACTGCTGCAGGTTTATTTCATACAACAAAAGTATGCCGTTTTCTGTGGGTTATCTTACGGACGATCCGGCAAAGAGGTCTCTTTCTGAGCGGCAGGGGCCTAAATACCCGGCCCGCCCCCCAGACATGCACTCCCCCGGATGCACGTCACTGGTGCACCCGGCCAGGGGAGGGGCTGGTGAGCTGCCGAGCCTCCCCTTCTTCGAGGACTAACAGGGGGGGGCTCCAACTAGTGGGCACTAAGGGGGCTGCTCTGCTGATGTCCCCCTGTGAGGGACGCGGGCAGCGGCATTCTATCTCCTTGTAATTGCTCCTACTAATTCCAATGCAGAAATCATAGGTTTTCCTTGTGTGATTTGCTGTTCTTTGGGATTGTCTATCGAAATGTGGTGTACGGGCATCAAAATACTATTTGCTTTGATACGGTGATATTTTGTGTTGAGCATTCTATTAAAATGGCCATCGGGCTATGAGTTACTCAAGACAAAAAAGACTGATGAACAACCAGACACTCCCTAAACTCTCCCCTTTAATTCCTGCTGTGCGGGGCAAATTTGGGTACATCAAGTGCTCATTTACACTTTGCATTCTGGGAGTTGTTGTCCTACACGTGTGTTAGTGGAGTACGAAACACACACACCCCTAAATGGGAAAAAAAAATCACAGGACTGGTAGAACTCGAAACATGCCTGTGCCAAAGAGAGTAATAGAAGAATAACGGGGAATTTGTGTTCTTAGTTTTAGTTTTCTTTTACTTTGTCACCTGGCGTTTATGATGCAGCAGGTTGACACCTTTCACAATCCCTGTTGTGGTCCCAATATCCACCCTCACAGAATTAAAATCGGAAGCTAGATCTCGAGTGGTTTACACTGATAGAGTTCTGGCCCTCCTTCTCCAGATACGTGATGTGGTGCCTAAATTCCTTGCTTTGGTACTAGGAGACTTGATTTTCAGTCCCGGCTTCCCCACCTGTCAGAACGGTGTGATCTTGGACAGAGCAGATTTTCTCTGATTGCTTTTGCTCCCATGGCTGCCAAAATCTACACTTGTGGAAACAATCTGTCTACCACTGTTTCAGTTCTAGGTAAATATTGAATTATTCTGTTGAGCACAGAAGTGCCCAGAGGGCCGCTGGACTTGACTGGCGCACCCGCTCATCTTCCTAGATGTGCAGCACCTGGCAGAGCAACTCAGCGGTTGATGCCTTGAAGATCACGATTCACGAATGGAATGTACAGTCTGGAGGTGATGCAAGTTATTTTCAGAGAACATGGAGAACCTTAGCTTGATCTATTCGCAAAGCTGGTGATGAGCAATGTTAGCGGTTCTACTTGTTGTAATTTTCAAAGGTGCTCTCACTCAGAGACACATTCTACCTACAATGGAGTCTGGCACTCCTGTACGACTTTCTGCCCATAGTGCTCCTGTCCCCAGGTTCTCAAAAAGATTTAGACCAACTGAGCAAAAGCTGTCTAAGTGGCTCTGGACTGAGCAAGGAGAGATTGGTATCCTGAACATGAGCATCTGTCCTCTGATCAGACTGCCCCTTCTGGAAGATTTTGTGTTGCAGCAGTTGGTCAGGGTCCTGCACCTGAATCTGCACACACACCACCTTCATGTGTGGAGAATGAGCAGTGACAGTTGAATGCATTTCATCTTCCTCCCAAGATTTGTGATGTCATCTTAGCAGCCAGGCATCCCTAAAACAAAAACTGAATGCTCCTGCTCTTTGTTCAAATTTGGGATTCGGTGTTCTTCACGTCAGATTGATCCACTTTCTGCCTCCTTTTCGGAGATGCTGTTGTTTGTGCTGTTTTTAGCCTAGCAAGGCCTTCTCTTGGGCGCCCTTAAAGGTTATATGTCTGCCATCTCTGCTTTTTTGCAGTTGCCAGATCGGCCCACACAGTTTAAGTGACCTGTTGTGACATGTTTCCTTAAAGGTTTGCAACATTTGTACCCTCTTACTGCTTTCATCATGCCTCAATGGGACCTTTATTTGGTCCTGAAATTTGTCATGGGCTCCCCATTCAAGCCACTACATAGCTGTCCTCTGACACTTCTGACGCTTACAATGGTTTTCTTAGTGGCCA
Organism: Lissotriton vulgaris; assembly: GCF_964263255.1. Taxonomy (NCBI): domain Eukaryota; kingdom Metazoa; phylum Chordata; class Amphibia; order Caudata; family Salamandridae; genus Lissotriton; species Lissotriton vulgaris. The sequence continues at coordinate 559,493,874 of NC_141687.1, forward strand.
TTACTTTGGCCAGGACAAACAGTGAGCTTCAAGCTCTTTCAGATAATTCTTCATCCACCAGATTCTACCTGGGCAAACTGGTTTAGCTCCTCCTTCCTACCGAAGGTGGTGACTCCATTCCACATCAGCCAAAACATTGCATTGCTGACATTTTTAATTCCACCCCATCTTTCTAAGGAATAGCAGAGGCTCAAACAGTTGAATCTGAAAGGAGCTCTGTCTTTAACACTGATCTACAGAAGACCAACATGTGGATGATCAGCTCTTTATCAATTTCACAGGAGCAAAAAAAAGGTTGGACTGCGCAGAAGAGAACTATCGCTCAATGTATTGTACTTTGCATCAAAATCTGCTATGCAGGAGCTAAAATGCAGCAACCCGAGGGCTTGTAGTCCCATTCCACAAGGGTCAAGTCCACTGTGATGCATTAGCATGCTGAGCATCTGCCCTGGACATCTCCCAAGCTCTAAGTGGGCATCAATCCACACATTCACAAAGCACTACTGCTTGGAACGTCAGGTCTGCCGAGATGAGCATTTTGCCAGTTTGGTCTTCCAGGGTTTCCTGGTTTGAGCCAGTGTGCAGACCTAACTCCGGGGATGTATTGCTTGGGTATCTCTTCTAAGGTGAGAAATCTGTTGTTGGAAGACCAAGTTACTTACCACATATTCCTCACTCACCCTTCCATTCTCGCTGATTAGGAAAATGGGCTCTTCACCCTGAAGCTCCTTTTAGATGTTGTACACTGGTTGTACACCATTCAGTTGTGGCTCCATTTTGTTGGCATGGAAATAGCCACGTAAAAAACCTGATGTCAGCGTGTTGGGGTGGCACCTATATAAGCGCACAGACTTCTCTTCCAAAGTGGACGATGCCAATGTGGCATTGATCGATGCCACCTATCAGCCGCAGAGGTACTGCTCAATATTTTCTAGATCCAGTCTGATACCTGCCTGGTGAATATTATAAGTTGGGGAATCTGCGATTAGAAAGAGTCTCTACCAGAAAAGGCATTACAGAAGTTAAGAAACTTGTTCTTTAAGATGGTATTTTCACAAATGTGCTTTCTTTTTGTCATTTCTAGAGAAAATATGTGAAGGAAGCATGGAGGACTTCTCTGCAGGCTGGTAAGGCATATGATTATGCAGGTTGTGGAAAAAACCCTTATGAAATGAATATGCCCCTGATTCTGTGTCTGAGGGAAGACAGGGAGGCACGTTTTGGTCTATCATAAACCATGTTACTCTCCCATGTCCCAGCTTCATATTCTGAGGCACACAACACAGTGGGGACATTGAGTGAAGCAAGTAGATCAGGAATAAGCAGAAATACGTGTGGTGTTGTTATCTAGGTTATAGTCCTTTTGGTATCTTCAGTTGCATTTCGTTTCTATGTATTGTTGATTTGTTCTACTTGGAATGTTGGGGTTTTTATGACCTGAATGTGGACAGTTGCAGAGGGTTCTTCTGAGACTGAGCAGTTATGGATGGGGTTTCTTTTAATCTTAATAAAGTTCTTGTTAAATATTCACCTTCTCCTGGGTTTTACTGAGGTCACCTACTACTACCTCACTGACGATGAATGATTGAACCTACTTGTGCCTACCAATATTCACATTTAAGAGAAAGTTCAACACCTCCTCAGGACTGGAAGCAGCTCTACTCTCATAACCATGATACACCATCCATTATACCAAGGTACTGTACTTTTAATGGTGCTACTTTCATCCATTTCATGTGCCTTTGAGCTGTGCTGTGCGCCCAGGCAGCTGAAAACCTTGTGCACAAGAACTGCAGCGAGAGTAGGTACTATACATTTGCTATGCGACAGAAGACTTTCGGATGTCTGCTTTTGTCTTTTCCTGCCCGAACCTTGCCTGACGTGTTTGAGTGATTGTGGAGCAGTTCTCACTGCACCGCATGTAGAGCGGCTTTTAGCCCTGTAGTCTCTGCGACCCTCAAATCTCCCTCTCAGCAACCACACTTGTCTCCGAGGGAAGTGCTCAAGACTGGCACTCATCTTGGAGTGTTGCTTTCACCTTCATTCAGCTTGGAGTGCATCTTTACGCCTTGAAGTCCCTGCTGCCCTCAGCACTTGCTCTCATAGCCCACATTTACCATCAGATCAAGCTCTTCGTTATTGGACTGCTGTGGATGATTACCTCATTTCCGTGGGGATTGCTGTAGCACCTCCCACGGTATCCATTGAAAAAGTGAACAGACTACCACATTTCTTCCAGTATCCAGCAGAAAGACTTCACTGTTTATCATTTTAAAGTTACTTCTGCAGTTCCCTCTTTAACATCTATGTGGCCCCACTTGCCAGGTTGATAAGATCGTTTGGGATGGAGGTAGCGTCATATGCAGATGACACTCAAATCATGGTTTCCCTCTCCTACTCGGTCAGCTCCGTCGCTCGCAGCTTTAGGAACTGTATGGAGGCTGTTTTGCAGTGGATGGTCTACAATTCACTAAAGCTTAACGGCGAGAAGACCGAGATCCTTGTTTTCGGGGGGAACAAGGATATGTGGTCCTCAGAATGATGGCCCCTTTCGCTAGGAGAGTGTCCCACATCCACAGACTCGGCTCGAAATCTCGGAGTCCTGATCGACCCCGCCTTCTCTATGGCCAAGCAGGTCAATAGGACAGTTGCTATTTGTTGGGGCATCATCAAAATCCTTAGGAAGATCAAACATTACTTATCTCCACAGGCCCGAAAACAGGTTGTAGTAGCATTGGTCCTCTCGCGGTGTAACTACTGCAAAGCGCTTTACGCCGGCATTAATAAGGGTTTGCTGCAACGCCTACAAACTATCCAGAATGCGGTGGCCAAATTTGTGTTGGATGCCCCCAGGATGTCCTCTGCCACAACTGCCAGGAAAAGTCTACATTGGCTTCCGATTGAGGCCAGGATTACCTTTAAGACTCTTTGTCTGACATTTAGGGCACTAGGGGGCTATGGGACGGGGGGGTGAAGGACCTTCTGGTGCCGTACGCTCCCTATAGGAACCTCCGCTCCTCTAGAAGGAGCCTGTTGTCGGTGCCTCGCATTCGAAGAGCCAAGTGGGGAGGAAGAGCATTTTCATATCTCGCCCCTACTATGTGGAATTCCCTGCCCCTGGAAATGAAGGCCCAACCCTCTGTTTTATGCTGCTGAAAGGCTCTTTGGTAAAGCTTACCCGTAGCTGCGTTTCCTGGTTCTTTTTTGAGTTTTTTGGTTAGGCGCCTTGATGACTTCGGGCTTAGTTGCGCATTACAAGATTACTTTCATTCATTCATTTCCTTTTCAGTGGGATTTTGGGCACATTATTGTGTGCTGGTGTCTCTCTTCTCTCATTTTTTAGGTAGAGCAGACCTACTCTCAATGCGTGAGCATTGAGAGTGTCTGCTTCAGACCTTTTGTGGCCCGTATTTAGGAATGTGGACAGCTACCAGTCGCGCGCTTTGACGAGGTCAGATTTCACCTCGGGAGCGAGCGTCTGGTAGCTGCGCATGCGCGAAGCAAATCCCTTGCTCTCACACACAGGCAGCCCCCACCCCTCTGCATGCACGCACACACACACACACAGGCGCGCGCATGCACACGCAGGCATACGACACACATACAGGCACACTATCCCCTACCTCGCATTCTCTCTCAATCACACACAGTCACGCATGCGCACACACATTCCATCGCGCACACACGCACATACGCGTGCACACACTCCCCCACCCCTCCCAGGCATACACACAGGCACGCACGCACTTCACTTCAGCCCTGGGCCCCACTCACCAATTGCGCTCTTCCGGCGGGCTCCTCACGGCGCGGCGCGTCTCGTCTCCTCTTCTCAATCGGGCTCGCGGACCTCGGGAGGCGGGACTTCCGGTCGGCCGCGACTGGATTCGCCGGCCGGCTAAGAGCTTCCGGGTCGCCGCGGCCAGCGCGGCGGCACTCCTTAATGTGAACTTGTTCTTTTAAAGTAGCTATTTCCTTCCTTCCCCATTTGAAGTTGGACCTGGAAGCAGTGAGTAGTATAGGTAGATGATGATCTTTCTATTTCAATCGGTCTCAAATTCATCTGAGAGGGGTGTTATTGCACAGGAGTCCCTTTAAAATATTAGGTTGCTACTGCAGTGGACGACGCCAAGTATGTACAGATAGCTCTTTCAGAGAACACGATGTTTCTTCATAGTTAACGTTATTGAAATAACGGAGAGCGACGCGCGTGGAATGCGATTAACTGAACTCGGTGGACACTCTTGTTGGAAAAGTTGGGAGCGCTCGGGAAGAAGACCCGGCTTCGTGCGCTGTGTATAAAACCGACTATTCTACGAAGTTTGAAAGTGCCTAAAGACAGTTCTTCATGTGTACAAATGAAGGAATGCCGGGTGCAGAAGGGTTCCATGGAGCCCCCGCAGGCCGGGCCCGATGCCTGCGTTGCCGATCAACAGGCCGCTGCCTAGTGTTGATTCCACCTTGCATGACCTCACGCCCTGCCTTTCGATTTCACTTTTGTGGGTTCTTTTTCACCCCTTCTATCGTCTTGTGTCACTGCTTCCCTGCCTTTCCCTTTCTGCCTCTCTCTTGCTGTGGGTCCAAGTGTGGTGATGAATATGTCACAGGCTCCACAGTGAGTGCGGAGGCCCACCATCCGCAAACAAGATGCGCAAGTTTCCTAGATGGCATGCACTCGTTCTTCCGCAGTGTTTTGGGGCCCCTGTGCGGCGCTAGCAGGGAACAGGGTTTAGATGTGCCAGGAGTATCCCTTGTGCTACGACACGCGCTCCGCTGCCACCTACTGGTTCATCCATGATTGTTTAGGGCTTGTAATGCGTAACAAGCGCCCAGGGTCCAGGTTCTATGCGCAGCGCACCGCAAACGAGAGAAGACAAATAAAACAAGCATAAAAGGTCAGAGGCATACAGTAGACAAGCATGGGGGTGAAATGAGCGGTAACCACAGCCAAGTGGGGTGAGGGGGCAGCGCAGAGTCCTCACAAAAGGACATAGGGCAGTCTTGGCAAAAGCGCAGTGGAAGGGGAAAACTGATCCATCACTGGACTTATTATGTTTGAAAAATGTCCATTCCCTAAATCTCATTTGAGCCCAACCCATTCCATTCGGGTATATCGAGGGATTATCAGTAAACTGCTGTCCCTCTGTCTACCAGTGACAGCAATTCGCCCTGAACATCCTCCTGGAGTGGACAAAGCATGTACAAACACTCCTCACGATTCAAGATCATTGAAAAGCACATGTATTCTTTCAGTCTCCGTAGGGTATTCCTTTTGCATCTTGGAGCGCTAGTTTTCGAAATGCCATTAGATGTTCTTAATTGGTGTCAAATTATGTCTCCTGGTTTCAATAAATATTTTCATTTGGCTAGTAACCTTTCACAATTTTTGCTGGTTACTTTTACTTTAATGTCCAAAACAGCCCATTTGCAGCAGTTGGATTAAAAACAGTAATAATGGGTAAACTGAAATTTATTTCACTTCTGTTCCTGGATTTTCGTCACAAAAAATACACTGAACATAATCTTCACAAAAGTTATTTACCAACGTTTAAGCTATTGCCATTATAAATTACAATAACTTTTATTTACGTATTAATTATTTTTAAAAAGCCATTGTTATTTGTAATATCAATATATCTAAGTCACATAAATACAACACATATTGCATTACGAATGCTATCGGTGTCACATTTGCGAAAGTTAAAACTATTGGCATTGTAAATGACAAAGCTATTAATTTAGCTATTTTCAAAACCAACACATAAATACAAAATTTGTCATTTACAATACCAATAGCTCAAACTTTCCTAATGCGAGACCTATTGCATTGCAAATGCTTGTTCTTTCCTCTTTCAATTTTTTTACTTGTTTATTTCCTCCTGAGTCTTTTAATTCAATTATTTCCTGTCAACAAAAATAACACACCACCTCCATTTTGTTCTACCGTCTCCTGGGGAGCCTCTACTTCCATGGGCCAAATGGAAAAAGGTATTAATAAATTATTTGAGAGTGTACACCCTAATTTATCTCAGTGAAAAAAATGCTTCCCTGTTGTTGGATAGTTTATGTGCGGAGGGCCAAGATATAATTGAAAATGTGCCTGAAATAGCCACTGAAGGTGAGAGGGATGCCTCTCAATCTCACAATGAGTTTGAAAAATTATTCAAACGTTTGGATGATCATTATCTTCCTAAAGTTTCCATTATTTTGCAACATTATTACTTTGGCAATGAAAACAGGTGGTTGAGGAATCTGTAGAGGATTTTGTCACAGCTCTGCCTAAATTGACTTCTCCCTGCAACTTTGGAGAGAGCACAGAAGAAAGAGTAAGAGGCCAATTTATGTTAGAGTGCAGGTGTGATAAAATCCGTGAGGAACTACGGTCCAAAAATAATCCTGATCTTAATGAGGTCCTAATGTTTGGGAAGAAAGTTGAACATTCATTGTTATGCATTCAGGAGTTGCAGAAACACAAGAATAATGTGTTTGCTATACATGCTGTGTCTCTCAAACAATAGAAACAGTTTTCTGCTGTCTCAAAATTTACAAATGTGTGCTTTCGATGTGGGAGCCCTAATTACGTTGCCAATTTCAAGGAGTGTCCAGCGTTTAAAGTTATGTGTAAGCATGTGGTAAGAAAGAGCACTTTGCAATTTTATTTAATCTAATGAACCCATGGAAAAAGGTTTTCGAGGTCGGTGCAGATCATATGGAGAGGGTGTTACAAGTTATTATTGATGTGAATTGTGTGTCAAGTATTATTTGTGAACATCCCTCCAACCTCATATCTCTTATCAATATTATTGTCATAATGATGATCGATTCAGGGGCAAGACTTTCATAAGTTTCTGATAGCTATTTTGGCAGATGCTTTTGAGGAAAGTTTGAGCTGAGGGATTCTGTTGTCACATCTTACAGTTACAGCAGGAAGACTATTGAGTTGGTTGAGTGTTTTGAGGTCATAATTGAATTTCATGGGAATGTGCCTATGGCTGAGATTTATGTACTGGTTAAGAGCAATACATTGTTAAACTGGCCACATCAAAAACATTTAGGGATTTACCTTGACCCTAATTCAGAGCCCCAAGTACAGGTTAGAAAGGTTAATTATGTTTCAATACATTCTTGCAAATTAGCTGACACCTTTCTCCAAGAACTTCCTGATGTCTTTTCCAGTGATGTACGCAGTGTTAAAGGGTATGTACACCTTATCCGTATGAAAGAAGGTGCCACACCTGTGGCTTGTAAAGCTAGGAATATTCCTCTTAGTCTACAAGACACTACAAAAATGGATTTAGAATGTTTGTGTGCAGAACGGATAATTAAGGTTGTAGAAGCCCTGTTGTTGTGGTAACAAAAATCTCGGGTGACATCAGATTGTGTTGAGACCATAGACAGCTTAACAAAGAAGTTGTTGAGGACAAATGTCCTCTTCCCAACATCATGGAGATGGTAGATGTGCTGGGAGGGGACCAGTTTTTTCTCCACTCTGGACCTCACCTTAGCTTACCACCATGTTTATCTAATTGAAAACTCAAGAGCTCTCACTACGTTCATTATGCTTTATAGGGTCTTTCGCTTCTATATTATTTGCTCTGCATTGTCTATTTCTCAGGGAGTGATGAATGATTTTTTGGGGAAGATTTCAGGAGTGAAGTTCTTTCAAGAGGATGTTTTGATTTTCCACAAAGATCTAGAGGTTCTCTTGAACAAGACCGGAGAAGTGTTACAGATTCTAGTTCGAAGGATATTACCTTGAAAGTCTGCAAATGCAAATTCTGTCTATCAGAAATTATGTATTTGGGGCATGTAATCTCTGCAGAAAGCGTTAACACAAAAGATGATCTGATTAAAACCATTTCGGATTTACCTCATCCTGACAAAAAAGATGCTATGCAACCCTTTTAAGGTATGGCGGAATTTTATAACAGGGTTTTCCCAAACATTGCCAGTTGTGCATGTGCTGTTCGAGGACTGCTTAAGAAAGGAGTGTGGTTTGACAGCGATGAGGCATGTTAAAGGGAGTTTGATGGCATAAAAGCAAGTTTCTTTACAGTGCAAAATTTGAAAAGGGCTATCCTGGGGTTATCATGTTCTATTATGACTGATGACAGTGAAAAGGGGTTTGTTACAGTGTTAAGGCAAAAAACAGGACAAGGGAGGTTACCTTAGCTTTTGTCTCTAGGTCTCTGAGGGGAGCGGTAAGCATGTACTCTACAATAGGTATAATACAATCAAGAAATTCTGACGTTTTTATGGGGAGTACATTTACTGTTCAAAGGGATCACAGATCTCTTCAGGAAGTTTTTGGCAGAAAAAGAGTGTATTGTATTTCGTCCTATATTATCAAATGGTTGGTTGCGCTGCAAGACTATCATTTTACTGTTGTGTATATTCCAGGGTTGGAGAAAAAGACTCCAGATTGCCTTTCTAGGCTTTTTAAAGATGCTCAAAGTTCTGTGGAGGATGAAAATACTTGGTGAAAGGAAGATTCATTTAAAATGTGTGAAATTACCGGGGTTGTGTTTTGGAGGTTGAATGGCTGGAGGAATTAGAGAAGGATGATTTGCTGAAGGAAATTATGAAGATCATAGCTGGTGGTATAACGGTTCGAGCTTTGAAAAGTTCATGAATGAACTTTCTGTTACTGACAAACTTCTTATGTGAAGGAGCAGGTTAGTTCCCCCTCAAGCGTGAGAAGTCGATTGAGGCACTTGCCTATGAAAGTCACCAGGGTATTTGTAAGACAAAAGAGCATTTGAGAAGTGTGTATTGTGCCACAATCACATCAGTGTTTGCAGTCACCGTCACCCCCAGGTATTTTACTTTCGGGACAACACAACTTTACACCCATTTGATTATGTATTGAGTGTATATCCCGAAATGTTCCCAAACGCTTGGGCCTCCAGTTCCAGGGCTAAGATGGCGCTTTCGGGCTCCGGGGTTGCCACAGCCAGATCGTCAGCATGAGCCATGATTTTAGTATCCCAGCCAGATCTACTCACTGCCCGGATTACTGGGTTGTTTTCCATTTTTTTGATCAGAGGATCTTGATATAGGGCGAAAAGCAATGGGGAGCAGGGACACCCTTGCCTCGAGAGATTTCAAATTGTTTAGTTAGCATCCGATTCATTGATACACTGGCTGTAGGGTTGATATAAAAAGGGCTTGAATAGCTTGAATTAGCTTTGTCCCGAAGCACATCCTTCTCATGACGCCCCAGAGAAACTGGCAGGAGACCTGGTCGAATGCTTTTTCAGCATCTAATAGAATTAGCGTCATCTGGTCTCCTGTCAATTGGGGCCGCGTCAAATAATGTGATGGTCCATCGGATGTGTTCAGTAGTGCCTTTCTTAGGAATGAACCCGTGTTGCCATTCTGACACCGGGGGTTTGATCCTTGAAGAAATCATAGGTGATAAGATTTTAGAGAATATCTTCGAGTCACAATTAATGAGGGTGATCAGCCTATATGATCCCATTTCTAGTGGTTATTTAACCTTTTTAGGGAAAATAGCAATTTTAGCGTTGGACCAGGAGGCAGGTGGGGAGGCCCCGTCAAAAATGGAAACTACCAATAAGGTGAAAATTAAGTATGGGCGGAAAATCCGTTCCGCTCGCGGATTTTGTGGATTTTCGGTAAATTCGCAATCCGCGAGATTTGCGAATCTCCCGCAAAATCCGCAAATCCGCGAGCAGCGGATTTTGCTCGCACTGTTCGCACTGTTCGCGTGAGTTCGCGCCCCGCGAATAAGTGCAAAATTGCAGAAATACGATCTTAGCAAAACTGAAAGTAACTACTTACCAGGTTCAAAAGTTCAGGCTCATCATTAGTAGCCATTTCCTGTAGTGCTTCCTGAGGGGCCCCTCCAGAGTTCAGTTGCCAGTTGCAACTATTATGTGACCCTGCTCTGAACCTCAGAATAGTTACACATATGCCACAAAGGTCCTGAATTACAGCTAAGGGAGACAAGCAGGAGCCAGGCTGGAAGTTAAAATCCATTAATCAGCCCCTGATTCATTATTGTCAGTTGGGGCAGGGCAGGTGTTGTAACTAATTTTGCAACAATGAAAGCACTTAGCAAGTGCAAAAGATCACTAATCAGGGCGCGCTAAGGAAGCAGGTGCCAGCTAAAAAAATATTCTGTGACACATTAATCAGCCCCAAATTAATTCAGGTCACTTGAGGCAGGGAAGGTGTGCTTTGCTTTGCCGAAAATAATGTACACTGGACAACCAGAGGGTGTGGTGATGAAACAGAGGGTGGCATGGGTGGGCCAGAGGGTGGCATGAGTAGTCAGAGAGTGGCAGTGGTGACAGAGAGTGGCAGTGATGAAGAAGAGTGTCCCAAACAGGCTGGACACGTAGAAACAACAAGTTCGCAAAACTTGCGACCCGACAGGTAAGTTCGCAAATTGCGAAATTGTAAAAACCCTCGCGAACTGGCAGAAACACGGGCGAACACAAAAAAAAAAATCCGCTAATTCGCGGGAATTCGCGGATTTTGCGGATTGCGAGTTCGCAAATCCGCAAAATTCGCGAACGCGAGATTCGCAAAATTCGCCCATGCTTAGTGAAAATAGCCTTTATTTGGGGAGCAAAGATGTTGTAGAACTCGACAGGAATACAATTAACTCCTGCAGCCTTAACATCTGGTAAGCTAGCTAAAGCTTCAGCGATGTCTTCCCAAGTCAAAGGATCTTCAAGTTGGCCACGGTCTTTCAGACTAAGTTGGGATAAAGTGATTTCATCTAGGTACTTAGAGTCCTCTCTCAGATCTACTGAACTGTTGTTCACCTCAGAATAAAGATTCAAAGAAAATTCTCGGAATGCACTTTGGATTTTGTACGGGTCGTTGGTCACCTCTCCAGTTGGAAGTTGGATTGAGAGTATTTCGCTAGCTGTGGCCAGTTGTCTGGTTCTAAGAGCCAAATGATGGCAGATGAGTTCACTACAGTCATAGTTTTTCTCCCGTGTCGAGGACCACTTAGCGGCTGCCTTCTCCACAAAGATAGACTAAATTTCAGCCTTATGAACTGTCACTACAAGTTGGTCCTAGACATTCATTCAGCATGCACAAAGTAATGATATACTTCATTTGATTTCTTTAGTCATCATCAGATTCAATCCACTATGGTTGATATAGCACAGAACATGATAGATATAATAGCCCAAATTATCGATTGGTACAGGAAAGCACACATAAAACCAACCAGTCTCACCGAAGTCCAAGAGACTTTCTTATTTAATATATTTTTTGAAAAAAAGACAAATATAAAATATAATATAAAATATAAAATACAAATATTTACAAATGGGGTTTCACTATCAGTTGGTGTGCACAGAAAAGAGTGAAAGTAAGTGCTCATGTGAATGATCAAGAAGATCTGTGAAAGAAAAATAGGATTGTTGATATGAAAAAACAAGTGAGCCTGCCCTAACTCTTGCTTTACTCTCCCCTCCTCTCCAAGCCCCTGCCCTTGCCCTTTCCCACTCTCACCCCCCCTTCTTTGACCACACCTACACATCCCCTCCTTACCCCTCTCCACCTTTATCCTCCCTCCCCTTCCCGGTAATTTTAGAACACAACAGTCTTGCCCCATAGAGACCAAGGTATCACTGCAGGACTCAGAATCGTGCAGGGCACTCACAGCACTGGTTGAGGGCCCTAATTATCCACCATGGCCCAAGGGAGGTGGACCTCTTCACTACGGAGACTGGTTTAGAATATCCATGCACAATTACTATTGTGGATATTCCACGCATTGGACACTAAGCCTCCAATAAGGGTGAATTAAGCACTTATGATCTCTTGAATTATGTAAGAGCATGATCCCCACAAGAGGATTGTGAATAATAATTGGTTTAGGTATTAGGCCTGTGAAAAGGGTTTCACTTAACTTAGAGGGCCGGTTGTACTTATTACAGATTGATATACCCAGACTTCTTTTCTCATGCAGAAATTGTGCAATTGTGTTGCCCACCGGACTGACCCTGGAGGGGCATCCAACTGTTTTGTTTTGGAGCCAGGATACGGCTATAACATTCCCGCAAAGAACTACGTGCGGGTATGCCTACATAATTTGATGGCCATAGGATGTGCTAAATAGGATGTGCTATTTTGTATACTGTACTGATAGCCGCCATTTCTCCCCACCAGATGAGGTGCTAAAACCACGTATTGATTGCCTCCAACTGTCCCCACATACCCTGTCCTGAGGAAGACTCGCAGGCAAAGGCTCAACTGTCCTACATGCCACAAGTCGAGTCGAAACGTTGACGATCATATACCCCTGTACCTGGACCCACCCAGCCTATCACTACTACGTGCCACAGATGATTACAATGTGTGATTGTACAAATTAATGTAAATAGACCATGTAAAATAGTATTGGGACAGGACACTAGGATTGATATGTTTAATTATTCTCTCACTGAACCTTTCTACTTTTTCTTTACTCTGGGAATAATTTCCCCACCCATCAACTTTCGAGCACCCCCCTTCTTTGCACGTTCCCTTCTGGATCAACCTTCACAAATGTACAGTGATTTAACTCTATTAATGAAAATAAATCCATTTTGTTTCATATGAAGTTCAGTTCCTGCACATCCTTTTTTCATTGTAAAAATTCTTATGTTGAAGTATTGTTCCTTATGAAGAGCGTGAATTCATTTTAGCTCAAAATTAAGAATTGTAAATTGATTTTGCATTCTTACTGACAACGGGATGCAGTTCACCTCAAATGAGAAGGAGAAGTTCTTGAATGAGAGAGGGATTGTGCACAAGAGGTGTGCCTTATACCATCGTGGATCATGCTTTTCCACTCGGCTTGCCCATGTAGTGAGCCCCTCCAGCCTAACAAATCTTGGGATGATTTTGTTTCTGACGGAAGTCCAAACAAAGGAAAAGAAAGAGAGAATTTTAGGGTACTTTCTCTAATGGTATTCGAAATGGTGAGCTCAGCCCTCTACACTACACATGGTAAGGCCTATGCTCTCACAGTGGGGCCTACATACTCTTGTGCAGGGTTCCTTTTGAGATCTTGATGCTCCTTTGTGGAGCCTCTTCTAGGTTCTGAAATGGACAGCTGGTGGTTGTACCAGACCTGCATGCAGCTCGCTGGGGTCGTTTCTGTGTGTCACAATAAATAGTTTAGCCTAACGTGCCTCTTGTGCTGTGCAGCAAAAAAACTATGAATTTAACCCGGGTCTGTGACTGTGGGTGAATGTTTGATTTGTTCAGCATTCCGTCCCTCATCTGTTCTATCTGCACAGTGCTGGAAAGAGCCAACAGGTACTGTTGCAACGCTGTCCCCTAGTTATGCGTGTCTACTCCAACCAGCTGTACAACACAGCTCGGGTTGAGACAGATCAAAGTGTACGGCCTTAGATAGCCGGCCAACCCGCCATGCGCACTTTACAGTGTGCCCTACTCCTCCATGTGCACTCGTCATGGCCCTGCCCAGACTTTGATGCCTGCAGCAGAAAGGAAAATAAAATGATAATAAAATGGTTTTATTATCTTTTTGTTTTTTCTGTTTCTTTCTGCTGTCTGGCACTCAGAAGGGGGGGTGAGTGACATTCCTCCGCCGTAGCAGAGGAGCCGGCAAAGAGTCACGTCCCCCTCAGGGCTTGCTGCAGATCTGTAACTTTACTCCTCACCTCTGACACGTAACTGTATTTCATGTCCTCATCCTCTGATTGTTGTGTTTTCAAGTTATGTTAGCAGGTAAGCAGATTCAGGTAAAGCCTCCTCTGCTGTTAATTATTATGAAAGAAAACTTGTGGGATGTTTCTTCTGCAGTACGTTTGCTTTCCCTTGAGTACATTTGACTTTTTAGTTGTGGGTGAAAAAGGCGTAACTCTAATGAAGACAAAGCTAATGCATTGCTAAGAACAGTGAATACAGTTTGATTTCTTAAGATGTAGAATGCATGTTGTCAAGCTTTTTTGAAGAAAAATACACCTTACTGAATATACACAGTAAAATAAATAAAAGCAATTTTAGAGGAATTTCTGGAGTGGAACTTATTATATTGTCTGTTTTTTCATGCCAGAGTTCCCAGGAGATTATCTATCTATCTATCTATCTATCTATCTATCTATCTATCTATCTATCTATCTATCTATCTATCTATCTATCTATCTATCTATCTATCTATCTATCTATCTAGTCTGTCTATCTAGTCTGTCTGTCTATCTAGTCTGTCTGTCTATCTAGTCTTTCTGTCTGCCTGTCTGTCTATCTGTCTCTCTGTCTGTCTATCTATCTAATGCTCCAAACCATGTTTGAGTTTGTAGGAAAATAGGATGCCTCACGGAAAACAGGGGATGTTTATTAGCCAGAGATCATGCCAGTGGACAAAGTGCTTGTCTTATTCAGTGAGTCCGACTGCAAAAATTCCCATTGAAAATCCTGCGATTTAAATATTGTTTAAATGCCATTTAACAGTAGATTTGAAGACAATACCTTTGCATAACGCCCATCAATGTCCATATGCCATCACAGGTTGTATGATAGAGAGCGCAATGCCACCAGGTTTGATGTGACTGTGAGCCATGGTGGTGACACTGTGCTTCTGGCTGAGTCCGGTACATTTCCAAGTGCAGCTCAGATAATCCAGGGTACAGAGTAATTAAGTAATGGTTCTACTAAAATATTTCTGGCTCATACAAATTACGCAATGTTTCATGTGACAACCTGTTGCGTGTGCTCCTCCAGTTTGCTTGATGCTTGCTCAGTGTTCTCACCTGTCTTGGTTGATCAGTGATGAACATTGAGGTAAGATGCTGCATGCTATCTCAGGAGCTGTGCACTGTCCCCAGGATCAACAATGCTCAAAGTTGTCAAGCTGTTTATTACCTTCATGGTGATGATCTCAAAGACCTAGACCATAGTCAAAGTATCCCATGTGTTACACACACTACTGTGATACTAGCATCTCCATGGCCTTGATATGTCAGTCAACCAGACATCGTGCCCATATCAGTCATCTTCATGTCCCTGCATGTAAGTTTCGCGCGACATAGCAGCAAAGCCTCGTGCCCCCTTTCCATGTAAGCAGAATGCCCATATTAGTAGTCCTCATTGTGCTGTGAGTGAAACTCCATTACCATGCCAGCAATCCTCCTGATTCCCTACTAGCAAACCATTTCCATAACACACATGGGCCCTGCATGTAGAGCACAGAATCTGTTCCAGTAATCCTCGTGGCAGCAGCTGTCAAGTACTGTTGTCATTGTTGCCATACCAGTAGTAAAGGCCCATTGTGGTAGAGGTAAAGGTCTACTCTACCCCTTGAATGTACAGCACTACTGCCATACCAGCAATCCTCATGGTCCTACCGTGTACAAAAAACACTGCCATACAGTAATTCCAGAGCCCCCTGCATGTAAGCACTATTCCCATCCCAGTATAGTCATGCCTGCCTGTACTTATGGTTACATATTAATGCAGGTAATAATTTTTAGTCCCTACATACAAAGCAACATTGCCACATCAGTAGATCACGTTTCCCTAGCTGTAATGCACTATTGCCTCATCATTGCCTTATTTTGCATCTCAAACCCCCACTCCTCAGGAGTAGTCTCACTGCGGAATTGCACGAGCCCTCCTTTGGGTTCAGGTTAGACACCAGGTTATAGATAGTGCCACCACTGTGGCATGCACGTTTCATGCAAACACTAGTTAAAATTTACCAGACTGTTGATTTACATGGAGACTGGGGCAACAATTATCACTCTTATCACAATAATGGGTATAAAGCCATATTAAAATTGAAAAGGTGTATGAGTCTTGAAACATCAGTCACCTAAACCTTCCCCACAGGACAATGTCCACACTAACATTTATAGCTCAGAGGACCCAGCACTCAGAATACCACAAAATTATATAAAAACATGACTGTAAATCATATAACATATTGAAAAATTCATTTGTGCAAAGATACGCAATGCGAAAACACGTCCACTTGATTTAAATAATTTCTTTATTAAGGATCTTTTTAAAAACCTCTTTGACTGTAGCCGTAGCCAACACGTTTTGTTTCTCTTGAGACTTCTACAGGGCGACCAAATCCACACAATATGTACAGATTTTAAAAACATCATATGAATAAAAACAAAATGTACAAATGATTTTTGTTTACAAAGAACACTGCAAGAAACAGGTCAATTTATTCCATACATCCTTCATTAGGCATTGTGTGGAAAGCATTCCAACCTAGGTTTTTGAACACAATAGTATATATCAATGCAGCGGTCCACATCCAAAGCCAATCATATGCAACATGTAACTTTAATGCATTTGTAACAAATGGCAAGCCCATTTTATTTGCACAGAAAAGATCTACCGAGGACCTTAGACTTTAAAAAAAAAAAACTTCATTTTAAATACACTAAGACATACAAATATACATGGTTCTTCTATCATTACACATGGAATGTAGTACAACGTTGTCTTTTAGATTGAGCAGCCACAGAGTTTTACATTTATAATTCTGTCACTCTATGTGGAATTTGACCTTTTACGATACTGAAAACAAACAGAAATCAACATAAATAACATCCTATATAAACCCCTCAACTCACTACTTTATCATAAAATGGTCCTCCTGGACGCACACCATCTTCTCTTACGATTCTTGAGTGGGTTTCTGTCTACCAGGTGCTATTGGTGTTCAGAGACCAACTGTGTGTAAGTTTGCAGTGTCCGTTATTGAGAATTTCCCCAGAAATAAAAATGGACAGCGTAAGTGGATGAGTGAGTGATTCAGTGAGTTATTTCATGAATGAATGAATATACAAGTGTTTGAATGAGCCGCTGAATGAATAGGTGAGTGAGAGTGAACAGTTGGGTGAAAGTGAAGTACAGTGAATGAGTAACCAGGTGAGTGAGTGAGCGACCCTGCATGTTGCTTTTTAGCACCGATAAACCAAACGCGAAAACAACATGGCTCTAGTCTGCATGTCACAGTGCCAACAATCGTCTTCTTTCACTCCTCCACCCTGCAGGCGCTGTGTCACCACATGCAAGCAACGACAAGAGTCAGGAGAAGTGGACCCTGGTGACACCTGTTCCACATGTAAGCAGCTTCCTCTCTTCCTCCCTTTTCTTAAGTTTTTTGTGGAGATGTGGAAAATATTAAGGACTTTAGAATATAAGATATGACTATATGTACTACAAAAGCAGACATTGTTGGTGGATAGATTTGGAGTGTCGTTTGTTTTGTAGATAAAACAGGGGCAGCTTTTCTCCTAGGAACTACCCAGAGTTCCCAGCTTGTGATTTTCATGAAATGAAATGAAAGAAATGAAAGCAGGATTTATATAGCGCATGGCTGCCCGGGAGCGTCCCAGCGCTGAGATTGCATATACAACTGAGGGGGAGGGGGTCAGAGGGTGAAGGGACAGCTTTATTGTGGGAAAAGGTGAGTCTTGAGTAGCTTCCGAAATTTCATGTAGTTGGGTTCGGCACGTAACTGGGTTGGCAGGGCGTTCCATAGAGTTGCGGCTATAACCGAGAAGCGGCGTCCTCCAGTGCGGGCTTTCTTTACTCTATGGACAGTAGCCAGGTTACATTGGGAGGAACGAAGGGACCTGTTGGGTTTGTATGGGTAGAGCATGGTCTCCAGCATCGGAGGCCCTAGGTTTTGCATGGCTCTATGGGTGGTGCATAGGGCCTTGAATTTGATCCTTTCTCGGATCGGCAACCAATGAAGTGCCTTTAGGGCTGGTTTGGCTGATGCTCTTCGAAGGGTTCCTGTCAGAATTCTTGCAGCGGCATTTTGTGTTCTTTGGAGAACATTAATGGTGGCTTCTGGGGTCGCCAGGAAGAGAGCGTTGCTGTAGTCTAATCTAGATAATATTAGACCTTGAAAAACATTTTTTGTGATTGTGCGGGGAGTAGTGGGAGAATCTTCCTGGCTGAACGAAGTAAACCCACACAGGTACCAGCTGTTTTTTTTGCCTGTGTTTTCAGAGATAGATCTTGTTCTAGCCAGAAGCCTAAACTCTTGAGTTCCATCTTGGGCTGAGGAAGGGGACCTAAGCATGCTGGCCACATGGCGGAGGGAAGAGGTAATATTTGATGTCCCAGCAGTATAAGCTCGGTTTTGGAGCCATTAAGTTTCAGCCTTGAGTTGGACATCCAGTCATGGATTCCTTCAAGACAGTCATGAAGGTTTTTTAGCTTTTCGCCTTCAAGGGAAAAGGACACAACCATTTGGGTGTCATCAGCGTATGTGGTGGCTTTTATCCCAAAGGGAGTGACCACATCCTCCAGGGGGGCCATGTATGTGTTAAATAATGTAGGGCTCAATGAAGAGCCCTGGGGAACCCCACACTGGAGGGGGAGAAGGTCCGATCGCATATTCCCTTCACAGACCTGGAAGGTTCTGTCCTTCAGGAAGGATGAAAGCCAACCGAGCGCCTTGTTCCTCACTCCTAGGTTGAGTAGTCGCTGCATCAGGATCTTATGGTCCACCGTGTCGAATGCAGCGCTTAGATCCAGGAGGATCAATAAAACCGATCCCCCTGAATCCAAGATGCATCTGGCTTCCTCGACTACTTTCAGGAGAGCGGTCTCGGTCCCCTGCCCTGGACAAAAACCTGTTTGCGAGGGGCGAAGGAGATTGTTGGTTTCAAGGAAAGCCGACAGTTGCTGGTTGACCAACTTCTCCGCGATCTTACTCATGCCAGGTAAGAGAGAGATTGGGCGAAGGTTGGAAAGGTCTGAAGGGTCCTGACCTGGTTTTTTTTTGTAGAGCTTTGACTATTGCATGTTTCCAGTTGGGGGGGACCACTCCTTGGCTAAGAGAAGCATTAATAAGATTTGTTGCCAGGTATGAGATAGTTGGTCCGACTTGTTTTAGGATATGAATGGGGGCTGGGTCAGTGGGTGAACCACTTTTCATGCCTGAAAGAGTTTTCAAGAAGTCTTCATTGGACAGCTGGTGAAAACTGTCTAGAGTCGATTAATAATTTATGTGACACTCTAAGCTTCAGAGTGTTTGTTTTTAAACCAACTTCTACAGCAGTACAGAATGTATCACTGATATAGAGTTGTCAATGTTTGTTATTTGTCTATAGCCTCGGCATGTCTTAGGTTTAACAGAAGAGCACAAGATACAAATATTAAGGAACTGCAAGAGTAGTGATAATAGTTCCCGTAAGATATCTCCTATATGCTTGTGTAGGTTTTTAAACACTTGCTTTACATTGAGTATAAAAAAGCACTGTCAGGCTTGTGTAATGTGGCGCTCAGCATGGGCTTGGTGTGAGACATTTGATTTTAACATACCCTAATCAGGTTCTAATTATAAGAT
Organism: Lissotriton vulgaris; assembly: GCF_964263255.1. Taxonomy (NCBI): domain Eukaryota; kingdom Metazoa; phylum Chordata; class Amphibia; order Caudata; family Salamandridae; genus Lissotriton; species Lissotriton vulgaris. Next base: position 559,513,195 of record NC_141687.1, read on the forward strand.
TTGTGGAATTTTGAGAAAGTACATGCTTAAACCCTCCAACATTACGCAAAAAGTGCATCATTAATTCAGCCCCGGGCTGGTGGTTGGGCAAAAAAAATATATATCAATGGAAAGTGTGGATGGGATTAGGACATGCCAAAATCAAATTTCCAGGTGGTCTCAATGTACAGAGGAGTGGTTTGAGTTAGGATCCTAGCCTGACCGTCCAGCCTGTGATTTCACAAGATTAGGACAAGAATGATAACTGATGAATACAATATTCACAAATAATTTAGTTGTGTTCTTCAAAAGTCACCAGAGCACTTCACTGATGAAGCCCCTGAACAAAGGGCTTTACTTGTGTAGCTGAAGTGTTCACTCAAACCTCCAAAACACTGTGGTGTGTTAATAAACCAGTGGCAGAAACATGGGGAGCGCTGTAGACTTCTCAACAGTGCAGTCCTAATGCAATAAAGGGTGGGAGAGGGGCTCTGATGTGGGAAGTCACAAACAGTTTGGCCCAGACCAGGCTTGCGCGACACAGATGCGCTATTTGGTTTTCCGTCACTAGTAGTCACTATTAGTGATGGTCAGTCAGCTGCCTGCGCCAGCTATGGCGTGACTTAGGGCCGTAACGACCATAGGGCTAAGAGGGGTTTAACCAATGGTGACTGACGGTAAGTAGACATAATATCGAGTTTTTCATTTCGACTGGACATAATATCGAGTTTTTAATTTCGACTAGACATAATATCGACTAGACATAATATAGACTACAAAAATATCGACTAGAAAAATTTAATATCGACTAGAATAGCAATAATATTGAATCAAAAATATAGAATGGACATAATATCGACTAGACATAATATAGACAACAAAAATATCGAATTTAAGGTAAGTAAATATTAATGTTTAATTTTTGTGTAATATAAATCTGTAACGGGTTGTGGGTTTATAGGGGAATAGGGTGGGAAGTAATTTAATTGAAATTAATTAAATATGTTAATTATTTAATTTGTATTTATTTAAAATTAATTGTTAATTAATTATTCATTGGTAAATAATTTAAATATAATTGGTAATTGATTTTAATTGATAAATATATCTTTTTTTGTAATTTATTATCTGTAGCGGGTTGTGGGTTTATAGGGGAATAGGGTGGGAAGTAATTTAATTATAATTAATTAAATATGTTATTTAATGAATTGGTAATTATTTCAAATTAATTGTTAATTAATCATTAATTGGTAATTAATTAAAATATAATCTGTAATTAAATATAATTGATTAATTGTTAAATATATATTTTTTTGTAATTTAATTTCTGTAGCGGGTTGTGGGTTTATAGGTTAATAGGGTGGGAAGCAATTTAATTATAAATAATAAAAAAATGTATTTAATTAATTGGTATTTAATTAAAATTATTTGTTAATTAATCATTAATTGGTAATTAATTAAAATATAATTGGTAATTAAATATAATTGATTGATGATTTTTTTTTAGGAATTTCTTTTCTGTAGCGGGATGTGGGTTTATAGGGGATTAGGGTGGGAAGTAATTTAATAATCATGAATTAAATATGTCATTTAATTTATAGGTATTTATTTCGAATTAATTGTTAATTAATTATTTATTGGGAATTAATTACAATATAATTGGTAAATACATTTAAATGATTAATTAATAAATATGTTAATTTAATTAATTTAATTTCTGTAGTGGGTTGTGTGTTTATAGAGGAATAGATTTTGAAGTCATTAAATTGTAAGTAAATAAATTGTTTAAATAAATATATTGAGTTTATTTTCTAAAATATTTAAAATTTTTAAATTCATTGATTGTTAATAGGTAAATAATTAGTATTAGTAGGTAATTTATATTATTAAATAATTATCATTTATCATTTTAATAGAATATGTGATATAACGTACACAATTCTTAAATATTTAAATTAATTTGCAATAGATTTTACTAATTATGATATTTATATTTATATAAGAAGTATTTACTTTCCTTACTGTTGCACTGGAGTTGGAATAGTAATTTTAACCACTACGCTATCCAACGCTTTCCCTACTGTTGCACTCTCTGGAGTTGGAATAGTAATTTTTACCCCTACGCTATCCAACGCTTTCTCTACTGTTGCACTCCCTGGAGAAGGAATAGTAATTTTAACCCCTACGCTATCTAACATTTTCCCTACTGTTACACTCTCTGGAGTTGGAATAGTAAAGTTTACCCCTACGCTATCCAACGCTTACCTTACTGTTACACTTACTGGAGTTGGAATAGTAATTTTTACTCCTACGCTATCCAACGCTTTCCTTACTGTTACACTTACTGGAGTTGGAATAGTAATTTAAACCCTTACGCTATCCAACGCTTTCTCTACTGTTGCACTCACTGGAGTGGGAATAGTAATTTAAACCCTTACGCTATCCAACACTTTCCCTACTGCTGCACTCACTGGAGTCATTACAGTACCTTTAACCCTCTCGCTATCCTATGGTAAAAATATTGTATATGTTTAGTTAATAATATGTATATATATGTATGTATTACACATTTTTTTAAGATACATTAATTATTTCTTAATTTTACGTTTATTTAAGTATTTTAAATATGTTTATATTAATTTAATTTGTTGTTATATTACTTTTAAGTTACTGTTAACATATTTTAAAAATTCGATATTTTGACATTCTATATTTTTTACACTCGATATTTTGGAGTCGATATTTGTGCACTTACCTGTTTGAAGATAGGAAGTCGATATTCTGGCAGTCGATATTTTAACCTCGATATTTTGTCCTCTCGATATTTTGTCTGTTGAGGTTCTGTCAGTGATCCGTGACTGACACAGGTAAGAGCGGTGAGTTGGGGTATTACAGACGACAGACGACAAGATAAATAATATTAAATAAAAAAACACTTATCTTGCGCTCACCACATCGCAGACTCAGCAAATATGTTGAAGGTATTTGTTTTTACTGAGTAAGTTAGGGTTGCAGTGTGTGTCAGGTGTCACTGTACAGTGGACTATGGTCAGTGGGTTTTAGAGTTTAGAGGTCAGCAAGATTCACAATGTATATCATGTTAGCATGTTTTGCAGTGACTGCTAGGAGCCATTGAGTTTGCATAGTGCCTCCTTGGCAGTCACAGGCTGCTCTGAGGGCTTCTCAACACCAACAGAACCCAGCCATCCTTGCACAAAGCCGGTCATGCCCCTGCTGTTATTTGATTTTTTTTTTAAGCCATTTTGCATGGATCTGTGTTTACCCCCCATAATCACATGTGTGATTCCACATGGGTTGATATAGCTTTTTATCCTTCTTAAGTCGATTAAAATGAGTATCATTGAGATGGAGAAGTATTAACATTCAATAGCACAAACAAACTCTGGGGGTTGAACTTTCAGTCTACTAAGATGTGTGCTATGTTTGTTGGTAACAAAAAATAAAAACTCTCTGAAATGCTCATCTACGATCAGTAGTGCGGTGCTCTGCTAAACAGGCAGAACACACCAAAAAGCAGGACCACAGGAGCTAGTTTTGCTATACAAATATCCAATTCACTCAGAGAAACTACAAGACTGGTGCCCTAATCACGTGGTCAGGCAGTTCTAAAATGACCAATGATGGGGCACCAATGTCTCTGTAACCCCAGGAGGCTGAGCAGCTCCGAGCAGCCTGCTGGCAGAAGGCATGGTGACCAGTAGAAAACCTCCGCCCCTCCATTTAAGTTGCCCTAATTTCTGACATTGTGGGATGCGTCAGCTGTAAAAGCGAATTGCATTCCACTTGAAAGATCTACTCTCCCAGAAACCTTTTGAAGAAAACAATGAAAATAACCCACAATTGCAGGATTCTTTTGTGCCGGTTCTTTTTGGAGAAGAAATGTAAGTTGACAGGGAAATACTTTTAGAAGACCAGGTGGTGGAGTGCAGAATGAAGTGAGATCAGAGAAAGTGCCTACAAGAGAAGGGTTAATTAAGGAAGAAGACAGAGGATGGATTGGAGATGAAAATGGGACAAGTGGGAATGGGAGGAGGATGGGGAGCGGAAAGGCTGAGGAGACATGGATGAGGGAAGATCAAGATTTGAGGCAGAAAACTGCGTTGAGTATGCTTAATTTATTAAACAAAATAATACTTAGCACAGGGGCCCAAAATGTTTATTAGAAGCCAGCTGTGCGCTGCCAAATGCCAGTGTTAACGATACCTAGACTGATTGCATCGAAAGGAGACCAATTATGATGCATTATATAAAAAAATGTTTGACAATTACGGAGGACTCTAAGTTTAGGGTAAATTGATAAAAGTAATGTTAAGACTGTTCTCTACAAAAAGTTAAGACAACACATTTTTCATGACTTATAAGTACTCGTCTTGCTCTAAGTCATGAAATATGGGTCTTCGTCCCAGAAACTTAGTGATGGTGCCCATCTCCGGCAACCACAGGCACGGAGTAAACACTGGTTGTCTAAGGGTAAAGCCTGAAGATAGATAAAGGTGAGAATTGTGGAGAGAGATGGTTAAGGGACAAGGAAGTGCTATGTAAGTTTAGGATGAGTGGCAGTGGAGGAACTACTGAGGGGTGTAGGATACAGGGCGTGTTGTACCATGTGGTTGATGTGTGGAAGATCCCAAGAGGGAGGAAGGGGAGATGAAGAACTGTTTGGGGAAAATGACATATTCTTTTTTTAAATTTTTTAAAATATTTTTTATTTGTCAACACAATGGAGAAGCAAAATAGACGGTAACATAACCAAAACTTAAGCATCTCTGAGAAGTAGTTACAATATAATTAGTTACGTGCAAAGGAGTAGAAACATAAGAAGACCGAGTAGATTTCATATATTATAAATTAGAATTTAGAACAGTGATCCCCATATTGTATTACAATTTACATATAGAGCGGACTCCATTTGATTTAGCTAGCGCTTGTTCCATATCGTATATTTGTCTAACTAATGTCCACCAGCCATTACCGTAGGAGATTTTGGTGAGATCCAGACCCGGGCTATTGTCTATCTTGCAGAAACCAGCAAGATAGATAATAAGTCTTCAATATTAGATCTCGAATTCCTTCTTCCCATCATTATTTCCATAGTCGTTAAAGGTACTTCAATCCCAAACTTTTGAGACAAAATTTGAGCAACCTTCTCTCAGAATATAGAGAGTTCTGGACATGTGACAAACGTGTTTTATGTCCGCTGCATGCAAATCATATCTTGGACATTTTGTCAGATCACTGGCCTGATTATTAGATGACCACTTTGCTATCCGATCCGGCGTATAATATAATAGACATATTGTACGATACTGTTGCAGTCCCAGATTGGAAGAGTGTACAACTTTAATTATCGTGCTAAGAGCTTGTGAAATATTGTTAGCCGAGACTGAAGTACCCATAACTTTGCTCCAGCGATCAGCTATTCTCAGACAATCATCCGATCTGTGAGTGCAAAGACATTTATACGCTCTACTGATCAAAGATCTTTCATTAATAGCATGTAGACAGTTCCGTATGTCAGAATTGGATATGTTCATCAGACGTAAATGCCGTATAAAATAGTCACGAATCCGAAGATATTTAAACTGCATATTGTCTGGTAATTTATAGAGTATCTGCATTTTTCCAAAAGAGACGAAGCCGCTATAATCGTAGAGATCACCTAAGCATAGTACCCCATAAATGGCCCAGCGTTTACACAAAGTATCATGGAATATCTCTGGCAGACCTGGATTATACCACAGGGGGAATTTATCATGTAAAAGTGACACATTGTACTTAAGTGAGATTGCGCGCCATATAGATATACTATCTCGTGCAGTCTTGAATTCGACCCTTTTGTAGTAGTTCGAATCATTAGTTCTACAAAAAAATAAATTACTCTCTTCACCCAACATAAATTTATGAAAAAAAGTACTACTCTCAGGATTAATAAAGCTGCGAAAATGGCCAAAAAAAGCTGACGAAAAATACATTTTAAAATCAGGAAAGTCAAGACCGCCTTGGCTAAAGGGAAGTTTTAGCAGATCTATAGCCCTTCGTGCTTTCTTGTAGCCTCATATGAAGCTACTTAAGATCCCTCTAGCCGCTGAAAGAGGGAATTAGTCACCTGCAGTGGGACAGACCTAAGCTAATAGAGGAACCTGGGCAAGATCTTCATTTTTATAATATGTATACACCCAATAATACCTATAGGTAGCTTATGCCAGTTCTTAAGTGACTTGATTGTCTCTTTCAGCAGTGTTTCATAGTTTAAAGGAATTATCCTCCCTATCTGTACGGACACCTTGACTCCCAGGTAAGTAGCAGCCAAGCAGACCTCCTGTATTGGGATCGGAGATTTTTAATTTAGGAGGACTTGGGTTTTATTGATGTTTAGTTTGTACCCTGAAATCGCCCCAAACTCCCCTGCTTCTTCTATTATCGCTTTCAGTGCGCCCCCGGATCCGTTGAGAACACTGCAATGTCATCTGGGTATGCAATGACTTTAAGAGAATTTTCCCCTACCATAAGGGGACAAATTGACTGCTGATTTTGCAAGACCAAGACAAATGGCTCTACTTAGAGAGCAAATAGAAGTGCTGATAAGGGGCACCTCTGACAGGTACCCCAAAGGATCTGAAAGACTGCAGTCCAGCATACATTATTTTAGCTCAAGGTTTGTCATATAAAGCTTGTATCCATATCCTGAATTGTCCTTAAATACTGAAGGCTGAAAGTGGGGTCCCCAAAAAGTCCCACCTCACTCGGTCAAACGCTTTTTCAGCATCTAACAGAATAATACCGAGTGGGGTTGACCCTACATTTGCCACGTCGAAAGCAGTAACTGCCATATTTGCACATGCAGTGGTATCCCTCCCTTGGATAAAGCCATGCTGGTGAGGCGACACCAGACTAAGCATTAGTGGAGCTGGCGACTCGCGAGAATCTTTGCACAAATGTTTGTGTCGGCATTAATAATTGATATTGGTCGATAGGGCCCACACTCGTCTGCTGGTTTATTATTTTCCAGAAAAAAGACAATTTGCGTCACATTCCATGACTCGGGAACCCTACCCTCTATTCCAATAGGTCTTATAACCTGACTAAATGGTAGCAGCATGCCATCTATGAAAGTCTTATAAAATTCCAAGGGTATAGTATCTTCTCCCGATGCTTTGCCTGATGGTAGAGCGATGGCTGCCAATTTTATTTCTTCTATTGTGATATCTCTTGCCAGAGAGTAAGATATTTCATCCCCCATACTTGTCAGAGAAATATCTTGAATATACCGAAGTATATCCTCGAGTTTTGACTGAGTCTCTGGAGTATATAATTCTTGATAGTAGGCAGCAAATTGTTCCATTATCTGATGTGGGCGCTCGTATAGTTGATTATTAGACCCCTTGATCATCTTTATAGTGATCTTAGCCCTGTCATCTGCTATCTTAAATGCAATAATCTTACTTATTTTTTCTTCACACTCATATTGAGATAATCAATACTTGCTAAGTTTCAATATGCTTCTCTCCCTAAATGTCCTCTTCAGTGCTGATCTAAGATCGACTAAGGCATGGCCCAGTTCTTCTGTCTTTTGAAGACCTCTGGAGACTGCCTCTACATGTGGATTTTCTATTGTGCGTATAGCTGTGATAGTGGCTTCTGTTGCCTTTTTCCGTTCTTTGTTTTGCTTCCAGATGTATTGTTGCGTAGGTCCCCTAATGGTTGCCTTGCATATGTCCCACACCACTATAGGGGAGGCTGACCCGATATTTATTTAAAAAAATTCCTTGAAATGTTCTCTAGTCTGAGCCACAAAGTCTTCCTCTAATTATAGATACCTAGGGAAAGAAAAATATCTAGGTCCTTTATTTTCAAAGGAAATCTTAAAAGAGAGAAGAATAGGGTTGTGATTGGAGGTGACACTTGGACAGATTTCTACAGTACTAGACCATAGAATTTTATCTGACGCCCAAACCATGTTGATTCTGGAATAAAGCTTATCTGGAGCTGAATAATACTTGTAGCCCGCTAGATTTGGGAATAGAGTCCTCCAGACATCCTTGATTACATGTTACCAACCCAAATCCCAAATCGCAGCCCGGGTCTTCTGGATCCTTTGAAAAGCCCCTTGCCTTGTGGTATCTATCCTGTAGTCCATAATACAGTTGAAGTTTCCCTTCACCAACCGTTCCCCCTCCCAATTTAGCAATTACATGGTCACAACATTTATTATAGTGGGATTGTCTATATTGAGACCATACACTGAGCAAAAAACCTGTTTTTTGCCCTATATCTCCATTTTTGCAATAGCCCATCTACCCCCTTTATCAGACATCATCTTACCCATTACTACTCTAAATCGTTTATGCTTCAAGATAGCTACCCCGACAATGGAAGCATTTTGTGCCGAACTCACTACTACTTCAAATCCTAATTGTCTTAGAAGACCTGGATCCTTATAAGAGATGTCCGTTAACAATAGCATAACTATCTGAGGATTATATATTTTTAATTCTTCAGCAACTAATTGTCTCTTGAGCCTACTATTTAGACCTGCCACATTCCAAGATAAACATTTGATCCCTCCCTTCTTGAATATAATTCCCTGCTACCTTTTCTAATATTTAGTTCAGTGGACTTAAAACAGCTTCCTTTCATAGAAGTGATTTTATTTTTCCCCTTTCTCCATACCATTGTGTTGACCTTTTCCTTTTTTACCCACCTCCTGTTGTCCCCACACCTCCTACCCCCCTTGACCCTTCACCCACCCCCGCATCTTGAAGGAGGAGTCATCATCCCCTTCTTACTGCTGCCGGTGATATCGCAGCGGACTGGAACCCAAACTCCACGGTGACTGCCGAGATAAACCAACCCCCAATAGTAATTGCCAAAGAAGAGGAAGAAAGAAAGAGAAGGAAAGGCAGAAGATACATAAAGAAAGAGTTAATTAAGCATGTCTCTCAATCTAATATAGCACAACTAAAAATAAAAGAAAAAGAGAGAAGAAGTTAGAAAGAGGGAGAAGGAGAAAGCAAGAGATACAGCTTTGCTCTCCCAGTCCAACAAACAGGCATTCCACGAAGACTACAGATTTCATCTTTGTTTTATGCAACCCCATCTATCTGCCGTTTATGTAATATTTCCTTTGCTTCTAATTCGGAAGAAAAAGAAAATGTTTGTCTCCCCCTTATAATCTTCAGACGAGCAGGTTCCTGCACGAATGCTTGTGCCCCTGTAGCCTTTAATGAGTCGAATAACTGTCTCAGCTGCCATCTCCTGTCCATAGTTGCCTAACAAAAATCTGAGCAAAAAAAGATAAAAGAGCATTTCACAGCGGCCGGTGATCTTGGCCTGCTTGTCGTAATAAAAAGTTTCCAAAGTAGATCAGAAATGGTATCGGATAGGGATTATCTTTCCGGCGTTGTACCAGCAGGAGTCTATGTGCCCTTTGAATCTGGCAGTCCCAGTCCCCGTCCACAAGGTCTGGGAAGGCCTTCTGCAATACCTGGACCATGAAGGTTCTAGGATCTGAACCCTCTTGTCCTTCAGGAATTCCAAACATTTATAGATTTTGTCTCCTTTGTCTGTTTTCCAAATCTTCTAGTTTAAGTTGCACACACGTGATTTGGTTCTCGTGTTGCTGAACTAGACTTACTGCTTTGGTAGTGGCCTCCTCAGTAGAGACCACTCTCCACTGTAAATCTGCTATCTCACATGTCATTACCCCAACTTTCACTGTCACCTCTCTCAAAGGTGGTTGGATAATATGATTGTCTGCTCTGACATGAGCAAAAAGCTCTCGTGTCTCTTCACTCTGGTCTTTCAGAGCTTGTAAGATCAGTGACAGTATTGGAGCTTCACTTTCTTGAGCCCTTTTATTTTGAGAATCTTCCCCCATGCTTGACATATGAGAGAACTGAAAAGGTCCAGGTGCCGTAGATACAGTAGATAGTCCATTATGACTTATATCCCCAGGTCTCTCAGTTGATATTTACGTAGCTGGCACAGTCTTAATCCCTCCTTTGGATTGAACCCACCTTCGCATGGGACTATTGCCTGGGGATCTTTAGTTTGTGCCGTTTTCCTGTAACCCGACCCATTACTAGGTGCATTCTGCATCTTATTTGTATCCTTGGTATTTTTGATCTTAAGGTTCTTTTTTTTAGGTGTTACTGAAGATGTCGATTGTTTTTCCCTTATACTTCTTTGGGGGCGTTGCCCCGTTTGTAAATCAGCAGGACTCTAACTTTGACGCTCCTCTTCTTGGGCCAATTTAGCATGAGATGACATATCGTTGTCATTTATCAATGCCAAGTCAGCGGTGTTAGCATTAGGATTGATGTTTTTAGGGACCACATTTTCTACAAGTATCAAAGTAGGAGTGTGCACATCCCCGAGTAATATGCCATTTTGATTTATTTGGATAGAATCTGAAGTATTAGAATTATTGGTATCCCCACCTGCATGTGGAGGCTCTGTAACGCTGTCTACCAGGGAGACATCCTGTGCCCTTGAGGGCTCACCTTTAGATATCAGATTTCTTGCCGTATAGAGTGAGTCCAATTTAACCACCTGGTCTGTGGCAATATCCATGTTTTCCCCGTTATTTCATGAATTATCCGAGTTATCCGAGATTTCCATCTCACCAGCCTCAGCAATCTCTGATGTCTCAGCAGTTTTCTCTCTACTATCATCCCTATCCACCTTATCCTTTTCTGGGGTCTGCATCTGGGTTTGAGACTGGTGAGGTTGATTCACTCTCATGAGTTCAGGGGAAGCATTGTCAGTGTTAAATTGTTCCTTACATATGGCTTTAGTAATTATTTCATCCAGCTTGCTACCATTAATTGACTCTGTGTTAGTATCAGCTTTCAGCAATTCCACTGACTTCCTTGAGTGCAGATATGGTAATACTGGTTTACAGAGTCCTGCAGTATGTTTACAGTATTCTGTTCTTGCTGCTTCAACTTTCCCTGCCTTCCGCTTGCCCCCAGCATCGCTGCTGAACTCACCGGCAGACGGCTTGTTGCCCGGGTCCCTTTGGCTGGGTTCTTCGGCTGTGCCATTTCAGCAAGTGATACAAAAGGGGGTGGTGATGGACAGAGCATCTGAATCAATCAAACACTCAAACCCAGTCAAAAGATCTGGGTTTAATCCATCACCGTTCTTTAGCCCACTCTGCCACCCCAGTTCAGACATGGCTATATGCAAATTAGTCTGACCCTGTGCCTCATGGGAACAGTTCAGCCCGAACTGCCAAGCCATGTCTTCCCTGGACCGGAAACAAGCTTCCGAGGACCGGTTTCTGGCATTCCAGCCGTCTTCAGCCCGGCTTGCTTGAATCCAGTGGCAAAGTGAGCGAGGGACTCACGTCTGAGCATACCCTGCCACACTTATGGCGGCCAAAAGCGGTACAAAAGGGGGTGGTGATGGACAGAGCATCTGAATCAATCAAACACTCACACCCAGTCAAAAGATCTGGGTTTAATCCATCACCGTTCTTTAGCCCACTCTGCCACCCCAGTTTAGACATAGCTATATGCAAATTAGTCTGACCCTCTGCCTCATGGGAACAGTCCAGCCCGAACTGCCAAGCCATGTCTTCCCTGGACCGGAAACAAGCTTCCGAGGACCGGTTTCTGGCATTCCAGCCATCTTCAGCCTGGCTTGCTTTAATTCAGTGGCAAAGTGAGCAAGGGACTCACGTCTGAGCATACCCCGTCACACTTGTGGCATAGGTTGGCAGGGTATGCTCAGATGTGAGTTCCTTGCTCACTTTGCCACTGGATTCAAGCAAGCCTGGCTGAAGACGGCTGTAATGCCAGAAACCGGTCATAGGAAGCTTGTTTCCGGTCCAGGGAAGGCATGGCTTGGCAGTTCGGGCTGGACTGTTCCCATGAGGCACAGGGTCAGACTGATTTGCATATGGCCATGTCTGAACTGAGGTGGCAGAGTGGGCTAAAGAACGGTGATGGATTAAACCCAGATCTGTTGACAGGGTGTGAGTGTTTGATTGGTTTAGATGCTCCGTCCATCACCACCCCCTATTGTACCGCTTTGCTCGCCATAAGTTGGCAAGGTATGCTCAGACGTGAGTCCCTTGCTCACTTTGCCACTGGATTCAAGCAAGCCTGGCTGAAGACGGCTGTAATGCCAGAAACCGGTCCTAGGAAGCTTGTTTCCGGTCCAGGGGAGGCATGGCTTGGCAGTTCGGGCTGGACTATTCCCATGAGGCACAGGGTCAGACTGATTTGCATATAGCCATGTCTGAACTGGGGTGGCAGAGTGGGCTAAAGAACGGTGATGGATTAAACCCAGATCTTTTGACTGGGTGTGAGTGTTTGATTGATTCAGATGCTCCGTCCATCACCACCCTCTTTTGTACCATTTCAGCAAGTGAAGCAGTAATCCGCGGTCGGAAGGCAGGTCCAGGACCGAAGCAGATTGAAAAACGCAGAGCTGCGAGTCGCACAGCCCCGTATGTGGACGGCGGGCGTGGCGAACACCTGAATCCAAACCTTACGATCGCCTGCATTCGGCTCTTCAGTGCAGCAGAGCCATTGTCCAGGTAAGCCGGTTTGTCCGAGTGAGTTCCAGAGTAGATACTCCGATACTACAGATACGCCGATAAACTCCTTCTCTCTTCTCCAAGATTCAGTGTCCTTCATTTACCACTTTGATCATTTCCTCAAAATAAACAAGCCATGGTAAAGGGAGTATGGAATAATCTCAGCAGCCACGCCGTGTGTTAGTTCACAGAGACTGCGTCAGTCCGCCATCTTGCTCCTCCCCCGTCCCGGGAAAATTAAATATTCTGGATCAAGTTCTCATATGAATGTACAGTCATTTTCCATCTTGCTGATGTTCACACTCAGTATGGGCGGGCAAGAGCCCAAAAGAGAGGCCCAAACATTGATTAGAGAATGAGAGACTGCGAGAGAAAGACGCAGAAAGAGTTATTTTGAGAGAGGGACAGAGACAGAGAGACAAAGAACTTGTAATACCAAGACTGATGCTAAGTGAAAATGACCCAGTATTGCTTTGAAGTGATAGCTTAGCATGTCAGTGATCAGGGGCTGTCGTTGTTGGCTGTGTCTGTCCTAAGTGAATACATTGTTAATTTGTATAATTCTTAAAGTCACATGAGGGGGCCTCAAAGCACTGCTGACAGGGAGCAAGAGAAACAGAAAAGAGGTCAGAGGACAGAGGAAATGAGGAGAGGTACTAAAGGGAATGAGAAAGGAGACTTGCAGGTGGAGTCGTCATCCCAAAGACAGAAGAGTCTTGCGGAGGCCTTAGGCCTCTAACCACTAGCAAGTAGGGAGGGAGTGGAAAGGAGCAATAATGTGGAGCACGAGTGCAGATATATGCGTGTGAGGTGGCGGATTTAGAGCTTTGTGTCCTGTGTACCAGGGCAGGCAGAGAGAGCCGCTGAGAGCCTGCAGACATTCCATCTTCGCCAGAGTGTCAGCAATTAGACCTATCATGATCTTACCCAGGATATTTTTCTGTGCCCACAGCTAAAGAAGGACAGCTAGAGAAGGAGGGATATTGGGGCTGCTGGAAGCACGGAGAGCATCAGGGTTAGAAATGCCGGGTTCCAAGAGGTCATAGGCAGAAAGAAAGGTTAGCAGAAAGGTGGTCCTTGAAAAAGAAAATTCTGTTAGCAGATATTTTCACAAAAGGTGCTAGTATTTGATACTCTGCTCCTTCTGATGTTCATTGTTATGATGCAAGTGTGGGTATCTGGTCTTTGCTGTGGCAGCACCATGGATACTTACACTTTCTGATTGCGTTTGCTGTTGGTGCTGTACTGCCAACATCTTTTCAAATGTGTGTTGCATTTTAGATGATGGGAGTGTCAAAACCAAGAATATTTGAGGAGCTGGTACTCGGGGTCACTGTGCATTAACAAGAATTGCAGCTTCTGCATTCAATGTAGAAATAGTGCCTGACATTAGGCACCCTGCCCCTCGCAGCAAGAGAAAGTATACTGACATCCTACCTGAGTATGCTGAGACTCATTCAGAGGGGCCCAGTATGTTTTTTGCTTTTAATTGCCCTAAAAAAATTAACACAGAATACTACATCCTGTCAGTTCCACTGCTCCAATGTGCATTAAAATGGAACGTTTAATAGTAATACATTGCTGGCCCTTTGTACCAATATGGCCAAGGTCACGCTGTAAAACGAACTCCTTCATGGCACCTCCTAAAGGCAGACGAGCTGGGAACTGCGCCAAGCTGTTGTTTACGGCTGGGCAACAATATACTGCATTGATGTTTCCAACGGTGTCCGTACATTGATCCTCACATGCATACTACTAATAAAAAGATTTATTTTTAAATTGCTGTCCCTAATGGGTAATGTTGGCACAGGCTCTGAAGATCGCACTCCTACACTTTAAAAGCCTTAGCTGTCCCCCCCACTCCCCCCACCAGAAAAGTCTGGGTCTAGTTGCGCCCTTGGCCCCGTTGTTCACAGCACTGCAACTGCTCTGCAGCAACAAGTATGACATTAAGGGGACACCACCGGTGTCACAAATAATCTCACGGCACAACCTGGAAAAATCAGTCTAAATTCTGTATGGATGGAGATTCAAGGCTGGGTAAATCAAACTGTTTTTTTTCCTTTCCCTGGATGACTTCTTTGAAAAGCTCATTTGGAGGGCCTGTGTGTGAGAAATGCTCGGCGCCTCTCTACTGCTCTTGCCTGCCGGCAGGTGCCAATTAAGGCTGAATTGTGATAACAAATATGTATATTGGGGCAGCGGCCGCCCATTTAGAGCGGGATTCGCATCACCTAGTTAGTTTCACAAAGTTCAGGCGGAGATTCAAGGGCTCAGCAAACTGAGGTTTTAAGCAGGTATAAACAAGCATGCAATGTATGTAGTGCAGCAACCAGGTGGGAATGACTGCACAGATGTGTTCCTTTAACAACATCGGCTCTTCGCCTTGTTTCTTCCTCTCACACAAAACATGCTTTTCCATTCCTGAAAACAACTGGCAGAATTATATTCCAAACATTACCACATTATCTAGACCACCAATAAAAAGTGTCCCTAAGCCCCATTACTAGCAATTCCAGTGGGCTTCATTTCATTGATCTGTGGAGGATGAAGAGCTGCACTAACCCTGCCAGGATCAAAACCCTTAAGCAGCAGGGTACAAACACTTCTCTGCAATGTGCGCTCTACCCGCCGAATGCATGGCTAATTTACTGCAGCAGGCATGCGCGTGATGGTGATGGGCAGGCTGCGGCCATCAAACATAAGTCAGATGAAACCGTACTGAGAGCAGCGTTACTAGGACCACTGCTAAAGACAAAGAAGCATAGTTACGTGGAGGGCAAGGTGGCTGAGACCATGCACTGCAATTCAAGATTGGCCTCAGGAGGTGGGAAAATTATAGGGCTGCAAGAAAAACAAACAAGCATTTACAATGCAACGGTTTCGCCTTTGAAAAAGTTAGACCTTTTGGCATTGTAAATGACAACATTTTTATTTATGTGTTGATTTTCAAAACAGATAAAGAAATGGCACTGTCATTTACAATGCCAATAGCTTAATCTCTCGCAAATGCCACACACAAACACACAGACCCCCACACACATCCATACCTGCAGAGCCACACGCAGAGCCACACACACACACACACACATACACAGAGCCACAGACACACACAGCCATATGAAGCAGTGTGGGTGCTGTGCAGCATGTGTGAAATTTTGGAGAAAGAAATGTCATGAGACAGCCAGCACTGGCTGCATCTTATGGTTTTGTTTCTGGTGGGAAGGGAGGGGGCAAATAACAGAGCAGCACAAGCAACAATGCTATAGGGAGCATGAGGGACGAGGGCTAGTAACAAGGTGAGTAATGTAATGAGGGGCGTGGGAACGCAACAGGGTGTCTGTGGGGAAGATGGACAGGTAAGCCACAACAACAGGGGAGGGGTCGAAGTTACAAGGCAAGCAACAATAACGAACAGGGAGGCGGGAGGAGCACTGGCAAAGCTAATAGGCGTTAAAAAATAAATATATATTTTGGCAGTGAGACGTGAAAGAAGGACAGGAGGAGTAAAATAATCAGAACAGAAGGACAGGTAGGGGAAATAGCATGGAGGGCAGGTGGGGGAGAAGCGGAGTTGAAAAATAAAAGCACACTGGAAACCGAGGAAAGCAGTAGGGAGAAAAGTACACGACAGACAACAGGTGGACACGCATGCACTCTCATGGTGTGCTTCGCAAAAAGAAAAAAAGAAAACCTGAAAAGCAGACACTGGCGCACGCATAGAAGCAACCAATCAGAAGGGTCCAAGGGAGGGACAATTACAGGCTGGCCCAGCTAATACATTGCGCCAGCGAACAAAAAGTAAGGAAAAGTGAATGAAAAAACAAAAAGGCAGTGTTTAGCAATGGGAAAAGTGCACTTCTAGGTCCGTTTTCAGCATGTCCACAAGAAGGCAGCACACAGTCTGGTGGGCTCCGACCTAAAAAACTCTTTATTTTATTTATCCAGCTATGCTGCACTCAGACTTGCTTTAGTCCTCCGTGTAGGCAAGAGGTGGGAAAGCAGCTGAGAGACGGAAAGAAGCTAGAGCTACTCTGCCTCTACTGCCTGGTGGGAGCCCTGGGCAAAGCTAGTGCTGGATCTTCCGTCTCCCCTCCAGCCAAAGTGGCAGTCATCCCGGGCCGCAGGGCACTCCGCCCGACCACCTCCCGCCAGCCGGCAATGAGAAATTCGGGCCCACCATGTGCAGGATCCTGAAATCAGGATCCTGAAATCAGTCCCCTCACCCCTTACACGGAGCCAGCAGCTGAGGGAAACTCCAGGATATTAATCAGGTCGCCAGCCTAGGATTGTCACTGCAGCGCTTCTCTGTCACCCCGGTCAGCCCGCACCACTATCAGGGCAGGGGGCAAGACGGGGGAATGCAGCCAGGATAACGGAGGGGGCGGGGGGGGGGAAGGAAGCAGTCTCCCGGCAGCGCCGCGTCCAGCACGGCCAGAAAGCCCAGCAGGGTTACACGCCACTCACCGCACCACCCCGCAGTGGTAATAGTCAGGGCAGCCGTCGGTCCACTCGTCCTCCCCACTTCAGCGGCGGCATCCGGCAGAAGGTTATTCAGGCGGGGATGCGGCAAGGTCCGGTCAAGACGCCCGTTCTCCTCCGGTGTCAACAGGATAATCGGCCAATGCAGTCCCAGCGGTGTGCAGCCAGGCTCGGCCAATTAATCACGGTGCCGGGAGTCGGAAGATACGCCAGGATCTAACGCCGGGCCGCCATTTTGTTTCTTCACGCCCGTATGATTCTCCAGCTGCCGCGGCCGATTTCGTGGCGCAAGCTGAACAGATCACGGCACAAGAGGATTCCCCCGCACACCATGAGGCTCCGACACCCAGTAGGAGCAAATTTGGGCCGTCAGTGTGTCCGTTAGTATACATCACAAGAAAGGGGTTGCAGTAGAGCAAGGCAACAACATTTACAACAAGTCAGGTCCTGGGCCGGCCAGCCAATCACAGCGCGGCCCGGGAATGACGTCACGGGGGTGTCCCGGGCCGGCAGCCAATCACAGCGGGGCCCAGGATAAAGGGGCGGGGCTTAAAAAAAGAACGAGAAACGCCCCCGAATCGCGTTTTCGCAAGAAAGCGTGATTGACAGCCTCTGTCTCCCAATGGCTAGCCTCCATTTATGGAGCTAGCCAATGGGAAACAGAGGCAGTCCGAACATCCCTACTGAAGACAAAAGTTTTCGATCTGGGAGGGGCACTGCGTGCCCCTCGCCAGGTCGAAACCTAAAAAAGCAGAACAGAAAGTTCAGCAACATATATTAGTGGCAAGAATACTTTTAAAATGACCTTCCTGCATGGAATTCCCCTGTGATCTATCCAAAGAAGTGTATCACCAATATGGGGCACTTAAAAGTTACCCAATATTTCAGATCTGCGATTGTTATCGAATAGTAAATGCTTGAACAAGAATGTATCCTGGATGATAAACAGACATGCACCCCTGAATTAAGTGTCCGACTGAGAGTGAAACGGGTATCCTGGCTTTTGTTTTGGCCAAGTCATCATGCAAACCTAACGTGTGCGCAGATGCCTAGGCCTGTCCTTGTTATTACGAGGTCCAGAGACACCAAGCATATTGCCACACTTTCCATGACATGAGTGTTTCACATTAAGGGTTGATAAGGAGGCAGCTTACCATGTGTTTTGAATTTGTAGTGTGACGAGAGCCTTTTGGTTTGGGTCAGTGTGGGTGAAGTCTTCTTATGACTCTCCTATAAATTTCCGCTCTTATGTGAACTTCAGAACCTTGCACTGACATTCCGTGTGTATGTTAAGCATGTGTGTGCATGTTCAGTTTTTGTGTAATACACGTATGTTAGCATGACTGCATAGGTGAGTAAGAGTACTGAGTCGAGTTACATTCATTTTCGATGCCCATTGTTTAGCATGGTACGTGATGGACAATGAGAACAACTCTCCCCAGACAGTGGAAGTTTATTGCTTGCATTGCTATGAGAGTTGAAGGATGGAGGCCCCTGCCATGCTGTGCTATTTTATTTATTTATTTTTTGTGTTTTCTATAGCGCGAACATGACCCTGTACAGGGTATCAGAGCGCTTTACAGGGCCATAAAACATCCCGATCCATACATAATCAGATCCATTCCTATGCTATACCTGCATGGTGGAGACCCACAACCTGAAGTGAGAAGGATGGAGACAGAGCCCCCTTCACAAAGTCCCTGAAGGCCTCGTTATCAAAGGACTGCCAATTAGTTATCCTGAACACCTCTATTTGGTGGATGCTAGGAGTGATTGGTGGGATTGCAGTTTCTGTTGTTCAAGGTGAGGGCGGATCTGCCATTTAGTCTAACCGCTGCTTCAGGAAGGCTGATGATAGCCAAGTGCCAAACATACACTACAATGTGCTCAAGTCATTGCTACCTGCTGTGAAAGCCATCACTGTCTACAACGTTTGTGTCTGGAGAGCAGCCTGAAAATCACATCTGAAGAGAACCAACCCAACTCAGCTCTGAAACCTTAGACAGTGGAGCCATGTCCCCTGTCTGGAAAATATTTATAAAAGTGGGAGCCCAAACACCCCACTTTTTTCCAGTTTGGTGTTCTTCGTGATGATCCCCAGATATTCAAATAACTGTTTTGTGATTAGATTGGTGTCTTCATGACAGCCAGTCTTCCAAAGGTGAGCAGGCTTCACTTGGACTCTGCACCTTCTGGTGGAGGAACTGAGCCTCCAAGCCTGCCTGTGTGCCGAGAGAGTGAAGTAGTGTACCCTACTGCACAGCCTGTCCAGATGGAGATACCCAGAATGTTTGGCATGAGAAATAGCCAAAGAGGGCAAGAAACAGCCAGGGAGCAAAGCCAGGGGAGACCAGAGTGAACGAGATTGCTTCAGTCTCCATATATAATTTTGAGCATAATCCATATCAAGGCTTTTACAAGAAACCAACCATCAATCAAGATAGGCAGCCCAATGAAGCTGATAGACACTGATGGCCTCTGATGCCACAACTTCCAGAGCCATATGCAAGGCCGAAATGGTCCTGAAGCTGCATCTTCCAAGCTAATTTCCCTTCTGCACCCGTTCTAGGTAGGCTGGCAGCTGATGAAGATGGGAAACTGCTAGAGGAGCCCACCACAGAGATCCCCTGAAGTCCTCAAGCCCCAGCAAGGTCATCACTGTGACATCTAAAGATCCAGAGTGGTCTCTGCAGGAGAGGGGCCACTGCATCCATCTGTCGATGCTACCAGGACTTCACCTACCAAGCGCCACTAACTGCAAGGCATAAGAAATGAGTGAGAATAAGAAGCTGGTTAGCAGGTTGAAGCTGCTGCGTGAACTAAGACTGTTTTTGTATGCGTATTGCATGGGGGAATAATGAACTGAACTGTTGGTGCAAATACACCTTGGAGGCGATCGAATGATTGCATCGAAGCCTAGCCAGTGCAATGTGTCCGATTAGAGGCAAAGATTACAAGCACTGGGGAACTCCGTAATTTGAAGCAGGAAGTGAAGGGTTTGGTGTCTAGATTTGTGTGCATGGTTTTAACCCTGTTCTGCAGTCCCCTGATTGCACTGTGTTGTATTAAGTAAAATTGTGTGACTAAAATACTTTATTTTACTCAAAAGGCTAGACCTAGGTTGGACAATCGTTTATTGTGTCTGTAGTGGCTCGCTGAGTGCTGAGCTCTTGCCACCGCACTACATCCCTGAGAAGCCCGAGACTGCTCGCCCTTGTTACCCTGAAAGCCAAGGGAGGAAAGGGTTGTACTTTGCCCAGTTTGTAGAGTCATGGCAGGACGGACCCCAGGACACCAATGGCAGAGAACCTCAACCTCCCTTGATGGGACCCAGTAGCTCAGGTGTGCCCTGTGGCCTCCGGAACGGGCTTCTGGCAGTGAGCTAGACAATTCTGTACACTAGTTCACTAGCAGTAAATGTGTCTGGTGTGGTTTTGCACCACCTTAAGGAATGAGTGCTTCTAAATTCGAGTGAGGGTGCTTGCAAAGCAATTGGCCCTTATATATACACTCTGTCGGGCAGCTGGTCTGTTAATTGGGGAAGTCAGTGCTGAATTGGCTTGTACATGTCTGTAGGCATGATGGAGTTGATCGTGGTGATGCTGAACTGCCAAGAGAAGCGCACTGTCGTTTTTCAAAGGGGTCTCTTTTGCTATTATACCTGGATCCCGCTGTGAGGTGTTTGATGAATTCTGTCAGTGGTAATTTAATATTCCCCTCCTTTTACTGTATTCTGGACAGCCAGTGAGGCTACTTAGAGTTCTGCCTCCTTGCTTAGAGCTACAGTACAACAATAAATATCCTGGCGGTTCCTCATTGGATGTAGGACTAAAATAAATTAAAGGTCAACCGGAAACCGTAATTGAGAAGAGGAGGAGGAAACAGAAAACACAGCCAGTTGAAATGATTCCTCCACAATGCATGTATTATGGCACAGGTACACAAAATGATCTATGTACAATATACTTACGGTTGCTCAGTACTCGTGCAGAGTGAATAGTGATTAGTCAAAACACAATGAACAATCCTCCTCCAGAGGGACATGTACAAGAATTTCTTAGAGGGTCGAAGAGGATTTTTTTGCTTTAATACAGATTATTAGTATTGTCGACGTTTCGACCTGGATAATCTCGGATCTTAGAACCTTCACAGGGGGTCTTCAACAGGACGTGGGGGAGGGGCAGCCTGTGTAGCAATGACAGGGCATGATTAGAGGAGTGGTCAAGGTTTGTTGTTTTCTAGAAACCGTGCTGATTTCATGCAAAACTCACCTTGGGTTGCATGAAAAACACCTCCCATGGAAGTATTCCAATTGCGGATAAAAAGACACAAAGCCTGCTAGTCTTAGTTGAGTTCTAAACAGAAAATGGAATGAATCAATGAAAAAGGCCCCACAAAAGTGACCTAACTTATCTTGGGACATTCAGAGTGGATTGAGGCATAAACACTCTCCTACGACAATACATTATTTTCCTAAACTCAATGTGGGTGCCCTTCAGATAATGAACATACTAGAACGGGTTGAAAAATAATAAACTAAGAATAATGAATATCAGAAACACGAATATGCTTTGTCCCCAACGCGCTCATTCTATATCTGAGAAGTTGGCAAAGTTGATTTACCCAATAAGGGACGTGCAAGCCCTTCCAAATGAAGATGAGCTGGAAAAGATAAAAAGCCAGATATAAGACTCAGTTGTCTCCTGATATAACATATTTGAAAGGAAAAAGTTTCCCAGATACGGGCAGGGAAACCTGTTAGTGTGCTTACCACTTGCTGGCAAGTCTGATGTGAAAGCGACCAGACTGTGGCTGGCAACTGGGAGATAAGAGGATTCCCCTGTGCTATGTGGGTGTGCAAGCCAGCATGTCAGGAGAATAAACCTCGTACAAAGATGGCCATCTAGTCTGTACACGTTCTATTCCGTATGGGTATGACCGCCAGGTTTACGAGAGCCCGACAATAAATCTGCATATCAGAACCTTTCCTGGATTGCTTCTGTTAAGGTTCAGGGAGGACTTGGCTTGGCAGTTTGGGCTGGACTGTTCCTGGACGATCATCCCAGCATTGAGATGGAGGTCCAAAACAACCAATCTGCTGTTGGAATGGGGGCCTAACACGGTCATTTAGATGTTGAAAACAATGCCTAAAAAGGTCATCCTGATATTGATATGGGGGTTTTACATGATCATTCTGATGCTGGAGTAAGGGCCTAATGCCATCATACTGATATGGAAAGGGAGGCCCAGAACGATCGTCCCAGCTACGAGGTAGAATTCTATGATTAATTTCAGGCGCCAATGGCGCTCTAGGGTAGAAAAAGGGCAGTTCGCGTGTGGTGATCGCACTACCTACGTTTAGGGGGAAGCAGTCTAAGATGTATCTAACTGGTCTAACATCTCTAAAATTTATTACGATGATATCACCCAGTTATTTCCTTTATTCTATGACCCAGCCAAGGAGATGCCTCACATGTAGAATTTCACCGTTCATATCTGGCGAAAGGGGTCTATTCTGTTTTAGCCAGAATATGACTTTATTTTTAAGCTGGAATTAATCTTCTCTCTTATTACCCTCCAAAATAGGCACTCCCGTAAGGATTACCACATACGGAACTGTTTCCGGGGGTAGTTCTACATTCGGTATCTTGGGGACAGGAACCCTACCATGGTTTTCACTACCATTGGCTTTGAGCGTATTTACTATCTGTTTAGATGTTACAGTTCCCACAGGTTCTTTATCGCTATTTCCTGCATCCTTTTGCCGTGATGTTTTAGAAGGCATGGGTTTCAGGGCTTTCGATTTGTCCTGTTTGATAATTTGCATTCCCTTTTGAACAGTTTTATCTAGAGATGGACCTATAATTGGAGACACTGTCATAGTCTTTGGTAAGTCCTTAATCACCCCTTTAATTTCCCCAAAGGCCTGCTCTAAGTTCCCCAACTGCTGAGCTATTCTTTTTAACCTCTCAATTAAAGGGAGTATTAGTGACCATATTAATTGTTCAATGCCTCCCAACAGATCACTACAAGGTGTTACTTCAATTGGGAGGTGAGGAGGAATATCTATAGTTGATGTTAATGGGACATTGGGTGAAGACTTAATTGAATTAATAAGGAGAATTGGAGTAACCTTGTTTTTCTTGAGTCCACCCCCCCTTTTTCTCCTCTTTTTTGGGGGTGGGCCTTGGGGTCGAGGGGTACTGGGAGATTTGTTGGATATATGGACAATCTCTACAGATCGCGATGGCGTAACTGTTATGACTTCCACCTCCGGTATTGGGGTACAAAAAGATATAGAAATACTTGTATCTGGTAAGGGTGATCTATCCTGTAATAATAATGGGATACTGTCATTAGGAGAAGCCTCGAGTCCCATACTATCAGGGGGTGTGCTAGTAAGAAGACTGGGGGGCGATGAGACAGCTAAATGCAGCGGGCCCAAAGAAGAGCCTATTCTTCATGAGTTCAACAGAGCGGCGTCTCTCGGCCCGTCGCTCCGCCAAGGCCATATCCTTATCAATGCCTGCATTGGATCTAATAACATAACTGTCTAGCGTTCCTCTCTCCCCCCCCCTGACAATGAGGATTTCTCTTTAGGGAGAATCGAAGTCATGATGTAGATCAGTCCAGTAGATGACAATAGATGGCAGGTATGCACCAAATCAAACCAATTAAAAATCACAAATATATTAACACAGCTCTGAATAAGATAGCATAGTCATAAGAGGCTTAGACGATCTTACATGCGAGAAGAAGGGTCAGCTCACTGATGTATTATAGAGGAGTCCTCTCCGAAAGTCCGGATTGAAAAGAGGTGGCTCAGCCCTGGCTCCTCTGGTCTCAGAGGGCCTTAGAGGGTCCGCTCTTTGCCCGGTCTTCGCCCCGGTCGCTCCCGCGCTCTCCCGCGACGCGGGGAGTGGTGCTGCAATATATGCGCCTCCTGGCGCGTTACAGTGTAGAGCGGCTTCCGGCCGCAGTGCCCTCTGGTGATTGTGGTCCCTCACAACAAGCTCACCCCCGCACGGCGGCCGCTATGATGTTTCAACTGTGTGGCGGCGGGGGGCGAACAGGGAGAGCAGAGAGCCCAACAACAGTGCAAGCAGCGGGTCCGCCGGAATGATGCTCCAATTAAGTCCAGCCTCTGAAGATACAAGAATGCGGGGAAAATCAGAAGATTGGCTCATCGGCAAAGCAGCCCCGCTCCACCGAGAGTGGTGCTGCAATATATGCGCCTCCTGGCGCGTTACAGTGTAGCGCGGCTTCTGGCCGCAGTGCCCTCTGGTGATTGTGGTCCCTCACAACAAGCTCACCCCCACACGGCGGCCGCTATGATGTTTCAACTGTGCGGCGGCGGGGGGTGAGCAGGGAGAGCAGAGAGCCCAACAACAGTGCAAGCAGCGGGTCCGCCGGAATGATGCCCCAATTAAGTCCATCCTCTGAAGATACAGGTATGCGGGGAAAATCAGTAGATTGGCTCATCGGCAAAGCAGCCCCGTCAAGAGCCGGACTCCGGACCATCCACTGCCAGGTGGAAGCTCCAATCAGGGATATTGGGTAGGCTTCTCTTCCTGCCTTAGTGCTGCCGTGGAGTGCCCTATGGGCTCCTGCAGGTTTTCTGACCTCTGAAGTTTCTCAGAGCAGGTTGCAATAGCTTCAGGTGTTAGGCATCCCACGTCAACTGTACCTCCCACCAGTTATGGGGTGGCATCCTGAGACTGGCTTATCAGCCCGAGGTCTGTTCCCTGAGGCTGAACAGGGGACAGGGATGAGTTCTCCCTCACCCTGACCATCCATCCGGGCCTTCGCACCCCCCACTTTGGATTGGTACCCCCAGAAAACTGAGCTTTCAGGGTGTCCTGTGCCCTGCCAACTCTCCTAGCACTGTGGAGCTCTCTCCAGTAGAGGTTCTCTTTGCACAGACGAGGTTCCCTTGCTCGTACCCCAACTGGGTCTAACTGTAAACAGGGGGAATTATGTGGAGGAATCAATACCACACAATATTTAGTAAGGAACTCGCAAATTAATTCCTACTCGTATTAACCCCTTCCATGCGGCCCCGATTCCCCTGGTGTGCTGTAAACAACACGAACAGGGGCGGACCGTGACGAACCCCAGCCATCATCAGCACAGAAGCCCCGTAGTGCATGACGGCTGGGGTTCGTCATCAGCATGGAAGGGGTTAACTTGCTTTATTTTTACTTCAATCACATACCATTTACAGAAACCATGTGCACAGTGACTATGACAGAAAAATGTGCACAGTTAATTTCTATTTCCTTCCTACCCATTCTTTGAATCGAATGGTTGCTACATATTTATAAGCAATCCAATCATGAGGTAGTCCAATACACGCATGAGGGGATAAGTCAACCCTTTACATAAATCCAAAATGTGTGTATCCAATTTCTTTAATGATGCTATTATTCCGTCTGATTCCTCTATTCAGTGTGGTTGACGCGTTTCAGCCCTGTCATTCGGGCCTCGTCAGAACATGGGAACAAGGAAAAAGATACCTTGTTAGTTTGCAGCTCAGCCCCAAATCTGTGGGCAATCTTCTAACTGGGAGCAATCAAAGCACCGGGGTTGGAAATTGGGCACCCTGGGCCTCTCCCAACCAGCACCTCCCCTCCTTTTCTTAGAAGGGGTATGGCAATACTTTTCCCACACACTATTCAAGGACCAGTCTGGGTCACTGTGTACCTCCAGCTCACTCTGTTGGGGGGAAACCTGAACCTAAGAATCACTCCCAGATACCAACACAGACACACTGGTACTACCCCAGAGGTATGCCTCCTTTGAAATCTCCCTGGGGTCAGTAAGCTTGCAGCCAACTAGGTGTTGGCGCAAATCTGGGAAACAGTTACTGAGCTTGGACTCTCTCAAAATTAGATCATACAACCCTTCATAATTACTCATTTGGGTGCTCTTCCAACCATGCAGTGCGTACTGGAGAATTCCTGAAAATCTACCCAAGACTGGCGTTTTATTCTGCAACTGTCCCTAAACTTAGTGATACAGGCTATTTTTATGAGGGTGTAGGACATCAGGTCAGCCACCTGTAAAGGCAACAGGGTATACATCCCTTCAGCTGGTATACTCCTCCACAGACAGCCCCTCACTTAAAACCCCTCTCGGACCCTATGTATTCTAAGGGAAACCCCATAGGCTGCAAATCACCTATCGATATCATCCCCCACCTCAAATCTGGGCACCAGGTCTTTAAGTATGTGGACTTCTTGATCTTGTTTAAACACTGTTGTGTCACTGCCACCATTCCTGCTGGACTCTGACAGCTGTTTGCCTTCTAAGTCCACATCCTTCAGACTCCGTTTATAAGCCAACAACATTTTTTTCTCCTCCAATGCTCTCTGTGCCTCAACCTTCAATGCCAGTTTCTTTTCCTGCACCTTAAGTTTGGCCATCTGCAGCCTTAACTCCCTACTAGCTTTCCTGTCTGCGAAGTCCTCTGGGGACGGACATGGAGAGTACACACTGTTTTCTTCTCTGGGAGGGTTCTTCAGTTCTGGAGGCAAGACACCCCCTTGTCCTGTGTTTTGCATCTCAGGACCTGTTTCCAGGGGTTCTCCTTGCTCTCTATATCATTGTCTTCACTCTTGTCCTCTGTTGCTGTCAGCGATTGGCAGAACTCCCCCAAAACCCAAAGAGCTTTCTGAAGATCCAACTTGTTGTTGCCCTTTTTAGTTGGAAGTCTCCATTCCTTACAAAACGTTCTGCATTCAGTCACCATGTAGCTCTCCAGTTTGATGGGCTTGAATTCCATTTCTGAAAGTATGGTCACAGACAGTCAGGTGGAATGACAGTGAATTTAGAAAAAAACTAAGAGGCCGATCAAGCACACTTTAAAAGAAATTTGAATTATTTATCTGGGATTTTAGTGTAATTCAAAATCACTTCATGGCACTGCACAAATAAAATTCCTAATCCCACCAAAGTTGAAATTGGGTTACTGGTTGTGGGGTGGTGAAACCCTACTCAAGCAGAAACCACATTTCCTGTCAGGGTGAAGATGCAAACAACCTCCAAATTTAGCCCTCTGGTAGCTTGGCACAAAGCAGTTGGGCGTTTCAGAGGCAATGTGTAAAGCATTCATGCAACAAAAGAGTAATAAAGTGAAAACGACAACACATGAAAAATCATACACCAAAATAGAAAAATACATCAGTTTTGAATACATTATTTTAGACAAAAAGACAAAAATCGAATCAGTAGGTCCTGAGATATGCAATTTGAAAGATTTTGGTAAGTAAAGCACCTAAAATCACAAAGTGCTACTTGCCGTTATCTGGTCATATGAAACCGGGTAAAAGTCCCAAGTTCAGGCCTACCACCGAGGAGCGTGGGCCGGATACAGGGAACAGGTTAGCCCTTCTGAAAGAGTTACATTCAAAGTCCAGTGCAAAGACTTCCATACACAGTGTAAGAGTCCATAAGAACCAGCGAGAGCGTCATGGGTGATCGTCAATGTAGTGCGTAGAGCAAGCTGGGTGTCATGGACTGTCATCAATGTAGCGTGAAGATATTTTCAGGCGTCCCAGACAATAGTTGCTGAAGCTTCGCATTGGCGGTCACTGCTAGCTGTTGATGCTGTAGCGCGAAGTGCATATTTCACTTTGCCAGGCACCTCTGGCAGTTGCTGCTGCGCGTAGAGTCTGTTTCACCGGAGCTTAGAGTTTGCAGGCAGTGCAGCAGCAAGAGCTTGGCATGGACGGGTCCGTTTGCATTTGCAAAGACCCCAAAACGTAAGGATTTCTCGTTTTCTTTGGAGATGACCTCAACTGAGACCACACCAAGGGTCCAGGACCGGAGGGGAACTTCTTGGGCATCGGGAACTTACTCCAGCTGAGGTCACCAGGGCTCAGGCAGGCCGAGTTGCAGGTCCAGGCTGCAGGTTAGTTGGGCAGTTGCAGTGAGCCTCTGGAGCTTGTCCCTGAGCTCAAAACAGGGTATGAGTCAGCTGACACTTGGAGTCACTTCAGCCTGGATGAAGGGTGCAGGTCCAGTCTTCCATCTCAACAAGCAGGGCAGCAGAGTAACAGGGCAGCAGAGTGGCATTCCTTCCTGCAGCGAAGCAGCACAGTAGTCCTTCTTCTGTAGTATCCACAGATCCAGAGTTAGGTCTGAGGGTTCATTATTTATGCCTGGTGCCATAGTTAATCTCTGTGCAGTTGTAACGGGGTGACTATCCTATCATTGTGCATAGCAGGAGGGGATGTGCTGTGTCATGCTTTACTGCCAAGTGTACCATGGATGTAGCCAGTAATGAGAAAAATAAGCCTGGGCACAAAAGTAATACACTTTAAAATCTAGTGCCTCTAGACCCACCTGTTCATTGGGCAACCAGGAGTAGTCTTTATCAGAACTCAGCTGGGAACTCATCATTTACCGGGGTCTTGCATGTTGGGGAGTCCAAATATAACTGTCATGACCTCCCCGAGGGTATTTGGCATGTCAAGGAACTGCCTACGAGGGCTCTTCTCCCAATCCAGGGTAATGTAGAAGTAATATGTTGAGTAGTCTTCAGGGGATCTGGAAACAAAAGACGTATAAAGCCCATAATGGTATTTAACAAATTTAGTCAGCATATTGTGGCCTTCATATATGGGGTCCCCTTTCTCTTTTACCAGTAGTGTTATGGTCTGAGTTGTCCATGAGTGACGCATTCGCAAGGCGAGAGTCCTGTTTGATCTCTGTGCCTCTCCGTGTGCCCTCACTCTGGCCTGTTTACGTAGCTGTTTCACCTCTTGTTCTGTGGCTTCGGTAAATTCGGTAAGTTCAACTCTATGCTCCACCAAGGCAAGGTCAGTGTGGCTACACATGTAGAGCATTTCAAGTGGCCTAAATTGTTGTTCAATTTGTCAATTCTTTCATGGAGGGCATTGCGAACACCATGTTGTTTGCCAGTGTCGATGCCCCATGTAGAGGCCTTTAATGCTTCCCACTGAGCGCCTGTTGATTACACCCAGGATTCATTGGTTTGGGAATAACTTAATATTTCCATCTTGACCTTATTAGTGAATGCCAGGTCTAGAGGAGCTAACGGGGCAGGTGAACACATGGTGTTTGGAAGATGGTGTTTGCATCACCAGTCTAACAGGCAAGTGGTCCAAAAAAAGAGTGGGGAAGGTGTTCAATGACTGTGGTCCACAGCCGCGGCCGCTGCAGGTAAGAGCGGTGGGGCCAAGTGTGAAATCCTCCCTCACCTGGCCCCTCTGCCCCACCACTCTTACCTGCACTGGTCACGGTTGGTGGTCCAGCCACTTATGTCACGTGTGCCAGTCCAGTAATTGAGTAACATCTATGATCCATGTGCTGTGGATACTGACTACCTTCTTTGGTTTCAGGGAATCTATTCTTACACACGTGCACCAGCCCATTAGCAGCTGTGTGGTGTGTACGAGTCTCAGCGTTCGAATAATCCAGGTGTTTGTTTAAGACTAAATTGAAGTCGCCTTCCCATATTATAGTTTGAGGTGACAATGCAAAGTATTTGTTCCATATTTGCCTTAGAAAGTCCTGGTCATCCGTGCTGGGACTCTATGTATTGATCAATGTGATTGCTTCCTGTATATTAAAGATTGGAGTATGTTGAAGTAACCCTGAGTGACGTTAACCTCAGGAAGGAGTTCGAACTGGGTTTCATGACAAGCAAGGAGGGCTGTCACTTGAACATATGAGAAGTAATTCGCCAGGAACGTCGGGCAGTCCTATTTCAAAGCAAAGTGGGTAACTACTGAAGTACCAAGTTATGTCTCTTGGAGGCGGGACATATCTATTTTTTTGTTGGTCTAGGTACGTGAATATGTGCCGGAATTTGTGGGGATCATTTAATCTGCACGCATTCCATGCCAAAAAATGGATGGGCACAGATTCATTGTTTCTATGGGTCATAGAAAGTTATGTAATCAGATCGTATGTGTGAGTGAAAACTGATTTGTGTATTCCAATGTAGGGCCTGCGTAGCAAGCTGCAACCAGCTTATGGGAGAGTTAACAAATATAAAGGTTTCTCTGCATGTAGCTCCCACCTCCCATGTCTGGAGTCCCTGCAATGCAGAGCAGTTTCCATGCGGATCGGCCTATGTTGTGAGATGGTCAGGCCAATGCACACACAGTTCATTCAGGGGCACCCCTTAATGCATCCGCCTTATATGTGAGCCCTCTGGACAGCACATTTTAGTTAAGGCCAGTAGTAGAATTAAGGCAGGCCACAGGAGTCCCCACTATCCACAATTTCACCTGGTCCACTTCAAATCAGCCACACACCCGGCACCTAGATGATGCCAGGGTGGCCTTGCAGACTCTGCTGACCATGTGTTGTGGCCCACCAAAGAGCTTAATCCAGCATCACCAGTTGCACGTGGCTGTGCAGGACCAGTCCCGTTCAGTAGCTCTCTCAAGTACCTGTGTGGCCCCCAGCTGAGTCAAATGTATACTTTGTGAATCAGGCGTGAACCTGAGAGCCGTATTTCTCAATCTCTTCTCTTTTCATGTTCTGGTCAGCCATCCTCATGGTACACTTTGGCAATGATTTTGAGCAGGGAAGTCCTCAATGAAGCCCTGCACCACCATAATACAGTTGAATTTGAAACCTGGTACAAGAAGCCTCACGAGTGCAGCCATCTTGGAACCAGGCACTCTGGTTCCCCTGTACATTCGACTAGTCCTTACTATTGTTTTCATGATGATTTTTAATTGACTGTTTGTTTAATTTTCTTTGTGTACCTTTGGGCTTATCTGTCCTTTGTAAAACTGTATAAATAAAAAGGATGGTGGGCAAATGCACTAGGCAATGTTTTTTCTGGAAGCACTTCATTTGCCTGAAATTAAATTGGAAACAATTACCAATGTGAATTATAAATCTCTGGCACTGTTTTCGTATTAATTCATGTTGTGAATTTGCACTTTAACTTTTCCGATGTAAGTGCAATGTCTTATGGTTCTCTTTCTCCTAATGTGTGGAATGAATATCTAACATTGATAACTATTTTGGTCCATAGTTCTTGATGCACTATCGCAAGTGTTAGCACCAGAGTTATCCCTTTGATTGTCTTGTTGCTTGAGGCTAACATAACACAATCCAAGATGATTATTATGATTTCAATTTCTATCGATGGCCACTAGATGTGTACCATCAATATTGAAATGCCACAAGAAGATCCTCTTTGTGGTTGTTGCCTTATCTAAAAAAAGCTTTACGGTGAAGATTCAAATTCTCATTTGTTTAATTGTCCAACTACGAAAAAAACATTGATCGTATCATGTTTTCTTTATTAAAACACATTTTATATTTTATGCACTTAAAAGTACTCAAGTCGAGGACGAACATTTCTGTTTAATTTCCATAAAAATCCTATTACTGCCAACTATCTGAAGTAGGAAGGAAAATACTGCCACTTTGTTATGGGTTACATGTTATTGTATACTGTGCAGAAAAATGGGTCATTGGTTGCAGTGGCGTAGTAAGGGGGGTGCGGTGGGTGAGGGCCGCCCCAGGTGTCATCACTGAGGGTAGTGACAAAATGGCAAAAATATGTTTTTTAAACACATATTTTTGCCATTTTGTCAAGCCGGGGGTGACAAGAAATGTTCTGCACCGGGTTGAAGGACTGGGCTATTTAGAACCCAGCGGTGCCAGGGCACAACACCTGAAACCTTCGTGGGTAACCTGCTCCGGCGTACGAATCACAGAGACACGGGACACTTCCTTGGGCGTCAAAGATTCAAGGTTTATTTACTGCAGGGAACACAGAAGTCACGACAAGCAACACACGTGCAACTTGGGGAGACTGCTTCAAATTGGTTCTGTGGATCGCTCCTTTTATACATAGTTTTCCCATAGATTTACATTGAACACAAAAGTTTATGACCCGGTTCCCACAATCATCCCCCAGAGGGGTCGTTTTGGTCGCTTTCATACACATAAGGTCCGGAACATAAGTGCGGAAACATTTGGCGTTTCCCAACTGTAAAAACCCATCTTCCCATCATTAGTGCATTCCAATCAGCAGTAAAACAGATCGAAGTAGGAACAAGAACAGGTGTAAGGGAAGACGGAGACAGTGGAGAGATCAGAAAGGGTGTAAAAGGGGAGGTATCAGGAAACACGAGATACAGGCATCAAAGGGACGTGCCTAATGAGATGCACGGCTGCAACAATAAGTCCGTGCTGTAAGATGAGCCTCGAGCGGCGCCATCTGCTTTACAGTAGCATCCCCCTCATCATAAAGACACTTACAAAGGACATGTGTCTTCCGCAAATATCTTGGGAGTCCCAGGGTCGCGAAGCGGACATCGTCCGTTCGCTGGCTACTTGAGGGCAAGAGACAAAATGGATGCCGTATCTAAGATGGAACCCGTGGGCACAGATAGAAATACCCACGTAACAAACAAACGGCTTAGTTCAGTACAGCGAAACTGCGTACACCCAGTAAACTCGTCATTTGCGGTTCATAGATACCAGACTCGACCATATTCGTGCGAGTCGAAAACATCACTTACAATTGTCACGGAACCTCAGACGCTCCTTTTGCCCTCATGTAGGCAAGCACTAGTCGGAATCATACTCGATATTCATCAGACCATCTAGATGTTGTTGTAGCATAGCTCTGTCCAACCGAGTCCCATTGGTAACAGGAGGCTGTCTCATACACGCTGTAGCACAGAGGCCACATAAGGCAGGACCACACTGCACACAAAGGCAACACGTGAACAGGAATGCCACAACGACTCCGATGATCATCAGAATCTTCCAACCCCAAGTCGACATCAGGCCCCAAAACCACCCGAGTAGTGTCCAATCCCCTACATCCACGTGTATGGATTCAGAGATTTTATGCAACTTAGAGATGGCTTGATAGACGGTCGGAGCATTATCTGGAATGAAAATGCAGCAGCTCGAATGGATCACCTTACATACCCCACCTCGGTCTGCTAAGATGACATCTAAAACCATACGGTTTTGTAACGTCATAAGTCTATCCGCCTGAAGTTCTGTGGTGATATTACCAAGGGCACTGGCAGTAATGTTTGCTGTCGATTCCACCACTCGAGTCAACTGTCTCAGGTTCCTACTATTAACCATAGGTCCCCAAAACGGGAGGAAACCCTTGAAAAAGTCTCCTGCCTCTTGACCGGCAGTATCCTCTTCGCTAATTACGCCTCTCACAACTCTGGTCTTGTGATAATCTGCATCTACGGTAAACGTCGGAGGCAACAAATTTGCAATGAAACATGAGCCCATGAAGTCAGCGGGCAACCATGCGTATGCACGATCATGGCAAATAAAGTATGTACCCTTGGCAGCCAGAAACACAGGGGACGAGAACATCGGCAGAATGTAATTTTCAATGCAAGCACTCGCTCCAAGTCGGGCTTGCGATCTTCGGCCACGACCCATGAGGCAATAATTACCAATGTGGGGTACGACCCATATCGGAGGTGAGCTTTTAAGCTGCTTTTCACTAGTGAACACACTATACTCGCCTCTACTCAGGACCCTGTAAGCTTGTACCTCCTCTTCGGGAATAAGCGAGGGATCATAGATATCGCTATCTAAATCCTCTATTGCTATCGACAAAGGTTTTTGATACGAGGTAGGACCAGAGTAGGGGGAACGTGGTTCTCGAATGGGGTGGAAACCCAGTGCGCTTCGAAACATTGTTTGAAATGCTCGAGCTGACCCTTGGGAACTGTACGGTAACACCAGATATGGAATTCCCTTATCCGTAGTATGTGGCATCAACCCACACACCCAACAATTTGTGGTGTTAACCACTAACTGATGCTGATGAAGGAGCTGAATAAAGGAATTATTGCGGAATTCTGCACGTCTAGCCTGCTCGTGTTCCGGTAAGATGTGAAAGGAATGAGGGGAAGCAGTGGAGGTAAGTTTAGGGTCAGGGGTAGGAGTAGGTGTAGCAGAAGATAAGAAGTAGGACATTGTGTAATACACCCCACCCGCCAATAATGCAGAAGCAGTCAAAAATAACACAAATATTTGGAATATAAAACATTTGGTACGACTAAGTTGCTGCAGCTTGAATCTATGAGCCTGTGCTCCTTCCAAATCGTTCAGCTTCGAAAATGCCATTCCCTACGACCGTCCGCAACGTTTCTTGACGCACTTCGTTCTGTGTAGCAATAGTCAATCCCTGGGAGTTCCCAGGAACCAACGGTCCTTGACCTAGCGTCAAGACCTACTAACCAGAAGGAAGTACGCGCGCGGCCCTACGGCCTTTAATGCACAATATATATATATATGCAAAAACAATGTCTCTCAGCTGTGGGAGCAAAAGTATAAGGAATGAAACTCAATGTATATATACAAGAATAATCACAGTAATATGAATGCTCAAACTGATCGTGGAAAACGGGATAATGCAATTATCAAAGAACAGAACAAGATCTTTTATTAGTCTTTAGTGCGGGATCGTAGAAAGTATCGCGTTTTCCCAGGACGTGTCTGTTCGTCGAACAAAGGATCTGTTGAAGAGACAGCGTCCTGCTGATGAGCTGAGTGTTTTGGTCTTGAGTCGTTTGATGACAATCGTTCAACAGAGTCTTTCTGCTGCGCTGAGGATTCTCCAACAGGCTGTGCGTCGCTAAAAGGAACAAACGCCGACAATCCTTCTGTTTCAGTTGATGCAATGCCTCTCCTCACCCACGGGTCTGCCGGCAAAGGGATAGGGACTTTCTTCGTGTGGGTGGCATGCACCCAGTTCTTCCGTCCCTCAAGACGAACAGCAGTCCTCGTGGCGAGGAGAACCTGGTAGGGTCCGGTAAACCTCGGGTCCAAGTTGTTCTTGCGCGAAAAGTTCCGCGTCACCACCCAATCTCCAGGCTGGAGCTGGTGGCCTGGACCCTCCGTCTGCGTCGGCAGCGCGTCGTAAACCTGTTGGTGAATTAACCTCAGTTTAGCAGTCAAGTCATGAAGGTAATCGATCAACATTGGGTACTCAAGATCACAGAACATTCCTGGCCTAGGAACCCCCCACACATTCGCAGGACGGCCGAACACTATTTCATAGGGACTAAGCCCTACTCGGGAGTGTACAGTCGCCCTAGTTGACAGTAATGCTAAGGGTAAAGCGTCAGGCCACGAGAGACCATTCGTAGCCTGAATCTTTGCTAGTTTCAGTTTAAGGGTGCCATTGTACCCTTCAACCAAACCAGCTGACTGGGGATGATTGGCGCTGTGGAATGTCTGCTTAATTCCAAGGCCCTTACACACACTCTTCATCACGCTCCCCACAAACTCACTTCCGTTATCTGACCACACGGCTCTAGGCATTCCGTACCGAGGAAAATATTCCTTCAGTAGGATTTTCGCAGTAGACAAAGCAGTATTGTCTTTAAGAGGATAGGCCTCGATCCATCGGGAGAATGCGCAAACCACTACTAAAACGTATTTCAGGTTATTGCATCGCTCCATATGGATGAAGTCCAATTGAATCACCTCAAAGGGACATGAAGGGGGAGCAAAACTGCCAGGAGTAGTTGGGGTTCCTTTGCCAGGATTGTACATCATACACACCATACAATTCTTCACCAGACGTTCAGCACATTTCGTGATACCATCATTCTTCCATACAGGAGACAACAACTTACAAATACCTTTCGCGCTAATATGTGCTAAACCATGCGCCATTGTCACAACAGCCAGTACATACGCATCGGGCAACAACCATCTCTTCTGATCCGACAAATCAATCCAACAACCATTCGCATCCAACTTTCCCGTACTTTCTTTCCACTTCGCCTTTTCAGTCTCGGTGGCCTCATTCTGAATTTCTTTCACACTTTCAGTAGTGTCTTCACACATGCTTGACTCTGTAGGCCACCTAACCGAACTCGTCACATACATTCGAGTGCTAAGGTTCCGGGCAGTCTCCTTAGCAATCTCATCCGCAAACGCATTACCACGACCAACATCATCCGTCACCTTACGATGCGCACTACATTTAACAATCGCTACCTGCTTAGGCAACGTAAGTGCATCTAAGAGATCGTTCACAAGCTGGCCATGCTGAATCTTCGTACCATGCGACGTCAAGAAACCTCTCTCTCTCCACAATCGTCCAAAACTATGTGCGACGCCAAATGCATATTGGCTGTCGGTAAACACATTCACACGTTTCCCTTTTGCTAACACACACGCTCTAGTGAGAGCGATCAACTCTGCAGCTTGGGCAGAATTCTGATTCAACCTTGCAGTCTCAACAACAGTATTCAACGTTACAACAGCGTAAGCAGTAGTCACATCGCCATTCGGCAACTTAAAACATGACCCATCCACATACAGTGTACCGTCCGGGTCTTCCAATGGGGTGTTTTTAAGGTCCACTCGACCTTTTGTTTCTTCCTCTGTCCTCAAGTAGCAATCATGTTCTGCTACTTCATCTGACTCTGCGCTAATTGGTAACAAAGTTGCCGGGTTCAGAACATTACAACGTTTTATTTGGATATGACTTGCCAGCAACGTCAATTCGTACCCAGACAATCTCGCACTCGTTAAGTGCTGCGTTTTCGTACGATTCAAAAGAGTATCGACTGCATGCGGAACCATCACCGTAAGCATATTATCCATGACCAGTCCTGCTGATTGTCGGATGGAGACCGCAGCTGCCGCAGTTGCTCTCAAACAACTCGGCAATGCTCTAGCTACTGGGTCCAAGGTCGAGGAAAAATATGCACATGGGCGTTGCTTACCACCAAAAGGTTGCGTTAAGACACTCAAAGCACAACCTTCCCTCTCGTGAACATATAATGTAAACGGCTTACTGTAGTCGGGAGTACCCAACACAGGAGCCGAACACAATGAATCACGCAGTTCAGAAAAACTTTTCTGACATTCTTCCGTCCATGGTAAAGGAG
This sequence comes from Lissotriton vulgaris, assembly GCF_964263255.1. Classification (NCBI taxonomy): domain Eukaryota; kingdom Metazoa; phylum Chordata; class Amphibia; order Caudata; family Salamandridae; genus Lissotriton; species Lissotriton vulgaris. The sequence goes on from NC_141687.1 coordinate 559,550,119, forward strand.
TTGAAACATCCTTGCACGTAAGAGCCACTAATGGTTTCGCTAGCAATGAGAAATTAGGAATCCATTGCCTGCAGTACGACGTGATACCTAGAAAGGCACGCACATCTCTCTGGGTTGTTGGCACAGCCATTCGCGCAATTGCTGCAATTCTCTCTGGGGTCAACCTCCTTTCCTCCTTTGACAATAAGTGACCTAGGTAGGTTACTTCTTGGCAACAATATTGGAGTTTAGAAGGGGACACCTTATGATTCAACTCGCAGAGATGTTGCAGCAACGACACCGTAGCAATTTTGCAAATGTCCTTGGTATCAGCAGCCACCAATAGGTCCTCGACGTATTGGATTAAGGCCGCACCAGCCGGCAACCGAAACGCATCCAGTTGACCCTTCAAGGCTTGACTGTAAATCGACGGACTTTCACAGTAGCCCTGAGGAGCGCGTTTAAACCGGAAGCTACGTCCACCGAGAGAGAAACCGAAAAGGTCTCTGCTCTCTTCGGCAATCGGGATGCTGAAGAACGCATTCTTCAAGTCAATCACCGAGAACCACGATGCAGAAGCTGGAATCAGAGTCAGTAGTGCCGTGATGTCAGGCACAACGGGGAACTGAGGAATCACAATTTTATTAACCTCCCGTAAATCGATAACAAAGCGATAAACAGGTGGTTTCGAAGGATCAGTACGTTTAAGAATGGGCAGTACAGGGCTGTTGCATACGTTTCCCCGTGTTTCTTCAATAACATCTTTCTCGATCAGATCATAAATGATCGCTAACAGTGCTCGTTCACCATCAAGAGAGATACGATACTGGGGAATACGTGGCAACCGCACATTAGATTTTAGCTGAACAACATAAGGGGAAATATCAAGCAGGCCCACATCGTTGGGACCTGTCGCCCACAAAGATGTAGGAAGAGAACTCAATTCCGGTGGAAGCTTATCTAGAGACAAATACATAGGAGAGACAACCCTCTCTCCTAACGTCAGCTTTACACCCGCAGGAGAACAATACAAAGTTGCATACAAACGTTTAAGCAAATCCAGACCCAAAAGATTTTCACCACAGCCAGTAGTCAAAATTAACGGAGCTTGAAGCTCACGTGGCCCTATTGTAAGGGGCAAAGGGCACGAAACTGGATTGCTAACAGGGGCGCCAGAGAATCCAACGGAAACATTTGTTAAGCCAGACAAAGGTGCGCCAGGGAGTTTCGAATGCATGATAGAACTTTTCGCTGCACCAGTGTCCAACAGAAAAGGCTCAACGACGCCCGATGTAGCAACTGCGACGTAAGGCCCTCTCTGATCAACCGGAACTGATACCACTCCCTCTCCTTGTCTTTGGCTGTCCTAGTAATTACTGTCGTCAGTTCCCTGATCGACGTAATAATCGTCTACATTGTACTGCGCAGATCGTCCTTGCGATGATCCACGTTGATCGAAACAATTATTAGAATTAGATGAGTTATCAGAACGATCATTCTGAGCACCACGACCCCTACCACGTGATACCTGATGCGAACCACCGCGACCTCCTTTAGACGAATTACCACTATTACGATCATTCAAAACAGGGCAATTGAATTTAATGTGTCCCTCCTGTCTACAATAAGCACATTGATTGTACCCTAACGATGATCTTTGGGAGGAGGAGTCATTACGCGGCTGCGATCGATTCGATTGCGACTGCGATCTATTCTGTTGGGGTGCATTCTGATTTGAACGCGGAGGATACGCTTGTTGAAGCAACACTTTAGTTTTAAGCTCTTTCGTCTTTTTATCAGTGCGGTCGTTCTCTTCTTTCTCTCTGTTCTCGTAATATTGTGCTGTGGCCAATATTTGAGCTGAAGTAGAAACGGCCCACGCACTCTCTGAATTCTTTAATTTATTGCTCAAATCGGGCAATAAGTTAGAGACAAATTTGTCCACGAACAACCTTTGACCACCCTCAGTGCTCATATCCTGACCACTATGATCAATGAAAGCCTCCTCAAACCTCGTAAAGAAGTCGGAGACACTCTCATCCTTCTTTTGTTTACAAGCTGATAATTTGTCCCAATTTACCCTCATAGCTGGCATAAGAGTTTTCATTAACGTTATTATTCTTTGGGGAAGATCGACAATCAACTGGTCGGGTTTAGCAGCAGCCGTTTGTCCGGCATCTGCCGCTACAATGTCAGCCCAAGCACCACCTAATTCATTCGGGTGGTTTTCGTGACGAATCTTAGCCCATACCGGTTGCGGTACGACATTGCCAAACAGCATATCAATATCAGCAAGATTCATTATCGTAGCATCTACAAGCTGCGATAATTCTTTATAATACCCTGTAGGATTTTTGCGAGGGTCGGGCAAAGACTGCTTCACCTGTAACACTTCCGAACGTTTCCATGGGAGATGTATCCATACTCTCTGGAAATGCGCCAATGTCGGAGGAGCAGTATTAGGATTAGCTGGTATCCAAACCGGTGGAACTTCGCGCATAGGAAATTGACCAGACTCGTCTGGCAGTCTTTCAACATCCTCAACAAACAAGGCTTGAGGTATTGGAGTGGGACGGAAAGATAGCAACCGCTCAACAGCACGTCGAACGTTGGTATCCACTATCAGTCCGTTCGAGAACTGAAGCTGAAGATCAGACAAAGCGGTCAGCACCTCGTCAGGCGCATTGGTCCTTATCTGATCGCGAAGGAACTTACACATTTCATCGAACACGTATCTCTGGGTTGGTATATTGAATTGACAAAACGTTTCAAGTACAACACGGGGTGGACTTCTAAGAGGGTTTACAATCCAACCCATCGCCATATTATATAGCGCAACACGTTCTCTGTTACCGGGAAGCTGACTACGTCTCTGTGGACCATCGGAACCAGCGGACCCATGAACAGGTCCGAGCGAATGAAAGAAGCTAGCCGCAAGAGGAGAACTACGACTACGAGTAGAGGGAGAAGTATAGGACACAGGACTAACAAGTGAAGGAGTAGAAACAGTAGCAACAGCAGGAGTTAACAAAACAGGAGCAGTAGCGGGAGCAGGAGTATGTGGAAGCGGAGGAGCAGTAGGGATAGCAATAGGCAAAGGAGCAGGAATAGTCGGAAGAGCGGGTGCAGGTTGAGGAACAGGCACAGGAAGAATAGACGGAGGAATAGGTACAGTAGGAACCACAGGAGCTGCGGTACCCTGTACATACGGAGGTGGCAACTTCATAAGATAAGACATTAAAGGATCCTCAACTAACTCTTCCTTCTTTTCCGACTCCGTAGGCAAAGCGGGATAACATTTATCCACGGTCATACGCTGTAGTCTATCAAACACTTCCTTATCCTTAACCTCCTTGTCACGCTGAAATTGCTCTGCTTTCTTTACAATAGTAGCAACATTATCTCGCTGATTACGTTTAGTCTGTCTGATTTCTTTCTGTCGGGCTTCTTTACGCCACAACCGAAAGGCATCAAACATGGCCGGCCTTGACTTCCTTTCGAACAATTTAATCTCTAGATTATCTAAGATCGGGGTCTCAAAGCTACCATGAGGTGGCCAACGAAGGTCACCGTCCTTCTTCGTATATTTAATCCAGTATTCATTAAAAGTAATCGGGCCTAGCCCATGTTTACTATATAATTCATAAGTCGGAGTTCCAACCGGAGGTATCGGACACGAGTCCTCCAATCGGGAATCCACACCACAAGGTCTGAAACAACTAAACAAAGTACTGCGACCAGGCATCTTGCACACTAGCCGAGTTTCACAAACTTCAAGGGTTACGGGATTTACCAAGTCCCAGCAAAAAGCAAAAACCCTCGGTTTTTGGCGGCTGCAGTCGTCAAACAACACGACAAAATACGCTAGTAAAGTGTCATCGACAAAAACACTCTCACAGCGTCAACAACAAAAACACTCGCTAAAGTGTCAACAACCAAGGACTATGGGAGCGACCCACAAATACTTAACTCAAAGATCGATGGCGTCACCAGGAAGGCCCGTCTATCGTCTCGCTCTACCAAGGTCTACGCCAGGCGCCAAAACAGGTCTACAGTCAGGGCAGCAGTCCGTCGCAGCCGTCAGGAGGCGGGAATCTTCGCGGGAAAAGTCTTCGGGCCACTTATTTCGACAACAGGATCGATGAAGCGGGGTGCACCTTCCCTCGGAGATTTCACACGAAGTTCCTCACGATCGTCGGGCTTGGACCGGTACCACTGATGCAGCCCCACGTTGGGCGCCAACTGAAGGACTGGGCTATTTAGAACCCAGCGGTGCCAGGGCACAACACCTGAAACCTTCGTGGGTAACCTGCTCCGGCGTACGAATCACAGAGACACGGGACACTTCCTTGGGCGTCAAAGATTCAAGGTTTATTTACTGCAGGGAACACAGAAGTCACGACAAGCAACACACGTGCAACTTGGGGAGACTGCTTCAAATTGGTTCTGTGGATCGCTCCTTTTATACATAGTTTTCCCATAGATTTACATTGAACACAAAAGTTTATGACCCGGTTCCCACAATCATCCCCCAGAGGGGTCGTTTTGGTCGCTTTCATACACATAAGGTCCGGAACATAAGTGCGGAAACATTTGGCGTTTCCCAACTGTAAAAACCCATCTTCCCATCATTAGTGCATTCCAATCAGCAGTAAAACAGATCGAAGTAGGAACAAGAACAGGTGTAAGGGAAGACGGAGACAGTGGAGAGATCAGAAAGGGTGTAAAAGGGGAGGTATCAGGAAACACGAGATACAGGCATCAAAGGGACGTGCCTAATGAGATGCACGGCTGCAACAATAAGTCCGTGCTGTAAGATGAGCCTCGAGCGGCGCCATCTGCTTTACAGTAGCATCCCCCTCATCATAAAGACACTTACAAAGGACATGTGTCTTCCGCAAATATCTTGGGAGTCCCAGGGTCGCGAAGCGGACATCGTCCGTTCGCTGGCTACTTGAGGGCAAGAGACAAAATGGATGCCGTATCTAAGATGGAACCCGTGGGCACAGATAGAAATACCCACGTAACAAACAAACGGCTTAGTTCAGTACAGCGAAACTGCGTACACCCAGTAAACTCGTCATTTGCGGTTCATAGATACCAGACTCGACCATATTCGTGCGAGTCGAAAACATCACTTACAATTGTCACGGAACCTCAGGGTACCACCCGACCTTGCTATACCACTGATTGGTTGTGTGCCCTTCATAAGTAATGGGTCCGCACTTATCCACCACTGGGAACCATACACCCCATTGTAGTGGTTGACTCCCATAGGATAGCGTTGCAGAGTAGTCCAAGGCTTACGCAAGGGTGGTGGTGTGGGCTAGTAATCTCCATTCACAGATACAGAATAATAAAACTCAATAAATGATTGTCCAGTCTGTGCTTTTTCTTTTGAAAAAGGAAAAAGTACATTTATTGCACACACAATACTCAATACTATGCAGCAATTTACAAATATACACAAGCTGATGGAAATGCTTTTAGATGACATTGCATAATCATTCATACCCCTCCCTAAGGGAGGTCTAGAGCAGCAAATCAGGTCAGAACATTTTCTTGTATTAGAAATGCAATAATGGAATATCACTTTGAATGAGCACGCACTTAATATGGGCAATAAAGCATGTTTACTTGGCCTGTGCGTGATTGTCAGAGTCATTACTTCATTAAAGCGTTCACAAGAGAATATGTCTTTGCATGTGGAGACGGTTTGTGCCATCAAATTTCCTTTTAGCATGAAATATGCACTTTCAGCATAGCCTTGAAGGCAACACAATTATAATCATGACATTTATCTAATTATAATTCTCTCACACCAAGAGGGCGTTTGCAGCATCAACAGTTATCAAAATAAAAATACTGCACTTTAGAAATAGTCCCTAGAGAATATCTCTATTGTAACTACACCTGTGTGCAATCATCACCTTTTCCCCAGGGGGTGTCTCTTAACGTGAACAACTCACAGAAAACCCCTTGAGGGGTTATCTTCTCAGTGTCCCCTTGAACTTAGGGTGGGACTAGTAAATTCATTTTGAGAGGAGTCTGCATTGTTCCTCCAGCTCCCCTTGCACTTTGTCAACATTCTGGTGGTGACCACGCTCTCTTAGTGTTCACCACAACCCACAAACAAGGGGTTTCTTTGTGTAGCTGCATCGAAATTGACAAGCCCCACAGCGCAATATGAGCCCCTCCTCGTGAGCAGGGTGAATTTTAAAACAGAGGGTCTCTGCTGTGCTGGGGAGAGCCGCGATGCTGGTTTTGTTTGTTGGTTTTTTCACAATCTGGCTGCTTCACATTTTTTTGGGGGTGCCCCATAGCCTTTCACCATGTTGTAGAGCAGCTTGGGGAGCCCACCCTTGGCTGCTCTCGCTGGCTCCCCACAAGGCTAGGCCACTTGCGTGCTGATGCGGGAGCTGGCTGTTCTCTTCTGGTTTACCTGCTCCTGTAGGCATGTGTATGGTGCGGCATTCCAGGCCACCAGGGGGAGTGCAACGGAACTCTCACTTCCTCACTTCGGCCATCTGGGCCCACAGATGGAGTCATGGGCCCCCCTCTCAGCTTTGCGGGGGTACAACGGTGATCCCCCTACTCCATCTTCTTCATCAGGCCCAGGGATGAGGTCCTTTGTCCCACTAGTATCTTCGCGGGTTGGGAGCAGAGACAGCGCTCGCCGGCTTTACTTCTTCTGTTGGGCCCGGGGATGGGGTCATGTGCCCCGCCTGACATTGCGAGAAAGTGCCACGGCCCTCCCTCTCCACGTCTCTTATTGAGGCCAAGGGACGGGTTCCTGGGCCCCTTTCTCCTCCTGTGGGAGGAGCGTGGCAGCGATGTACCAGGTTTCCTGTCCTGGGTCAGCCTCCGGGTCATGGCCCACTCCTGAGACACAGCTGAGAATGCTGTCTCTGGACATAGTCTGACTACTTCAGGAAGACATATCTTTTGCCCCACTGGGCCGATGTCAATGCTTTTGCTGTCGTTTTACACCTGGCGGCAAGCACTAGCCACCTTTCTTCTGGCCTTGTGGCTTCCAAAATATCAAACTTTACAGGGAGCTGATTTCACTGGCTCCCTGTGCCAGCCTTTCACTTGGGTTTCTCTGGGCCCCTCTCTCCTTGTGCAGATCCCAGTTTTTCCCCCTACTGGTCTTCAGGAGATGTAAGAGTACCAGCGTGCCTGGTCCTGGGGAGTACCTCACTGGTCCTGGTCTCAGAGTCCTGTGGCCTGATGGCAGTCAGGGGGTTCCTCCTTCCAACTGTCCGTGGTGGTCACCTCCAAGTCCAGCATCCAGCATGAAAGTACAACCAAGAGAGAACTCTCTCCATTGTGCAAGACCTTATAAGCGGGGACGGGAATGTCTTGCAGGGTGTCTCCTCTGGCCTCTCCTGATGTGCCACATCACCTCTCCACCCCTGCTCCAACCTCCATGCACAGTCTTCTGGGATAGCTCAAGATGGCATCACCAGGAGTCACTTGGAACACGGGTTCTGGGGGTCTCAGCTCCACCCATTGCTAACATCGCTGCCAAGGCCTTCCCCAGCAAATCTTTGTAGGAGCCCCCCTATGGTTTGGCTCCAGAGTTCTGGACTCCCCCCTTTGTTGAGTAGCTTCGGGCAGGCCTTCTTCCAGGTGCAGGATGACAACTGGCTGATTGTTGCAGAGGAGTCCACTCCACCCCTTCCTTCCGAGGAGCTGACCAAATCAAGGGTAATTGCTCCTTTTGTGCGGTGAAGCATTTGTTCCTTCTACTGGAGAGGAAAGGGATTAATCCAGCCCAGCAGGGTGATAAATGGCCTGGGCTCTGATCCTGCGCAGAGTCAGAGAAATATGACATTTCTGGATGACCCATTAGCTGGACAGATATGCCTTTGAACTTAACAAACGCATTTTGGAGAAGTGTGGCTCAATGCTTAGAGCGGCAGACCTTGATGCAGAACGCTGGCCAGGGACCAGGGTTCGATTCCCGCCTCGGCAGGTTTCAGGCTTAAATTCCTCTGACCGGATATTCTCGCCTCAGTGCCGATTCTAAGCATGAGTCCCACGCTGCAACTCTGGGCAATAGCTTGCTTAGTCTCCACAAAGGCCCCCTGATACACAAGGGATGCCTGGTTTCACCATGGGAAGCCCAGGAGTGGACACCCCACAAGGAAAAGCCAGGAGGGGTTCCCTTGTGGTAGGAGTACAAGCGCCGGGATGCCTCCGGGTCACTGTTCGCGCTATACAAATACGCCACATTTACATTCTTTTTACACAGATTACAATGTACATTGGTGCAACTCAGGAGTCGTACCCCAAAAGGAACTGGAGCTGCGCCCTAAAGCAGCCTTTCCCATGGGAGGATAATGAAGTGTCCCTACACTCAAATAGTAAAGCACACTGACTGTCCCTTACATGTGTTCACCCACATTAAAAGGACTAATTCTGGTCACTACACAATTCTGCATACTCCCTTATGTGCCAGCCTACCTGTGTGCAGTTCCTGGACTGTGCATAACCGGTGTCTGCCACATGCAGCCCTCTCAATGTTGCACACATGTTCACATGTAACGAGCCAAGTTTCCCTTACCCTTGCTACATCTCAGAGGCCTTATCTTAAAAGGCAGACACTGGTGGTAAACACCCATGGTCCATTTTACCATGAGTTTACTGTGGGGGAATCACAAGTTATGAGGCTCTTCCACTGTAAAAGGTAAAAAACCAGGGGATACAAAAGCGAAAAGCCCCAGACAGACAAGATGGCAGAACCACCTTCTCACATACTGCTTCTAGTACTTTCAGAAATTCAGCTCCAAATATGGCAATAAGAGTTTAGAAGTTCTTTTGCTCACACTATGCACTAAGGCATTTATGAGAGATTCCTCCCTTTTGGGATATGGTTACCACTTCTCAGAATAATTTTGTAGCCTGTACGTCACATGGACTAATCTCTTGTATAAACAGAAAGGAAACAGTTACTGTCATTGGACCCTTTGCCTTTGTGCAAGCCATAGGTTCCAGCTGCACATATGTATTACCTCTCAAACAAGCTGCCATCTGACAAGGAATCATGATCGGCCCAATGTATACTTAAGCTGGAACATACATATATGGTATTGCATCGAAACTCTCTCACAGTTGAATAACTACACCTTGATAATGGTGCAAATGCTTTTCCTATTCTTCTCAGTGGCTTAGACACAGCTAACTCTGGTATATGTTTTGTCTGTCACTCAGATACTAGACACATTTGTGTCAACAAGCACTTAAGGGGGTGAAGGCACCATAATTTGGGGGAATAGTTCACTGACGGCTCTCCCTGTCTCTAGCAGTTCCTTCACTACGTCCAGTGGGCAAGACTCACCAGGCATCCAGACTGTGGGAACCTCTTTGAGGCCAGCATTGCAAATAAGAATGCAACAAGGATAGCTGTATCGTGAAAAGGAGGAACATGCTTTTGACTGCTGGTCTTGCTCCAGAAGACACTCATCTTCTCAGAACCTGACCTCACATCTCAATCTTCCTTCCCACCATACTACCTCTGCCTCCTCTCGACTATGATCACACCATTCTGACACTATTAAACCCTTCTTTCCCTACAAACCACCCCTACTTCAAATAATATTCACTCCTTGAACAGTTTGCCCAAATCCCCACTGCACCCTGTCATCCCCAATCTATGCAGGCTGCACTTACCCTACTCCACTCCTACACGGAACTCACCCTTTAACTCTAGCTTAAAATGCTTATTGTCCTTACCCGAATTTTCCTCGACCTCTCCTCAGCAATATGCCACATGACACATTAACCACCTTCTATTGAGTACCCCCTCACTTTACTTCAATCAATCAATCAATCTATCAAAGCATTTGTAAAGCGCACTACTTTCACGTGAGGGTTCCAAGGCACTAAGGGGAGGGGAATGCTGCTACTGTTCGAAAAGCCAGATCTTGAGGAGTTTTCTGAAGGCCAGTAGGTCTTGGGGATGGTGTTCCATGTCTTGGTGTGAGGTGGGAGAACGATCTGCCACCGGCGGTCACTCTTTGGATGCGGGGGACAGTGGCGAGGGCGTGTTCGGCGGAGTGGAGGTGGTGGGGGTGTGTGTAAAGGCTGAGTCGACTGTTGAGGTACGCTGGTCCGGTGTTGTGGAGTGCCTTGTGTGCATGGGTGAGGAGCTTTAAGGTTATCCTCTTGTTGACAGGGAGCCAGTGCAGGTCGGTCTCTCAGATGAGGTATGATGTGGCTGCGGCAAGGGATGTCGGGGATCAGGCATGCGGAGGCGTTCTGGATACGTTTCAGGAGTTTGGCCGAGGCTCCTGCATAGAGAGCATTTCCGTAGTCCAGTCTGCTGCTGACGAGGGCCTGGGCGACTGTCCTTCTCGTTTCGGTGGAGATCCACTTGTAGATCTTGCGGAGCATGCGCAGGGTGTTGAAGCAGAAGGAAGAGACGGCGTTGACCTGCTTCGTCATGGAGAGGGTGGAGTCGAGGATGACCCCAAGGTTGCGTGCGCGGTGGGTGGGTGTTGGAGCTGATCCTAGTGTGGTAGGCCACCAGGAGTCTTCTCAGGCCGAGGGGGGGGGATAGGAGGATGAGGACCTCCGTCTTGTCCGAATTCAGCTTCAGTAGGCTGTTTCTCATCCAGTCGGCGACAGCCTTCATTCCTTCATGGAGGTTGGTTTTGAGGGTCTGGGGTCCTTGGTGAGGGAGAGGATCAGCTGGGTGTCGTCGGCATAAGAGATGATGTTGAGGTCGTGCAGTCGGGCGACGTGGGTGAGCGGGCCATGTTGAACAGCGTTGGGCTGAGGGATGAGCCCTGGGGTACGCCGCAGATGATCTCGGTAGCTTCGGAGAGGAAGGGTTGGAGGCAGACGCCCTGTTTTCTGCCGGAAAGGAAGGAGGTGGTCCAGTCCAGGGCCTTCTCTTAGACCCTGGCATTGTGGAGGCGTGTTCGTAGTGTGCGTTGGCTGACCGTGTCGAAGGCAGCTGACAGGTCCAGGAGGATGAGTGCCACGGTTTCTCCGTTGTCTTGCAGGGTCCTGATGTCATTGGTGGCGGCGATGAGGGCAGCTTCGGTGCTGTGGGTGCTGCGGAATCTGGACTGTGACGGGTCCAAGATGCTGTTCTCCTCGAGAAAGATGGTCAGTGGTTTGTTGACGGCCTTCTTGATGTCCTTCGCTGGGAGCAGGGAGATGGGTCGGAAGTTCTTGAGTTCCTTGGGGTCCGCCTTGGGTTTCTTCTTCCATCCACCCACCCTGGTCATTCTGCTCTCCAACTGCATCCTTATCCCTTATTGCTTTCCTTAGACACCCACTCATACCTTTCAACATCCCTTATTACCTGTTTCTATTTCCTTGTTTGCATATGCCCCCACCCTTTCTGCTTCCCCTTTCCCCCTCTGCTTGCAAAACCTCTCCTAAGCATGTTTAAACCAGGTAATGTGCCTACTGATGCCTTACTTATCCAAAGTGTGAGCCCTACACTAAACCTACTTTCATTTCTCATTGCCCCCTCGAATCCCCTTTTTAACATTTCTTTGAAGTCCTGACTGTCAAAACTGTGAATAAAAATGGTCTCTACCTCATGGATCTCAAATCGGGTTTCACTCATGGCATCTTGTCTGTGACTGCAACCTCCCTAAGTGATTACATGTCACCCTTCCTACTCAAAACCCTGCAAGCTGAATACAAGATAATATCAAAGAGTCGTTCAGCAAAGAAGACTGCAATGGACCAGCTATTGTCCACAAAGCAGCCCAAATCATATCAAGTGAAGCGTGTTTTTGCAAAACTTGGCTCGATGCATGTTCTGCAAATAATGTCTGGGCTCACCTACACAACGTGTTGTATACTTGATGCAATAATGACCTGCCCTGTTACCTGGACCCCCCTTCATGTGATTTAATTCCAGCACTCCATGCCATCAGCAATAAGAATGAAAAATCCAGGTAATACAGGATGCGCACAGGCTATCTCAAGTCACCCCGATATCCAAAATTGAGCTCTTGAAGAAGAATAACAGCCAAGGAACAGATTTTGGGGGTGTATAGAAAAGGTAAATAGGAAATGCGCAGCTGATGGATTTCTAACCCTCTGTAATACTAAACAAAGAAAGCCATAAAATGCATCAAGATATGTGTCAGTGTCGAATATCTAATCAAGATTAGAACAGTACATGGACAAATTTTATAGGATCGCTACGAATAACTGGAAAACATCCCATTCACATTAAACACAGAGACATCCAGGTAGCTGACATTAGTACAGCAAAGATAAAATGTCTGCAGGCAAGCGTTCCTAATACGAGGGCTAAATGAAAGAGTGCCAACAAGGTCTAAGAGCACATGAGGAAAACAAAATATGTGCAGAAGTGGAGTGGTTGTGGCACCGAGGCATCACTGATTCTAACATTAGGTGGCATCAAAGCAATTGTTGTCCCTACTCTGACTCTGCCTATGACCCTTCAAAAGCTATAACCTTTATTAGCCTTTGACTTTGACATGGTTCATTAGCCCATTTTTCTTCAGAGACATCATGACAGAGATGGTCAGGGCAGCCCTAAGATGGAAAGGGAGAGCATTCCAGGACATAGAGGCCCTAACCGAAATGGACGGGCCTCCTAGTCGGGAGTACTTGAATCTAGGCACAATCATTTGACACTGATTAGCCGAGCATAGGCAGCGATTCGGGACATACAAGGCAAACCTTTTCCTCAAGTATACAGGACCAATCTGATGGGTCGCACGGAAAAAGAGAACCAGTGTTTTAAACATAATCCGGTGGGCAACCGGAAGCCAATGGAGGCTGCGTAGACAGGGGCGGATGCTGGATCTCCTGAGCAAATTGAACAGAAGTCTTGCAACCGCATTTTGGATGACCTGGAGTCGTTGAATCAAATAGGCAGGTAGGCCGCTATACAGGCCGTTCGCGTAATCAAGCCTGGAAAGTATTAGGGCACGCGACACCGTCTCTTTAGCCTCTCTTTCGGAAGGAGTGGGAAAAACCTACGTAAGGCTTTGAGAGTGGCAAATCATACTCCCTTAGGTTTTTTAATATGATCCTCGAACTTGAGGTAATTCCCAAACCAGACCCCCAGGTTCTTTGCTGGTCCACCCATGGATTTAGGACATGGCAGGTTTCGTGGCCATAGGTGATCTCTGAATTTATCCGGAAAGGAACCATAAAAAAGAACCTCGACTTGTCTTCATTACATTTAAGCTGGGCGAGTGCTAGCCAGCGAAAAACCGATGAGAGGCAGAGTCGGACCACCGGCATATCCAAATTGTCTTTTGACCAGGTGAACAAAAGTTGGGTATCGTCGGCGTAAGCCATTATTTTGGCCCCCAGTTGTTCTACCAGATAAATCAGAGGAGTTAGATAAACATTAAAAAGCAGGGGGCTCAAAGTAGACCCCTGTGGAACTCCAGTATTCAGTGTCTTAGGTAGAGAGGCGTGTGGTGGCATCCAGACCTGTTGCGTCCTATTGTCCAGAAATGACGTCAGCCAGTCAAATGCTAATCCGGAGATGCCAGTGGCAGCTAGTCTAGTGAGAAGTAGGGCATGGGGCACCGTATCGAAGGCGGCAGAGAGGTCTAGTAAAATCAGAACCGCTCTGCCACCTCCATCAAGGCACTCCCGAATTGCCTCAGACATCTCAACCAGCGCCGTTTCAGTGCTATAAGCAGCTCGGAACCCAGATTGAGCCGGGTTCAGAGCTTGAGATGATTCGATAAAGTTGTCTAACTGTCTAAAAGCAATCTTCTCACAGACTTTCGCCAGGGCTGGCAGCAGTGACATGGGCCAGTAGTTGGAAGGAGCGGCCGGATCCAGCCCGGCCTTTTTTTAAACCGGTAGCAGTTTGGCTTGCTTCCAACAAAGCGGGACAGTTGCAGAGGAAAAAGAAAGGTTAACAATCTGGGTAACCTCTTTGCATACTGTATCAGCCACCCCCCCCAAGAACCCTTGCAGCACACGGGTCAGAAGGGGACCCTGACTTCAGGGCCTCAAGTACTGCGCGGATGTCAGACTCAGTGGAGGGAGAAAAGATAACAAACTGCTCAGCTGACTTAGGCATAGAGAAAGGGGGAAGTGCTGGAGAGCACATGGAACTGTCGCAAACGACGCGCAGATCCTCTTGGATCTTGGCAATTTTGTCTATGAAAAAAGAGGAAAGCTCTTCGCACCAATGATCGAATGTGAGGGCACCAGAGGTTGCGCGGCGCATGGTGATAAAAAACTCTGAACAATCGAAAAGATTTCCTTGCTGTTATTGTTTGCTTTTTCAATTCTCCCTGATAGTAGCTGCTCTTGGCAGTTCTGATAGCAGCATAGTAGTCTTTTTGAGCCGCACGCAGTTTGCTCTTTGCCCCGGGCAGGTAGGCTTGTCTCCACACCCGTTCGAGTTTTTTGCATCCAAGTTTCTGTTCCCGTAGGGTGTGGGAAAACCATGGTTTAGAGGGGGTAGACCGCATCCTACGGATACCACCTTTATTAATGGAGACAGCAGACCCCTGTTCCACCCATGTGTTAAATGTACTAACCACCGCTTCCACCTCCGAGGTCAATATCGGACGGGTTCGAGATAAAGATTCAGTCAAGGTGATTAGGTTGATCCTCTGTGGATGGGCAAGTGGAGGGGTGCTCTCAATATCCATAGCTCTATCCAGAGACCAGGAAAACCTGATCAACTCATGATCCGACCATGTCACGCGCTCAGAGTGGAGACGATAAGGCACGTAACGTCCGCGCCAGGCTGGCGCACTGCAAAAACTGGGACCTTTTCCCTTTCAGTCCATGCATTTCTCCATTATTTTCAACCAAAACTTGACCATTGATTTCATATTTAGTTTCATCTTTGTCATATTCATGCCATGGAGACAGCGAAATTCCAAGTAAGATGTTTATTAAACATTTTCAAATGCGACTGCATTTAAACAGCAACACGTGATTTCATAAACATCATCGTAAGCCTTGTAAGTATCACCCAATGCATTTCGAGCCGGACGGCTCTTCGTCAGGGGTTTCTGGAAAATACAACATAAACAGCTATATTCATGGCACTAAATTTAACAGAGCTCTTTGACCAAACCATAAACTTATAAACAACAATACGATCTGAATATCACCCACGCCATTAAAAAAGTGCTTTCCACATAAGGTTCTAACATATTCGTAACAACCCATAAAATAATGTCCCACTTCAGCATAAAGTGAAAAATTGCCACTCTACTCTATGCTTCCTTACCACTAAATGCTCATATCTCCGTACTCTGAATTCAGCCAGCGAACCTCATCATCCACTCTCCCAAGCAACTCTCACAGCCACGCTCGCACGCAAACAAATATACCGCGTCTACTCACTCCCACGTGTCATCAATTACCATTCGCTCACCTGCTGCATACGCACAAACAAAATGTGGACTATTAAAAAAAAAAAAAATAATAATAAAAATAAAGGGAAGGTGTGCGCCCTTATCTAATAACTTTTGACGCTCTCAGAGTGGGCCATGACAATATCGAAATTGGAGCAGACCAGGTCTAGAAGGTGGCCCCCCACATGGGTTGGAGTATCAACCCATTGTTTGAGGTGAGCCAAAGTTAAGGCTTCACCTAGGTGGGTGGCCTCAATGGAGTTTAAGACATCAACATGGATGTTGAAATCCTCCAGAAGGAGATACCTTCAAAATCTTAAGGCACGCGGCACTATGACCTCTTCCAGTGCCCCCACAAAATTCCCAACATATCCCGGAGGTCGATACACCAGTGTACCTCCTAAGGTGAAGTGTGAGTTAATCACAAGACAGAAATGGAGCACCTCTGCATCCCCCAGCTCGATATGGGGCTCACAGGAGAAGACCATTGGTCCCTGTAGATCACAGCGACACCGCCCCCTCTACCGAGCCGGCGGTCCGCCCTCGTGATTTTAAAGCCCAGTGGAATAGCTAACTCTACCACCGGGGCACACAAGTCATTTAACCAGGTCTCAGTAATAAAAAAAAGATCAAATTGCTCTTCCGCCAAAAGTTCAAAAATGTCGGCGGCATGCTTTACCAGCGACCTGGCATTAATTAACCCCGCTCTAATCAGCAAGGGGTCAATGTTTACTCGATCGGGGCAGCTCAACGAAGGATGAAAATGGAAATTACATTCAGGGCACACCCGAGATAACCTATTAGCCACCCCCAGGGGTTTCCTTCCCCACAGCTCATGACATTCAACGCAGTGAGATCTTCGTGTGAATACCTTAGAGTAGTAGGCTGTTGCTGCCTATGTGAGCAGGCAGGGGGTCTGGCACTTAGCACGTCCGGAGCACGAACGGGCACAGACGGGCCCTCCTTTGGCGCTCCTTCGGCGCGCAGACGGCGCGCCCGCTGCGCGTGGCCACTGCGCGTCCTAAAGTGCATCACTATTTATGACCCAAGCCCCTCCGCCAGCTAGACCGCTAACTCGGGTCCCGCAGGGGTCCGGGACTCACCGAAGATGGCGCCCGACCTAGCCCTCCTCAACAATCGGCACCAAGAAGCCGTGGTCGGAACGGGGCACAGGGAGACCGGATAACAGTGCTCAAGAGAGTTTAAAAGGTTCAATTAATAACATGAACACACAACACAATTTTTAAAATCTATTTTTTTTTTTTTATGTTACTGCAGTAATGCAGCGGGGTACAAGTTAAAGCAGAGGAGAGTCCCTTGCAATCTGCTCGCCTTCAAAACGAAATATCAAGGTGCTGCCACCACCCTGAGCAATCGCTCATGTGTGGCACATCATCTTGCTGACAGAAGGGCTACTCTATCATTCCCGCCTTCATCCTGTGAACAATTCAGTCAACATCTGGCATACCAAAATGCTGCACTTGTTGCTCCTTCAACATCTTCCACTGTTCACTACAAAGCTTCATCTGACCCGCTGCAATCTCCATTGCTATAACTATGTAGACAACACTCTTCTCATTCCAAAGGGTGGGCATTCATCTGAAGCAGATGTACGGGCCAATGGGAAACATCTACAAGCAACTGAGCACTGGATCTTTGCTAACCATCTGACTTCACAAGTTGAGATTCTTGCTTGTGGCAAATAAAAGAATCATCGCCCTTAAACTGTTAGGACTCAGGACCCATGCCCTACTCACTGGCAGGGAGGAACTGAAGGGTGTTTATGGAATCCAAACAATCACTTATACCACAAGAGAATCTGGTGGTCAGATAAAGCTTCCACATAGTTAGTTGTAGAGAACAAATTGCCTCAGACATGTGGTTCCAGCGAAAGATCAAAGCTGCCATTGTGTCTCTACTCTCCCACCTTCAGCTATGCCACTGGGCTCCATCTTAAAGCACCTCTGTTGATACTGTGGTAACCACAGCAATTTGCAACAAGCTCACCAGACAGCAGCTATGACTACTGATGCAGACCCCATCTACACTGGCTCATTTTAGCGAGACACTTCACCTCCGAAGCCATCGGTATAGCCTCACTCATTCACAATACAAAGGAGAAGTGGCACAGTGGCTGCTTCTTCTTACAAAAGACATAGAGATAATAAAAGGGTTAACCATCTCTGTGGGTGTGGACCAAACCATGTGTCTTCTCTTCCCCGAGGTGACATCTCATTTTACCATCATGGCACAAACAATAAAACGTCGCGTAATTTAGAAGGCCCTAAAAGACATGGCAACGTCGCTTGATATTGTCACTGCTTTTTAAAATAGTGAAGCGGCCTTATATCAGTCTGGCATATATACAGACATGTTGGGGGAAATTTGCTATAGCTAGGTGCAACTCAGCACAGCTACCAAGGTTCCTGCATTGCGTTCCTTGAAAAGGAGAGAGTAGAACAGTGCTGTAGGGCACTCTTTCTCCCTTCTGCACTGACACACAGTAGGCTGCCTTGCACTATAGTGCAACCTCCTCTTTAAAAAAACAAGTCAAAGATCTTCTCTTGAATAACCAGCTGGAACAATCCTCCCGAAGTCAATATAACTAATCTTTTTATGCCTAGAGAAATCATGGCTATCTCCTTTGTGTGAGACACTAGCGGGATGCACCTTATGTTCTTGCTTCATGTTTTCCTCTTTTTTGTTTTCGCTCTGTTTGTACTTGGTTGATTTATCTACAAATGTTTAGGATGTTTACTTGCTTAGTGACTAACTGTACCCTCTCTGTTTTGATGTACAATGCTCTGATACCCGTTTCGGGTCATGTTCGCACTTTATAAAACTTTTCAAATAAATAGATAGTGCTAGGGCATGAGTGTGATGCTAGCATAGGTTCTGTACTGGAAGGGTAGACTTCCTATATAAAATGCTATACTCATAGATAGTTTCATTCTTTTTCAAGTTTGTATGTGCGCTGCAGAATACACCACACATGCAAAATTGGAGAAGGTTAGGGAAAAGAAAACTTTTCTTCAATAATATGCATGCCTCGAGAAGGCATAGTGTTTTTACGTATATTCCTGTCTACCAATGTTAGCAGATAGTGATTTGTGCCAAAACCCGTAGATGTGTGCATGAGAACGCCCATAAAGTATGCCCTTGTTCAAATTAGCATTTATCAATACGTTGTGTTACTTAAAGCTACTTTTAGCACAAAACTAAATTTGCACTGTCAATAAATGTCACTGCAACACTTTCGACTGGTTTGTGTGACTTCTGTGGTGCAATAACTAAATCTGTTCTATGGCTTTTGTCTCCAGCATTTTCCCAGCTATAAAAATATCCAGCTGGGCATATCCCATACACATATTAATCCAGAACCTGACTGAAGTAAAGATCTCCACAACGCTTTATTGTTTCTGACTTTGCAATCAACCCTCGCCCAGAGATAATTTATTTTGACATTTTTATATAGCAGGACTACGCATTACGATGCAAGAAGTATACCTTCTCCAGAATGATAGTTAAAAAGTGGCACTACTCTGTTCAGTGGTGAAGATACAGTGAACGCCAGCACAACCATTCCCCTAGCATGACGCTGTGGTTTATTTACGACTCCCTAGGGTATCCATGCTGTGGTATTCTCCTAGTGATATGAATAAACAAAGTAGAATCCACTCAGAGTGGTAGTGGTCCCTAAAGTGATGGGGAACACACATTGCTGTAAAACTTTTTATACACTTTTACATTTACATGTGAGTAAGGGGAGGATATGTGCTTATCCTTGTCCTGAAGAAGGAGCCCCGCGCTCCGAAACATGTTGACACCTTGAGGTGGTTGTAATACCCTAATACGTATTTTTACAACCCCACTCTGCACTTCTTTTAATAATACCAGCCGAGGATTTAATAAAATTATTTTTCACCTACGTGCCAGGTATTTTTTAACTACACTTTCACCTCACCTCACTCACCTCTTTAGCAACACACCCCCTCACATAGTTCACTACTTAGTGCTCCTGCGTAGTCGCGAGTCGTAGCACGCCGCATCCCGTAGAGGGGTGCGAAGGCCCCGATGATGAAGCATGACACCAAGGGGCCTGTTGGTGTGTGAGGGGCATTTAAACAACACTGTGTGTTCCCCATCACTTTAGGGACCACTACCACTCTGAGTGGATTCTACTTTGTTTATTCATATGACCAGGGAGACTGAATCCACTGACTCTCTCTCTCCCCCTTGTGTTTGCAACTTTGTATTCTCCTAGTGGCCACCAGCACGCCAGTTGGATATTGCCTAGCACTGCACCATAACTGCACACCGGTTGGAGTTTTTGTGCGTCTCCACTCTGCAGCTATGCAGACCAATCACTTATAGACAATATGCGACTGATGTCCAAATGGGGCATAGACAACCACAGGTCAGTGTGATTACATCCCTCTGCACCATTGTAATTTCCTTAGAAACCTCTGTCAAGCAGACCATCTCTGTTTTTCATGGCATAGAGTGAAGTGAATTCTGAGGACTGCACCATGTAGGACTTATTTTATGCTACACCAATTGAGAAGTAGAGATTTTGTCAAGATAGTCTGATATAGTGAGGGAGACAGCTGTGGCTGTTCCAGCATTTACGAATACTAGAAAGTTTAACCTACTATCAATGTTATGGTACAGAACATGAAACAGGATACGGATAATCATTGGTACAGACCATGAAACAGCATACAAATAATCTTTACCAATGCAAATTACCATATCTTAGCCTCTTTGCCATATTTTACTGATAAAACTATTATTTTTGAAAAAAAGGTAAATTGGTGTTTGTTCAATAAAGAAAAGTGATGAAACGTGACTATTTTCCCTTTGAAGAAAAAAAATAGACCAAGTAATGTTTAACAATCGTAGACCAAATGCACTAAACACTGGCCACAAAAAACGGTCACAAATTGCAGAATTTTTTGGACCTCTAAATTCAAGTACTGACCCATCTACTAATAGGTTGGTTCATATAATATTGAATAGTAGTGTGTCCTAAGCAGGTCTACCTCATGAATATTAATGAGTAGGTCGCAAATTGCAACTCGCTACAGTTGGCAGCCATCCTAGGGATGGGGCGCTGCAATGGTCAGCAGATCACCATGTCTGGGATTTCTTTAAATGCAACCCGGTTTACTCATCCCAGTAAGAAAGCTCTGTTAGTTATACGCCTACTATGTCGATCCATATGTGACCAGACATTTACAGAACGAAATCTTGATCAGGTCAGTTCTTCCCCACAACCTATCATGGTTGTTTCAATGAGCACCCTTGAGCTGGGCAATCATACTATTTAAGCTCTGATGCAATTCATTTAGTGACAGTATAAAAGGGTACATTTATTCTATTTTCTGCCTAAATAAATCTCAAATCATAATGAGACCGAACATCTTGATAGGTTTTCCAAATGCACCAATACATTTCTTTCCTAAGTTTGTACCTGCGTTTGCATGCTCGAGACCTTGCATCAATGTCTCACTGAAATCCAATATTGGGCATACAGGCACCGTGTTTGTGCTCTGGAAAGGTGACAACCCTAAAATGTGCGTCGTCTGCCGACTGCGTCAGCCGCGCGCGCGCCATGAATAAAGAGTCAGGTGGCTGTTATCCTGATCCGACATGACAAATTGGTCCTCCCAGAGTGACTGCAGAGTAATCAGACTGTGACAAATGGTTTACTTACAGCAATTTGTTTTCATTTTACTGAAAATTTCCGCAGTCCTAACAATGGGACGTCTGTGGGGAGGACTGCGTTGGGCAATGGAAGCGGGGGCGAAATTGCCCCCCCTCCCCCTTTTAATGAAATTCTAGTATCGTGTACAGAAAACATTATTAAATGCCGCGGCGAACGTGGCGGAGAGCGGCCTTCGCTTTACTCTGCCTGCGTCTCCTGCCTGATGACCTTTCCCAGTTAATAAAATGAGAAAAAAAAGCAGCTGGAAATATATTCATAGGCGGGTCACTTAAGAAGGGCCGCCATTTGCAGTGGTTAACCACCGCCTGCTCTCCCTGTGTGGAAGGTGCACGTGCCTCGTTGAATTGTGCCAGGTTTGTTGGAATGTAACTCCTTTTCTTTCACTGGCCTGCATGCATATATCACAGTTCTGGGTGATGAATGTATCCTGGCTCCTGTGTCTCCAGAACAAAGGGGACAGAGGCGGGCTTGGAACAGAGCATTACCTCACAGACCAGTGGTACGGACCGGTACATCCGGGGGTTCGGAATCTTGACCATTCGGAGTTGGACACTGTGGGGGGGGGTCCCCTTAGAAACGAGGAATTACCATGAGGACATGGAATTTCGTGCTTATTCTCCAGATAATTCTGTTTCTGAGCCGGAGTTTTACCCCGAGATGTCGGAAGTTAAGAGAACCGTGGTGTTTCTACAGATCTCATAATTCCCATAGGGCCACTCACTGCAATTACTGCCCACTCGAAATGAGGACACTATTTTGACACTTGGAGGAAAAAGAGAGAAGTGTAGATGGTGTCCTCGTCATAGGGAGCATTGACTTTGATTCCCTACAAAAGTCAGATCTGTGTTCCTGAAGAAACTGTGGGAAAGTAAAAAAAGGTGCAAAATGCTAACAGGGTAAAAACAAAACATAATATTTAATAACTCCAACATGTACGATATGCCATCAGAATACTTTCCTTTTCTGAATGAGAGAAAAAAACACCCCCTTCCTCATGGGGAACATCCATCCAGTATGGAGTTCCATTACCACCTTTTCTATATAGTTCTGGAACTCCTTGGAACCATATAATGTACAACAAGGGGTACTTTACCCTTGTAACACAGTATATAAACATTTGCATTCCTTGGTATTCTATCGTCCCACGGCAGACATGGCTGGCACTTTGGCAAGGCAAGGTAAGGAGTGAGCCTTGTAGCAAGACCTACTGAGGCCCTTATTTACTAAAAAAGGTTAAAATATTGCACTTTTTTTCTGTGAATGAAGAGTGCTCATACTATTGGAAACTGGAAATGTGTTTATATAGCACTTACGACCCCAGATCTGGCATTGAAGTATTTTTTTGCGGCAAGTAACACTACTTGTGAACCCAAGATTAGTAATTAGTAGGTTAGTACAAAGTTTTGTTTTGTTTTGCTTGCACAATAGTTGTGTTAGGATCGTGCTCTTAATTTCTTGTGCATTTAGTAGAGTTTGGGTAGGGATAAAATGAAAGGAGGGGATTTGAAGAGGGTAAGTAGCGGTTTAAGGTTGTGTTTTCTTGTTAGTTGGGTGGCATGGTTTAAAAGGAGGGATGGAAGACTTAGAAAGATGTTTGGGAGTTCAGAGTAGTCAGAGGGTTGGGATTATTCAGAGGAAGAAAGGATGATTTTAAATATATCTATCTATATTTATATATCCATATATAGATATGGATATATATATACTGATGATGCTTGGTAAAGTTTTCTTTGCTTGATTAACCCCCTTTATATAAATACCCATATGTACATAGAAGCAGCAATATTTACTGGGCCTGCTTGTTCACGTGGTAGATTTTTATGGTTTAAAATAACTAATCAACCTTTTATATACATAAATATACACATGCCACATATTGTAGTTATTTGTAGGAGGTGTAACTCTCTAAATAGCAACCTGTATGTACACAGAAGCAGCAATTTTTACATGATTTGATTTACACATGTATTCTGTGATCTAATATTTAGTTTTTCTAATATAAATGCATCTGCTTGCACCAGGAGGCATAGCTCAGATTACAATTATGTGTACTTGTATGACAACTCCTCTTTCCCAAATCATGATCAGTATAGTTTATCATGTCTAAGCATACTTGTTGTAATGCAAGACAACATTGAAGGCAGGAGTTATATTAAAAGGATTTATTTAAGAATAAATCAGGAAAAGAAAACCCACAAGAAAAGGCTATGAAGAGCGATGCTGTCGTGTCCAGGTAACGGAACAGAATGACACGACAGCAAGACTCAATCATAGAATACAGAACATTATACATGTCATGAAGGAACATTATACATGTCATGAAGGAATAAATTAAAGGTACAGATACAACAATACTGTTGTGGTACATTCTTGAGTTGTGAGTATGGTGGTCATGTGGGGAAGAATCAGCTTTTGATTAAACTTCTAAAGTATAGATGGTTCTTTGTGGAGCTTATGTTTCTGGGAATGGAATTCCATAGTTTGGTTGCTTCAGTTTTACCTGGAGCAATTAAATTGTTGCTCTGTTCCTCACTGCAAACCCTGTTTATACAGAAGTCCACTTTTAAGGAGGGCACTCACTTTAAGCATACACAAATAACCAAATATAAAGATTAATGAAAAACGGGAATCATGACGTGGATTTTTGAGGATTTAATCATGAACCCCAGAACAGTCCTGTATCCCTCATCTGGTGAAAAGGCGCCCGTTGTTCTATCATTTTCTTATCTTTTTTTCTTCTCCCCCAGTTGACATGTCGGTGCTACACCCCTAAGCAAATAACCCCAATTTTGTCAGAGGAGGATCTAGAGGCGACACGACGAGAGAAGGATAACCTGCAGTATGAAATAGAGACATTGGTAAGTGTTCTTCCTTTGTAGGATAGTTCAGCGGGTTAATGCATATGTTATAGTGATCTGTGTGCTTGCGTCCAGTTATTAGTGCAGGGCAGTATTTTGGTCTTCACTTTTAAGTATGTTCTTCCCTCAGTTCACCTCATTTGGGATGCTTTTTTCAGAGTTGGACTTCCTTTCACTGCCACATTTTGTTGTGATGTGGCCGTTAAGTGTACATGCAGGTCAGCCCAAGATAATGGACAAATGTTCAATTTCATTTTGTCATTCGACTCTGCTTCAGGCCATGTGATGCATTGGTTAGGGGTTTGATGAGAAGGCAGAACCTGTTCTCCCTCTGCGTCATGCTTGTCTCTATGGCCACATGCTCTGGCCTTGACTAACATGCTTCTGGAATATTGCAATACAATAATTGTGAGGAATCCCCAACATGGCTCTCCCGTTTGCTGTCATGGGACTGGTTGTTTCTAGCAATGCAGAGGTCTGTACACGCATGGATTTCAAAGGTTACCTCCTCCACGTGCTGCACACACAAGGTTGTTTATTCCAAGCACTACTACACTCCCACATATGAGACTTAAGTTGTTTCCATAATCAAAGCGGGCATGGTGAATGTGCACTCCAAGGACTGCCTGAGAATTGACCAAAGGGAGGATAAGACATTTTAGTTCAACTAACAATATGAACTGCTCCATGTAACCCAAACGTGAATCTTAGTGTGTCCTTTTTGACGTTGTGTGTTTGAATGGTTTTACCTTTTAAGGTTGTTTTATTTTAGCATATGCTTCCAGTCACAGTAGGCCCACTCTAGTCTCATTGCCCAATGCCTTTGAGTCAACATCTCTTGGATAGGAAGGCGCTCTATACAGAAGACAGTGTCCGTAGCTTTGTGTTTGAAGATGAGGCTCATCTAATGCAGAAAGAAAGCATCAGCTCAGATACTGAATTGAGTTTTTTGCTTAAGGCCCATATTGATTCTTGCTAAATCTTTTTGGTCCACCTGTGTCCTAAGAGAAGTTGGCCAGGATGGCATTTGCAGCTTTGCAGGGCCACAAATATCTGCAGCAGTTCAATGCTGAAGCAGACAGGAGAGGATGTGCATTCTCCAGTGTTTAACTTACACAGACAATAAATGCTTAATGTGTGATGCACTTTTTAAAAAAATGATTTTTATTGATTTTTGTATAAAATCATGGAATACATAAATGTACACTGAGAAAGTTCATCATAACCCCCTAGCCCTCCCCCCACCCAGTAGTCTGGCAGGCTTCCTTAGGAAAAGAGAAGATAAAGGAAAAAGAATATACATTATGAATACAACATTATGCATCGTTTGGCCCCATATAATACCTGAGTGCTGTGCCCAGAAATCAATCACAGAACTGGCATTTGAAAATAACAAAACAAGCTACATCAAGCTAGACACATGTATAATAATAGCACAACATAAAAATCTTCAAATAAGAATACAGAGGCCATTGCCGGTTCAAATACAGATACAAGAGCAATTACCAGTTCCTCTGTCCAGTTACTACATGGTTTAATAGTTAAACCCCATATCTAGCCTTCACTAAGAGTGACACCAATAGATCTAGGTTAGGTTTGAAGGAGTTGCCTATTATTATTATTATTATTATTATTATTGCCTTGATTATCACACCATTCTTTTAGTGGAGCCCAGATTTTCAGGCCAGCAGTGCGTTTCCTTCTACCTTTCCCTTTATAGATTGCAATTTCCAACTTAAATGCTGCTAGTAATCTGGCAAGCCATTGCTGAAATGAGGGTGCCAGTTCATCTAACCAGGCCGATGCAATACACATCCTAAAAACAGCCATTGACATAAATATAAATTCCGCCCCTTGTCGATTCCAGTTTGAGTCAGTCGCTCCTAGAAGCATCATTTCAATAGTCAAGGTAATAGGATTTTTCACCACCGCTGATATAAACCTCTCAATATCGAGTTTCAGTTGGGATAGGCCGTCGCAGGTAGAAAAAATATATATACAGTCTGCATTCAGGAAGTGGCACCGGGGACAGTAAGTTCCTTTACCCGAGCCCCATTTTGCAATTTTGTCGGGAGTATAATATAGCATATAGAGGGTTTTATAGAATTGCGTTTGTAATTTAGTTGATAGCAGATAAGTTTGTGACATTGCCATTATTCTTTCAATTTCAGCTGGAGGTATACCAATTTTGTTTTCCTATTTCGAGGCTATCTTTCCTATATCATCAGGTGCCGAGTTGCTTAATAGGATATATATTTCATTAATGGTTTTGATTTTACTGGACGACAGTGTCTCAAATATCTCACATTTTGTGCTGATGATTTCACAAAGATTTTTTTTTGTTATGAAGTCCCGTATTTGTAAGTATTTGAAGAAGTCTCTGTTGTTAATTTGATATTTCATTCTTAGTTCCTCAAATGTGTGAAGGCCCATAGAAGAGCAGAGGTTGCCGAAGTGTGTAATTCCGGCTGCTTCCCATTTCTTCATACAGCTATCTCTGAAAATAGCGGGCAGATCTAGATAATCTTTAAAAAGTGTATAGTATGTGTAGAAGCAGCTTAAATTTTACTTTTTTGTGATAACTGTCGTGTAGATGACGCCATAGATATCCAGAGTTTTTTTCACCTAGCAATAGGTTATAAATAGATGGTTGCACACCCCGTGATGCTACATTCGCTAGTTCAATTAGAAGAAGTTCTTGACTGTTAATCAGGGTTGCTGCCCAGTAGTAGAACTGCAAATTTGGTAAGCCTAAACCCCCGTTCCTTTGGTAGAGCAAGGAATTTTAATGCACGTCTTGGTTGGGAATATGACCAAATAAATTTTGAGAAGGTGTGTTCCATTGATTTTAAACAGGAGTCCGGAAATTCTAAGCATATTGCTCTAAATAAATATAGCAATTTACGGAAAAACTTCATTTTAATGGCGTTTACTCTACCCATCAGGGAAAGGTGCAGGTTATCTAGCCGGTGGAGATCCTTTTGCATTGTCTTTAAAACAGGATTTACATTGCTATCTACCAGATCTTCTAGTTTGGCGGTGATAGAGATCACCAAATATGTTGCGTTTGGAGTAACTCTCGGGTCGGCAAAAGCCACATTATCATTAATCACAATTTGGGTTTTACCTTGATTAAGGGCGTATCCGGAAATAGCTCCAAATTTGGTGGCTTCATCAACGATAGCAAACATAGTAGGTGCTGGGTTCTTAATGACGATTGCTATGTCATCAGCATAGGCTAAAATTTTAGTGGAGAGATCGCGTGATATAATAGGCTCTATTACCAAATTCATTTCCAATCTTTGTAAAAAGGGATCTAAATAGAGGGCAAATAGCAATGGCGAGCAGGGACAGCCTTGTCTCGTCCCTCTCGATATCTTGAACGATTTTGTAAGATTGCCATTGACAGAAACCATAGCCGTCGGGTTGACATATAATTGTTGTATTGCCAAATTAAAGCTTGGAGGGGTTCCAACTCTTTTCAAAGCTGCCAAAAGGAATTTCCAGGAGACCCTATCAAATGCCTTTTCCGCATCTAAAAGTATGAGGGCCATAGGGTCTTCTGTAATTCGTGACTGATCAAAAAGTGTAATAACTCTATGGACGTGATCAGTGGTAGATCTTCCTGGGACAAAGCCATGTTGGTAATTGGCTATAACTAAGTGAATAATTGGGGCCAGGCGATTTGCTAGTAGTTTGGAATATATTTTAGAATCCACATTAATCAAGGTAATTGGTCTATATGAGCCTAATTGATCAGGGTTTTTTTTTTTCAGAAATATTATAATTTTTGCACTGGACCAAGATTTAGGAGGGGTTCCCCCTCTGAAAATATATCCAAATAGAGTCACCATTATATGTTGAAGTTCGGCTAGGAAAGTTAAAAAAAATTCCGACGGTAGACTATCTAAACCTGTCGCCTTTCCCTTTGGTAAGTTCTTAATTATTAGTTGAATTTCCTCTAAGTTTGGATCATCCATTAATACCAATTGGTCTGCTTCATCAAAACTTGAGGTGTTAGGTAGGTTAAGATACTAATTTATCATATTTTCTATATTATCCTCACTTCCCTCAGTATATAATGAGCTATAAAACTGAAAAAAGGCTTCCTTAATGTCTTCGGGATCAGTAACTATACCTTTTGTTGGGTCTGATATCTCCTGAATAATATTGGCCGTCTCTAGTTGATGAATACGAACCGCTAGTTGATGACCAACAAGTTCGTTTACCTCGTATACCATCTCCCGATTAGCAGTTGCTCTTTTTACCGCTTTAGCTGTAATATCATCAATAATTACTGCTCTAGCTATTGTGACTTGGATTTGATTTCTTTCAATTATTTCTGTCCCAGCATGTGCTTTGATAGTCTCAATTAGACCCTCTTCTGCCTGTCGAAGTTCTTCTTGTTGAGTCTGAGATTTAATGTGAGATAAACGATTTGATCTTACGGAGTATTGTAAGGTTTCGCCCCGAATCCCTGCTTTTAACGCATCCCAGACCACATCTATTCCTGTACTACCCAAATTCTCCTGTATAAAATTCGGGATCCACTCTCGCATATGTGAGCAGTAGTTAGGGTCATGTAACAGAGTTTTTTCAAAGGTCCATGTTCTTATTCTTTTTTCAGATGTGCCTATATTCACCATACACATTAAAGGATTGTGATCGGAGAGTATTTTTGTTAGTTTATTAATTTTACTTATAGTTTTTAAAGAGTTAGAAAGAAAAAAAAAATCTATTCTGGCAAACGTGTGATGTGGAAATGAGTAAAATGTATATCCAGTATCGTGAGGAAGTTGTGTGGTGGATTGCCATCCATCCACCAATCCATGCATATTGCAAAGATCTTTTACTGCCCTTAAGACCTTTGGTTTGCGGCCCTTATATACCCAGTGGTCTTTTGACGACCAATCATAAGGCAAATTTAAGTTAAAGTCACCACACAGTATAACCGGTAATGGCCAGTGTGCTTTAGAGATTAGAGTTTAGAGATTTCGTGGATGCTTGAGGGATCATCTTCATTGCTGCTATAAAGAGTACAGATCGTCATTTTCCTCCCTTCAGTATCTTGTCGCACTGTGATTGCCCATCGCCCATTTTTGTCAACTTTGCTTTTCGGGAATGTGTGTCCCTAGCCCTTGAACAAAATAGCAACCCCCTTAGTCCTAACACCTTGAGTGGTGGCGCATACAAGCCTAAACCCGAGTGATTTTAAAAGGTGGGTTTGAGCAGCCTCGATGTGGGTTTCTTGTAGACATATTATGTTTGCCCCTATTGATTGAAGCCAGATGGCTACATTTTGACGTTTATTTATATCGTTCAGGCCACAAATATTAACAAATAAATTTTTTAATGAAGACATAGTAAAGTCTTAGGTATCGTTATCCAGGTTTGTTCAATCATTTTAGTCAGCCGAGAACTTATCTTCTGTAAGTAGCATTTTGCCATGTGGTATCCTTTTTTTAACCCCACCAAAATAATTAATATTAGCCAGACTACCCCTACTGTCCCTTCCCTTTGAACCCTACCCCTCCCCAATCCCACCCTGTCTAGAGAGTCACCCTTCCCCCCTCCCCCTCATAGAGGCGTCCTGGATCCGAGGGGATCCAGGTGTGGGCGTCTGGGTGGTCAGATTGCCAAAGACCACTCTCACAGCCTCCTATCCTGCCTGTTTGCAAAGAAAAAGAATCAAAAAAATAGCTATCGAGAGCTATATTTCCATACCTATAAAAAGGCATAAATACTTATCTGTAGTAACTAAATTGAGCCCAAGATTGGTGTATATAGCAAAAAATATGCTATCGCACATGTTAAGTGGACATAGACAGATGTGCTATAAAACATATAGCCGAGGAGCGACCATAGGTATATATTCAATTAGTGGTATATAGTCTTTATCAGTTTGTCTTCCTAGCGGCATCTGTTAATTCTTGCAGGTAGATTTCCGCTTGGATTTCACTGTTGAAGATACGCGTTGTTCCTCTAAAGATTACTTTCAGACGGGAAGAATTCTGGAGGTAGACTGTGGCACCAATTTTTTCCAAGGGGGTGTAAAGTTGCCGCATTCTCCACCTTCGTTCCACAGTGGGATGCGCGAAGTCTGGTCTGACAAAAAATTGAAATCTGTTATATTCCCGTTTGCTGGTAGGCCGTGCCAGGTCATAGATGGCCTCACGAAGCAGAAAGTTCCCAAAATAGACCAGGATAGCTCTTGGGTATTTAGAGGATTTCTCTGTGTGTTTCCGTTGTATAAAGGGAAAGCGATGTGCTCGCTGAATTTCCTTGTCCATGTCCCAATTTGTTAGTTCCGGGAAGGATTTTTTCAGGAGATTACTTATGTATCCCCTGACGTCATTATTCTCTACGGATTGTGGGATACCCAGAAAGCGGAGATTGTTTCTTCTTGATCGGTTCTCCTGATCCTCAACTTTAAACAATAAGTCTCTAATAGTTTCGTCTTGGGTTTTATCCTGCTTTTGTAGAGAAGCTACATCTTTCTCTAGATATTCAGTCCGAGTTTCTAGCGAGGCCATCCTTTCTGAAATCTCGATGCAGGTATTGCCAACTTTTTTGACCACTCCCTCTAATTTCTGAATAGCTAGGTGATTGCCTTGACTGTCTTTTTTATGTCTTTATGAAAAGCCGATATGGTGGTTAAGATATCTCTCAGGGATGGTTCTACTGTTGTACCTTTTCTAGTTATATCTCCTTGGGTAAGATTAGTGTCAATCTCATTTGAGTCTCCCCCCATGTGTTGATCTGTAGCTTCCTCTTCTAAATTTGAGTGGTCTAAGTTTTTTTCGTTCCCTTTAGTTTTAATACTTTGTCCATAACTACTTCCTTGGTCTGAGCTTTCTAAAGCAGTTGATTTATTAAGCTGTCTATTCCTTGATCTTCTTTTCACATTTGTTTCCCCTTTGGAGTGATGCTTAAGTCACCTTCCTGAGATTTCCTGGGTTCCTCGCAGTCAGAGCCTTCATGGGGTGATAGAGGGTCATCGTCGTTCATCACATCACTTAACCCACTTGATGTTGAGACACCAGTCTCGTAGATATCTGCATCAGATTCCTCAGTAGGATTTTCAGTTTCAGATTGTAGCAGTTGTTTCCCCCCTTTGTAAGTGTGTTGTTCATGGCCTGGAGTTCCAGTTAGGCCAAGATGTAGATTACTAGTTTCCAATTTGTTAGCGTAGGTTGCCTTAGCACAGGGGGAGTTAGAGTTGAATTCTCCCATGTTACAATTGAGGGCCTCAGGGGCGAAGACTTTAATTTGTGATGTGGTTGCCTCAAGCCCAGTGTTCTCTAGTGTGCCAGAAACAAGATCTAGATCTCTTATGCCTTTATCCTCATGCCTATGGGTTTGAGCAGAGATCGGATCTTTGTGGATTTTATCACCTCTTTCCTTGGGGATTGGGCTGAAGATAGTAGAGATACTGGGCTGTAGCGCAATTGCATGCTCGCACGCTTTAGAACTACCTTTCAGATTTTTGATTGTTTGTAGTCTTTTGGCCTTTTTAGCCATCAGCTCCACATCATCATTTGAGTCGATATCTTTCTCTTTCTCCTTCTCCTTGCGTTTACCTTTCTGATTATCCCCTGAGACTTTCTTATTCTGGTTATTTTCATTGTCCCGTTCGTTGGTTTTGTCTTTGTCTTTATTTTTGTCCTTTTCTTTCTCTTTCGCTTTATTCTTGTCTGAACCTTTGCCATTCGGTTTATCTTTGTCCTTCACTGTTTCTTCATCTTGTGTTTTGTTTTTAGATTCCTTCGCTTTCGCTCCCCGAGTTTCAGGGCCCTTTATTTCTGGTCGTCGAGGAGTGTGTTTGTCCATTACATGCATGATTGGGTCCTTTGGAGTTTTGGTTGCATAATCGTGAAGAGTATCCTCTGCACCCTCTGTAGTTTTGGCTGATGATGATTGCTTACAAAGATCCTTTGATCGATCTTGTGAAACATCTGCGCCGGTTATATTCTTCTTTTCAGGTTCATTCAGCTCATTCAGTGGCTTGTGAATTTTAGGCTCCCTGGCCTCCCTATGCTCCTTGGGTCCCTTGAGTTCAGTGTGTGCGCTCACCAGAGGGAGACCAACTCTTGTCACCAAGTCTTCCATAGCCTCCAATTCTGGCTTATCTAAGCGTGAGTCGCCTTGTGAGTCACCTTGTCCACAAGAGTTATGCAGTGCTCTGCACGGTCGTATAGTCGTAATCGTAGTACTAATGATCTTGTTAGCAATCTTCTTAATTAGGCCCTTCTTCTGCTCATTCTTCTGCACACTCAGTTGGGTGGATGTGTTATGCCCACGAGGTTTGCCAGTTGAGCAGGTAATGTCGGCTGTAAAGGTTAGATTACCAACCCAACTATTGTCCAAAATAAAAACCCGAAATTTTATTGTAGGAATTTTCATTGGTACTTCATCCGTGTATCCCCCCGCTAATCCTGGCAATAGGGGCACTGTTCACTCCTGTACACACTCCTGTATGCGCTCCTGTATATAGCTACTTTTCTGAATATATCACCCTCAGCAGTTGAAGCATTGGCAAGAGTTATTAGCGCAATACAGAGTAAGCCCAGAGCCCAGAGTAAGGACAGATTAAGCGATCCACAAACACGTACGTACGTAATACTCAAAGGTTCACCAACTCACGCTGTAGCAAGCACAGAGTAAGCACAAAGTAAGCAGTCCAAAGCTGTCCAAAATAAACTTTTAGGGCACTGTAAGTAGCCCCCAGAAGTCTTGCAGTGGGCTATTCACTGCTTGTTCACTGGCTTGCGCGCTTTCACATAGAGTACCATAAAGAGTCTAACAGAGTGTCAAAGAATAACAAAAAGTATCTCAACAGCTTAGGTATTCACTCCGACTGCTAGGAATGACTACATCCGACTGTAGGTTTGGGCTCAGTTAAGGTAGTCTTTGTTTTAGCTTTTTTTTTTTTTCTACTGACTTATTTGATTATTTGCTCCTTCCCCCATTTTTGGGTCTCAGTCACAATCTCCGAAAAAGTGCAGCTCCGCCGAAGCAGCTCTGGGCTCCGAGCCCTGAGCACTCCGGGCCCTGAGCACTATGCACTATGTACAATGCACTATGCACTATGTAAAATCACCCCAGCCCTCGACAGCTCGAGCGGCACGAGCGAGCTACTGATGGAAGCAAAGCCAACGCGGGGTAAACGCGGGTCCAATGCAAGCCTTTAGCAGGATTATACCCCCCTCCTCACCTCAACAGCTTCGGTGCTCGTGTTCGAGCTCACAGTTCAGACACAGTTCAGACACAACAGCTCAGCAGCTCCACAGCTCCTCAACATCGATGCCGGCGTTGGTGCATCGGTATAGGCAGATTGGTAAGACACCTCGGTGTTCGGCAGCACGATCCCATCACCGAGCACCGAGCACCGCCTCCATCACGAAGTTGCTGGGCTCGTTTAACGGAAAGCGCCGAAGGCTCCGAGAGCTCTGAAGGGTGATTCACGGCAGACAGCCTTACGACGGATGTCGGATGCAGGATGCAGGATACCAATGGGCAGAAGCACACGCAATCAGCAGCAGGTGGCAAAATCGGAATCGGATGAAGTATCAGGAAACCAGATAATCAGGAAATTATCAACACACTTCAAGAGCGAATTGCAAATAAACCTTTTGCAAATGTAGCCATCACCATCGGAACCAGATCCTGATTTTTTTTTTCCTTAAACACTTTTCACCACGACCGCTACCCTTGTCATATCACCAGCGGCGATACCAGCAGTTCACAAGCGGCTTTCTTCTTCTGCTTCTCCGGCTTCCTAGCGGGTTGAAAGCGGCACCCCGAAAATGAAGGCATCGGTAAGAAGTAGGTAATAAGGAGCCTTGGGTTGTCTTGGGTATTTTCCCTTGAGTATTTTCCCACTGCAACTGCAGCTCCTACCACAAGTTTTGTTTTAAGCTTCTAATCTTTTTTTTTGCCGGTCATAGCTCCCGAAAACCCTGGTGAAGGCAGGTTCTCAGAGAGAGTGAGAGTGACACAGCGGTTGCTCACTCACTCAAACGCCATCTTGCCTCAAACGTTGTGTGATGCACTTTTGAAGTTTTGCTGCAAGACCTACAATTATCTTTGGAACTTTGTACCCGTCAATTTCTATGTGTTGCTTTTTTAGGTCTTGGTTAGCCAGTGAATGCGCTGTCTCGAAGAGGCATGTTGAGTTCAATCTGTGGGATTCAGCCCGCCCCTAGGCTTACCACTTGCTCGTGCTGTTGTCACTCTCATGTGCTTTTTTCTCCATTTACACATGGCATGCATGTGTCATGTTCTTCTTATGTTTAGCCTCCCTCAGAGCATGGACCAAGTACTTGTATCCATCCACTGCTTCCATTTTAGGAGCGACTTTTTTCTTTGTGTTTGAGCACTTCACACAAGTGCTCATGTTTTTACAGGGCTTCATTTCAAACTATGTATAGACTGTTAAACTGCAAAGCAGCAAAATTGCAAAGGGGTGTTATGTTTTTTTTACGCATTTCTATATAGCGCAAACTCAACCCAAATGTATGGGAGCGCTTTACATGAGTACCAGTTGCATTAAAGGGACCCATTAATTTTTAGACATGGAGAGATTAAGGGGCATATGTACAAGCCCCTATCACCACCACAACGTCACTATTACTGACGTTGTGGTGGCGAAAAGGACTGTGCCTTATGTACAAGGCAGCGTTAAGCCACTTAACGTGGCTTAACGCTGCCTTGCAAATAAGGCCCATTTTTTCTATGGTTAGCATGAGAGGGGAGGGCAGTGAGTGTTGCCCTGGGCGTTCCACCGCAACACCCATTGATTCTGATGCTGCCCCCTATGTACAAGGGTGGCGTACATAGGAGGCAGCTCCAAAATTAAGACCAGGTAAATCCTGGTCTTAAGTTGATGAAACGAGGAGAAATGTATTATTTCTCCTCGTTTTTGCTTTTTCCATGTGGGCTGCATTTTGCAGCACACATGGAAAAAGCAAATTGCCATGGTTTGTTTATGTACAGGAAGGTGGCTCTTCCGTACATAAACAAACCTTTAAAAAAAATGGCATTTGGTCACTTTCATGTGTGCTGCATGAAGCAGCACACATGACAGTGACAGAATGGCATTTTAGGATTGTTTATGTGCAAGAAGGGACCCCTCCCTACACATAAACAGTCTTCCCCTGCACGCAGACACCCTTGCACCAGCGCAAAGGTGCCTACATTGGTGCTAAGGTGCTAACCTTAGCAACATCGCAGGGGGAAAAGCAAGGCTGCACCATATCCTTGTAAATATGGTGTAGCCTTACGTTTCAGAAGTGGTGGAGTGCGGCGTTAAGTCAAGGAGGCTAACGCCACTCTCCGCCACTTCATTGTACATATGGCCATAAGTGTTTTGCCCAAATTCGAAACACGAACCCAGTTCCCCAGCTTCAAAGTCAGCCGCTCTGCCCATTACACCATATCCTCTCCCAACAGAATATAAACATGAAAACCGCAGTTCCCCATTTTGTAGGTATCACAGATAGAGATTGTTTTCTTAATCTTTTTACGCCTCCCTCCCCATCTTTTACTGTTTTTTGTGTGCCTATTAAATAGAAAAAAATCTTGCCTGTACCAACTCTGTCGGCCTTATCTCTCCCACTTTCAGAGACAGCAGCACTGAGGCTTTGGTGTGTGTGTGTGCGCACTTGTGTGTTACTCCAGGGAAAAAACTGAAGAGGCTGTCATATGCTTAGGATTTTTACATGACTTTCAGCCATGTTGAACAGTAGCCGTGCTGCTATTCAGCATGGCTAGAAGACATTGACATTGACAGTGCCACTAGCTCTAAGATTACCGAGACCTACTGGCTTTGCCATTGCTTGTTTTCTATTTGATAGTATATAAAGTAGGATGATGAGGCTATTTGTGTTTATGCAATAAACTGATGGCAGAGTGAGACTAGACAGAAATCTAATTATTTACTGGATGATGACTCTGCACATTTATCCAGACATACTTCCTGCCATGACATTTCAGAATGTGCCTCCTCTTCTGATGAACGCTTACCCTCCCATGGTCAACACCCCTTTGAACTGATGTTCCGCACCATTGAATTAGACAGAGGACAAGGAATCTTATTTATCCCCAAAGGAGCCTGGGAAAATGTATGTGCAAACAATCATAATATCCTTGGAGGGTTAGAGCAACATAATTTTATCAAGTGAACACATAAATTAACCAGAAGGTTCTCTGATATTATTTACTCATAATCAATTGGTCTCATTCATAAACTTCATACAAAGTAATACTGATCAATCAAACTGTGCACTGTCATGTGTTATTGTTAGAAGGTGGTTCTGACACTATGGGCCACCCCGATTTTTCACTTTTTGAGCACCTAATTGTTGAGCTTTTAATGTGGGGGAGCCTCAAAGGTTGGGACTCACCTACAGTGAACTCAGTATGAAAGAGACTGCATGGGGATTTAACTGGTGTCCGCCTGGCTTCACCAGGCCACTGCGCAGCAGCTGGAGTAAGGGACACCGAGCTGGTTACATGCAGACACATGTGTTCATGTGTGTGCACATGTGTAGGGGCTGCGCAGGGGAGATTCCTAGCATGCGCAGCCAAGGAGCAGGTGCAGATAGACTGGTGTTGCAGGACTTATGCAGAATAGGCACTATACAGTGGGAAGAAACATGCCAGGGTAAGTCA
Source organism: Lissotriton vulgaris (assembly GCF_964263255.1). Lineage (NCBI taxonomy): Eukaryota > Metazoa > Chordata > Amphibia > Caudata > Salamandridae > Lissotriton > Lissotriton vulgaris. The sequence continues at coordinate 559,586,703 of NC_141687.1, forward strand.
GTGTGCTTTACAGTGTGGAGGTTTTTACTTGATTTACTAATGGATTGAGCTAACATGTATGATATATAATCAGGTTTTTGGATCTAACTCTAAATGATTGATTGTTTTAGAATTTAACATGTATGATATATTATCAAGTTTTTGGATATAATTCTAAATGATTGATAGTTTTATATTTTTTAACCTTGTTGACATTTTAGCTATTTTTTTGTACGATTTTAATTTATCAAACAAATATAAATAAACTAGTTTTACTTTCCTAAGGCCTAGAAATTCCAGACACGCACTAAAGTCCACTGTAATGGGTGTGTGAAGAAGTATTCAGCAGAGCCCAAAGTCATATTTGTACTGCTTTCATGTCATCCAGAAATGTCACATTTCTCTGAGTCAGCCATAACCAGGGCCTAGTTGAGGGCTGACCTCAGCAGGATGGATTGATAACCTTTCTTCCACAAGCTAAGGCCTCCTCTCCACGAAGAGAAGATGGGTGGGGCTACAGGCTCATCCATCAGCAGCTATCACTGGGTGCTAGGCACCAGGCTGCACCAAGGAGGGAAGGCAGCGAGGGGGGAAGGGGCTTTTTCAGAGACCCTGGACGATGCTATCTTGAACCAACCCAGAGGCCTTGGCAGGAAGGAGGGAGACGGGGCAGTGAAGTGTTGTGTCGCTGTGTGATAGGGCCAACAGAGACTTCCTGCCAGCCCCCTCCCCAAACTATAAAAAAGTGTTTGCACAGGAAGAGAAGCTCTCTCTGGGGTGTGGTCTGCTGAGGCAGAGGGTGCTGGAGCCCAGCGCAATAGATAGTTGGAAGGAGGAACCCCCTGACTGCTCTAGAATCCTGAACAGCACCAGGAGGGGAGTCCATAACCAGTGTGCAGCAGCATGGGCCTCTGCGCAAGCAGGAGAGAGGTACAGGAGGTGAGCCAGGCAAAAGGCCGGTGCAGGGAGCCAGTGAAGACAGCTCCCTGCTGAATCCCCACTCTGTGAGACCCAGAGGGCGAAAGAGAGTGCTCCCAGTGGCTGGGGAGCACCACCAAGAAGAGGCCAAGATCATCAAAATCAGACTCATGGGGGCCAAGATACGCCCCCCAGGAGGTAGGCAACCTTTCACCTCAGGAGGGACCGACAACGAAGCGCGTGGGGCTCCACTGCCCGTCCATGATGTGAACCCGGGGTAGGTCAGATCCCAGGGGCTGCCCCCAATGAGAAGTAAAAGGACGGGGTTCTGTCGTGAAAATATGTCAAAGGGACCCGAGACCCCATCCCCGGGCCCAGAAGAGGGAGAAGACCAGTCAGGGAGCGCCATCGTGCTCCCTGTGAAGATGGCTGAGCGGGGCGCCAGGAGCCCACCCTGGTCCCCGAAGACTCCGGAGGGAGAGAAGCGAAGTTGCGCCCCCCCTCAAAGATATCTGGGGGCCCGAGACCCCATCTTCTGGCCCCATGGTGAAGGAGGAGGCCGAGGGAGTGCAGCCGCACTCCCCCAAGGACTGATCCGGCCGGTGTGAGCCTCAGTGTCGTCCCGCCGGAGCGGGCAGACCAGAACTGCTGTGCCGGCTCCCGCAGCAGCACGTGAGGGTGCTGGCCGGGCAGGGTGCCGGCAGGGGCAGCTCCAACGGAGATGCATGTGGGGGCCCTCGTGGGACGATGACCCCCGAGAACAGAAGAGGAGCGGCAGGGGCCCGGATGGGACCGTGCCCCCACTACCCAGGGGAGCAGCCGGGGGTGGGCTCCCCGAGCTACAGATTGACTCACCTTGGGGGTCCGGGTGGGACCGGAACCCCCACCAAAGCCAGGAGACGCAGCCGGAAGCCTCCGGGGGCAGCGCAGCTCTCCCCGGAGCAGTGGGAGAGCCGATGCTATAATATGCACGGCGAGGGCAGAAGCGCCCCATAATGCCTTGCCAGGCTAACAGAAGCCGGCAAGGAAACCTGATGATTACTGCATGTGTGTGCCAAGGAGCAGGGGAAGCTGCAGGAGAAGCGCAGTCTCCCCCAGCACAACGTGAAGAAGTCCCTCCCTAAGTCTCATGGGGACTAAGAAGAATAACCCCTCAAGGGCTGAGCAAGGAGTCATCTGCATCCCCATGGCTGGAACTTTTATTCTACAGCTGGGGGTGCGCTAGGGACTGCCTCAAGGAGTGAAATGCTGAGTTAGGGATGTCTGGAGAAGGGCATCCCCTGGAGGTGAAGAGGTGTAATTGCACCGTAGTGCATTTACTAATGTTATTTCTTTTAGAGGGACTGTAGGTGACATGTGTAATTTGAAGTACCTGTGTAAGGTGATGTCATAAACTGAGTGGGGTTATGTTGCCAGATGTTCCTGCTAGGCTGTCTGGGTGTATATGCGTAATCCCGTGATTTCATGTGTGATGCCTTTAGGGGCTGTAATTGCAATGCATTCTAATGACCCACAAATGTGATGAGTACTGTAATTCTAAAGTGATGCTTAAACATGACTTCTTGCTACTGCACTTAGGGGAAGAGCCCAGTCTGCTAGCCTTTAAGATGTATAGGTGTATAATTTGTGGTCAGTAGGAAATGCTCAGTCAGGGCACCAAGGCAGGTTAACCTATTTTAAATGCTTGTTGGGATAAAGGGGGGAGGAGGGTCGCCACTCGCTCCAGGTTATGATCAACTAACTGCATTGGGTGCAAGATGATGTGCATACATGGGAGTGTTGGTACCAGACCCCATACCCCCGCTGGAGGGGTGGAGCTGTTATGCAATGTCACAAAATAATTCCAGCAGCTTATATATATTTGTAAATTGGTGCATAATATTGAGTAGTGTGTGTGTTTAATAAATGTACTCTTACTTTTATAAAGCAAAGTACAGACTGGACAAGCAATTATTGAGTGTTATTTTTGTGCACCTGCAAATGGCGATTACTAGCCCACACCACCTCCCTTGAGTAAGCCTCAGACTGCTCTGCAATGCTACCCTCTGAGAGTCAGGCGCTACAATTGGGTGTTTGGTTCCCAGTGAAGGACAAATGTAGTCATGTTATTTGTGCAGGCCTCACAGATGCTGCCTCGTTTTCCAACAATTATTTAAACCCATTCTTATTGTTACATGTTTAACCTCGTAAACCTTTTACAGAAGAGTCACATTAGAAATATGTTCTTTATCTTTATATAAACAAATAGTACTTACTTATATTTTCACTAACACAGCACCTTTACTTTGATGTACATGTGTGTGTGGGGGGGGGGGGAGAGGGGGCCGGGAGGGATACTCCGTAACTTCAAGAAATGAGTTACTTTCTTCAAAACTGTTTCAGGTTTAAAATGTTATCTGTTTTATTTTCCTCCACATTTTGACAATGCCTTTCACCCTCAAACAGATTGATTATTTCATCTTACAGCTGTTTTATATTGTTCTTGGGGGTCATCCTTAATGGGGAGCTGTTTGATAAAGTTACAGGGCTCAAGTGGTACGGAGTTTTAATTGTAACATAGTCCTATTGAAATGCAACTATAGAAAAGTATGCCAGAGTGTTCATAATCACGGAGGAATTATGGATCTTTGTTATCTAAATATTTTGGATCTCTGCCTTTGCACAGTTGTTGACATGATGGCACATTCATTTTCAGCTGCTGGATTTTTGATATTGGTAATATTCCTGTTAGACCTGGCATTCTTGGCGTGATTTTCCCTGACTTTTTGCCTCTACCTCCTATTTTTTTGATGCTATGCTGGATTTTGTTTTTGCTGGTTTCGATGCTCTGGGCACTTTGCCACTGCTGATCAGTAGGTCCCTAGTAAAGTGCACTAAGTGTGCCAGGGCTGGTAAGTCAAATACTACTAGTGGGCCTACAGCACTGACTGTACCACCCACATGAGTAGCCCCAAAGAGATGTCGTAGTCATGCCACCGCAGTGCCTGAGCGCAGTTGCTAAGTGCCATCTTGACCTGACAAGCACACCCTCTTGCCAGGCCATACCTCTGCCTTTCTGTGCACATAGGACACCCCTATAGCAGGCCCTAGGTACCCCTCTGTGTAGGGTGCAGTATATGTCTAAGGTAGGACATGTACTGATGTGCGTACCATGTCCTGATAGTGAAATACTGCCAATTTCGTTTTCCACTATTGAGAAGCCATCTTGCCCATAGGACAGAATGGGCAATGCTGCGTAACATGTTTATCTGCATGTCTTCCCATCGAAGTGAGATAGGCCATTGGAGTCTGGTATCCCTGAACTCAGAATTTAATAACACACCTTTTAGTAAGGATGGTTTTTAAATTCTGTGTTTGAAAATAGCCTTTTTAGAAAGTGGGTATTTTCTTGTTCATCCTCTCTGCGTGCCTCTGGCTGGTTGTGGATTGACTGTCTGGTTTGAGAGTGACAGGGGCTGGGGTGGCTTCAGGAGTCTGGGAGAGTCAATGCTAGGCTAAATAGACCTATCTACATTTGGAGTGGTGGGAGGAGTAGCACCTTGGGCCTGAATAGGGCTGTGCCTGCCTTCCACAATGCTGGCTCCACCACCTGCGGTGCGTCTGAAGACCCTGGCCCACCTTCACAATGGAAGAAGTTGTGCACCGGCAGGGTGTACCCAGAACTGGTTTGAACTGGGTCCAGGGCCCCATAAACATGAAAAACCAAGACTTTTGGGGTATAAAAGTAAGAGATTAAACCCCTGTAAATGTAGACTACTTTGTGTTCAAGAAGAACAGCTGAAGAAGTACTGCCCTTGCTGTGTGCTCTTGAGCTGGCCTGCAGTTTGCTGATTTAACTAAGGAGAGAACAAGGGACTTTGCTGAGTCCCCCCTGGTTGCTAAGGTCTCTGCTGTGTGCTGTGTCCAGAAGTAAAGAGGCTCCAAGGGCTTGAGAAGACTGACCTCCTGTTCTTGAAATACAGGGTTACAAAAGTTTCCAAGATCTTGAGGCTTCACTTTTTGTACAGCCTCTAAAAACAAATGTGTGTCCCAGGATGTCGCTGGTGTCCTTCGTGAGACACACCGTGCCTGCACGCCTCTTGCCCAGAATCACCGTCTCCAAACTGAGGAATTCACCACCGCCGGCCCGGGAGCCCGAAAGTGCTGTGTGCCTGCAATTCACTGCCCCTGGCCCGTGACTGGAGGAAAGCGATGTGTGCCTGCAATTCACCGCCGCCGGCCAGAGAGCCTGAGAGCGCTGTGCATGTCAACACCGCCGGCCCGTGACCGGAGGAAAGCGATGTGTGCCTGCAGTTAACCGCCGCCGGCCCGGGAACCTCAGGAGCACTGTGGGCTTCACCGTTGCTGGCCCAAGCTCGCCGATGTCAGAGGGAAGGGATTTGTGCCACCGTGTGGTGTTGCCGGGCAAAGAGGAGCTCGTCACCCAGAGGAGCCGGCCTGAGTTCCAGGAAGTGCAAGGCATCCTGAATCCGTCCCGATGATCAGCTGATGCTGGTGAAGAACAGAGAGAGAGAGACCGGACCCCCCCCCCTCCCCAGGTAATTGCTCGGATTAAGTCCAGGGAGCCTGTGATTGTTACCGTCTGGGGCGGGATGCGGGTCTGCGAGCGTCTGCTCTCAGACTCCTGCCTTTGTTGAGCGAGCCGGGGGATCGGAGAGGCCTGTACTTGCCCCTACCGGGCGGCACTACTGGAGTCTGTGTGCGGAGATAATCCTTGAATTCCTGCAGTATATTTGGGCATATATTTGGCAATTACTGACGACGGAGTCAGCAGTCCTACTGTCTACGTAGCTGGGGGGGCCCAGTACTTCGCCCACACAGATCAAAGGGATAGGGGCCCATGCATTGGAGATCAGTATCCAATATTGCTGACAACACAATTTAAAGCCCGCAGTTTGTTTCCCAAGTGACTTTTTCACATGTTTGAAACTGAGTTTTATCCATACTAAGTCTACAAGTCTATTTTTCTTTCTCTAACCATAAAACTTATCAAAGACAATTCCTGAAGAAGACCTAATTGCATATGTAGTATTTTTGTTGTTTTGGTCTTGCCTAAAACTTAGATAAAGATATTTATATTTTTATAAGCAATCTGTGTGGGGTCGATTTGTGGTGTTTCACTGTGCTACTTTGGGTGTTGGTGCAAATACTTTACACATTGCCTTGGGGATAAGCCTGTCTGCTCATCCCAAGCTACCAAGGGGGTGAGCAGGGGTTATCTACACTGTGTTTCCCCCTTACCCTGAGTAGAAGCAAGGGTCCCTATTTGGTCAAAGGTACCAACCTCTGCAAACTAGAGACCCCCAGTTCTAACATTGGTGGTCAGTGGTGAGGATTTGAACTTGTATTTGCATTTGACCCACAGTGATTTGCGCAGACCACCACAGCCACATACTGTGTTTTGTTTTGGGTCTATTTTTGAGTAACTTTTAAAGAATCCACGCATCATGTCTCAGAATGGTAAACCAGCCAGTGAGATTGCAGAATTGGAGTTTGATATTGAGGCATTGCTTACCTGCAAAATAGATCAACTGAAACAATTTTGCAAAAGTTTTGGATGTCCCATGAAGAGCAACACCAAGAAGGAGGATTTGCAGAAGGCCTTAAGAGCCAGGTGGGAAGCCAAGCAGGCTGAGGAGACGGGATGCAGAGGTAGATGAGGATGACCAAGGGTATGGTTTTGGATCACAGGATTTTCCTGTGCCAAGAGGAGCCTCCAGGGCTGGTAGTGCCCATTCTGCTAGAAACCTGAACCCAGAGTAGCGGGAAGCAAACCAAAGAATCAGAGAGCACGAGCTGGAAGTTATGAGTCTCAAGGCCACAATGGAGGAGAGCAAAGAGGCTCATGCCCTAGAGGAAAATAAATTGCACTTTGAGAGTGAAAAGAGAGCAGAGGAGTCAAGCACACTCTCGCTTTGGAATTACTTTACAGTGAAGGGGGGGAGCAAGCAGTGATGACCCTTGTCTCTTTAGGAGACAGAGAGATGGTCCAGGAGTCCTACCTGCCTGAGAACACTAAAAACATACAGGCAGTGGGTGACCATCAATGGGAGGAGGGTGGAGACACCAGAGCAAGTGTTACATCTGTCAGGTGTCAATGGTTGTCTGAGGAGCAGGTTATTCCCAATGCACTTCACCCTGTAGTTGCAGCAAACAACTCTGTGCACCTGTGTAAGGTGGTGCTAGTTCCCTTTGAGTGGGGGGGGGGGTCTCAAGTTCCTTAAAGGTCGTTGTTAGTCCATCCATGCCTGTAGACTGTCTGCTGGGAAATTACCTGGAGGATTCCTCTTGGAAGGAGGTGGAACACCAGGCTCATTTGGAGATGTTGGGACTGCCTGAGTGGGTCTGTGTGACCACTCGGTCAATGGAGCCAGTAGGGGCAATCAAGAGGACCTGGAGCCTGAAAAAGTGGCCCAGGTGCCTGCCAGGAGGAGAAGGGTCAGGGGGCATGGGAAATCAACCGCAGTCGTTCCCATGGTCCAGGAGGAAGCAGAACCTGAGGAGGATGCCCTGGAACCTACAGAGGAACAGGTGGCCAAGCTGAGAGACCTGCCTGAGCTGACCCATTGGCAGCAGGAAGGAGGTCCCTCTAGGGAGGAGTTCTGCAAGGCGCAGATGGAATGCCCTTCTCTCATTGGTGTGTGGCAACAGGCTGCAGAACAGGCAGTAGGTGTTGAGTCCAGAACTCATCTCATTTACTGGGAAGAGGGATTACTCTATAGGGAGCCTTAGGTCGCTGAGCCCGGTGCAGCCTGTGTGCTGGTGGTACCCGAGCACTTCAGGGCCTTCCTAATGGGTTTGGCTCATGACGTGCCTCTCACAGGACATTTGGGGTATGACAAGACCTACCAGAGGCTTGTCACCCACTTTTACTGGCCCCAAATGAATAAACATGTCTGTACACATTATAGGACTTGCCAGACTTGCCAGGCCAGTGGCAAGAGTGGAGGGAAGTGTAAGGCTCCCCTCCAACCTTTTCCTGTGGTGAGCACCCCTTTTGAGCAGGTGGGAATCGACATTGTGGGGCCAATGAAACCCAACACAGCCTCAGGCAACAAGTCTATCTTCGTCTTGGTGGATCATGCCACTAGATACCCGGAAGCTGTCACTCTCAGGACAATCATAGCCCCTGTGGTGGGCCATGCATTGATGGGGATCTTTTCCCGTATGGGGTTCCCCAGAGAGGTAGTCTCTGACCGGGGTACTAACTTCATCTCAAAGTACACGAAGTCCTTTTGGGAGGAGTGTGGGGTAAATAACAAGTTCACCACTCCTTACCATGGTCAAGGGAATTGGTTGGTTGAAAGATTCAACCAAACCGTGAAGGTATGATTATGGTCCTTTTGGAGCCCATGAGACGGAAGTGGGACGTCTTTCTGCCATGCCTGTTGTTTGCCTACAGGGAGGTACCCCAGTAGTCCTTAGAGTTCAGTCCCTTTGAACTCCTGTACAGTCACCCTGTGAGAGGACCTCTGAGTCTGGTGAAGAAGGGTTGGGAAAAGTCCCCTGGTAAGACCGTCCAAGATGTGTTCAGCTATGTGCTGGCCTTCAGGAACCAGACTCAACGCTTCAGGAAACTTGCTCAGGCAAACTTGGAAGCTAGCCAAGAAGAAATGAAAAGATGGTACGACCAGAATGCCACTCAGGTAGAATTTCAACCTGGGCAGAAAGTGTGGGTGATGACACCAGTGGACCCCTGTGCACTCCAGGACAAGTGGACTGGTCCTTATGAGGTTAGTGGAGCGCAAGAGTGAAGAAACCTATCTTGTTGACTTGCAGTCTCCCAGGAACCCTTTGAGGGTCCTACATGTGAACCGCCTCAAGCCCCACTTTGAGAGGTCTGATGTGACAATGGTCCTTGCTACAGATGGAGGAGAAGAGTGAACCTCTTCCTGACCTCCTGTCAGCAAAGGAGCAGGATGGGTCAGTGAATGGGATGAACCTCTTCCCTACCCTGACCCCAGAACAGCAGAGGGACTGTTGTCATGTGTTGGGTCAGTTCGCCTCCCTGTTCTCCCTGACACCAGGAGTCACCAATTGGTGCATCCATGATGTGGACACTGGGGACAGTCTGCCTATAAAACAGAAATTGTACAGAGTAGCTGACAAGGTCAGGGCCAGCATCAAGGAAGAGGTTTCCAAGATGTTGGCGCTAGGGGTAATTGAGCCATCCAGCAGCCCCTGGGATAGCCCAGTGCTCTTAGTACCAAAAGCTACTGCCCCCGTTGCCACTCCAGAACTTTGGTTTTTCTGTGGACTACCGTGGGCTCAATGCAGTCACCAAGACTGACGCGCACCCCATCCCCAGAGCTGATAAGCTCGTGGATTGGCTGGGAGTTGCCCGGTACCTCAGTACGTTTGATTTACCATCTGGGTACCTGCAGATTGCTTTAACTGAGGGTGCCCACTAGAGGTCAGCATTTTCAACACCTGAGGGGCACTACCAGTTCCCCGTTATGCCCTTTAGATTGAAAAATGCCCCTGTCACCTTCCAGAGACTGGTCAACCGGGTACTGTCCAGGCTGGAGATATTCTGCACCGCTTACCTGGATGATATTGCTGTGTTCAGCTCCACAGGAGAAACATCTGCAACACCTCTGTGAAGTATTCAAGACTCTGCAGAGCGCAGGCCTCACTATCAAGGCCAGTTAGTGCCATGTTTTTTTTATAAATAACCTGTCTGGTGTCCATTTGTGGTGTTTCTCTGTGTTACTGTGGGTGTTGGTGCAAATACTTTACACATTGCCTTGGGGATAAGCCTGTCTGCTCATGCCAAGCTACTAAGGGGGTGAGCAGGGGGTCATCTAGAGTGTTTTTCCCCCGTACCCTGACTAGAAGCAAGTTTCCCTATTTGGTCAAAGGTGCCTACCTCTGCCAACTAGAGACCCCCAGTTCTAACAATTCCTCATAACAGTCCTAGTATGAAAAAACTAGTAGATGAGATGGTGGAAAAGTGCTAAACTCTGACCTTTTCTAATGGACGAGGACAATTCTATATTGATAGATATTACAGAGGCAGCGATAGAGCCTCTAAAGGTTCGGTAAAGATAAGTGTCCCAAAGAAAAAGTTTTTTATTTTCTCAATAACTCTTGTGCCATTTGCCAAGTCTGCAGAAAAGTTTTTTAAAAATGATATACACTGAGGATTGCTTTCAACACGTTTCGTGCATATCTGTTAAGCAGGAGCCTGAAAGTAGGGGATCCTAAAAGTGACATTCCTTTTTTAAGTTGCATAGCAATCTTTGCTCCTCAGTACATAAAACTCTATAATAGAATTACACCAACTTTGTTATTAAAATAGAAGTTTACTCAAGGTAGTACTTCTTATTAGTCTGGTGTACATTTTTTGAGTAGTTTTTGAGAAATTAGCTTTTATTTGTGATCTATCAGGGCATGAAGAGGTTACATTTTAGAGATATCTAGACGTTGATTTGTGAATCCACGGAAGAGGATAAACGGCATAAGGGGGAGGCTAAATCTACACTTAACCCAAGGCCCATGTATGGTGCACCAATAGGACCCAGCTGACAATAAAATAATTAACAATTCTGATTGTTTTATATCATGGAAATCACAAATTCTGCTGGATTTGAAAATCCTAGACCTTCCAGGGCATCAGGAGTCACAAATTCTGCATCAAATTCACGAATCCTATTACAAAAATATGTGAATAGAATGCACTAATGCTGTACTTCACCAAAGGCCACACATGGGAGTTTTCTGCCTGCGATGTCAGGCCCCGATGCCAACCCATCAGCTTCTCGGCATTGGCTGTCCATGCATGTTTTGGCGCAGAGCTTGGCCAAACCCCGCTCCTCACAGCAGAGGGATTTGTACTCCCAGCCCTTTGCTGGGCATGAGTGAAGGCCTTGTGCAGCTGAGTTAGGCCACCCATGGAGGGCTAGGGCATGGCCAGGCCTATGCCCAACCACGTCCTTGTGCAGAGGAAATTAGGCACATGTATGATGAATATGTGAATCTTATTGACTGTATGTGTCTCTAATGTAACTTCTATCTAAATGCATGTTTTAGTGTCGCCATAAGTCTGTGTGTTTGGAATTATGAGTGGCTCTACATGTAAGTGGTGTGCAATTGTGTTTTTGTCCCTACTTGGCTACAAGCTTAATTTGTAATGTATGATATATTCATTGCACATCCCTGTTTTGTTTATTTTCTTGTTGTACATATGTGTAAAGGCTTTTTTATAGACGTAGTGGAGTCATCAGTTATTTTGCCTTGCTTCTTTTTGGCTAGCTCCATCCATGAATTAACTTAGGGCCAGAGTTTTTAAATCAATGTGAGACAGTGTGCCTAAACCTTTGTGAATGTTGGAGGCCTACTGACTCAATGTACCATTGGCCTGTGCATTTTCCTAAGTGTAACTCTGACTGTTTGTTGGAATAAGTTGATGTGTGCGCAACTTGTGCTTGCATTGGACACCCACTACCTCACTGTGCCTGTGCCTCCATCAGAATGTTCATAACCCTGAATGTAGCCCAAACTGTGTGTCAGAGTGAGTGGCAGTGTGAGTAAGCTTTCTCCTAGGTTGGACCCACTGCATCACTGTACACTGACGTCCATCGTAGTGTTCAAATCCCTGAGTTTAACCACAACTGTGTTTTGGATTGGGGAGGGCGGGGTGTAAATTTGTGCCTGTATTGCACCCTCACTGCTTTACGGTACCTTTGCATTATTCAGAGAGGCTATATCCCTGAGTGTAGACCTTAATATTTATCAGAGTGTTAAGGGCTGTGTCTACACCTTTGCATATGCTGGGAGGACACTGTACTAATGCCTCAATCAGGGTGTTCATATCCATGAGCGTTGCCCCAAGTGTGTATCAGAGTAAACCGTGGTGTGAGTCAAACGTGTCCTTGCATTGGGCACTCCCTGCCTCACTGACACTGTGCCCAACTATGTATCCAAGTGAGTGGCAGAATGTGTAAATTGGGCCTGCATTACTTCCTCACTATACCTTTGCCTCCTTCAGTGTGTTCTTATTCCTGAGTGTAGCACTGCATGTCAATCAGAGTGAGTGGTGGTGTGTTTAAAGATGTGCCTACTTTTCACATCACCTACCACACTGCTCCTTTCCCTCCATCAGAGCATTCATACCCTAGAGTGAACCATGAGTGTCACTCAGAATGAGTGGGGATGTGCATAACACTTCATCCTGCTTTGGATCCCCACTGCCTCACTGTACCTTTGCCTCAGTTGGATTGTTATTATCCCCGAGCATATCCCTGAGTGCATATTGGAGTAAGAGGGGGTGTGCCTTAAATTGTTGCCTATGTGGGACGCATACTGATTGACTGTATATTTACCTCCATCGGAGCGCTCACATCTCTAAGCCTAACCTCAAGTATGTATTGAGGTGAGTGGCGATGTGAGGAAACTTGTGCCTACCTTGGGCACCCACGGATTCTTTTTACCTTAACTCGATCAGAGTGTTCTTATATCTGAGTGTACCCCCAACTGTCTAGAGGAGTGAGTGGGGTGTGCCTAAATTTGTGGCTGGGGTAGTAGTACCCTGCCTTAACCAAACTTTGCCTTTATCGGGTTAGTCATATCCATGAACGTTGCCCTGGGTGTGTTACCGAGTGAGTGGGGGTGTGAGTAATCATTCGCCTGCATTGGATCCCCACTGCCCCACTGTACCTTTTCCTCTATATTGCAGTATTCATATTCCTAAGTGTACCCTCAAGTGTCTATCGGAGTGAGTGGGAGCATCCCTAATCTTGCCCATTCATGGTCGTACACTGCTACATTGTATCTTTGCCACCATGTGGGTATTTATAGCCAGGAATATTGCCCTGAGTGTCTGAGCAAGTCGTGGTGCGAGCAAAAAAATGCACCTGTCTAGCATGCTCACTGTCTCACTGTTCCTTTGCCTCCAAATCTATGTTCATATCCATTAGTGTAGCCCTGAGTGTGTATCGAAGTGAGTGGTATTGTGCATAATCGTGTGCCTGCTTTGGACACCCTCTGTCTCACTGTACATTTGCCTCAATCGGAGTATTCCTTCCACTAAATGTTTTCTTGACTGCTTATAAGCATGAGTGACATCATGCATAACATGTGCCTGTATTATAAACCCCTTTTCTCACTGCACTTTTGCCTTCTTTGTACCGTTCATATCCCTGACTGTTGCACTAAGTGTAAGTCTATATTGGAATCAGTGGCAGCATGTATAAACATGTACCTGTACCTGCGTTGAACACCCACTGCCTGACTGTACCTTTGCAATTGTTAGTGTTCATATCTTTGAGCATAGCCCAGAGTGTGTGTCTGAGTGAGTCGTGATTGTAGTAAAATTGTGGCTGCGTTGGACGCCCGCTGCCTCACTTTTATCTCCAATGGAGTGTTTGTATCCATGAGTGTTGCCCTAAGCATGTATTAGAGGGCGTGGCAGTGTGAGTAAACTTGTGTCTGCATTGGATGCCAGTTACTTCACTGGACATTTGTTTCCATTGGAGTGGAAATATCCCTGCAAATAGTCCCAGGTTTGTATTGGATTGAGTGAGGATATGACTCAATTTGTACCTGCCCTGAACTCCTACTGCGTAACTTCAGACATAGTGCCCCGACAGAATCACACCACCGGTGGGATAACTCCATTGCTAAGCTACAGGATCCCCTGGCCGGGCCCGTGGTCCATCATAGAACATTTGGGCCACATCCAAAGCAAACCCATGACCCATTGTTAGCCTCTCAAAGAAAGACCCTCAGGAAGGCCGTCCGCCAGCACAAACTGATTGGAACCGTGCACACCGCCAAAAAGGTGGCACTGCTGCGGACGACCTACAAGAAATCCCTATGGGAGACCAAGAGACTCAAAGAACAGTCGGAGTGGGTAAAAAATTTCGACCTTCTCAAGAGCAAAAGTCAGTCCCAGTTTTGGGATTATATGAACAAACTCTGCTCCACCAACAAGACGAGAGGAAATGCAGTCTGTGAAGAAGCCTGGGCCCTGCATGTGTCCGATCTTTATCGCAGTGACCCTGGCGACCCCGCGGTGATAGAACTAAGAGATCGTTCCGCTTCCATTCAAACAGAAACTTTAGAACTGACCACTGCGGCCGAGGTCACCAAGCATCTGCGAGCCATGAAAAAAGACGGAGCTCCAGGGCCCAACGGTCTCCCAGCCGGGTTATTTAAATGCGCCCCGGAAGAGTGGGCGGAACTTCTGACTCCCCTATTTAACAACGCTTTCGCGACAGGCCAGCTCCCAGACTCTTGGTTAGGTTCGACTCTATGTCCCATATTCAAGAAAGGTGACCCTGCTTCACCGGCTAACTATCGCCTCATTGCCCTATTAGACCTGGAGGCAAAGGCATACGCTCGATGTCTTCTTCGGTTGCTTGAAAAATGGGTCGAAGAAAATAACATAATACCATACTACCAAACCGGGTTCCGGGCATCGGCCTCCACAATAGACAACATCATTACTCTAGCCGCTCTGAGTCAAAAAGCAGCACAAAAAAACCATCTTCCACTGTATTGCTGCTTTATAGACTACAGCGCGGCTTTTGATAAAGTGTCTCGGAACATCTTGTGGAGGAAGCTGAACAAATGGGGGATTCCGCATGACCTACTAGGTGCACTAATTTCCCTGCATAAGAACACGTGGGTGCGAATTAAAACCAGTCCAAAGACACTTTCTTCAAGAATTGCCGTCGAAGATGGGCTAAAGCAAGGCTGTGTTCTTGCCCCGCTGCTGTTCAATCTCTACACAGCCGACCTCGGTACATTCTTGGAGAATAGTAACCTTCTCCCGCCAAAACTGGGACCCGCTAAAAAGCCTCTTCACATATTACAATATGCAGATGATATTGTAATAATGGACCAAGCAAAATCGGGTCTCCAACGTGCATTAAGTATGCTTCATACATATAACTCCGCCAATGCCCTGAAAATCAACCAGGCAAAGACGAAGGTACTGGTATTTGGCAGATGTAAGAACAAGAAATGGTTGGCATGGAACATCGGGCCCGCCAGGATTAACACAACAGTAAAATATAATTACCTGGGAGTCTGGTTCAACGAGACGTCCAGTCCTACAGCTCACCTAGCCGCTTTGCAAAAGAGAGCAGGCGCAATTACATATTCCCTGACCCGGCTGAACCAAACTTTGAGCAGCCCCTCTGCAGAAGCCATCCTGAAGGTGGCTAAAGCTACTTTACTTCCTGCATTAACTTATGGACACCAGGCCTTTCCTGGAGCATGCTCCTCCAGTCTTGAGCTCGCCCAAATCTCCACCTACAAAAAACTTTTCCATCTGCCAGGTTTTATTCAGCGGGCAAGACTACGATTGGAGCTGGGCCTACAAAGACAATCTCTTCACTGCGAGACCGATATCCTGAAATATTTTATTAGGAACCTAAAAGCAGGTGATAACACTCTTAAATTCCAGCTAAAAGGAATCCTGTCTAGCCCTGGCAATCCCTGGAATACCCAGATTATAAAGGCCATAAGAGTGTTAGAGATTGACGAGTCAACACTCCCCTCAGTCACTATTCCATACTCGGCCTGGAAAAGCACCATCAATAAGCAAGTCAAACTTATTTCTCAGTCCATGGATCTGCAGGCTCTAAAGACATCAACCATTCTGCTCCCCTTGAACTCTTCGTATCTTCTTGGGCGTCCACAAGCATACTGCCAGGAAAACTTAAGCAAAGTGGCTCGGAAGAACATAATGTTTATGCGACTTCTAGGCCTGCGCTCAACGGCCTTCAACAAATGGGCCCCAACAAGCGAGGGGGGAGCTTGCAGGCTGTGTAAATACCACTGCGAATCATGGCTGCATCTCCTGTGCTGCTGCCCGGCAGTAGCAGCCCCCAGAAGGTCCCTTTTGAAACCCTTGTTTTTAAAAGGGGGCGCCTGGACGTGCTGGGAGGCCTCGGCCTTGTGCTTTACATCTACTGACATTCAAGTGCTCGCTAGGTTTGGAAAAGTTGTGAGTCTTTTGGACAATCTTTTATTACCTCCCCTGGTTGCCATGCTTCTCCCCCTTCCCCCCCCCCCCTCAAAGACTCATTACAGACTTTTTTCATCCTTTGGCCCAGTACTCTCTGTCTTAACTATTTTATCCGGCCAAGCATAGCAAAACGCTCACATAGGGAACTATAATGCCGCTCTTCAATATGCATATTGGTCTCTAAGCCTTGAAAATTGTTCTTTAGCCTTGTTTTTACTTGATAAATGTGCTAAAAGCTAAATTTTATACTCGTGCTAAAGTAGATTTTGTATAGCAATGGTTTTAAGTAACTGTGCTAAATTAATAAAAAACTTGGAAACTCCTACTGCCTCATTGGACCTTCAGTTTTCATACCTCTGAGTGTAGTGGAGTGGTGCTGTGCAAAAACGTGTTCTGTTTCAGACTTCCACATCCTCACTGCACCTTTGCAGCCATTGTAGTGTTCATGTAGCTGAATGCAGCCTTGCTATGTATCGGAGTGGGTTGTAATGTGCATTATTAGTATCCTGCGTTGGATGCCCACTGCCTCATGGTGCTTTTGCTTCCATCACAATCTACATATCCATGAGTTTACCCCAGACTTTATATAGGTGAGGTTGTGGGTGTGTCAAAATGTTTGCCTGCATTGGGCCCCCCTTCCTCACTGCACCTTTGATTCCATTGAAGCCGTTGTTTCCCTGTCAGTATCTCTAAGGGTCTGTCTGAGTGAGTGGTGGTGTGACTAAACGATCACCTCCATTGGATGCTTACTACCTCACTGTTTCTAGGCCTGCACCTGGGTGTTCATATAATTGTGCCTAACCACGAGTGAGTATCGGAGTGAGTGCTGGTGTTCAGAAATGTGTCGCTGATTTGAACTCCACTGCCTCACTGCACCTTTAACTCCATTGGGGTGCTCATATCCCTGAATGTAGATCACAGTGTGTTTGAGTGGGAGTGTGCATGAAGTTAAGCATGCTATGGGAGCCTATTGCCTTACTGCACCTTTGCCTCCATTGGAGTTTTTATATCCCCGAGTACACCCCAAGTGTGTACTGGAGTCAGTGGTGGTGTGAGTAAACCAGTGACGGCCATCACCACCACTCACTCATTCCGACACATGGGGCTACACCTAGAAATATGAACACTCTGATAGAGGCAAAGGTGCAGTAAGGCAGTGGGCATCAAATGAAGACAGAAGTTCAGTTACAGATACACACTTGGGTTGTAATCAGATATGTTATCTCTAATGGAGGTCAATCTAAAGTGAGGCAGTAGAGGTCCAATGCAGGCACATGTTTTCACACATGACAGCTCACTCCAGATACACTCAGGGATACTCAGAGATACGGATACTCCCCTGGAAGCTAAGGTACCGTGCTGCAGCGTACATTAAATGCAGGCACGAGTTAAATTAATTAATGAAGAGATAATTATAGAGTGTAACTGCATCTTCAGAAGAAGCTTCCTGGTGCTTGCACGGGTCAGGTCAGAGTGGAGGGTTACAGTTCGACAAACAGGGCTGTTTTTAACTGTGCCTTGAACAGGCTTTCACTGGAAATGGTATGAAGGAAAGGTGGGAGAGCGGTACAGAGACCAGGCCACTAGAAAGATCTGCCTCCTGATCTGGCTGTGCGGAATCCGGGTGTGCTCAAAAGGCTGTGGTTGGAGGAGGGAAGAGCCTTTGTGGGAGAGCAGCATTAGAGCTTGTCTGGATGTATCTGGGGCCCTTCTGGTGAAGTGCTCTATGAGTGATTATACGCGTCTTAAGTTTTATTCTAAAGTTGATCCGTAGCCAGTGTAGATATTTGAACTCTATTCTGATAGACAGATGCTTGGGAATGTTCAGAATGAATCTGGTTGGCCTTTTGCACTAACTGCAGGTGAGACAGCATATACTGGTGTCACCAAGATGGAGTATGATAGCGTAATATAGTCTGGATGTGATTAGTGCGTGTACAATTCAAACATCAAAATCTTCATTTAGTCAGAATTGAGTTGTAGGTAAGTGTCATGCATCCAACGAACGATGAAAGCAAGACAGCTCTAGAATTTCCCAGTAATATTGTCATTGAGCGGGTGGAAGGATAGCATAAGTTGAGTATCGTCCACATAGGAGATGATATTCATATCCCAGCTTTGCTTGACTAAGGCTAATGCAGCCAGATAAATGTTAAATAGAGTTGGGCTGAGTGAAGAGGCCTGAGGGACACTGCAGCTTATGGTCCTGGACTGGGAGGTACATAGGGAGAGGAAGACCACCTGCTAGTAAGGAACAGAGCACATGGCAACTCATTCAGAAACACACTCATTAATATGAACACTCTAGAGGAAGCAAAGTTATAGTGAGTGAGTGGACGTTCAATGGAGGCAAAAATGTACTCAGATCACTACTCACTCCTTGATATAATCCGGAAAATGCTCACGGATATAAACACCCGATGGAGGCAAACGTACAGTGCGGCAGTCAGCTTCGCAAGCACTACACTACTACCATGCTCTCACTCTGATATACACACACATGACTTCCCTCAGGGATACGAACTCTGATGGAAGCAATGTTGCAGCGAGGCAGTGGGCGTCCAACACAGGAATCGAGTTCACTGCCCCTCTGGTACACACTCCAGGCTACACTCAGGAAATTGACACTGTGATTCAGACAATGATACAGTGGTGCTATTGGAATCAAACACAGGCACAAATTTACACATATCACCAGCCACTCAGATACACACTTATTGCTACCCGCAGGCGTACAAACACTCCGATAGAGGTAAACGTACAAAGAGGCAGATGCAGTTGAAAGCAGGTACAGGTATACGCACACTGCCACTCGCTCTGATACACAGTTTGGTCTTTAAAGAAGGGTATAAACACACCTGTGTAAGCAAAGTTACAGTGATGAAGTGGGCGGCCAGTGCATACACAACTTTATGTACACTGCCACTTATCCAGACATACACTCTCAAAATTATGAACATTCCCTTGGAGGGAAAGGTTAAGTGAGGCTACGGCCATCCAACAAACGCACACGTTTTTGCGCACATCCACTTAGACACACCCTCAGGGATATGAATACTCCGATATAGACGAACGTACATTGAAGCTGTTAACCTCCAACACAGGCATACATTTAACCACACTACACCTCACTCAAACACACTCAGGACTTAGGGATATAAATGCTCAAACAGAGGGATAGGTACCATGAGGCAGTGAGCATCCAGCTCAGGCTACCACCCATTACTCACTCAGACACACATGCAGGGATATGAATACTCCGATGAAGACAAAGGTATAGTGAGGCAGTGTGCACACATTTACTCACACTGCTACTCTCTCAGATACACACTTGGCTGCATTCAGGGATATGAGCTCTCTGGTGCAGGCAAAGATACAGTGAGGTAATGGGTGACCAACTATAGTACACATTAAGGCACTCTTCCACTCATCTAATTTATGGGTTGAGCTTACCAATACAAGAAAGTTAAAATGATGGTGAAAGAAGTAAGAAATTAATGAATATACATGACTGTTTGACAAGTCATAGCAGTTATATGAATACATATTTTAAATTCAGAGCTCTTAAAAAAAACATTGAAATTCAATGAAAAAAGCACAGTTAAAAACGGAGTTCTCATTCTGGCTCAAATGTATAAAACCATTGTAATACGTGAGTTATGTTTCTGGGCCCAACTCATAACTTAAACCATCCCCTTGCGTTGTGAAATACATCACTTATGGCATCAATGATGACATCATAAGTGGCAACATTCATTAAATCATTCTAGACATCACTGTATACATCAACGTAACTTGTGACACCTCTAAATAATGCAAATCAAACCATACATGACATCACTGATGACATCAGAAGGGACATCAACCATGACAACACTTATGAATTCAGCAGTGGTATTACTGATGACCCACCTTTGTTTATAAAAAACATAAGCATTTAAACATATAAATAACAATAAAAAGTTTAAATAACGATAAAACGTGAAACAAAATAGAATTTGTGCAACACCATTGGCTCAGGTACAGACTCAAGTAGGCTTACAGACAGATTTAGGAACACACACAAAAAGACAGATCTGCATTACCCGACACACTCGGAAAAACATATATAAGCAAAGACATACTAATTCATATTCAGAGCCATACTTCTGAACCATTTGTAAGCATCCAGTGTTTCAAACATTTTATTTGAAAGGCTCAAAGACACACTAACAACGACACAAGGAAATAGTTCCCATGCACTCTCAGACTTCAGTGTCAGAGGCATACTTACTTCAAAATTGGCACTACAACAGACTCATTCAGACATTAACCTAAGCATGGAGACACAGTGTGACAAACACTTGAATACACACAACATGAATCACTCGTGTTAACCTCATAGGAGCGTCAAACGTTCAGCGCCCAGTGCTGAACGTTCGAAGAACGAATGCTGGCCCGTCGGCCAACGGTCGTGCGCAGCACTGGCAAGGTAGTGCTCGCGACGACCGTTAGCCGACGGCAGCACTTAAGGGGTTAAAACAAAAAAAAGAAACAACAGAAACAAACCGCATTAGAAAAATGAAACAGAAATGAGCACTCTATAAACCCTACCTAAAAAAAATAGACATGAAGTAAAACAAGGATATGCAATGAATATATAGTACATTACAAAATTCTACTGGTATCCAGACAGGAGAGCCTGGTCTTGAGAAGTCTTCTGAAGGCCAGCAGGTCCTGGGTCTGTCGTAGGCTGGTAGGGAGAGCGTCCAGGTCTTGGCGGCGAGGTAGGAGAAGAATCTAAATGTATCAAATATATAGTTAAAAGGATGCACATAATCATACAGGCAGAAGGAATACTTAAAAAAATTCAGCAATAGCTAAGCCTCTAGTTATAACTAATTGTAGAAAAGGAAAAAAAAAACAAGCACTACGCAGGTGCATAATACAAATAGTTATTGTTTTCGGTATCTCTACCTATATCCTTGTATCTTGAAGTGCGCTGTAATACCACTCGACTAACATTAGAATGCACACATCTATACATCATTATCATTTTAATTTTAAGACGGTACACATAATTAACTGAGTTGTCTCTGTGCCACAGTAACAAATGAAAAATAAATATGAATAGCTAAACTAAGTGATAAAACACACAGTATTACAATATCCATGAATTTTTACAACACCGTTGATTAAAACGTATAAATGACTAAGCTAAGCTGAAATTACCACATTATTAAGCCTGACCACATGGCTAACAATAACATTGTAGAAAAAGAAAAAGCATAAAAAGCCACAGCTGACATTTAAGAAGAGAAAAGCACACTCCATGTCATAATAGTGTATTCTCATACATCCTAATGCCTCACTTTGTTCGTGTTTGTTCATTTCCCCCCAAAAAGAAAAACACTTTATTTATCTGTTCAAAAAATGTTCAAAATATAATTTAGAATGAAACCTTCCTCTTCAATTTGTCAATCACATAATGCATAATTGTGATAGTATTCAGTACAAGTTCTTTAAAATGTATTTTAGCCCCACACATACAAGTTCTAAAACACACTGTAACAATAAGCAGTGATATAATCAGTAATGCCATTGCTGAGCCAGATAAGTGATCATAAGGTTAATTTTCCTGATGATATCATATGTGCTGTTATGTGTGATGCTATATGCAGCATGAAGGATTGATGCAAGTTATGTTTCAATCAGTGCTATTAATGGTGCTTTCTTAACTGATATAATAAATGTTGTCACTTATGAAGTATCATTGAGGTCATGTGTGAATTAATTTGCAATGCCATAAGAAAGTTTAATTTAGAGTTTGATAGTTTGATTTTCATGTTTTGCCAGAACCAAAATTCAATGTTTAACAATTTTTCCAGTGAATATACATAGATAGTTATAGTTAATGTTGTCTGGCTAGCGATCTGACAACAGTGTGTATGGAGATACGCTAGTTATAGTAATTTGAAGATGGTGCGTGGATTATACATTTAAGGATTAACTATAACTTTAGAATTTAAATTACTTGATTAGTTTAAGCTTGCTTTGAATAGAAAGAATAAACAATGTTTCCCAAACGATATCTCTTCTTTAATCTGTGTTTTTTTTTAAATTAATTTCAATAGTTTTTTTTTTTTTATAAAATGTGTTTCAAATCGTTGAGTGGAGTGTTCGTTAAGTGGACTGTGATACAGTACAGTGGAGTAGAGTGTTGTAAAGTGTAGTGTTGTACAGTGGATTGTCATAGAACGGAGCAGAGTGGGCTACTGTGGAATAGCGAACAGTGAAATGGCCTATTGTGGAGTAGCTTAGAGTGAAATATCATACAGTGGAGTGATGTAAAGTCACATGTAATTGAGTGGCATAGAGCGTAATAGCGTAGAGTGGAGTGGCGTACAGTAGAGCGGCATAGAGTTGAATAGCGTGGAGTGGCTTAGAGTGCAGGGGTGTACAGTGGAGTGGAGTAAAGAGGAATAGCATAGAGTAGAATGGCATACAGTAGGGAGGCATAGAGTGGAGTGGCATAGAATCAAATAGCATAAATTTGAGTAACAGAGTGGAGTGGATTAGAGTGGAATAGCGAACAGTGAAGTGGCTAGAGTTGAACGGCGTACAGTAGAATAGCGTAGAGTGGAGTGGTGTAGCATTGAGGGGAGAGCCGTGGAGTGGCGTAGTGTGGAATAGCAAAGAGTGGAATAGTGTATTGTGGTGTGACTTCCAGTGTAGTGGTTTAGGGTGTAATGGTGTAGAGTGGCATACAGTGGTGTGGAGTGCAATAGCGTAGAGTGAAGTTGTGTAAAGGCACAGAATGGAATAGCATAGAATAAAGTGGTGTACAGTGGAATGCCATAGACTGGAGTGGTGTAGAGTGGAGTGGCGTAGAGTGTCATAGAGTGAAGTGGCATAGAGGGTATTCGTGTAGAGCGAAGTGGCATGGATTGGAATGACATACCATACAGTGGTGCAGATTGGACTGGCATAGATTTGAACAGCATAGAGCGGAGTGGCATAGAGTGGAGTGGCATAGAGTGGACTGGTATAAAGTGAAAGGGAGTTGCATGGAGTGGCTTAGAGTAGAACATTGTAGAGTGGAGTGGTCTACAGTAAAGTGATGTGGCGTAGAGTAAAGTGGATTAGAGTGTCATTGTGTAAAGTGCAACAGCTGACTGATGTGTCGCCGAGTAGTGTGTCATAGTAGTGGAGTGAAGTGTTGTATAGTGGAGTGAAATGTGGTAGAGTGAAGTAGCATGTCGTACGCTGCAGTAGCTGTTGTGGAGGGGGTTAAAAACCTACAATGGATGGGCATAGAGTGGAGTAGAGTGTTGTAGATTGAAGTGGTGGGGATTGGCGTGTTGCACAGTGTGTTAGAGTGGAGTGACATAGTGTGTTGTACAGTAGTGTGGCATACAGTGGTGAAGAGTGTTCTGGCATACAGTGGAATAGTGAAGCACAGCGGAGTGTATTGCAGTATTGTGTCGTAGAGTTCATTAAAGTGGAGAGGTGTAGAGGGAGTTGCATAGCGTGGAGTACAGTGGTGTAGAGTGGAGGAGCGTAGAGTATGTTTGAATGGAGTAGAGTGCAGTACAGTGGTGTACAGTGAAATGGCATAGAGTGGAGTGGCATGTTGTACAGTGGAGTGGTGTGCAGTATAGTATAGTGGAGTGGGGTGGGGTGTCATGAATGAAGTGGCATAGAACGGAGGGGCATGTCGTAGAGTGGAGTGGGGTATGTACAGTGGAGAGGCATGTTATAGAGTGGAATCGAGTGGCGTGCAGTGGTGGGGCATACAGTGCAGTAGAGTGTTGTGGAGTGGTGCAGAGTGTAGTTCCATGTTGTACAGTACAGTAGAGTGGAGTGGTGTGTAATACAATAATGCAGGCTCTGGTCAGAAATGCTGTGAGTATGACGAACTACCATCTCTACTACGGGTAAGCGCTATTTTTCTCCCCTACAGGTCTCCTAACCCCAGTGGCAAAACCTTTCTCTTCCTCACAGGGCCAACCCCTTGCCACTTCAAAAACCTTGAAGCAAATACTTCCTATTACTAGCGTAAGAAAGTATTCCTGCGCTCCCTTTCTTCTTTACCACTTTTTCACTAATGTTGTGAATACCGTTTCTTTAGCCACCCCACCAACGAAATTCAAGTGCGATTCTCACTATAATGGTACAACCAGTATCATTACACCCTAGCCGCCTATAGCCTGCACCCTCATCGCTATAAAGTCGGCTGTGATGAGTATGTATGCAATACTTTCTAGTGACTCTCTTTTCCCCTTGTATGTTTTGTCCCTGTCCTTACATGTTACATGTACAGGTGTTTTTGAGAAGGGAATCCCCCTCTCACACATAGATAAACACTTTAGGGCGTGTAGACACATAGTCTGGATCACACACCCACTAGTTTTAATTGCACACACTTTTTAATCTGTCCTGAAGAAAGCCAGCATATTCATAAGGCACTGGCTGAAACATGTTGACCTATCAAAGGATGTGGGAGGTCGTAACTCGCCTCTAACATCCCACTGCCTTATTTTTAACCGCTGACGGTGGCCCAGGTATTAAAGTTTAATTAACCTTCGGGTACTGGGACCTCCGCCAAGCCGTTTTAAATTCACATTCAAAGCACCCTTCACTGCACACTCAGCGATATACCTGCTCCGCTGTAATCAGGCGTCGAAGCACACCCGGGACACGCTAGGTGTCACTGGGTGGGCCCGATGATGAAGCATGCCACCAACTAGGTTGGTGGGTGAGGGCTTCATGAGCACACCTACCAGGTGTCACTACCCCTTGACGAAACAAAACTGAGTCACTTAGATTTAAACACTAAATCTTGTTAATCCTCCCTCAACTCTAGCTAGTCTCTTTTTGATTAAACTTAATACAATAATGTGCCATACATGGTGGAGGGTGTAGATTGGAGTGGTATAGATTGAAGTGGGATGTCATAAAATGGAGTGGTGTATAGTGGAGTGGTGTACAGTGGAGTGGCATAGAGGGTCATACAGTAGAGTGGACTGACGAAGAGTAGAGTGGCTTGTCATACTCTAAAGTGGATTTGTGTGTGATTGAGTAGCATGTGGTATAGTGTGTTGGAGAGGAGGGGTGTAAAGTTGAGTGGTGTAGAGTGAACTGTGTAGTACATTTGGGTTTTTAATTTTGACATATTAAAATATAGATTGTTTAATGTTTTCTGTACTAAACTATTTTTCCCCTTAAAACCCAGAATGCAGGATAAAGGTGGTCTACACAATATTTCACCCTTCCAAAACTAAAAGTGCTAAACATAGTTAGAACACACTTAGAAGGCCATTACTACGTCGTTCAGAAAGCATTCCAACCAAATTGGTTTCAGAACAGTTTCCGACTAAATTGGATTCTGGGAGTCCGACCGACCGATTACGATGGTTCCAAACACAGTTTAGTCGGATTCCTATTGACTTTAATGTGATCTATGTTCCGACCGACTAAAAAGGCTACCATAGAAGAAAGGGGTGAAGGGGAAAATCATGCACCCTGTGGCGGGCACCCCAAGGCGCCTGTGACACTGTGAATGGTGGGAAAGGGGGGACCCATGGGTACCCCCACAGGCCTGTTTCGGAGGCCTCAGGGTGAAGGGGGTTCTACTACAGGCCCGTAAAGTCTGATTCCACCAACCGGTCCCTGTCGGAACAACCGATTCAAAAAGGCTATCCGAATCCGACATCCTAATCGCTCGTTCGGAAACATGGTCCCTAGACCTGTACGAGTGTGCTCCAAATGACTCAGTGGCTCTGAATGCCATTCGGTACTGAGTTGGACAGTCTGAACGGTTTCCAAACATCATAATCGGTTGTTCTGAAATGTTTCTTAGTCAGTGGAAAACAAAGCTTCAGAATTGGATTTGGACTAACCGAATGCCGTTCGGAGCCTTTCCGAACGACATCGTAATCGACCCCTAAGTCTGCTGTCTAGGTTTTAAGGGGAAATATTGTGTACTACAGTGTTATTTTTATTTTTTACAAATTTATATTATGATTAATTGTTGTAAGTACACTGTACACTTTATTTCCCCTTAAAAACCATAATGGAGACCAAGGGTAAAATATTTTTTAAAAAACATGTACAGTTTATAAAAACACCGTACTACACAATATTTCCCCTTAAATGTAATGTAGAAGTATTTTTTTCTTTTTTACATAATATTTTGTTTAGTATAATGGTACTTCCTAGGTACTTCTGCAGTACTCTGTTACCTTTTTAAAAAATATGTAGAAAAATGTAAATAATTTCCCCTACCTTTAACTACTATAACAAGGTTGTAATAGATAAGGAACAAAAATAAAACCTACTACTTACCTATATCTAAGGCCCTATCCGAGAATACAGCCAAAATGTTGTCTAATCAAGATGGCTGCCTTTAACTTTTTTAAATCATACACTGTCTTGTCATCTTCAAGTACTACGATATTCCATGAAATTACTGCGGTATATATCTAGCCTGCAAAATCAATACATTTCTGTGCCTTATAACTCCAAAACTACTGAATGGATTTTCATAAAATAGCAAACTGGATTCTTTTCAGACCCTAATCTGTTTTCCTGTCAAATTTCATGAAAATCTGATCAGCCATTTTGCTTCAATGTCTGTTTAAAACGTCTACGGAAATTGCATTGGTGGAAAAACCCATTATGGGACCCCCTCTTTTTCTTTGCGCCCCCTTGACACATAACCAACAAACTTTGCATCATTCACCAATGTAAAAAAGTAATAGGTCTGAAAGGTTTCACATTGGAGATTCGTCTAAAGGTGGCAAAGTTATTAGTGAACAAAAATCTGTTGAATTCCTATCTCTGGGAATTTAAACTTTAACTACATATATGTGTATGTATGTTTGTGTGTCTATATATATATATATATATCTGGAGGGATGTTTGCGCGATGTTTCCTGTGCCTGCCAGTGACACAGTACGGAAAGCCCCACTGCACCAAGAGCTTCGGAGAAAAAACTGGCAATCAGCTGCTTGCAGCTTTGAACTGTATCGAGGGATCGATATTCTCCTGGAGCCGCCAGAGGACCTGGATGTATTTGCTGGGACAAACAAAGTATTTTACTTCGAGGGACGCTACAGTCCGGATTGACTGCCCGGACCCAACTAATTGTCTTTGGTACACTGGTAGCGGAGGTTGTAAGGGGACACAGGACAGCGGCCGTGGACATTCCTGCTTCCTGAGGCATTCTACCTTTCACTGCCTGCCTGTGACCAGCAAGACCTACAGTCCGCCTTACTTCCCCACGCCATCCACCCAGCTGAGCCGACACAGTGCCTTCTGGGAGTTGAAGTCCCAAATCCAAACGGACACCGACAGGATGGGCCGACCGCATGAGGGGGAGGAGCGCTATGTGCTGGAGCGACTTAAAACAGGAAGGAATATTAGTGGAAGGACATGCTGCAATGACTGGGCGCTGAGGAAGGCGAGAGTCGCCGAAATGCATTCGCCGCCATTGCTGTAGCAGGAATAAAACGTGCCTACCTGACCTGTATTCCCCTTGGCTTTCCGCGTTCTTCTTTCTGGAGGGATGTTTGCGCGATGTTTCCTGTGCCTGCCAGTGACACAGTACGGAAAGCCCCACTGCACCAAGAGCTTCGGAGAAAAAACTGGCAATCAGCTGCTTGCAGCTTTGAACTGTATCGAGGGATCGATATTCTCCTGGAGCCGCCAGAGGACCTGGATGTATTTGCTGGGACAAACGAAGTATTTTACTTCGAGGGACGCTACAGTCCGGATTGACTGCCCGGACCCAACTAATTGTCTTTGGTACACTGGTAGCGGAGGTTGTAAGGGGACACAGGACAGCGGCCGTGGACATTCCTGCTTCCTGAGGCATTCTACCTTTCACTGCCTGCCTGTGACCAGCAAGACCTACAGTCCGCCTTACTTCCCCACGCCATCCACCCAGCTGAGCCGACACAGTGCCTTCTGGGAGTTGAAGTCCCAAATCCAAACGGACACCGACAGGATGGGCCGACCGCATGAGGGGGAGGAGCGCTATGTGCTGGAGCGACTTAAAACAGGAAGGAATATTAGTGGAAGGACATGCTGCAATGACTGGGCGCTGAGGAAGGCGAGAGTCGCCGAAATGCATACGCCGCCATTGCTGTAGCAGGAATAAAACGTGCCTACCTGACCTGTATTCCCCTTGGCTTTCCGCGTTCTTCTTTCTGGAGGGATGTTTGCGCGATATATATATATATATATATATAATATATATATATATTGATCAACATAAGTCCGCCAGTCTCCCAGCCGCACACGGCGGCCTGCTCGAGTGAGGAGGCGACCCTCGTACTGTTTCCACAAAACGACTTTACCTTCAAAGAAGTTGACTCAAGCCCAGATCCTTTTTGCGTGAAGTTTTATTTCAACACAGAATGTCAAGTAACACCCGACGCGTTTCGGTGCAGCCGCACCTTGGACCCGTGACCAAGGTGCGGCTGCACCGAAACGCGTCGGGTGTTGCTTGACATTCTGTGTTGAAATAAAACTTCACGCAAAAAGGATCTGGGCTCGAGTCAACTTCTTTGAAGGTAAAGTCGTTTTGTGGAAATATATATATATATATATATATATATATATATATATATATATATATATATATATATATATATATATATATATATATATATATATATTTGTTTTTTTTCACTGAAAAAACCAAAGGTCACAAGGACGTTATAGTTAGGTTCAGGTTTACCCACACAAAACCATAGACATTTGGCAGGTATAGTTATACTTATAGTTAAACTTGTGTTAAGAAACTATAACTCATGGCCTAAAGTTACTTAACTGCACAAGTTATAGTTTCTTCCGATAGGTATAGCTATAAGTATAGCTATAACTGCTGAATTTCTATGGATTTGTGTGATTAAAATGTGAACCTAACTATCATTTCCCAGTAAACTTTGGTTTTTCAGTGAATTTTAATGTTTTTTTTAACATAAAAAATACTTGCCGTATGGTAAGACAATTACTGTCCCTCAGGGATAGCTAAAGGGCATGGAGGCCCTGCAGCCAGCACCCCACTTGGGCACCTTTGGTCGTGTGCTGTGTGGGTATGGTGTGTGACTGGGCATGGTGTGTGAGTGGGCAATGTGTTTTTTTCATTGGTCTTCAGATCAGCAGATCCACCACAGGTAGGCGGGGGATCCGCAAAGATCAGCGTACCTAGATATACAAATTTATATGAAACTACAGACCGAACCCCTGAACAGAATTACACCATATTTGGCAGAAAGCTAGTTCTTGGTCCAGAAAGAGTGTTTTTTGTAATTTGGTTTAAATCCATTCAGTAGTTTTGGAGTTAATAAAGAAAAAATATGTTATGTATATCTAGGGTTGTGATTCCTCCATGGATCTGACAAATTTCATGGTGAGATCTGATTGGCTGCCTCATCTTCTACCAAGAAGTAGTGGCAGCCATCTTGGGACTCAGGACTTTGCCTAAGTCCCAAGAAAAACCTAAAAACAAAAAACCACAAGAAGTGCAGGGTAGAATTCCCTGACCCCCTAGGCCTGGTGGTGGGGTCCATAAATATTTTTTTGCAAATGCTGCCACAAATTTGCAGTATCCGCTGCAATTTATTTTTTAATCACAGTTACCCACGCTTGTTGTTTTTTGCCCCCCGGGCTTGGTCCCGTGGGAAATTCATGATATTATTTAGGGGGAGGGGCACACGGGGCCACCTCCCCAGTTAAATTTTAAAAGGACAAGGGGCCGCATACCCCTTACTCCTGAAGCCATTAATGGACCTGAGGAGCCTACCCCCAGGGCCGGCTCCCTCAATGTCCTTGGCTGCCTACCCCTGGAACACAGCGGTTTGCCTGCCTGCACTGGCATGCGAATGTGAACTTGCTCTTGCTTGATGTGAGCCATTTTAAAGCACCCGCCAAGAAAGAGCACTCACAAAGTCTGCTCCAATCAGGCGGGAGCTTTAAAAATGCTTCCGCTAGCTGGGAGTGACCTGGTAAACAGATCTGCATATGGCTCCTGCCTGCAGGGAGAAGCATTTTAAGCTGTTTCCTGCTAGTGGGAGCAGTGCCAGCTTCCACTGGATACAGGGAGCCGTTGGGACTGCAGGGGACTTCGGGTTACCCTCTTGACCACCAACAAGGATATGGTGGGTGCCCTGGGATTCCACCCTTTATTAGAAGGGCCCCGGGAATGGAATGGGGTGCCCAGGGCTGAAATATGCCCGGGGAGGGGTGTCTGGCAGCCCCCTCTTCCTCTAGTACTTAGCCAGGCACTGCGGGATGGGGTCCTTGGGGCCAATGTAGGCCCTGTGAGGGGGGCTGCTTGTCACCTCCCTATTTTAAAAGGTGGGAGGCCCTGATGGCTTGGGTCCCTGGGACCAATTTGGCTATGGGAGAAGGGCTGCATGACCCCCTCCCCATTACAATTTTGCCAGGCCCCAGTGGATGGGGTCTTCAGCACTGAAATAAGTTGCAATATGGCTGGGGCCCGGGAGTGGGGTTCCCTGTGACTGAAATCAGCTCAGAGAGGAGGGTTGTGTACCCCCTCCCTGGTTGGCTGTCTTTGGAGGGGATGGCCATGGGGCCTGGCCACAACTCGTGCACAGTGTGCGTGTGGCTGCATGTGGGGGTTGGTCTTCAGCCGTACGCGGCGGCCTTCGGATTAACATACGATAATTAAATATTACTTTACAATAACAATACCTAGAAATTCACTGAAAAAAACGAGCGTTACAGAGACATTTTATAGTTAGCAAATAGCCATGAAAACCATAGAAATTAACTAACAAAAACAAATGTTACAGGGGCGTTACAGTAAGGAAATAGAATCAAAAAAACCTTAGGAATTCACTAAAAATATAAAGGTTTCAGGGATGTTATACTTCGGTTCAGATTTTACACACACAAAATTATACAAATTCAGCAGTTATAGTTAGAGGTATCTCAAGAAACTATAAATTGTGCCCTAACGTGACTATAACTCGCACCCTAGCCATGAACTACTAATTATCCCCTTATTACATCACTCATAACGTCTTCTATGACATCATTGATCATATCACTTCAACATTTGCTGTAAAATTATTGACGAGAAAACTGTGCATGGCAAGGGTGCGAGCTATAGTTGCTTGAGAAAACTCTAACTACAACTGCTGAATTTCTATGGTTTTGTCTTTGTAAAATCTGAACCTAACTTTATTGACTCTGTAACACATATATATTTTCTCATATGATTAAAACCAAACATCAGCTAACTAACATAGGGTCCGATTCTGAGTTTGTCGGTCTCCCCTTTGGAATGCTGACTCAGCTGTCCCAGTTAGACCGACAAGCCCATGGTCTTTCGCCCACCGGATTATGAATTTACTCCGAGACTCACGGAGTGGTGCCATAGGCGTCACAGGAGCAGTATGTTTGGCCCACAGGAGAACCTGACAAGAATAGTGCTGCTGTTACAGCACCTCCAGGTCATCCATGCACAGCGTGGCATGCACCATGTTGTGCATGCCACATTGTGCATGCACAATAGGTACTTTTTGGGCGGAATGATGTGCCCCCCATGCACCCATGGGGAGAATCGGCAGGCTGCCCTGTTGGAGGCCCCTTTACATACCTTTCCGCCAAGCATTTCATGGTGGGGTTACCGCCATATAGGGCTTGGAGGAAAGGCAGGTCATAATCTGCACGGTGGTGCCGCAATCGGCACAGCCACAGCAGACTGATACCGTCCCCACCGCTGCCCCATCAGGATCCTGGCTGTGGCGTTGGTCTCCTGTTAGGCTGTTGGCAGTCCCATTGCCACCATCTTGATACAGCGGTCGGACTTCTGGGGTGGTGGCGGTCGGACCGCCATCGCAGGTAAGGCGGTCGCAGGACCGCTGTACTCTTAATAAGGCCAGTAGTTATAAATGGGGGAATACAGAAATCAGCTTAATGGAAAAGTAGACCGAGATTAATTATATAAGGCACAGCTAAGTGAAAGTGTAACTCAACTAATGATGAGCAGGTAGCTTTGAACTTCTCACTAGTACCCCTTCTTTTACATAGATATTTTGTAGGCCTGCTAGAGAATGTTTGTCCGGAATCCACCTTTCCACACTCTGTCTTTCTTGTGAAAAATGGCTGGGCAGGTATTCATCCCTTTGCCCTACTTAATGTCCATATTATGATGAACACAGCACAGCAAACAAGTTGTGTGAATAACACCTGTAACAATTGCTGTATTAATGCAGAAATCCTGGCAGCCCACTCACAATAATTCCTAAGAGAGCACCATAGTCTGATCTCTCACTAACCATATAAACATAATGCTTCATCATTGGTAATATCGCATTTGCACCAAATAGTCTGTAACGTATTATTAGGCTCTAGCACTCTAGGCACAGCCTTTCTGTCTACTCACTTGGATACTCCATTTTTTATCTAACAACACAGATGAGCTTGCTTATACAAATCTTTTAGACACCTGCCCCTTTCCAGCAGGTATGTCAACATCAATATTCAGCTCCGGTACTTCGTAGCAGTACTCAGTACTGTTGGCTGTCCACACTTACTTTCTTAGGTGTGAGGTGTGAATGTTACAAAGCTGAACACAACACAGTTTTCCAGACAAGTGTTTTCAACTGTACAGATGAAAACTCTATCCACATAAACAACAAACAACATCCCTTATTTTTAAAAATGCAATCATTTATAGGATTTACCAGATTTTACACATGCACCTATGAAGTGGTGGCTGGCATCTATGGTGAGGTGGGGACCTGCGCGCAAATGAGATATATATTTTAAAAAGTACACAAATAATACATTTAAAAAAAATAGACTTAACTGCTTACAGAAACACAACGTCCTCCAGTCAGTACCTCTTCTTTGGCAGGAACTGGAACCGGATGCAGCAACTCCCTTGGCCAATCCATGGACTGCTCTCACCAGCTTGAGAGCAGCCGTAGGATTGGTGGGAGCGGCCTCACTCGGCGCTCCAATGAACTCTGGAGGCTTCGGCTTGCTTTAACCCAGCTTGCTAAAGACAGCTGGGTTAGAGCTGTTTTAAGTGTGCATGTGCCGACTGGCCAAAAACTGATGTGCACTTTAAACACATCACCTCCTCCCTGCTAAGTGGCATGCTGCTGTCACTCAGCAGTGACCCCGCCCCAATCCTGATGCTTTGTTCAGGACAGGGCATGAAAAATAAAATGGTAATAAATTACCATTTTATTTTTCATCTTTGGGGTTTTGAGGGAGGTGTGGGGATTAAGTGAGGTGACGCTCCTCTGCTCAAACGGAGGACCCGCCCCTTCACCAATGGAGAGCTGAACATCTTTAAAAATGTCTTCCAGGTGCAGATTTCAAATAAAAAGAGTTAAACCTAAAAATGTCCCTAGAACTCTCCCATAGCAATACTCAATAATATATTTAGTTCATTACAGAAGAACATTTGAAATATAATTTTAATTTATGCCTTTGGGACCCCGATTTTAAAACCAAATGTATTTCAAACGAATTTGCATGATATGTTTGTCCTCTAAAGATATGCATGGAGAGGTACAACATGTAGTTTTATCAAAGCAATGTCACCAACATACCAGTCTCTCACTATATGACACACCTACAGTAAACATCAAAACTTGAGTCTCAACAACATCGCGATACTGGCAAATTAGGATTTTCTGTGGAACCATCGCTGAGTGAGGTCTTGAAGACCGTAAAGGATTTTCATTTAGATGTTAAAACTGACAGCCAAAGGAATCACGATGCCATCCAACAACTTCAAGGCACTATCCAGAAGGTGGATAATACATGCTCCGAGGTAGTGGATAGAATGGCTTCGTGGAGAGCCGCACTGAAAATCTGGAAGCAGATGTTATTAAACTTCAAAGTAGAGAAAAGGTCCAAGTCGGCGTTATCGAAGATCTAATGACAAAGGTGGAGGATCTTGAGAACCGGGGAGGAGAAATAACCTTCGCTTCTTGGGAATTGCAGAAGGTGTAGAGGGAAACGATCCAAAGGGATATATTATCAACCTTCTAAAGTCTTCCATGCCAGAACTTCAAACATGGGAACTGGAACAGGAAGTCCAACGCGCTCATCGCTTTCCTCTAACACTCCCCAAACGATCTCCAAAAGAAAACCAATATCCAAGAGCTATTTTGGTCTGCTTCGGAAACTTTCTCTTGAGAGAAGCAATTTATGACCTGGCCCGACTGACGAGCAAAAAAGAATATCAAGGGAACAAGTTCTTTGTTCGCCCGGATTTTGCTCATGTAACGGTCGAACGCCACTGGAGGTTGAGGCAACTCTTTGCACCATTCGAAAAGATCGGAGCGACTGTTCATCTGCTAAACCCAGCACGCTTAAGAGTATTTTATAAAGGAACCTCAAGGAATTTTACAAGCGCGATCCAAGCGGAGGCTTACCTGCACGAACTGTATGAACCAAGAAAATAGGAAGGGAAAAGCTAGCCATCTGAGATGCTATATATGTAAAGTTTTTTGATAAATCAGGCGAGCGAGCGGTGATGCTCTGATCTCTCGGCCGCCCACACCTAGCAATTTAGGTCCCAGGATGCCTCAAGAAGTGGAGGGGGGAGGGGAGGGTGAGAGGGCGGGGGGTGGGATGTTCTGCTACAGGGGGGGGGAAAAAAGGGAAAAAATTCATCATCAGGAAAAGAAGAAATTATTGCACAGTGGTGGTGGGAGAGAATCACAGATGCTGAAGGAAAAAGGCAGAATGCTTACTAAACGGAACAAGGATAAAAAAAGAACTAGACAAAAAATTTCTAAAAAACTTAAAATTGTATGCGCATAGTCACAATTAATGGTTGTGGTTTAAATGAGGCGAGAAAAAGAAGAGAGCTGAAAGAATACTTTAAAACACTGAAAGCAGACTTAATTTGCTTGCAGGAAACGCATGTGAAATTTTCGCAGAAATATTTATTAGAGCAATTGGGTTATTCGGTTCTGGCATGCACTACCCAGGGCACAAGGACACATGGGGTAGCGATATTGGCTCGAGGAAATAGTGTTAAGCTGAAAAAACAACAGGCAGATAAACACGGCGATGGGTTCTGGCTGAATTACAAGTACATAATTTGAATTTTACTTTATGTTCAATTTACGCACCTACGGTGGATGATCCTGATACTTTTAGCCAAATAAATGCACGGCTACCTAGTTGGCCACTTCCGATCATAGTTTGCGGTGATTTAAATATAAATTGTCTTGCAGGGTTGTGGAAGGATGATGTAGGCAGGTTTAAAGGGAGGGGAAAAAAAGTCATAGAGCACTGGTTAATCTTATGAGAGCTAATGGCTTAATCGACACCTGGGAGCAGATTATGGGAGGGGGAGGTAGTACATATTACTCGGCTCCAAACAGAACAGTAGCAAGGCTTGATTATTTTTTGATCTCACCTGCCTTGCTACCGATTGTTACAATTAAAAAATTACCAAGATTAATGTTGGACCACAACCCCTTAGCTTTAGAGATTGTTCTGGTAAACGCAATGATAAACCTAAGTTCTTGGTCATTTGAGAGAGCTTTATTATATGATGTTGATTATGTTGCCCTTATGGAAAATTGGTTAAAAGAATTTTTGGGACACAACAGCACGACCTTCAGTGGAGTGGGACGCGATGAAGGCTGGCATCAGAGGAGAAACTTTAAGCTACTCTCTCAGACGTAAAAAATTGCAAAAAGCATTAATAGAGAAGAAGATTATGGTTGTGGTGGATCTGGAGGAAGATTTGATAAAGACTTTAGAAGCGAAATGGGATGTAACAGAGGTGACTCAAAAATTAGCCATTGCTAAAGTAGCAGTAGGGGAAGTATATAGCTCAAGTGCAGCCGAGAAGTTTTTAGCAAGGAGAGAAGGGCAATATGAATATAATGAGCAAGTTGGATGCACCTTGACGATCAGAACTAGACAGGCAGTTACTAAAGGACAGATAACGGAAATGATCACAGAAAGAGGAGCGGTAGTTAAAAACCCAAAAGAAATCTGCGCAGTGTTTCAGAAATTTTATAAGAAACTCTATAATCAAGAGGTAGAAGAGCCAAGAAAGAGAGAAATAGAAAGATATTTGAAAGAGGCTACATTAGATAAAATTACGGAGGAAGATAGGAGTAGTCTGGAGACAAAATTTACCCGAGAAGAAATTCAACTGGCCTTTAATGGACTGCCATCAGGGAAAGCTGTAGGTCCTGACCTTATACCTTTAGATTTTTACAAGAAATTTTTTACAATACTAGAGGGGGATATCATTACACTCATGGTTTCGATCCAGGAAGGAGCTGAACTGCCCGAATCCTGGAGCGAAGCGACAATGGTGGTTTTCTTAAAAAAGAATAAAATTCCCACTGATCCCGGGTCATATAGGCCAATTAGCCTGATGAATAGCGATACTAAGGCCTACTCGAAAATATTGGCTAATAGATTGAGTTCGATAATTGGAAAGGAAGGTGGTCTCACCTTGCCAACATGGGTTTATCCCAGGCAGGGGGACAGCCGATCACAATAGAAGAGTAATTACCTTGTTTGATGGAACGACAGCCTCACGAGACCCTATGTCTTTAATACTATTAGACGCAGAAAAAGCTTTCGATAGGGACTCGTGGGGCTTTCTTTGGACAACAATGTATAAACTCAACTTTGGGCAAAAGTATATAGGGGGAATGAAAGCGTTATATAAAAACCCAGTCATAAAAGTTAGAGTAGCGGGGGAACAGAGTGAAAATATTAACATCAAGCGAGGAACTAGACAGGGATGTCCCTGTTCACCGTTGATCTTTGCTTGTTACATTGATTCTTTCATAAGACATATAGAAAGAAATAGGCTCATATGTCCGATCGTATTGAATGAGTATGAGACAAAAATCTTGGGTTATGCAGACGACCTAGCAATTACGTCACCTACCCCAGCAACAGCGTTAGTGGAAATAGAAAAAGAGGCAAAAAATATGGGCTTTGGTCTGGGTACAAATTGAACCAGACTAAAACACAGATAGTCGTTAACCAATTTGCCATAATAGATGATGTTAGAGTCATAGATTCGGCTGTCTACCTAGGTATAATCATAACATCTAATTTGTCTAAGCTGGTGGAGGAAAACCTCACCCCGGTAATTAGAAAGGCTAAACAAGATCTGGATAGGTTGGATAATTTACATCTTACAATAATTGGACGCTGTAACGTAATTAAGATGATTTTCCTTCCCAAAATGTTATATTTCTTTCGAACGATTCCTTTAATATTTCATAACAACTGGTTTAAGGATATTGAAAGGGTCTGTAATCAATTTATATGGGCAAAAGGTAAAACTCGGAGGTCCATAAAAATGATGGCACTATCTAAGGAAAAGGGAGGTTTAGCAGTTCAAAATTTTAAAGGATATTATTTAGCAGCATCTCTACAGTATCTCAGAGGACTTCTTGGGGGGAACACTAACGATAGATGGCGAGACGGACTTGGCATACCAGACACATATGATTTACTAGTAAGAGACTCCAATAAAGGGTTACTTACATTTAAAGAATTCAACTATTACAAAAGAACAAAGTTTAAGGTATTTGCAGCAGCCAAATCGGTATGGTCTATGGTCCGGAAAAAAATCAAGCTACGACGGATGAGTTTCTATATACCTCTATATCAAAATGAGCTCCTCCCTGAAGTGTTTCATGATCAAGTCATGAAAAGATGGGATAGTTCTGGGGTCTGTATTATAGGAGACATTATAGATGATACGGGCATGATTTCATTTGAAAGGGCTTGTCAAATATATAAGTTAGATCGTAGAGTCTTTTTCAAATTTCTACAGATTAGATCAGTAATACAAAGGAAACTGCCCAGGGGAGATAACTTTAAAAGAGAGGATCTGATGGAATATATTCAAAATGAGAAGGGCTGCTCAATCTCACAATTATATGGTGCGCTGAGTGAATGCAAAAAAGACAATAGGACTAAAATTTTTGCTAAATGGAGGACAAAGCTAAACTTAGTGGGAAATGAGGGGGAAACTCGCTGCAGCTTGCTAATTCTATTGTTAAAGTTGCTAATTTAAAAGCACAATGTTATAAAACCTTTCATGAATTATACTACACACCGCATAAAATAGCACAATGGGGGGGAATTAGTGGAATATCCTGTCCCAGATGTCAAAGTACACAAGCTGACACTATTCATATGTTCTCAGCATGTCCAAAATTAAATCCTTTTAAAAAGGGGATCGAAATATTTTTTAGGGATGAATTAAGGATATCAATCAGCTTAACAAATGAGATTATGATTTTGGGTGTAGGGAGAGACGGGCTGGATATCCCCCATCAAGAATTTATATATATTGCAATGGCCATATCCCGACTTTGTATAGCAACCCTGTGGAAGGATCCTAATCCCCTGTCATTTAGCCAATGGCTTATAAGAATGTTATCAATGTACACATTGGAGAAATCATTGTATGAAAAAGAAGGTCGTAAAGCGATGCAATTAGGTAAACGGATCTGGGCACCAGTAGAGCATTGGAAATCAAGAATAGAGGGGTAATCTATTCTACAATATCAGTTCATTATATTATAATAATTCTTACTTTTTGTTTTTTGTTTTCATGAATTTCAGCTCGTTTGTGTAAAGACTTATATGATCTGTGAAATTAGTTTTTTCTTGTTCATAATGATGCATATCTGCTAAATGAAATGTATATTTGGAATGAAATAATTGATTGTAATCATGTGGAACTGTATTTTCTGATGATGAACAACTTTTGAAGCTTGCACTTTTGAAGCGGCACTGTGCAATCACCTTTTGAACCGGCACTTTTGAACCGGCTCTGTGCAATCACCGTAACAGCATTTTTCTTTCGTACTCTGCCGCTTGTGGAGCTCCGCGTAGTGCGGCAGATTTTTTTTGCCCTTCACGGAGTTCTGCGTAGTGCAACTCCACGTACTCTGCCCAGGGTTAATTTATACCCATGAAATGTAATAAAAGAAACTGTTTTAGCACATTCTTTGTTTTGTATTGTGCTAATAAGAATCTTGTATTGAAATAAAACTGAACTTGGTAATTAGAGTAGCTCAATTACTGATTTCCCCGATGACCAGAAAGGCCTCAAACAGCTCTTGGTGTCCTCTGGGTTCTAAGTAGGGACAAAGACTAAATAATGGGGTGTACAAACATGCCGTGAAGCACTAATAAATATGGATATGGGGTGCAAAAGGTTGTCCATTGAGTGCCCCTCTGGGTGCTTTGAGCTAGTGACACCTGGGATCAGCTAAATGCTTGCTTCGTGCTCACAAATTCAATGGCCAAGACATACAAAGAGACATCTTCATGAAGATTGAAAGCAACCGCTGTTGATAGTTTTGTGAGAGCAAAGGATTGCTTGACCAACCGGTCTATGAGAGGATGCAAGGGTTTGTGACAGGTTTCAGGTGGACGACACAGACAGTCCACAATAAAGGTGAGCATGATATGCGGCAGTAACCCTGCGTAATGCAGGTTAGTCGGCGCACCAAACAGGGTCAACTATTGAGTTGAGTTGCTATTAGAAGATTAACACGATCCCACCCAATCCCACCCGGCAAGTGGTGGCATGGCCACGATGGCGGTAGCTAAATCGGGCTATGCTTGGTGTCAGTACCCAAAATGTCAAAATGCCATACCAGCAAAACAGAATTGCCACCCAACACCCTACATAAAGTGAAATTATTCTCATAAGGTGCAACTTAATAAGACTTTTACATGCCGCTTTCTTGGCTTTTAAAGCCAAAAAAGCGGAAATAAACCCCCCGATAATATGCCCCTCTATCTATTTGTCAGCAATTAGCGCTGCCTCTAATTTTATTAATTTACATTTTCTTAAATTGATGTTTCCTCCGAATTTGGTGGCTACTTAACTCCCCCCATGGTGCACTTCTAGTTCGTCTGCATGCTTGGCGGTGGGATTGCACGGAATTCCTCTGCTCACACACAACTTTCCACCTCTGGAAACTAATGAACCAGGGACCCCGCATCACATCGACAGAATGACATTGAACGCCCACGTGGTAATGTCCTCGCCCAGGGGAGCCGAGATCAGATGCCACCTGGACGCAGATATCTCACTAATTAGGCCCGGTAAAAGTCACTCACTCGGCCTGCAGTATAATGAATGCTCCGAAGAGCTGAAGCCAGCACCCCGGGCTGGAGCGCCTCCCAGGCAGCGGCACCGGGCCGCGCGTCACCCGCCATTGTTGATGCCACTGTAGTGCATGACAGGATTATTTCCGTCTGGGTTGTGGAATAATTTCGGATGCTGCCCGAGTGTGACTGTCTGCGGGCTGCAGGGTGAATGCCAGACACTTGAGGTACAGCTATCTCGGGGTTACATAATTATCCCTCGCATTTGCAGGGAGCTCAGCTCGCAGAATGACTGGAATAACCCTGTTGTATCACGTGTAATAGAAAGCTAGTTACTTAAAAAGCCCTCTCTCGGATGGATGCTCCCAATAATAATATAATACAAAGCAGGCGGTCCTAAAATATAAAGATCCGTTCTTCGTTTCATTATTAATATCGAGTACCGACATGATAGGAAATACTTCACCATTCGCCGGTAATACTTTATTACAGTTGAGTAGTGACATGATCAGAATAGCCCTGGGCATGGCTACAGTTCAGCTCTGTCATTCAGTTAGTCTCTTACTACTGCAAGTGAGGTCACAGGATGGCTGTAGTAGTCTGCCCTTCGAGATTTAGCGGAGAGCTTTGCCACTAGGGCTTGTGATCTCTGACACCACTCATGAGCATCACTAGTCCGTCGCCTGTGGGCCATTATTCTTAGGTAGGGAGTAGTACACGTGAGTTGCAGCACTTTTCATTGTGCTCCCACTTAAGTCTAGATAACTGCTGCCATCTGCATTGCCTGATCAGGGTTCCTTAGTGCCTCCAACCAAAGGGTGCTCTTGACCCTCCAGTGTCATTCTTTGATGACATTTGTTTTTGGCTCGTCTGTCCAGTTTGGTACCAAGTCATTGCAGAGACAACTATGCCCTCCACAGTTGACCACTGCGTAAAGATGCTTGCTGCAGGGCCAAGTAGTGGGCGTGCCTAAGGAGAACCAGTCTGCTCCCCTCTGGAGTCTTGATTTGGGAATCGGGGAAACGATAAAGCTGGAGCTGGAGATTTCCACTGCACTGACACCGACTCTGAGTGCACATCACAATTACACCCTAGGCCTTACTCCTTACAGAACGAAACCTCACTATACAAAGGTATTTGCCAGTATTAAACTACCCCAACCCTAAACATCCCTCCCTCCCCACAATTTAACCCTGCAAGTTTCTAACTCCTACTGGGCTGAACGTCAGCAATTGAGACCTTTAACCTCCTATCCCGATTAACTGCAACTATTAACCTCTGCCTAACTTAACTTCCTAATGAACTTTCATCTTCCTGTCTCATCCAGGCATGAGCCTGTCCACCCATTCTCCTTGAACCTGGACTGATGCTGTCAACAACGATAAAATTGACTAAAACTCGTGGCAACTTCTCTGGCAACCGCGACCCAGAAAAAGGCCCTGACAGACATTTTCTGCCCTCCAGTACTCAATGATGGACATTTGGTGTAGAAGCCAACATTTCTTTAAGCTGCCACAGGTACATCTCCATACCATAATGTGACCTATGGACACTGTCTCCCCTGAAAAATTCCACATTATCATTCCACAAATCGTCATGCTCAATTCTGCCAAATCCAGATTTCCTGCAAAACGACCTAATCTCTGTGTTGATTTTTCTCTTGGCCTTGTCAATCGCTACGGGCTTCCAAGCCCTCTGCCAAGCTGTTTTGGTAATAAACTCTGTCCATATTGCGTGACAACCTGACCAGTGCATGTGTACCTGCTGTAGGTCCTCCTTCATGGCCTCCACCAACGTTGCCCCTTTTTTCTACCACCAAATCGTTTTCACTTAAATGCAAGACCAGAACACTTCCTGCGCACTAACAGTCTATTTAGGCAAGCTAACAATTCTCTCCATCTTATGCCCCCTTCCCCATGCATTCTTACAGTAAATAGGCTGGGGACCAGCCCCTGGTTGTGCTGGGAAGCTTGCCTTTCTGCCCATTTTGCAGAAAAATGCCCTAAATCCAAATGGACAACTCAGTGATCTGTGTGCCGGGAACCAAACCTGAAACAAAGCAAAATCAAGTGAGAAATCGTGTTTTTGTCTCAACAATCCCCTTCCCCCACCTGAACATACTGCCTGAAACATTCAGATGACTACCCGCCCAGACCCATGAACCTCTCACTATCCCAGCCTCTCCGGGCTGCTTCCATCACCATACCTATCCTGTGGGAATGCATCCCAAATCCTCCTGCTTCAACCCCCAAGTGAGAAGGTGCCTGGCACAGAACCGCTAACAGCCTAAATGCTGTCACAGGTCTACCATTCATATGTTTAAAGAGAAGCTCACCAGGGTCTTGTTTCCTGCTACGGAGGGAGACTGCCCGTCTAATCGAAAAAAAACTAGGTACTCCTAAAGCACCACTGACCTACCCCTCCCCGTCTAATCTGATTTTAAAATTGCTGTTAAATACAACGTTCAATTTTTGCATATTTTGCACATACTATTGCACTTTATGCCCAGCATAGGCCTCTTGTCTAGTACCATCTTATTTGTATGCTCTGCATCAAACGTTTAAAACGGCTGCTACATATAAGTGACTATTCTACGGTATATAAATGTGATATGCTTTGCACTAATTTGCTAAATTGCTGTTAAATACTATGTCCAATTTCTGCATATTTTGCACATATTACTGCACTTTACGTCCAGCATAGGCCTCTTGTTTAGTACTATCCCACTTGGCATGCCTTGCACCAAACGTTTAAATTGACGCTACATTTAGTGATTATTTTCTATTTTTCAGGTTTTTAACTTGATTGGCTGAATTAATGTAATTGTTTTAGCAAGTTTCATCATTCTTTAATCTTTTATAAAAGTGACTTCAATTGTATTCATGAATGTTGCTATATGGTTGTACCTGTACAAACCGAATAAAGCATTTTGAAACTGAACTGACTTCTATACCAAGACATTGAGCCCTATCCCAGACCTCCTCACTTCCTCCCAGATCAAACCCCTAGTCCCCCTGTTCCTTAACAGCTAGGACACACGAAAAGCACCAAAGAACATCTGTGTTATCAAGGTAGAAAACAACACAGCTTCGTCCTCGCCCATACATAAAGCTGGCAGGCAATGGATTACCTCACAGAATATGCCCCAGGACAGTGGTCTACTTTTCGGCCCCTAATTCAATCTGAGACAGTATGAATTGGACTACATCCTCTGTTCTGGCCCAGTCTCCTGCCTCCGTTGGGCCCCCTCTTCCAAGAATTTTGGTTCACGCCTGAGTATAGCTTTTTCTTGACAATGCCAGCAACCCTACCATCAGTTGTAGCATCCTCTGTTGCCTATTGCCCAAAGCTCCTGCAGCATGCAAGTCCTGTCCCTGTCCACCTCCATGGTGGCCCATGGAATCTTTCCCCCTGCAAACGATGCAAACCTTCTGTAATGTTATTTTCCGACCCTGGCACATGCTTCGCACCCAAAACAGAATATCGTACCTTAGGCACTTGTAGTACAACCACCCTCATCAGCTTCAGCACCTGACCCTCCCTAGAGGATTGCTTATTCACCATTTGTACTACTGCCATGTTATTAATACAAAACGTCACTCTCTTATGTGCTAACACTGACTCCCAAAGAGTTTCTGCCACCACTATGGGGAAAAACTCCAGAAATGCAGTGCTCCTCCCCCCCACTTCCAGTCCTAAGGCCATTCTTCTGCACTCCACTTTACCTGCAAATACGAGGCTCCCCCAGCATCTGAGCAAACCTGAGCCTCCCAATCATTTTCCTTGTGTACCTGCTGTGGCACCCCATTGAATGATTCTGTTAGACCTGGCTTTTTTGATGGGGTTGTCCCCAGACTTTTTGCCCTTTGGACTCTGTGCTCTTTACCACTGCTGATCAGTACTAAAGTACTCTCTGTGTTAATTGTTGTCATGGATTAGTGTTTCCATAATTGGCTTATTTGGTTTACTGTTTAGTTCCTAGTACAGTGCACTGTGTGTGCCCAGGGCCTGAAAACCAAATGCTGCTAGTGGGCTTGCAGCACTGATGATGCCACCCACACAAACAGCTTTGCAAAAGGGTCTCACGCATTCCAATGCAGTGTCTGTGTGCAGTATCGAACTACCATGTCGACCTGGCAAGTGCAGTAACTTGCCAGGCGTTAACCTTCCCTTTTCTTGCATATGAGTCACCCCTAAGAGAGGCCCAAGGTACCCCTGTTGGCAGGGTGCTGTGTATGTGAAAGGTAGGTCAGGTACTAGTGTGTGTAACATGTCCTGATAGTGAACTACAGTGAATTTCATTTCTCACTATTGAAAGGCTATCTGTCCCATAGCATAGAATATGGAGTTTACTTAGAACATCTTGTAAGTATAACTTACAAGATGGGGACAAGATAAGAAAGTGGAGTTTGGTATGCCTGAACTCAGAATATAAAGAAGCATCTTTTAGTAAGGATGATTTTTATATGCTGGGTTTGAAAATACCACTTTTAGAAAGTGGATATTTTCTTGCTTAGTCAGCCACTGTGCCTCTGCTAAGTTTGTGTATTGAATGTCTGGCTTTGGAGTGACAGGGGCTTGAGATGTGCATTCTGTTCCGGAAGCCACTTGGGGTGGTGGGGGGGGGGAGGGGGTTCCCGTGTGTCCTACCTTTCCAGGGTGAATAGACCTGGGCTGTATTTTGAGTAGGGAGAGGAG
Organism: Lissotriton vulgaris; assembly: GCF_964263255.1. NCBI lineage: Eukaryota > Metazoa > Chordata > Amphibia > Caudata > Salamandridae > Lissotriton > Lissotriton vulgaris. The sequence goes on from NC_141687.1 coordinate 559,631,384, forward strand.
ATTTCTTTCACACCTGAATGGACCTGGTCTGCCTTGGACAATGCTGTCTCCACCTCCTGCCAGGAAGCTGCACCTGAGAGGACAGAACTGATTTTGGCTGGGCAAAGAGCTTCTCTGCCACCAGAGAACAAATGAGTTTGTGCTGTAAAAAGTGGGGACTAGACCCCAGACGTTTAGATTACTTCTGGATTTCAAGAGGAACCTTTGCCAAGGAGAAGAGCTGGAGAAACTGAAGGAGAAGTACTGCCCCTTTGCTGTGTGCTGTTTGTGGTTGGCCTGCAGTGGCTGTTTCTACCAAGAAGAGGAGAAATACTTTGCTGTGTGCTGTGTCTCCTGCTTGAGGAAGATCTCCAAGGGCTTGAAGTAAAGCTTGCCTCCTGTTTTGAAGTCTCAGGGATTCAAAGATATCACCACCAGCTCCCCTGAGCTTCCTTGCTGGGAGTTCTGACCTTCCAAGAGGTGCCTATGACTGTGTTGGGCCTCTGTAAGTAGCTCCTGCTGTTGGGAGCTGGAAAAGTAACACAACTATGAGAAGCACAGCGCACCTGTGTCCAATGCATCACCAAAGAAACCAACGCAGCGCCTGCCGGCAGCTGGAGAAATTGCTGCACGCCGAATCCCGCGCACCGATCTTCGAGATCACCACACCGATTCTGACGCAGGCCCTGCTGTGCGGCTACAAGAATCAGTGCATGGTGGTGCCACGGCTGGAGAGACCAATGCAGCGCTGTTACCGCAGCCACATCAAGAATCGCCGCATCCCTGATCCTCATGCATCGCATCGGGGCACCAAGTCTACAAGAACGCCGGGGTCGCAGTAAGAAACCAATGCATCACTTCCCTGGATAGTTCTGACCTGCCAAGAGGTGCCTGTGACTGAGTTGAGCCTCTGGAGGTGTTCCTGCTGTTGGGAGTTGGAAAAGTAACACAACTACGAGAAGCACGACACAACCGCACCTGTTTCCAACGCATCGCCGAAGAAACTGACACAATGCCTGTCTGCTGCTGGTGAAATCACAGCGCGCCTAATCTGGTGCACAGATCTCAGATCACCACACTGATTCCGACGCAGGCCTTGGTGTGCGGCTGCAAGAACCAATGCATTGTGGTACCGCGGGGTACTCACCCTTGGTGGATGCGAATTAACAAGATTAAATCTATTAACTCCTCACGAGCCCGGAAGGAGTTCTTTTCCAAGGAACATCTGAAAAATGGTGAGAGGGCCAATTACTATCTGCATCCCTATGTGTTTACTACTACTACTCTGTGCAGTTGCTGCAACTACTTACCAGTCAATCTCAAACAATGAAGGCCGACAACTGTTCAAACTTTAGCTGTGTACCTGTAATGAGAGGGAAAGACTAAGTTTACTCCTCTCCCTTGAATAAAACAAGTCCATCCATGGACTCCCAAAGATGACCCCTCAATATAAGGTCTAAGAAACTCACCACTCTGGATGTGCTTGTCGGCCTCCAGTGGATAGTGTGTTCAAAATATTTGTCATGTGTTGATGCCAATGTCCATCTATCCTTGCTTCCCAAACCTCCTCAAATCTGGAGGCAACATGAAATTAAAATTAATTCAAGTTACTAGGAGCTGGTGTAACCTGATAAAATGGATTGCTGAGAACCCACATGACAATGTCACATGGTCCTATGAGGTCTGCTGCCCGTAATTGCTAATGTGGCGGCCATCTTGACTACTGTTCCCCCTTAAGGAAACATGTAAGTAGAACGGTACAGCGGATAATTACTCCCGCAGCCCCAGACCAGAGAAAAGTATTTTCTAGATAGATGCAGCTCTATCAATGGCTTGTGGTTACTCGAGCCACTGCTAGTTAATTCCTAATTAGGAGGATCGATGAGAATTCGTGTTACTATGAAATTAATTCAAGTTACTAGGAACTAGGCGGGGCAAAAACTAAATGCTCTAGCAGACCACCATCCAAACTACCGTCATAGTGTCCTTACCTGATTACTCGAGTCTCTCTCACCAACTCGCGGTCAAGTGAGCCGCGGCTGGTGTAACCTGATTAAATGGATTGCTGAGACCCCACGTGACAATGTCACATGGTCCTATGAGGCCTGCCACACATGATTGTTACGGGTTGGCCATCTTGACCTCTGTTCCCCCTAAAGGAAACATGTGGGTAGAGTGGTACATCGAATGATTAATCCCGCAGCCCCAGACCAGAGTAAAGCAATTTCTTGATAGACAGGTGTCTATTGACTGCTCGTGGTTATGCGAGCTGTGGCTGGTAATTCCTAATTTAGTGGATCGGTGAGGCATCACGTGACCATGGGAGGTCAGACGCCCAAAACTGTTGTTGTGGCGGCCATCTTATGTTGCCCCATTGATCCTAAAGACTATAGGAGCTCAGCGATGAAGGGGATGATTACTGCCGCAGCACAGGGTAGGAAAACCATTCTCTAGATGGATGCATGTGCAACACCTGCTCGTGGTTGTGCGGGTTGAGAAGAACATTTGGAATTTGGCGCACATTAACAAAAAAAGTCGCCATCTTTACCTCTGCTAACCCTCACAAATGTGGAAGGTTGTAGGACTCCATATCAGTGAGGCCTACATCCAGTCGGGCCATAGAGATACAGATGTGACTGGGTCCTATGAATGGTTTATGAAATGAAATGAAATTGGATTTGTAGAGCGCATGGCTGCCCGAAAGCGTCCCAGCGCTTGCTTAGGGAACCCGTCCTGGTATTCCCCTGCGAGATAACCCATTACTGGGCATCCCCAAGGTGAAAGCCAGGCATCCCACTGCGAGGGGCCGTTGTGGAGATTAAGCAAGCTATTGCCCAGAGTTACAGAGTGGGACTCCATGATTGGTATAGGCACCGAGGCGAGAATTGTCAGGTCCGGGGAGATTTTGAGCCCAAGAGCCGCCGAGGTAGGGAATTGAACCCTGGTCCGGGCCAGACCTCTGCATCAGGGTCTGCCGCTCCAACCACTTGAGCCACACTTCTCCACAAACAAACACAGGGTAACAAAGTGGCCCATGAGTCAGGACCTTGCAGCAGGGTTGTGTGTGTCTTTGAGCATGACTCCATACTGGATTGGATCCCGGTGCAAGCAGATTATGTCAAACTATAGTGGAAGTTCAAAGAAAGGGTTGCATAACCTTAGGGTTATAAATGGTCATACATTGCAGGTAAAGTGCATGTGTGAGGTACGGAGTCAGTTACGTATCAGATATGTGTCAGATGGCCAAATTGCCTATTCGTTTCCTCAACCTCATTTAGACCAGTACTTACTGAATCCAAGACATGTATCCACTTGCATTCCCTGGTGTTGAGTTTAGACTTTATATCTCCTTCTCTAGGGTCTTGTGTCAATTCCTCAATGACCCACCATCTTAAGCTTTCCACTGAATGTTTCTGTTCATGGAAGTATTCAACCAGAGGTGCCCCTTGTGTCCCGCATCTAATCCGGCTGCAATGCTGCAAGAGGCGCTGCTTCACCTTTTGCTTCATTTGCCCTACATAGATCATGTTGCAGGGAAACCTTTTCACGTATATAACCTCCTTAGTGTTACAGTTGGTATAATGGTGTGCAGTGTATGTGTGACCCAAGTGGTCAAAGTTCCTGCCTTCCGTGGTAAGTTCACAGGCCTTACAACGCCCACACTTAAAATGCCCTACAAGTGGAGGGAGATTCAGTTGTGTGCAAATTCTTCTCAGTGTTCAATGAGAAACTCACAACATAATCCCGTATGTTTTTGTTCCTTCTGAAAGCAAATAGTGGTTTCTCTGTGTCAATTTCAGTGGCGACCAAATTCCAGTATTTGTTAATGATGTTTTTGATCATATTGTTCTTAGTATTGAAAGAAGTCACGCAGACAAGTTTGTTCCCATTGTCTTCTCTGTATTTGATTTCCAGCAAATTCTCCCTGGGGCAATACCATGCCCCTTTCTCACCCTTAGTAGGAGGCCCCTGGGATAACCTATTGTGCCTAGATGGTTAAACAAAGTGCTAGTTTCTTGAAAGAAATTAGTCCAGCGCGAGCAATTTCGTCTCAACCTCAAAAACTGTCCATATGGGACCGTCCCTTAGATTTCTAGAATGATGAGAATCATATTTGAGTAATGTGTTCCTCTATGTGGGCTTCCTATATAGAGTGGTGTATAGGTTGGAGTCTTCTACCTTGAGGTATATGTCAAGGAAGCTGATTGTGTCTCTTTGGTACGTCATAGTGAATTGGATGTCCGATGATCTGGCATTGATCCAATCTGAAAAGTCAAGGAGACTCAGCTCATCACCTGTCCAGATCATGATAACGTTGTCAATGAATCATTTCCAGACCGTTATGTTATTCATGAAAGGGTTGTAATGGTAATGTATGTATGCATCCTCATATGCATCCATAAAGAGGTTAGCCAGACTGGGAACAAATCAGGCTCCCATTGCTATTCCCTTGCACTGGATTAATTATTTTTCTTCACCACACATGAGAGGTCTATTAAGAAGTCTGTCGGTACCCATTGTGGACGTTCCCTCCTGTCAAGTACCTTGCACATGACTTGAAGAGCTTCCTCTTGGTGAACGCTTATATAAAGCGATGCAACATCTAGTCACATCAAATGGTGTATAATATGCATCGTGTCTCTTACGTGTGATCTTGTTGTTGTCACTATTGGTTTGAGGAAGCTTTCAATATATTTGTTGATAGGCTCCAGGACAGATCCACACCCCGATACTATGGGTCTACCTGGTGGTTGCGTCTGATTCTTGTGAACCTTAGGTAGTGTGTATATTGTTGGTATACGGGTATCCTTTTAGTTTAAAAATCCTTGTTCCTGCTCTGTCAGGTAACCCCCTTCCCCCATCTCGTTATCAGATCATGTATAAGTTCCTGACTCACTTATATGCGGTCTCTTGCAGCTCTAAGGTAACTGTCTTGAACACCCAATTGTTTCACAATTTCTTGAACATACTCAGTTGTGTCTTGTATAACTATTGCACCACCCTTATCAGCTGCCTTTATGACAATGTCTTGTTTGTTTTTCAGGATCATTAAAATGTCTCTCTCTGGCTTCGTAACATTGTATTTGATGTAATCTCTGATCTTTTAAACCTCCATTACTTCTTTCAAAAGAATCTGCTCATGAGCCAAGATTTTATGAGATACCATATGGGCGGCTGGCGTGAAATGAGAGCGTGTTCTAAAGGGTGTTGGAGTATTTTGCCTGTTCTGTAGAGGAATTGTCATAAAGTAATACTTCAATCTGATCTTTCTATAGAAGCACTGTAATTCAACATTGATGTTAAATGAATCTGGAGGGGTCATAGGGATAAAAGATAGTCCCTTACTAAGGATGCTTTATTCTGACTCAGTGAGAAAAAACTTCTAAAGATTCATGATGGGGTTCCTGCGATCATTAGACAGACTGGGTATGGGTGGCTGTTCAAGATATGTGTCTGCGGGTCTGTATTTCACCCTGTGATTCCTCTGGATAGAACCTGACTCTGTTGTTCCCACTCTGAAGGTAGCCTCCCCAGTTCTATCCCCATGATCGGCCCCAATTCTGCTCTTGCCCTACCCTCTGTTTGGGTTCCAAGTCTTGTCCCCTAAAAGAGAAGACTGTTGACCATTGGCTGAATCTTGATAGGAGTTAGCTTGCTTAAGGGGGCAATAATTGGTCCCTGCTCATTCTGTGTCACTCTCTGAGCCACTTCCAGCCAAAGAATCTGAAAAGGTGGGGAAACATCTAGGTCCCTACCTACCCTTGTTGGTAAAGTAACCCTGGCTGTCCTGCTGATAATAGTCATCAGCCAGATATGGATAGGTTAATTTCTTGTCATAGATTCTAATGTCCGTGTAAGTTTATCCAGCTTCCAGTTGAATGTTATTGTGTTGAACACTTCAATTGTTTTCTCTATGTGTTCTAATAATTCCTTAGCATTTATGAGTGCCTTATTGTCAATGATTTCTTCAATTCTGCAATCTCTTGGGTCAAACTCTTAACATATTCTATGGCTGTCTCAATCCCTGTGACCATCCAGTGCCTTGAGCACATATTCGCTACAAAGCTAACTCCCTCTCTGAATTTTGGGACGTTGATGAAGATGGCTGGTTTGTTTCTTACCTGGAGGCCTTTTGGTATAATGTTGGACTGTAGGTATTTTGTAAATACATGCCCATTTAACTTTGTTCTTATAAGTTATTTCTCTAATCTTTATATTTTAGACAATTTTCATTCAATGTGGCATCAAGTGTGGCTGTACCCACACCTAGGAGCAGTGATCTCCTTATTCCTGTATCAGTTTATTGGTATAATCTTTCCGATATGAGAGAGTTTCTCTCTCTGACATATTCCTAAAGAATCGGAGTTCAATTAGTATCAATAAAAGACCCTTGCAGGTTTCACCTGCTACAAAGTACCATTAAGATCAATTGAGTCACCCTGCCTCCCTCAGAACCTGGGTTAATAGTTACAAAGCTACACATGGTTCTGTTGGGTAAGTACTATGGGGTACTGGTTCAGAACCTGATTATTTCTTTCTTGGCAGATGCAAATTCACAAGATTAAATCTAGTAACTCCTCCGAAACCATTCCACAAATATTTTGAACACACTACCCCCTGGAGCCCTACAAGCACATCCAGAGGTGTGTGTTTCTTAGACCTCATATTGAGAGGGTCACCTTTGGGAGTCCATGGATGGACTTGTCTTATTCAAGGGAGAGGAGTACACTTAGTCTTCCCCTCTCATTACAGGTATATAGCTGCAGTTTGAACAGTTGTCGGTCTCATTATTTGAGATTGATTGGTAAGTAGTTTCAGCAACTGCAGAGTAGTAGTGGTACACATGGAGGGATGCAGATAGTAACTGGCCCTCTCAACATTTTTTAGATGTTCCCTGGAAAATAACTCCTTCCGGGCTTGGAGGAGGTATTAAATGTTATCTTGTGAATTCGTATCCATCAAGGGTGAGTACCCCAAGAGCATGGCGGCTCACACATTGTACATTTTTCTGTCCACAACATTACTAATAGGAATTTCATTTTCCTTTGAAAAGGCTGTCACATTTACCTCTTTGGTCCTGAAGAAGACCCTTCTTGATGTATCTACCAACATATATATATACATACAGGGTCGAAACGTCGACGTACAACCATCTCATGTCCTCGCTCACTATAGCAATTAATTTAAGAAATAGGACTAGCTTATGTGAAAGACCTGAAAAGGATGGAGAATTTATGTTATTGTGTAGTTTATAGATTGAATTTGAAAGGTCACCTATTTGCACTGTATGTCACCACAGTCACCCAATGAATTGTATTTGTTATTGTGTTTTCTTTATTAGACAGTCCCCATTTGTATTAAATTGTTTACACAATTTGCGAGAGAAATAGAAAAACAGAAAAAATAATTTAATAAATATATATTTTTGATAAAAAATTACTGAGGTGTGGTACATTTATAAAAATCTAGTACTAATCACTATTGAAATAATCTGGTTCTGAACCAGCACCCCCTGGTACTCACCCAACGGAACCACTTGTAGCTTTGTAACTATTAACGCAGGCTCTGAGGGAGAGAGGGTGACTCCATTGATCTTAACGGTGAGACCAACGCAGCTCCTTTGCCGCCGCTGAATTGAGAACCGATGCATCCTTGATCCTCACGCATATCACCGGGGTGCCAACTCTAACTCTTTTTGTCGTTTTGGTCTAGATAAAGAGAACTTATTTTTCTAAACTTTTTTGGTGTCCATTTGTAGTGCTTTACACACTGCCTCTTAGATAAGCCTGTCTGTTCATGCAAAGCTACCAAAGGGGTGCGCTGGGGTTATTTTAGAAGTGTATCCCCCTTACCATGACTAGGAAGAAGGATCTCTACTTGAACAAAGGTGCAAACCATTGCCATAGAGATCCCCATTTCTAACAGACAATGAAAAAACCTCACATGAGTACATCCTTTCTAACCCCAGCAGCCTTACATGGTGATGCAGCATTGTCAATCCCAGACATTGACAAGCCCAGACATCCAATGAAAGTCCTACCTGCTCTCAATACTTTACAAGCGAATATCAGATACCACAGCAACAACTGTAGCTCTTAGACTGTTACCTTTGTCAACATTGAATCCAACAGTAAATGCATTGTTACTTTCTTGCCTGCCAGAACACGTGCTTTTATAGCTACTGAATCGATCTCTATACCCAAGAAAGACAGAACAGTGCTGGGTCTCACTGTCTTCTCAGGTACCAATGGCACTCGAAATCCTCCATGAGCTCCATTTGCCAGTAGGTCCATGGAACCGGGGTTGCTCATGAAAATGAAGTCAGCTAGGTAATGCGTCGCATATTTATGACCCGTGCACCTTGATAATAGCCACTGCAAGAAACGTACTAAAGCATTCTAAAAGGGCGCCAGAAATAGAACAACCCATTGGTAGGGCCTAGTCCACATACCATCTGCCTTTAAACTGTATACCCAAAAGCTGAAAGTCACCCGGGTGTACCGAAATCATCAGAAAAGCTGACTTGATGCCGCTTTTTGCCAAGTGTGCCCTTATCCTTCCTTCTCAAAAGTAGAAAGTGCCACATCCACTGTTCAGTAAATCATTGAAACCTGTTCTTCTGGAGTAAAATCATTCAGTGATGAGCCTTCAAGCCAAGATAAGTGATGTATAAGCCTGAGCTGCCTTTTCTCTTTATTTGTGACCACACTGATAGGAGATATGATCAGAATTGGTATTGGCTAGTCATCAAATGATCCGGACATCCTACCCTCCTGAATTTCTTTAAGCAATTTGTCCCTCACCACCGCGCACCCACCGATTTTAGGTTGCTTTCGCAGCTACGCACCCACAGGCCCTCATAGAGGAGTTTTTCCCCAGAATCATGACCTCAGTCTTGCCATTGCTATTGAGCCTGAGAGAGTTTTTGCTCATTCATAAGGAGAAGCGATTGAGGCTAAAGCACAAATCTGAGGGTCTATGGTCCTGTTCAGAAGACAAAGTAAAGATAATCTGTGTGTTATCTGCGTAGGGAAAAAGTGTCAGACCACACCTCTCCACTTCATTTGCTAAAGGGTGTATGTAGATGTTAAACAATAGAGGGCTCAACACCGAACCCTGGGGAACTCCTGAGCTCAGAGTATGAGTCTCAGAGCTGGCAGTGGTGGAAAAAACTTGAAATGTAGGATCAGTTAGAAATGATCTAAGCCAAGCCAAGGCTGGGCCCTCAAGACCCAGGGGAGCTAGTCTCTCCTCCAAAATGGGGTGAGACACAGTATCAAATGTTCCGCTAAGGTCTAACAAAATTAATGCAGTCGTTCCACCCTCATCAAGGCGCTGCCTCAAGCACTCAACAACGTCCAAAAGGGCGGATTCCATACTGTGCTCAGCCCTAAATCCAGACTGAGAGTAATGAAGAAAATTCAGACCCTCCACAAATGAGATGAGCTGGCCATTAATATGTTTTTTAAAACTTTGAACAGATCAGAAAAAGGGAAATGGGATGAAAGTTGGACATACTGGCCGGGTCCACACTAGCTTTTTTCAGGAGGGGAAGGACCAAAACATGTTTCCACTTCCTGAGATCCAGCCCCCGTGCTAAAGAGATATTAAGAAGATCTCTTGCCATAGGTAACAAGTTGGATTCAAGTTGACAAATCATGTTAGGGGCTGGGGTCCAAATGAGAACCCGATTTAATAGATTGCACAATGGTATTAAAAGTCACAGTGCCTAACAAGGACCAAGTCCTTAGTTTAGTTGTTACATCAGTATTAGTCATAACGCTTTGACTTCCTGCATGGATAGGTTTCTGAAATTCAGAATTAGTCATGTTGTCATCTAGCTGGACTTCATATGTGCTATCTAGAGTCATTCGAGAGAGAATCTTTCCTACTTTTTGAAGTAGCTCCTCGGATTGCATTGAGTAAAGAGAGGGTGTAGGAGGCAGATTACAGGGGCCCGATAGTTCTTTGGCCACCATAAAGGGTGCTTGAACATTTTTTAGCGCTTAAACTTTTCCCTGAATAATTTTCTCTGAATAATACGCCGCCTTTGCCAGTTTGCTTAGGGCGTACATTTTTTTATCACTGTTCTATATTGGCTTTTTGCTTCTTCTCTGTAGGACTTTTGCCATAATCTTTCCAGGTCCTTGCGCTGTTGTTTTTCTTATTTCAATGTTTTGCTAAACCAGGGGGTTAGCGGCATAGACCGACCAGAGTGTTTGACAGTGAATGGTAAATTTTCCCACACAGCCTCATTTAACCAGTTATGAACCAAATCAGAATCAATGCCATTGCTTGCTTTAAAACAGGTCTGTTATAACGGAGTAACTTATTTAATGCTGGAATATTACATTTCACTCAGTTCCTTGATTTTAAGTGTTGGTTTTGGTGTGATGTTGAAAAACAGGGCAGGAGTCTAATAGTAAAAGGCACAAATGGTCAGACCACAATAGTGGCAGAGGGGGAGCTGCCACCAGGTTTGAGACATTGGAAAAAACATCATCGAATAGATGGCTGGCAAATGAGTAGGGCCAGCGTTATACTCATTTAAGCTGAGGGCACCAAGATCCTCTAAGAGAGTGGAACTCAGCTTGCACTTAGAGTCTTCTAAATGAAGATTAATGTCACCAAGTAGTTTGAAATTAGCCGATTTGAATATGTGTGGAGCTACCAAGTCCAGCAAAGTGGTACACTAATTTCCTACATAACCAGGGGGATGATACAGCAAGGCTCCTGAGAACGTAAATTTCAATGTGAGTGATAGCGCAAAACAAAAAACGTCATTTCCTCTCTGTTGAGTGCCTCTATTACATCCACAAGATTGACACGATCTTAGTCACTGTCACACTGCGTGCCATTCCTTACCTGGCCCCAAGGTCGGTGCCTGCCCTGGAGCCTCCCGCCACGTCAGCCGTTCCTGTGGTTTGGGTACTTCAATCATTCTATTCCGCCACTGACCGTCACTTGAATCCTACAAAACACTATGCACATGATGGTTAGCACCATGCCCCGACTGTCCTGGCCTCTGCTACCAGCTAGCTTGCTCCGTTAGGGGACCCTCATCCAGCAATTCACCTTCCTCCAGTCTCTGCTTTTCATAATCCAGAAATGTCACCTTTATGACTTCAGTAACCCCACTACCCTGCACCTCCAGCGCAGCCTGACAATGCAGCTTTGAGTTTTGCCCTGCAATAAGCCTGTAAACCTGGTCTACGGAGGGGCTGTACCTTGCTCTCCCAACCATTCTGCTGATGCAGGATGCTTTGTCCCATGTCGCGTTGCCCCAGGCGTCTAACAAACCCTCTGGTCTGTTGCGTTGACTAAGCCATACTGGACCTTATTTGGTCAGTGATGATGTGGTGCAACAGCGCTGTCTGGCTGGGTGCACCAGAGCCATACATAGCCCCCTCCGAGCTCCCATTCTTGCTGCCTGCTGTCACCTGTGGAAAAGAAGAACATTGGCTCAGTGTTCTGGCTCTAGCCTCTTGCGCCCCTGGGCTGCCTCCACCTCCGGCAACCAATCCCACTCATCCTGCACCTCATCCATAGCCAACTGTGACCCCACCTGGCTGCCCGTGCCCACCTTCCTGAGGTTGGCTGCTTTGCACCTATACTTGTGTCCATACTCACCAGCTCTGGTTGCTTCGCCTCTCCCCGCCCTTATCCTGAGTACACCTTAACAAGCTTCAGCACCCCTGAACCAGAAGACTGGCTTTGCCCCACTTAACCTGTTCTTCCCCTGGGTCACCCTCACTACCATTCTCCTTATCCTAGCTCCACTGAAGCATGGCTAACACTACGGCAGTGGCCAGGCCCTTGTGTGCTACCTGTACTTGCGCCTTCTTGTCATATGCCATGGAATTCTTCTTTTCACCCACCCCCACATCCCAGAATCACCTGACTCCCTTTGCCTGCTTCCCCTGTCTCCGATATTGTCCTGACTCAGCAGGCACCTTCCCCAACCACCAATCCCTGTCCAGGGATACAGGTGGTCAGCGGGCCCTTTCCCCACTGTCATCATGCCTGTGCCTTGCCTGCTGGTCTGACCCTACCAGAGCTCTCCCCAGATCTCTTGCCAAAAGCATTGCCCCCAATCCTGTCTGCCTGCCCTGTTTTACTGCATGTTGGAGCCCAGACATGCTGTCTCCCCTGTCCTCAGGCACCTCACCCCCACCTCACTCATAGATTTTGCAGTGCTGTGCTCCAAGTGGCCTGCCGCACTCAGCCCTGCCTTGCCCCACCCCGTCTTGCCACATGTCTAGTTACAGCTCTCATGTTTAAGCGGGCCAGCGCACAAGCTCATACCCTGCTGAGCTGCCAGCACTAACAGCCACGCAGCTCCTGCTGTGCCCACTGACCTGCATATTTTTTAAGAGGGATCACTCTCCTTGCTCAAGAATGGCCCCGGTCACCCGCAATAGACGACAGGGCACGGCACGGAGGCAAACACGCCAATACTGCGGCCATGACTCCCAGTGAAACCCAATGCACCGGGCACCCACCATGTTCCTTACCACCTTCAACCAGCAAGCCCAGCTGGCCTGCTTCCTCAAGCAGCCAGGTAGCCTGTCTCACTTTATCCTTTGCCATGGCCGCACCAACGCAAATAACTTCAACTACTCTTCTGCCAGCCACTATAACTACTAACACAAAATGGTGGCTGGAGGGTGGAATGTCCACATATTTATATGAGCTATTCAAATAGCCAAATCCAGCCCAAAAGTGCTGGATGCAGTTGTCACACTACACCAACACCCCCAATACTCCAGAGGGCGGAAACCTCTCTCCAGTTGGCTGCCCTCCCCCAAAACCCCATTGGGGCATGTACATATATTGGATGTATTCATTACAAAGCATTGGGAATAGCCGAATTTTATAGCTTACTGTATAAATGTGGCAGGCAGAGCAGCCAAGGAGGAAACTTCAGATCAGGATACGGACTGTTGATAATGCTGCACACGTGTGCTGGTGTGCAGCTCAGCGCTATTTGGCTTGTCCCAGAGGGGTCACACCCACTACCTCTGCGCAGAATAGTGATTCTTATCATTTCCTCTATTGGATGCGCTGCGAGCAAAACTTTTGAGCCCAGTTGCATCTCTCTTGCACCACTCAACATGGTGCAATAGTGGTGCAAGAGTGATGCAGCTCAAGTTTTGTGAGATTTATGAGGCTATGCAAGGCTGCTTTGTGTGGCCCTGAGTGGCTCAATAAATCTGGAGTAACACTCCAGCACAAGTCACTCTATTCTGTTAATCAGCTCTGGGAAGGCATTCCATGGGCATTGCATAGGTGTTTCCAAGCAACTCTATGGTTTTTCACACATTCCCTGATTTATCAAAAGTGGTAGACCTGGAAATGTGTCAAAAATACAAGCCTTCTCAGGGGAGGCATAACGAGGAGAAATATCTCTAATATTCCTCTTTACTTCCTCTTTCTATGTGTGCAGCATTCTGAAGCACACATAGAAAGAGGAATATGCTTCTCAAGATTGTTTTTGTGCAAGAAGGTGTCCTTTTCTAAGCGGATGGATGGCATATTTGTGAGAGACAAGTAGGTGGTGGGACAAGTAGCATTAAAATAGGTATTTTTAGCAGTGGCAGCTCCTCCGATAAAGCGGAGGAGTGCCGCCCCGTTGCTGTCGTAGCAATGAAAACATGAACAATAAAATGATAATAAGACAGGCTATTATCATTTTATTTTTCCTCGCTTAGGGGCATATGTATAAAGAAAGCGTTTTGCAAGTCCTTAATAGCAAATTTTAGCGATTCGCTTTTAAGGACTCGCAAAAGGCAATGTATGTAGGATTCGCAATATTAATTGCAATTCTTATGTGTTCCTTAATTGCAAATGGCAAATCACGAATCACAATTAAGGAATACCTTCCCATTCATTCCTATGGGCCCAGAGGCCCATAGGAATGAATGGGAAGACTTTCACAATTTTCGAGTACCCATTAGGTACTCACACATTGCGAATGCAATTTCAAGGGTGCATGGGTGTCAAAAGGACACCCTGTTGCACCCCTGAAATAAGCATCTGTGCACATGTGGCGCACATACATGCCCTATGGGCATGTACGTACGTCACATGGCACTTTGAGAAATACTTAAAAGTACATTTTTTAAAGAAATCGGAAATTTACCACCAACATGAAGTTGGTGGTAATTTTTGATTTCTAAAGGCAAAATTGCACAACTAGGGTGCTTCCTGCATTGCATTTAAGGAATCACAATGATACATCCCAAAAGGCTTTTTCCCGTTCGCAAACGGGCCGATTCTGAGAATTGACAAAGTGAGCGAAAAATCAGCCTAGATCTAATAGATCAATGGGCTCAGATAGAGTCCCAAATATACACAGTTAGTCATAAGCGCACGTGACTAGTTCTAATCACAACATCAGAGTAGACATATTAGAAAAATAGTTTCATGTTTATTTTTTTATATATATATTGTACAAATATCAAATCAATATAAACAGTTCTGGTACATACATAATAAATAGTTAGCTCATTCAACCCAAGTCCCACCCATCCCTTCAATCAATCATATCCAACCACACATACTCATACATTCTTCATTCATCCTTCTCACATCACAGCCAGTTGGACAGTTGTTAGAGATGAATACAGGTCCCGTAAGGTCTCAGGGCTGAATAGAGACTAGATGAAGAAATAGCGGGACAATCTTCAAGCGCCAACTCGCGTTTCGGTGTTAGGTCTAGACTAGGGGCACACCTTCATCAGGGCACACAGTGGAAGGGAGGGGGACAGCAGCACAAATCTAGTGAATCACTTTGATGGCTCCTATCAGGAAGTCAAGCAGGGTAGGTCTGAATGGGCACCCCGGATCATTCAGAGCTTCTTTATGAAGAACAGCAAGTTTGAACAGCTCAAGGAATAAATTGCATACACAAAGGGTTAGAAATGTCGCATCTGTGTACACATGAAGCAAGCGGGGCGTGGTCCGTGATGGGTGCTGCCCCTGGAAATGGCACAACACCTGAACGGAAAGCTTGGATGCGTCAAACGTCTTGTGGAAAATCCGAAAAGGGCTTTAAAATCAGACTCTTTTAAATGTCTGGTGCAAGGTCATGCTGCCCAATCCGGGACTGGTAAAGGCACTCGTAAAATGCTGAAGCGAACGAATTAGTCGATGTACCGGGCAGCAGGTCGGCGTCTGGCAGGATGAAACAAGATGAAGGACGAGGATTCTGAGAATCGGCCCATTTGCGAACGCGAAAAGTGCTTCATACATCTGGCCCTTAGTCTCTTAGTGAACACCAAACCAGGGTGCTCAGATCAATCCCTGTGCTGCTGTCATGCTTGGCTTGAGAGCAGCATCTGGATTTGCGTAGGGAAGCCTGTTGACTGCTGAGAGTCGAGAAGCAGAGGTGCAGAAAAGCACAGAGGAGGCAGACAGCAGGTAAGCACTATTTTTAGGGCTCGCCTGCTGATGCGCTTGCGCATAGCTGACGAAACTCTATAGTGGCTAATCCAGAGTTTAACAACTGGCGATTCCATGCAGTGCATGTGCTTTTTAGGTCATTGAGCAAGCGCAAGCCCTAAAAAGCGCGTGCACAATGCCACCAGCCGCCTGCCTCGCATTACCACATCAAAGGCATCCCAGCCTCCCTCCCACAAGCTTCTCAGCGTGCGCTCTACATTTCTCCTCCCAGCACCGGCCGTACTTTCAGTTTCACGGCCGCCTGGCCGTGTCTCCTTTTATACTCCCATCGAAAATATCCAAACGTTAACATGAATAGAGAGATTGAAATGACCAAGTCTACTACAAGGGCTTTGCCAGTTCACCCCCAAGAGTCTTGATTTAGTCGAATTTAGTAACATTTATTTTTTTAGTTTTAGTTTCAGCGCATTTCACACGCGCATTTGCATTCCTTGTTTTCCTTTCATTGTGCCTGTGCTTGGCAATGTTAGCAGCAGACCGTGAACTGCTCGCACCCACCCTCTTGTCTTATTCCAGAGCTCCAAGCAGATGAGGACAGCGAATGCCTCTTAATGTGTTTTACATCAAAGGCTGACGTTTGCCCCCAAGAGTCTTGATTTAGTCGAATTTAGTAACATTTATTTTTTTAGTTTCAGCGCATTTTCACACGCGCCTCTGCATTTCTCCTCCCAGCGCCGGCCGTACTTTCAGTTTCCTTTTATGCTCCCATCAAAAATATACAAACGTTAACATGAATAGAGAGTTTGAAATGTCCAAGTCTACTCACAAGGGCTTCGCTAGTTCGCCCTCAAGAGTCTTGATTTAGTCAACTTTAGTAACATTTATTGTTTTAGTTTCAGCGCATTTTCACACGCGCATTCGCATTCCTTGTTTTCCTTTCATTTTGCCTGTGCTTGGCAATGTTAGCAGCAGACCATGAACTGCTCGCACCCACCGTATTGTCTTATTCCAGAGCTCCAAGCAGATGAGGACAGCGAATGCCTCTTAATGTGTTTTACATCAAAGTCTGACGTTCGCCCCCAAGCTTCTTGATTTAGTCGAATTTAGTAACATTCATTTTTAAAGTTTCAGCGCATTTTCACACGCACATTCGCATTCCTTGTTTTCCTTTCATTGTGCCTGTGCTTGGCAATGTTAGCAGCAGACCGTGAACTGCCCGCACCCACCCTCTTGTCTTATTCCAGAGCTCCAAGCAGATGAGGATAACGAAGCCTCTTAATGTGTTTTACATCAAAGGCTGACGGGAGTTCTGACTGTCCGCATGTCAGTCTTGTTCTATTTCTTATTTCACCCGGCCGTCTCTCCAGGGCAGAAGATGCTGCCTCAGAGCCCTGCCAGGGCTGCAGCTGCTCGGCATGGTGTGCCCGTGCAGACTCAACCCACCATTCCCCGAGCTCTGGCTTTTCAAGCTAGTTTGCAGGAGGGACTTGCTTCTTGGTCTCCCTCTCCCCATCTCCCCCTCTGCCTGCTCTCCTATCTCTTTCCCTCCCTCTCTCCCTCCCCTCTCTCTCCCCTCCGTCCTTCGCTCTCGTCCTCCCCCTCTCTTCTTCCCCTCCCTCTCTCCCTCTACCCTCTCTCCTTTTCCCTCTCTCCCTTTCCCTCACTTCCCTCTCTCCCTTTCCCTCTCTTCCCTCTCCTCTCTCCCCGTCTCTGTCTCTCTCTCCTCTCTCCCCCTCTCTCTCTCCTCTCCCCCTCTCTCTCTCCTCTCCCCCCCTCTCTCTCTCTTTACCCTATCCCTCTCCCTGCTCTCTTCCTCTCCCCATCTCCCCCTCTGCCTGCTCTCCTCTCTCTCTCCCTCCCCTCTCTCTCCCCTCCGTCCTTCGCTCTCGTCCTCCCCCTCTCTTCTTCCCTTCCCTCTCACCCTCTCTCCCTCTACCCTCTCTCCTTTTCCCTCTCTCCCTTTCCCTCACTTCCCTCTCCCTCTCTCCCCCTCTCTCTCCCCCTCTCTCCCCCGCTCTCTCCCCCTCTCTCTCCTCTCTCCCCCTCTCTCTCCTCTAGCTATCTCTTTACCCTCTCCCTCTCCCTGCTCTCCCTTTTCTCCCTCTCCCCATCTCCCCCTGTGCCTGCTCTCCTCTCTCTCTCCCTCCCCTATCTCTCCCGTCCGTCCTTCGCTCTCGTCCTCCTCCTCTCTTCTTCCCCTCCCTCTCTCCCTCTACCCTCTCTCCTTTTCCCTCTCTCCCTTTCCCTCACTTCCCTCTCTCACTTTCCCTCTCTTCCCTCTCCTCTCTCCCCGTCTCTGTCTCTCTCTCCCTCTCTCTCTCCCCTTCTCTCACTCTTCTCTCCCCCTCTCCTCCTCTCTCCATCTCTTTACCCTCTCCCTCTCCCTGCTCTCCTTTTTTTCCCTCTCCCCATCTCCCACTCAGCACCACCACAGCATCACTCAGCACCACCACAGCATCACTCAGCGCCACCTCAGCATCCCTCAGCGCCACCCCAGCATCACTCAGCACCACCACAGCATCACTCAGCACCACCACAGCATCACTCAGCGCAACCACAGCATCACTCAGCGCAACCACAGCATTACTCAGCTCAACCACAGCATCACTCAGCGCAACCACAGCATCACTCAGCGCAACCACAGCATCACTCAGCGAAACCACAGCATCACTTAGCACCACCACAGCATCACTGGTTCAAATATGTTCTTTCAATGTTTCAAGCTGTTTTCAAGCTTTCAAGATTTATTACAAATCACAAAAAGATGCTAATATTTCACTTCTGTTTTTGGATTTTCGTCACAATAAAAACCACTTAACATAATCTTCTCAAAAGTTATTTACAAAAGTTTAAGCTATTGCCATTCCAAATTAAATAAATTATTTAAGTATTAATTATTTAAAAAAATTAAAAGCAATTGTTATTTGTAATATCAATACATCTAAGTCCTGTAAATATAAAACATGTTGCATTACAAATGCTATAGGTGTCACATTTGCGAAAGTTAAAACTATTGGCATTGTAAATGACAAAGCTATTAATTTAGCTATTTTAAAAAATAACACATAAATAATAAAAAAATTCATTTATAAGACCAATAGCTCAAACTTTCCTAATGCGAGCCCTATTGCATTTCCAATGCTTGTTTATATTCTTCCCCACCGCTAACCCCACTCTGCGCTGCCGTACCACTTTATGCCACTGCAGCGGCCACGGATTTTTGGGTTAGGACATATTTCTTGGTCCTGTATAGCTATCCCTTGGGGGGGAGGGTCACCCAAGGGGCAGCGGAAAAGACTTAATGGGATAGTTTGCACAACCTAAACTTGTAAATAGTTTTGCTCCACAAATCAATGTTTTCCCTTTCAGGGTCCCATAGTCAATTTAAGGTCTGCTCATTGTCTCTATGCAATCAGTTGGCATCCCTCAGTACAAAACAATCCATTTGGTGATACTTACCCATATATAAGTCTACGTGTTTTTTCCTTCTTCAAAATGAAGAAGTTAATTCATTGGGTGTTTCCAGCTTCCAGCTCCCTGAAAGCGCGCAAACGCCTCTCTGCACCATTGACCTCCGCGACAGGCCTTAATTATCACATATTTTTCATGTTCGTGGGTAGATTGGAAATCGGGAGAGACTTAATGAAAAGCGTCTGTTTCCCTGACCAGCCTGGAAGGAGAGTTAGAGGGCGACAGCTGGATACAGGAACGGCCAGCATGTAAAAATATGAACGCAGCGCTGCATGCAGAGAGGAAATTAATTCCTGGCTCTTTAAAGGGACACATTTAAATGTGCTTCCACGACGTACATAGAACAGGAGAGTGGGAAACCAGCAATGCAGGTAATGTCAAAGTGCAAATATGAAAAATAAGCAAAATATTTATTCTTAAGTATTTTATGTTCTTTTGATGGCGAACTGTGTGTCATTTAAAACACAATCATGCGTCCTTTCCAAAAGGAGACCCTTTTTCTCTTTAAATGACTTGCAAAGATTGTTTTTCAGGGTAACTCCTGCATTAAAGGCGTCCTCACACATTTCAGTTCAAGCCTGACATTTCTCCTTTAACTTTTATCCTACAGATGCCTGCTCACGGAAATTATTTGGAGCAGCAGCATTTTGGCTCCATTTTCATACTCATAAATGCGCGATACATATATGTTAACTTAGCACTACATATTCAGAGTGTCCAACGTTATTAATATAAAGTGTTGCGCTTAAATTCAGCACTGAAGTGCAGTCATTGTAGAACTAGAAAATCATATCCACTGTGTGCTTTAACCTTATTGAAATTAAATACAGGCTTAGAGATTTGATAAACCACGCTCACACTATTAAAATGTATTTACCTTAGAAACTAGCGTGATTTATGTAAACCTGTATACTAATGTTTTAGCATTGGTATTCAGAATGTAGTTCTTAAGCACGCCTGTATTTGTGTAATCAAAGTTACTTTACATTTACTTAAAGTGCAACATGAATCTAATGTTGAATTATGCACTTATATGTGCCATTCATTTGTAGTTGTATGTGCACAAACAACACATATTAATGTGCACCATTGAATAAGATGCTTAATTTGGCTTACCTAGGCCTGTATTTCTTTCTGCTTGTGTGTCTTTTCGTTGCAGGTACGTTCATATAGTTTGTTAGTTGACAACAGATGTCACTCTGTACTAGCGATAGAGAGCCTGAGAAGAACTTCTTGACCAAAAACATGGAGCGCTAGAGCGTTCATTGCAGTAATATATTCTAATTGCATTTATATGGCGCTTACTACCCTGACGAGGCTTTGAATGGCTTTTTTGCGAGTAGAACACTACTCCGAAACCCATGAACAATTAGTGTTGAATTAGTGGAGTGAGATATGAAAGTAATTTTAGTGATAGATAGGTTAGTCAGTTATTTGGATTGAGAAGGATAACAGAGAAATAGAAGAGGGAATGAGGTTTGCATTTATATAGCGCTTGTTACCCCTGATAGGGTGTTGAAGCCCTTTTTCGGCGAGTAACAAGCTTCTCTGGAGCCTATAAATGATTAGTGTTGAAGTAGTATAGTAAAGTATACAAGTAATAAGATAGCGGAGGGGTAGAAGAGGGAAAAAGGTTTGCATTTGTGTAGTGCTTGTCACCCCTGATGGGGTGTTGAGGTGCTCAAAGTATCGCAGGTGACCAAGGACGATGTCATTCTCAGGGCTGGCCTGGGAGAGTTTGCTAATGTTGTAGCTTACAAAGTAAGAATAGAAAGGATAATAGAGCCCCTAATGGTGTGATCAATGCGTGTCATCCAAACGATTCTTGTGGTATTAACTAATGTTCTCACAGGATGATGTTGCCCACTTTTCCTTGTGACTTTGAGAGGTACAGACCTCTATGCTTACCCCTTTGATTCTTTCCTGAGTGTGTATCAGGCAGTGGCAGTTTCTTTGTGAGGCAGAGGGGGCGTCGCCCACAACCCGCTGCTGCTGTGGTAAACGTGAAAGATAAAATGTCAATGAAATCCATTTTAGTTTTCTCTTAACGCGTAGCAGCCCCGAGCTGCGATAAATGGGGGTTTGTCCTCCTCTCCTGTCGATTGGCAGCATAGAGGACCGGACGAGCAAGATGGACCTTCCAACGTACGCATGTCAGTTTGGCCGGCTCTCTTGAGCCTGCCCAAATGACATGCGCTTCTTACAGCTCTCCACTCAGCTGTCCTAAACAACTGGGTGGGGACCAAGCCCAGGCTGAAAGGGGCTGAAGGAACTTCAAGCCAGGAAATCCATCCAAGCCTGGTGCTGCTCGCATGCTGGTAAGAGTAGCACAGGATTGGTTAGTGGGATTTCCTGAAGGCTGGAGCCTGCGTAGCTGACAGAAGAGGGACCCAGGAGGACATCGGATGTGCAACAGGCAAGGTAAGTGACTTTATTTTTTATTATTTGCTATTCACGCATCCACCCCGCCCACCCCACTGGTGCATATACATGCCAGCTGCCCCTGGGCTTAGACTAACATGGCTTTCACTACCCATAGAAGACTCTAGTCTGAGCTAAAGAAATGCTGACATCTTCCTGCATGCTTTCGACATTTTTATCTTTTTCACATTTCCCTGACCATTGAGACTCCTTAGATTAAATTACATTTAATAGCTTTAGACTCTAGATTAAAAGCCTTTAGATATTACTCATGTTTGAGAGAGAAGATTGAAGACTCTTCTCTTAACACCAGATTCTGCTATTAATTTTTTGTATTGCTGTGACTGAACTTGTCTCGTACTGATGCGGCTGAACGTCCCCTGGAGGTTTGGCTATCCAGTTGTTATTCTGTACCTTTACAGCATTGTATTGAGATTGATTTACAATATCCTGACTGCTAAATTGTAATACAACGTTTTGACTATATTTACTGATTCCTGTTCCTTAATGTGTAGCCAAATGGGTTTCACTGTTAATTATGTGTGTTTGACCAAGTGCTAACTCCATCACCTTCCTGTCGCATAAAAAGGACCATTGGATGACTAATGGTAAGAGGATCGGCCCAGCGCTGAATCGACCTCTATCTTCATGCACTCCTTTCCTTCCTGGCTTTTATTCTAGCTTCTGCTCATCATTATGTTTCTCGATCCAGCCATGTTCCTTCTCCTTTCCCTTTTACCATATTACTTTTGCAATTTGTAAGTTCAACTGCACACAGACTCACCTGCTCACTGTGCCTCTGAGTGCATGCATGAGTGCTCTAAGTTGCTAGGTGATGACCAGTGGAACTTGTGATCAGCCAACTTTTTCATGCTTTTGTGGTCATCTTAGGCCTTTTGCTCATATATATTTACTGTCTTTATGTTTCTGCTTTTTGAAACCTGTTAGTTTAATTATTTTATAATAAAAAGAGGCACAATGATGAAAGAAAGTGGCAACAGGAACTCGGGTGACAGGATCTCTAAAAGCCTGCATTGGGTCTCGGGTCAGTCCTTTCTTCATCTGTCTTGGGAAGGAAACGTTTGCAGGGTTTTATATGTACTATCTAGAGTTTGACCCACGTTGCTTAGATTTTTGTATGTTTATGTTTTTTGTTCCTTTTGGACCCTCAACAATGGATCAGTATAAGTCTCGTCTCTGCCTCGATTTAGGCCATCTCCCATGCCTTTCACATTCTTCTCTCTCTCTTGAGTCACCCATAACATCTAGGTAGTCTTTGGTACACCTGTCGAATATTACTTGGGATGCCTGGCATTATTGATAGGCGCAGATATCACTCCTTGTCAAACATATTCTCTGGTTCAAGACGACAGTGAGTGAATCTCATTATTGCTGTTTTTTTGATTGCTGCAGCCATTGGAAGCTATACAGGCAGGCTTTTCAAGTAGTGTCTCTACAGTAGAGGTTTTGTCATGCAGATGAAACAGTCAGGTTCTTTTCTTTTTTAACTGGCTTTTGGGTCCAGTTGCCACAGTTTTAGAAGTGCTTCTTTCAGATTAGACCACATTCTATTTTTTTTTAATTTAATAATCACATTGCTATACATATGTTTTGTGATATTTTTCCACACTTAAAGTATCCTGACTTTTAAGACATAACTGTATATTAGATGGTGTACACACTACTTAGTATTCTGTGAAATGGGAGAAGTGAAGTAAATTGAGTATGCAATTTATTTTACCAATCACTTACCATCACAAAATTACTTTTCTTTTAATAAAATGTGAAGGAAAACTCTTTCAGCTCTGGCTAAGAAGTTCATGGCCAGGTTGGGTGCTGCTCACTTCTTGACTACCTTTGATCTGACCAGTGGCTATTGTTAGTCACATTGGCATCTAATGCCAAGGAGAAGACTGCATTCTCTATGCCAGAAGAGTTGTGCAATTTAGAGTCATAACTTTTGGCCTTAGGAATGCTTTGTGTCTTTTCAGCGCCTGGTGCACTATGCTCTCTTAGGGATGGAGTAGTTCCCTGTGGCCTCCCTGGCCTACATTGTCAGTCAGTCAGTCATAATAACTTTATTCCGCCGCAAAAATAATGGCATAAAAAGTATTCTACAAATAAACAATCATCAGTTTTAAAATCATTATCAGTTAAAAAAAACACATGCCAATATACACTGCATAAAATACAAAATACAGTAAAAATCTTAAAAGGATAACAAAAGCCATGTCAGAAGAGAGACAGTTCTTATAGATGTAAACTGTGTTAGATGGCTTGCCCCTTCTTTTGCTTGTGAAGCTCAGCCTATGAAGGCAGTCTCCTCTTTCTTACAGCAGACCAAAGAAACGAGGCCAAGCAGTGGCATACAAGAGGATCAGCTAATAATAGAAGATAATTAAAAGCTGGGCGACAGTGTCTGAAGTTGAGTCTATGCGTAAGCGGCAGAATATATCTACATTGTCATTTTTAGCCGTTCATGGGAGAACCACCTGAGACATTTAACGCCTAGTACAGGATATTTTCAGGATACAGGGAGCAAAACTAACGATCATGAAAACCAAGTGCCAGGTGAGGCAGTGCTATGTAGTCTACCTTGGGCCTCAGGTGGGAAACTGGAAAATCTATCTATGGTTGTTGACATCCAATCTTTGTTGAAGTGGTAGCTTTCCACAAAAAAAGGCTCACATAGAAGCCTTTCTGGGGATCACTCTATACCACAGGATCTTTCTGGCCAACTACGGGACCACAGTTGCACTCTTGGCAGACCTGACATCCAAGAAGCAGCCTAAAATAATGCTATGGACTGTGGAACCTCAGAAGACCTTTGAGGAACTGAAGGCAGCATTATGGAATGCAACTGTATTGAAGGCTCTTGACAGTGGTCAGCCATTCATTGTTTAGATTGGCACACCAAACAAGGGACTGGCTTAACTTGGTATAAAGGATAGAGAGCATCCAGTGGCCTTTAACAGCTACAGATTGTTTTCTAGAATACGGAACAGGGTAGAGATTGAAAAAGAATACATTGCATAGTGTGGGCCCTGAGGAGGTTCCAGTTTTGCTTTTTTAGTATGAAGTTTCCTTGTTTGGTATGAAGTTTTAAACAGATCACAAACCACTGAAGTGAAGTGGCCTTTCTTGCCACTTTTTGACGTCCTGACAGGTGTACTTCTTCAACTGTGTAGTTAGGTTCTGGGATGTCTGATTTGGAAGTGGTGTCTTTTCGATGGAAATTTCACTTGTAAGGTAAATTGGTACGTACCCTTGCCCCGAGCGCCTGACTGCATATACAATTGGTATCTGAATTTTTCTTTGGCCCTAGCTTCATGTTAACGTAATATGGACGCAGAGACCTAGGCCTGTCCCTTGTAATGCAAAGTCCAGAATAGGTTTTGTGACCTAGACGGGTGCAATAAATGCGCCTTTATATTTTGCATAGGAGTTCTGTCAATGCTCAGGGTGAGACACCTAATGCTATGGTGACTGGGTAATGTGAATTGTGAATTTTTAGTCTGACCAGGTATTTCTGTTTGTGTCAGAGAGAGTCCTGACCTCTCTAGTGTAAAGGTCTGCTGTTTTGAGAGCCCCCCCCCTTCACCCCCCATAGAACCATGCGCTGACTTCATATGTGCATGTTCAGTACAGCAGTGAATGTGAGTACTGAGATCAGTGGGATTCACTTTGGATGCCCCTGGTGTAGAATACCACAAGATGGAGCATGAAGACTGCTCCCTGGACAGTGGAAGTGTATTGCTTGCATTCCTGCTTGCATTTCTGTGGCTGGAGGTTGGAGACCCAGACTCTGGATGGATGGATACAGGGCTTCAATTAGAAATTCAGTGATGGCCTTGTCAGCAAAGGCCAGCTGATACATTCGTCCTGAGCACTGCCATTCGGTAGATGGTAGGGGTGAGAGTTGGAACTCTTGTTTTGTTGCTCAGTATGAGGATGTTTCTTGGCAGGACATTTCCTTTTGTCTTTCCTTGATAGCTGTTTCTTGAAAAGCTGATGATCGCCAGGTGCAGAGACTGTCTTTTGCCCATGTTTTGCATACTGCTGATTGGAGCCAGCTCCATTGCTACCTACCCTGAAAGCCATAACCTTGCACAAAGGTTGTGTCTGAGGAAGACACCTTTGAAAGAGATCCATCCCAGACTAGTTCCGTTGCCTTAGATAGCAAGACCACATCCTCTAGCTGCAAAATGTGTAAGAAAAAGTGGGGCTAGACCACATTACTTTGTTACAGTCCCAAGTTATTCTTCAAAAAGGAAGGAGTGCTCTGCAGAGTACTTGAGGAGCTGCTGTGTAACCAGCGCTGGTGTCTGTCTGCTACCTGTGTCCTGGAAGTGAAAAAACATCACCTAAAGTCTGCACTTTCTGTTGGAGGAGTTGAGGGTCTGCCTTAAGTGTCTAAAAACTGTCTGCTGAGAGAAGGAAGAAATGTGACTGGTCCTGCAGGAGGCGAGGCTGTTCCTGAGGAGGAGCCCAGAGCATTGCTGGTGTGAAAAGAGAAGCCTGAAGCAATCCTTGCTTTTATGTGTCCCCTTGTTTGTCTGAGCAGTTCCTTTTTGTACTTTTACAAGAACAACTACCACTGGTATTGCTGCTACCGACGTCAGAAAGAGGAACCATGTAGCCTCCAAAGCAGAAAGCTCTAATTGCCCTCCAGGGTGCAAATGCTGAAGACACAACATTCCAAATGAGTCAGCCCAGATGCTGCAAGTGCTGAACCTGAATGCCTATTTCCACATGACCGGGGAGGCCTCCAATTGGTAACAGCAGTGCCACTGCGTAGGCTTGCCACACTGACTTTATTCAGCGATTACTGTTCTAACTCAAGGTCAATACTGTGCTATTAACCCGTTGGCTGCTGCCGTCGGCCAATGGTCGTCGTGAGCACTACCTTGGTAGTGCTGCTCACGTCCGTTGGCCGACGCTGCCCCACCCATTTTTCGAACGTTCAGCACTGGAGCTGAACGTTCAACGCAGCCAACGGGTTAAAGCCACTGCCACACGGTTGGGTTTTCAGACAGCACCAGCCACTGGGTTAAAACTACAACGCCAACCAGTAGGTAAAAGCGAGGTCTTACAACACAGACTAGAAGACACTGAAGAGTCTGGACTTTGTTGCCAGAATGAACACAAAGAGTAAAAGACATTGAACAGAGTTGCACAATTGCTTAGTGGGGGTACATGAAGAAAGCTGCATCTTTACCTAATGTTTATGCCCACAGTATATTGGAGACTATGGTCATGATATATCTGCTATTGCGAAGAGAGAGAATACCAGTAAGGGAGGGTTCTCCTTACTGAGAATTGTAATTCACATCCATATAATTGCATCTCAATAGAACTGTCTAGTATTTAGTTCTGGTGTGATGTTAAAGCACTGTCTTTTACCTAAAACATAAGTACTGGGCAGGACAACACATTATTTTGTCTAATTGTTGACTATGGAGTTCTGAGCACTTGTATCTCCCATGCTACCCCACTGAGAAGCTCTACACTACTCGTTACCTTGAGAAGCAAGTGTATAAAGGGTTGTGATTGCTCCAGTTGGTAGAGCCATGTAGGAGGGACCACAAGGTCAACAGCGGCAAATGAACTCAACCACCACTGCCTGGCCCCAGTAGCCCCTGTGCCTCCTCTCCCACGAATAGGGTCTGATCATCAAGCACAATACGTTTATTTCCTAATTTCAGTTCCACAGAAACTAGTTTGGAATTAATACTAGCTTATGTTCTTGCAATTTTTGTTACCACTGGATGATTGCAAATATGCACAATTGTGGTCGATACAAGATGTGCGCTTTTGAAGCTTAACAATGCTCCTTAACACTTGATATCAAGTGGAGATGGACGCTCCATTGGGGAGAGAGCTGGGAGGGCTGGGTGGTATTTGGTGGATATTGATGACCGACTTCGCTAGAGCAAGCAGTAGTTATTGTAGTCTAATATCAGGGTCCGGAACTTGTACATGGACTAGAGGTACATAATGAGTTAGTCCTCCAGGTGCGAGTATTAGGAACTTGCCTGTAGATTTTGGGATGTTGAATAGAGTTCCAGTGAAAACCTTAAGAACTTTCTGAGTTGCCTGAAAGCGCATTGCACAAGAGCAGGAAGAAGGGCGTTACACTAGTAAAGTATCAAAGTCTGATGAACGTTTTGGCTGTAAGGGAGACATGGTGATGGCAGTTCTAAGACATACATGCCTGTTGTAATAGACTGCGGTGCTAATACAGATAATGAATGAAGAGAGTGGGAGCCTGATGTTGAAGAGGATTTCAAGATTCTGGCATAATGGAAAGAAAAAGCAAACCAGGTGAAAGGCAAAAAGGCATCGGTAAGCGGAAGGACCTGGGCCTTGGCATTAAGTGTAACCCTGGGCGTAGTTCGCGTAGTAGCAAAGATTGCACAGTGTCGGATGCTGTCCGCACTGTCTGTGCAATCAGTGCAAATCGCATCTTGCACAGTGCAAGCGGTCTTTTTCGGCCATTCAAGTAGATTTCTACTCGAGCAGCAGCTTTCTCAATGCGTACTGGTAGTTTCTCATCGCGAGCGGTCGCGAGCATAAGCGACTACTCGCAATGAGGAACCTGACCTCCCCGTGTTGAGAATCACGCCGGGAGGTTTATTTTCCACGTTCGCGATCTGCAACTTGATATTGCTGATCCCGAACGAGGAAAAAGCCTCACTGGGATGTCATTTTTCTCGCTCGCGGTCACCAACTTGACGTTGAGGACCACAAGCAAGCAAAATATGACCGCTACGCTATGCGTGTTTGCACTGTGCTACGTGCAAATCGCGTAATGCGAAGTAGCGCAAACTTCGCAAACGAAGCGAGCGGAGCGTAGTACTTCGCCCAGGGTTCATTAAGTGAGGGAAGGCATATAATCTTAGTTTTTTGACAAGCTGATGGTGAGGCTGTGAGTTACCCTTCAGTTGCAAACTCAGAACACATTTTTAATAAAGATGAGAGTGATGAAGTTTTGGATGTGCTAGGTGATGATGAAACCCTCTTAAAGATCATTTTAAACCAAGCTTGGTGATTCTGTTAAGCAGCTATGTTGCAAATGAATCAATGTTATGGCCATGTTATAAATGGTTCCACAGTATAAAATGATGCTGTTTAACAAAGTGCTCTTCATTCCTTAATAACTGTAGGCTGAGCGATCTGCATGGCAGCTAAACTGGAAGATGGACTACTTTATACCTGGATACCGACAACGAACAGCATCCAGACCCAAATCAGGTGTGGCACAATCTGTCTTAACTAACTAGTTGAAAGTCTTGATTGATGTGCAAGGGAAAGAGGACGGATGAGGAAGTAAGATAGTGGAAGCAAGAGTAAAGAGAGAATCCGACAAAAAAAATAAGAACGCGTGATTTTAGTAAATCCATGTTTGTGCTTTTATTGGTAGATTTGAAGGTTTTTGCGGCTGCTGTGTGCAATGTTCAGCTAACAATGAGTCTGCACCACAGTATATAGTTCTCGTAAGCTTTAACAGAGAGAAAGATAATTTAATAAAAAGTCATGATGAAGCTTTCCTTAAGAATTATTTTGAAGAAGGAAATCAGATTCGGGCTCCTCCTTCAGTTGGAATGAATTCATAATTCTTGGCAATGATGTAATGCTTTCAAATTATGGACAATAATATAACGTGTAGTTCATCAACATAAAATAGATGTTTTCGGATCAGTTTAGATATATAAGTCAGGATATACAGTGCCAATAACCATTGCTAGAGCTCACCCTGGACCTTAATAGGCGAGGAAACACAGTTAGATGATCTATATAGAATGATATGTGCCAAAAATAATGTGTTATTTTTCAACATTGGCTTCCTGAACCAAAAAGTGTTGTCATATGCCTAAGATGCGCTGTCTTGTACAAAATTCGCACAGCATCTTATACAACTATGATCATGTATGAAAGCAATTCCAGTACGTTCTTATGATGTGCAATTCTATTTTAAATAATGCCATCATATAAGCAATCCATGCTATTAATAAGAATTTTGAAAGTAGTTAAACAGATCATGATTTGACAGGTCAGTCTTTTTCTGCCTGAAAAAACACCGTGTATAGACTACCATATTAATAGCACAGTAGATTTAATTATTTTTAATACATTGTAAAAGAAATAGAGCCTAAGTAACGATCAGGGGTATTGCAGACTTTCGCATCTATACAGGATTGCATTAGGGACACTGTAAAAAGCTGGCTCTTTATATGGTACTAGCAGCCCGTCCCGACGTTGTCCGGGTATGAATTGCTGCCGGCCATTAGTATATTGGTTTGTAGGATTTCGTTTTGATAGCATTTCTTATCTGTGACAGGCCTGTGAAACGCTCTGATTCACAGTGCACTGCTGATGCACTTAAGAGTGCGCGTTCAGTAGTGTGTGAACTCGAGTTTCCCTACTTTATTTTCCTTGCAATATTATATAGCGCGTACTCGACAACATGGCATGAGCACAATTTACATTACAGAAGAACACATTAATCTGTGGTAGGCACGGGGAGACAAAGCGATTTACCTGGAATCACAGGATGTTGAGCTGATGCCGAGATTCAAACGTAGCTCCCCAGCTCTAAAGTTCGCAATTCTAGAAATTGTGGCGGGAGGTGTGTCTAAAAGTGTATGTCGGTGCTGGCCATCAATGAGAGCGACCTGTGCATTTTTCAGATGGGTGGTGAAAAAATATGAATATGTTGCTGGAGATGTGGGCCGCCGTGCCACCAATCTACTTACCGGGGGAGGGTAAACACCCATTATTCCGCAACTTTCTTTCTGCATACCATCACTCCGCATACTTTCATGACGAAAGTACCATGACTCCGCAATGCCATTATAAAGCATGGCATTACATTTTATATGCTTTTACCACGCATACATTTACCACGAAATTAGTTGTAAATGCATAAATGGTAAAACCATGTTTTTTTTAATGTTTGGATAAGGTAAGTATGGGTATAGGGGTATATGTTTTGGGGTACTGAGGTATATGTTTTGGGGTGTTTGGGTATTTTAAGGGTTCAGATATAGTTTTGGGTCATGGGGTACAGGGGTAGTTTTAGGGTTTAGGGATAGGTATGGGTTTAAGGGTACAGGGGTATTTTTAGGGTTCAGGGGTAGGTTTGTGTTTTGGGGTATAGTGTTATTTTTCTGGTTCAGGGCTAGGTCTGGGTTTTGGGGTACAGGGTTTTTTTAGGGTTCAGGGGTAGGTTTGGGTTTTGGGGTATGGGGTATTTTAAGGGTTCAGGCCTAGGTTTGGGTTTTGGGATACAGGGGTATTTTAGGGTTCAGGGGTAGGTTTGGGGTTTGGGTTACAGGGGAATTTTTAGGGTTCTGGGCTAGGTTTGGGGTACAGGGGTATTTTTAGGGTTCAGGGGTAGGTTTGGGTTTTGAGGTACAGGGGTATTTATAGGGTTCAGGGCTAGGTTTGGGTTTTGGGGTACAGGGGTATTTTTAGTGTTTAGGGATAGGTTTAGGTTTTGGGGTACAGGGTATATTTATTGGGTTAAGATGGGTTAGTGTTTAAGGGTGTTGGGGTATTTTAAGGAGTACGGGTGGGTTATGATTATGGGGTGCAGGGGTATTTAAAGGGAGCAGGGTGGACACCCGGAGCTGGAATACACAGAACCTGGGAAGAAAAAACAATGAAATATTGGGCACAACGCTCGCTTTTTTTTTCAGTAATCCCGCGCCCCGCACATGCCCACGCCCCCAACACACGGCCACAGCACAACGCAGACACGCCCACAAGGGACTACTTTGCTGGCACGGTTCTTTTACCTTTTAAATGTATATGGTGGGCGTCTGCAAAGCCTACGTCCTTCTGCTGCAACTGCCCTTTCCAACGCTGTATTGGGTGTTGTGATTGGTGCTGTGGTTCCTGAGATTACCCGCCTCAAAGGTTTGGGATCTCTCTTTAATATATTAGTATAGATACCAAAAAGAGGTATTCTGTGCAGATTCCAAGTATTGTCTTACTAGTGGACAGTGGCTTGCTCTAGCAGTCCCAAGGTACTCTTGTAGAGGGTAATGTGGTCAAGCAGCTTTAGGCTTATCGGAAAGGAGTGTTAAACATCTGTTGCACACCCTCAACCAATGAATGACCCATACAACTCAAGGAGAAGATTCATAGTAATTTATGAAAATAACACTTCTCTTTATATAGCGTTAGGCACCAAGCTCATCAGAATCAGCTAAGCACTTTTTAAAACAGCTTTGAAGAAAACCGGTTTTGATACTGTAAATCATAATTGAAGCACTTCGCAGTAATGCTCACTTAGGAAGAAAACGTACGCTACATACAGTCACTAAACAGCGACTTACGGGACTCCTCCCTGGGCCTTAAGCTGAGTACAGGGCAAGGTCCCAGGCAACAGCAACACGTCACCTCGGGAAGCACGGTTGCTTCTGGGTGCAGAGGTGTGTTTTTCATCATCAGATGCTTTTGATACTTTAAATCATAATTGAAGCGCTTCATGCTAATGTTAACCACTGGAGCAAAAAAGTATTGCATTCAGGTACTCAGCATCGATTTACGGGACCAATCTTCTGGACTTAAGGTGAGTTTGGGGCAAGGTTCATGGCAGCACCAACAATTCACTTCGGTCAGCACCAACACTTCTCTTCAGGCAGCACTGGTTCGGCCGAATGCAGACGTGCCTTACAGTGTTGTGTGCCCATTCAATTATATGGAGATCAGTCTGTCTGAAAAGAGGCTGCAGGCTTGGACTGGGGACCCAGTCAGGTTGAACCAACAGTGGGGCTCAACTATAGGCCTGGGGAGGTTGTGCACTCCGCGCTCCATGGAACATGTGGAGTTCCGAAACTCTGCAGATTTTTTCCCCGCTCTCACTCACTAATGTTAAGTTGGTGAGGAGGAAAATCCTCCCGGTGAGATTTCTCGTTGCAGGCGGCCAGATTTCTCATTGCGGTGGTCGCGGATGGTCGCGACCGCTTGCTTTGCCAAATCTTCCGTTCGCTTTGAGAAAGCTGCAGCTCAGGTAGAAAATCTATCATGGTGCAGTTTGCACTGATTTTTAAAGCGCAGGACAAACACCCGGGCGCTGAAAATCAATGTGAACGGCATGACTAAATGCAGTCCACCACTTGCGGAACTCCACGTATTGGAGCTTAGTATTCTTGTCATTTTGTGGAGTTCCACACAGTGGAACTCTGCGAACTCCATCCAAGCCTTCTCAACTCTTGTGATGCTCGGGAATGTGGGGACTTCTTTGGTCCTCTTCCCTAGGGGCCCGGGGCAATGGGTGCAGAGGTGATTTTGGGCTTTGGATTTTTATCCCCGAGAGCACTCGAGGTAGAGGGGGCTAGCACACAGGGGCTACAGAAGGCATTGGGAAGTCCACAGTGGGCAAGTCCAAGTTGGGCTTTGTCTTTGGACATGGGGAACCACGTTGGCACGGTTGGTCCACTTCAGCTCAGGGTTGGAAGCACAGGTGCAGTGGTGTTTTGGGGTGTCAGGTTCCCGCAGTCCAGAGCACTCAATCTTCTTCGGGGTTGCCTGCAGGATGCTGGAAAGCAGCTCCTCTGCTCCACAGGAGTCCTTGAGTCTTTATTGAAGCCAGGCTGTCTGCCCAGGCTTTGGGGACACAGCAGCTGCAGGACAAGATATCTTTGGAGGACTTTCGATGGGAAACAGCAGACAGGCCAACTAGGCTAGTGTTAAGTCAGTTGCTCTTCTTCAGTCTTCTGCTTTTGTAGCTTTTCAGTGTCCTTCTACTTCTTAGGTCGTCAGGATCTTAGGGCCCCGTTGGCACCATTGGTCCACTTCAGCTCAAGCTATGCAGTTCAGATGTAGTAGTGCCTGCTGTGTCTGGTTTTCGTAGTCTTGGAGCCCACAGGAGTTCACAAGTCTTTGGAGAAATGCTGGCAGTCCTCAGAAGCTTTGGAGGATCAGCAGCTTGCAGGGCAATTGACGGTGCAATTGTCCAGAATAGGTGAACAGGCTGGCAGGGTTGGTGTCAAGTCAGTTGCTTGTTCTGCAGTTCCTTCTTTCCAGCTCTTCAGCCCTTATTCTTTTTTTCAGCCCGATCTGTTTTCTTGGTGACAGAGCTCCCCACAATACTGAATTTAGTGGTATTAGGGTAGTAGCCAATGAGCTACTTACCCCTAAGGTAACTGTACCCCGTATATAATCACTTACTGGAGGAAGTGGGCATAACCATGTCCCAAAGATCCTAAATTTGCCATCCCAAAGATGGTCATTTCCGAAAAGTTGCATCCACTTTAGGTAGCCCAGTTCAGGGTGATGCTCATCTGAGGGTGGCCATCCCGTCTTTCCTGACTAATTTTCCTGCCTATCCATGTGCCAAGGGTTCTGGACGGAGGGAGGCTCAGTTTCCTCTCTTGTGAGAGAAGCCAGACTCACATACTAAAGGTGGTGGCCCTCTTTAAAGCTCCCTGTCTTGGAATGCTAATCTGCAGCTCATTCTGTGCAGGGGGGTACAAAGCACCCCCAGCTTGAGCAGGCTTGGTTTATGGCCCCGGAAAGCAAAGGCCCTCATCCTTTGGGTCAGAAACCTGTCCCTGGTGGCAGGCTGGTGAGAGCCAGTCAGTGAACACACCAGTAACTGGTTGGGTTTCAGAGGGCACCTCTAAGGTGCCTTCTGGCTGCATGTATTACTAAATCCGACACTGGCATCAGTGTGGGTTTAATAATATGAGATGTTTGATACCATACATCCCTATTTCCAGTGAAGTGATCTTGTAGCTGGGGAACTGGTTTTCACCAGTGTCCAGCACATGCTTTTAGAACGGCTTCCCTGATCACTTGTACTGGCAGTAATGGAATTGACCAGTAAGGGAGGCATATCTGCTCATGCTGTTATGCCCTCACATGTAGTATAGTGCACCCTGTCTTAGGGCAGTACAGCCTGCTGTAGGGGTGGATTACTTATACTTCATGTAGTGTCAGCAGGCAGGGCTCACAAGCTGTGGGTCATGTTGTATTTTCACCTTTGTCTGCACCAAGACCCGCATTCTGCAGTAGCAGTTTGCATGAGCTTGGTGAGAGTCCCTTGGGGTGGAAAAAAATGGTGCTGCAGCCCTTGGGGTCCTTCTTTAGTACCGCAGGCCCTAGGGTCCGGGGAACCGTTTACTAGGGACTGACAGAGGATACTAAAGGTATTGCCAGTTGGGGAAAACAATTGAACAGTTTTGGTAAAGAGATCTGGCACTGAGGACCTCGTTAGCAGGAACCCAGTACATTTCCAATCGAAATTAAATACCACGCAAAAATTGGGGGTGACCAAGTCAAAAAGGGCACTTTCCTACAGACACATTTTAACCTTCAGTGAAGCTACAGATGTATGTTTCTATGGCATACAATGTAATAATAGGACAGTGGTACATTTAGGTATGATGTCATAGGTTACACTATATGTGTAAATACCAGTGGTGTCATTGATCATGTGAACTGTGGACTATGTGAGAGATCGTGAGTATTACATTCATCAAGAGATGGTTTCTTAGCTCACCATAATTAAAATATTTGAATCGTTTGTAGGTCTTGGATCACCCTGTAAGGTAGCTTCAGCTGACATTTTGTGTGGGATTTATTTTATAAATGAGAAATTACTGATGGAAGGACGCATGTGCAAAGTGGTTTCGGCGGTTGCTAAATTTGTGATTTGCACAAACTAAGGCTTTGTAACTGCAAGACGGCAAGTCTTAGTGTAACAAAGTCACTGCGTGTCATGCGGTAACACAAGCAAGCATTTGCAAAGCCACTAGATCTGGCTTACTTTATGTGTACTCGTTGAAAACTTTACAAAACCTGCGGCTGTGAAAAAATGAAAAACATTTGTACCATGTATTCAGTGAATGTATGAGATAAGTAATTTATTTTGTGTTGATTATTCAGGCATTTTTAGATGTACAATAATACCTAATGTTTTGCATTGCAAGCATTCCTTTGCTGGTGAAAGGATACATCAAACATCCAAATGTATGAGTTAAAAGAGCTGTGCTCTGCTGGGAGGAGCCAAATCTCACTCTGCTCATATTTTGAAGTACCTGAAACAAAAGATCAAGCTGATGTTGTGATGCCAATCCATACCTAAAAAAAAAAGCACAGCATAATGTTTAGCTTGCGGAACTTAATTGAAATCCACATCCATTTTTAAAATTGTAAAGTATTCTGAAGTCTGCATGATTTCTCCCTAATATATTATTATATTTTATATATTGAAATGGAGCAGAGGAAGTCATCTGAATTACACCAATTTTGCAATGCACACGTACAAAAGTAGCTTCTTTATATATGAGAAATTTGATGGGGTTCCAATAAATGTATTCTTGCACTAGCCAGTCTGAAAGAAACAAACAAAATGATTTTATATGGATGGAACACCATTTTCGGAGTCTTGCCTATACCTTTTAATCTTTTTGACCAATCTGCTGCAGATGTTATACTATCAGACAAAAATGAAATATATTTAGTTTGTGTCAAACGGCACCAACGTTATTAGAAAATCATCATTTATGCATCCCATGATCTAACCAGTCTAACCACAGTTACCAAGGTGCTGTGGTGTGAGAAGGAAGCGAAAGAACTAGAGAATAATCTAGAGAGAGATCAAGGTATCTAGAGACTGAGACAGAGAATTTGATTTAGAAAACATTTGCAATACTGGAGAAAAGGCTCTAGAACTGAACTAAACTGAGATATAGCTTACAATGTATATAAGCAGAGAGAGGAGAAGGGTGGCATTGTTAAGGTTGGATACAGAGGACTAGAGAGTAATGCACAGAAAAATATAGGGAACGAGAGATACAACCAGTTAAAATAGCTCTGTATCAGTGGTTTTTAACCTTTTGACTTCTGTCGACCCCCCACTTAATCAGTACTGAAATCTGGGGACTCCCACTGAATAATTATTTGAAACCAGAGACACTTAACTGAGACAATTATTGAAACCCGGTTACCCTGGCCTAAGCAATTTGAATGATTTGAACTACAAAACAATACATAAACATACAGAAACAATCATTCATCAAACAAATCCAACAAATGATTAAACAATATTTAAATTCACATACAAATAAAACATTTTATTTTAATGGGAAGGTTAAAGCTTTTCTAAATTCAAGTAAGGCCAGCCCTCAGCCATACTATATACAGTTTAATGCACTTGCACTGCTCCCACAAATCAATTTGAGGATATCAACTTTTTTTTTATCCACCAATTTCAAATTCCTTTACATTTACAGAATGTTTTAAAAAATGTAATTTGACTTTTTGCGTCTTTACATATATACTGCTTATTAATATGTGATATTTTTTTTAATTTTCCAAGCAGTTACTGGCCCACTGATTAGGCCTTGCAAACCCCCTTGGTTCCTAGAGGAAAATGTAAGAACTGCTGCTCTAGATAAAGAGGCAATCAGAGAAAGAGATACAGACCAGGAAAGATTTTGTTTTGGAAAAAAAGGAAGCAGTTGCGAGAGAGAGGGTATGACTACCTATGGAAAAACAAGCAAGAACTAAATATTCTAGAAGTGACACAAAATTGAGAACCACTGTTGAAAGTTGGTAGAAATTACACAGTGATAGGTAAAGAGAAACTCTGAACATGTCAGACACAGAACATCAAAGAAGCCGATGGAGGCAATGAGGCAACTGGGAAAAGAGAGAAAAAAGACAAGAGAGTTGAAGCTGTACAAACCAAGAGGCAGGCAGAGAGTCAGGGTGATATATAAAGCGAGACATTCTGAGCTAAGCAAAGAAAACTTCATAAAAAAGAAGAGGTGGTAAAATGATCTCAAAAAGCAGAGGGAGAGAAATACAGTGAGTGAGAGAAAGTGTGAGAGCGAGAGATGTAAGAACAGATTTGGAGAAATAAATGGCAACTGTGAGAAATATATCATGGAATAAGAAAAGTAAAAAGGAGCATAAAGATTCAGACTATCATCGTCAGGATACTATTGGAATTAAAAAATAATTATTATTAAGTGTGAGAGCATCTATTTGTGCAATAAACAAATACTGGCTTCAGTTGGATTTGGTAGGACTTAAACTTTGTGTTGAGATTTTGTCCTCTACCAGCTGCAATGTCGGGTTATATACAACTAGTGGCTCGCAGAGGAAGGTGGAAAAACCGCACCATTATGCAACGACTTGCATGATACGCCTGCATACCTACTTGCTGCATGTACTCAGGCTGAAAACTTCGGTTGGAGTGACTGAGCTTCCGTGCAATTGCAACTTTATTTTACACCTTTAAATTTTATTCTATCTTTTTAGAGTACATCCAATAAAGTCTAACTGGAGAACTCCCCGTAAAGCCAAGAGTAGCAGTTCAATTTATTTGATCTAACACTCGCAGAGAAAGGTTGTTTTCCCCTACTGTGTTGTGTCATTTTCTGAAATATGTCCATTGCAGTCTCTAGTGAAGGTGAGAAGAACACCAAGGTGGTCATTTGGAGTATGGTGAAGCATGAGAACTAGAATTTAAAAAAAGGTGTGCAGTTCCTATGTGACTGTGGGAGTGGGGGGGAGACAGGTCTTTCTTTGTGATGCCCTCACACACCCCAAGAGGTGTCAGGCTTCATCATAGTGCGGTTGCCACTTGTCAGGCCGCGCTGCAATGCCTGACGGGCTCCCAAAACCGGAGCTCTTTGGTGGGGATCTTTTGTAGAAGAAGCCGTAAGGTGCATGCGGGTGTGGGGGCTGGGTAGTGCACAGTGAGATGAAATTGGGTAAAATAGGTGTAGAGCAGTCCTCTAGTATCACATTTTAATAAAAAGGTAGCTCTAGCCTAAATAAAAGCAAAAGTGAACCCCTATGTGGATGTTAATGTTCCTAAGGGTCAATCTATGTGGGGAAGGTCGACATGTTTCGTGCCTAGTCTTGCCCCTAACGGGTCAATTGGCACTTCTTCAGGACCGTTTTAAAGAAAAAAGTGAATTACGTGCACTACCGCCTGGTGTTCAATTAGTGGTTGTAAATTACCAGGGGTGGTAGAGAAACCCTAGTTGACGTATACTGGGGAATTGATAGACCTGTGTAGAAGGGAACAAGAACGGGGGAGGTTTAAATAAGCAATATATATTACTCATTGTAGCAGCACATTGCATATTTTTATTGAGGCAAGAGCTACCTTTTTTTTTAAATTTGATTCTAGAGGACTGCTCTACACCTATTTAATCCAATATAATCTCACTGTGCACTACCCAGCCCCCACACCCGCATGCACCTTATGGCTTCTTCTTCAAAAGATCCCCGACAAAGAACCCTGGTTTCGGGAGCCCGCCAGGCATTGCAGCGCCAGCCTGACGAGGGGCAACCACCCTATGATGAAGCATGACACCTCTCGGGGTGTGTGAGGGCATCACAAAGAAAGACCTGTCTCCCCCCCCCCCCCACTCACATAGGAATTGCACACCTTCTTTAAATTCTAGTCTCATTTGGGAGCCTGAGTGCAGGACCTCATAACCCTGCTCTCAGTCCCCCTCCCCCTTTTTGAAAAAAAGAAGCATGAGAACTGCCATAAATTTGAAGTTCTCCTACCATGCTAAACATACTATTCCCCTGCTTAGTTTAGAGTTGGAGAACCGATGATTGACTGCTGGAAGAGTACCCCACCCACCCCGGTCATCCAACACAGTAAACGGTATGCCACAGTGTAGCTGCCTTTTGTGCATCAGGACGCTTACCCTATTTTCAGCACTTCTGCCGGCATGAGACAGACACTGTATGCCTAGCAGTATTAATATTATCTTTATTACATATTTAACACTCTCAATGGATTGTTAACCATGAAGTAAGCCTTTGTTCACCCATACAACAAGACTTTCTTCTACCAGGATTGAAAACCTTGAAAATTCCGTCCTCTCTTGAGGGGAAAATGTAGCCCTCATTTATAAAAAAAGGTGATCGTAGTAAAAATGTCTGCATCTGCACCCAATATTAAATGTGAGTCTATGCGGCTTCCATGTTGTCTGTAATTACAAAATATTTTTTATGAACCCATTGAACATCACTGTCTTACCAACACATTTTCATCTGCAGTGGCAAATTCTGCAGTGACAGATTCTGCAGCATAGTTACTACTCAAATACAGCACGCTCACTTTGCCGGGAGACCTCAATGTATGAATAGGTCTTCCTGAAATGTACAATCTTTTGTATAATTTAGATGGACATCTGTCGCCTGATTTTTAGACTAGATAAATGATGGTGAGCATATATTAGACTGGAATTTATGTATGTCAGAATCACCTATAGTATAAAAACATTATTACTTCTTTGGTTGCTTTACAGAGTGGTCCATTGATCTAATAAGCCTACCATTATATCAGGTTTCCATTTAATCCCATTTTTAACGCCCAAGATCTTAATTTGAGACCCAACATGTCTGATTCCGCAATGGATCACTGAGGCCTTGCATTGCCTTGTCTGGTTTAAAATGTGTGTAGGTTTAAAAGGGAAACAGCCAGCGAAATAGTTCTCTTTACAAAAGACAGAGAAAGCAGATTCATAGTTTTTGGTTCTCATGTAGAGCTAGATAAGAGCACTGTGAACCCCAAAGTCCCTCTAGCATTATATTTTGAGTCATATTTATTCACTGGATATTGTTTGCACAAGCTGGGCACCTGGCGGGAGCAGTGATTTGAAGTTGTACACTAACTCAAACGAACAATTGCACAAATACCTTAAACCTGCTGGTCCTCAACCCATAGCTTACAGGGTTTGGCTCAAAACTCTTTATCAGATTGGCCTCAATTCTCAATTTAGTAATAATAAGTCAATATTGTCTAATGTTACTTTAGCCAAGCAGCCATCTAGTCTGAATATAACTAAAGATTGCTTACATTCACCCCAGTCTGGTTATGTTCTGAGTAGGGGTGGTAGGGAGTTCCAGAAACTTGTTGCAGCACCAATTAATGATTCCTTTATTCTTCTTTGCGCTCCAAAGCCAGTGCACAGACATACCAGGTACCATGGGGTGCCCAGGAGCAGAGTCTTGTAAGTTAGACATCGCATTTTATTTCTACTTCTTTTATTAGGAGCAGTGGGGCTTGTACATAAATTGGGTGATCTTCAATCCAAGTTCAGTTTCCTAAATTTTCTGTGACTTCATCTTATTATCCTGAAAATGATTACCCAACGCTGTTCATCTGGCTCTGTGGAAAGTGAGCCCATAATTCTATCGATGCCCAGGCTGCTGGCGCAAACCGCCTCTTAGTTCCCATTCCGAATAATTACCAAAATAAAGAGACGGGCGCTGGGAGCAGGAATCAAGAACAGAGTTTATTACTCATGAGGAGAGCATGTCATTTCGGACACGAAACACAGTGTCTTTCGGGAGGTGCTCTGACAAGAGAGCGTGAGACTCCGGCTTTTATACATTTGCAGAACATTTGATGATACAATCAGGTCAATGTGTCGCAAAAGGGAAACATTCCTATAATCCTCGTGATGATCCTATTCCACATACATTCACAATGGGGACCCTTGACCTGCTGATAAGAGGGGAGGGCAATCGTGCAGCTGAGTGTGTCGTAGGATGTGTGCGCCTGATCATGGCCCAGGGGGTGGGGTGGCTAGGCATACAATAAGGGCAGTAAATGGTATCTCCTGGCTTAGGCGATGGCCTCGGACATGTGTGGTCAGCCGGACTCGGGGGAAGGGGTCATCAAAGGAATGGTATTCATGTCTGCGTGGACAATCGAGCGTGGAGGGAAGGCTCGTCAACAGAGGGGCATTCATGGAAGGGAAGGAGGTGCTGGTCAGGCGCGGCCGTGACTCTCAAGGACAGGGCTTCGCGGAAGAAGAGGGTTTACGACTTGTTCATGTGAGGAGAAGGAGGGGGGGGGGGACGGGGTGCGTGCAGGACCAGAGCCGCGCAGAGAGGGAGAGAGAGAGAGATCTTACGACCTGTACATGGGGGAACAGGGGCAGTCAGATACAATTGGGGGGCTATGTCAGCTGAGGCGAAGGATACTTCTTCGAGAGGGGAATGGAGAAGGCCTGGGTCAAGCAGGAGGGTTACCTTTCACATCAGGGTCGCGCAAAGGGAGCGGGTTTCATGGCCTATACATGAGAGAGGGGGTGCAAGATACGCGCAGGAGGGAAGCTGGGGAGTCTAATGGGTAAAAAAGGGCCATGGTGCCTAGAATGGCCGTACATATGCACAGGGGTACGGGTTCTTACTGGCAGGGTGATACGGTCAATAATTTGCAGTATCCATGGTGCTCACAAGGAGAGGAGTGGGAGAAGAGGTGAAATGAATGCTGTCTATGTACATCGAATTTGTCAGATTTCACAGTCGCCCCTTTTTACATAGCAGCAATCATTTTTGCAGCTGATGACATTACGGGCAGGCAAGCATCGATGACGAATTAGCACTTTGTCGATACTAACATGTGGCGTACAATCATAGACAGTTAAGGTGAAGGGAAGAATGCAGTACATACGAAATTACATTTTCGGTGTGTTCCTAACAGTTAAACGCATTACATAGCACAAGGCTTTCTGACTTAAAAATGTGACCAATGAACAGTTTTGACCAGGCAGTTGAGAGCGGAATTCAGTTCAATGCACAGTATTTCTTCGTCACAGTGTCTTTTTATCAGCGAGCCATCACTGGTAGGCTCTAATCCGGGTACCTTCGGTGGCGCTGTTGAGCACCGGCGATGGAGCTACGGGTCCAGCTCGGTTCCATCCTCACGCGTTGCGGGGTGCGGTCAGTCCTCTGCTGTTAGACCACAGTCCTGTTCCCTAAACAGTCCGTTTGGTGGTGCCTTATGCTCGGCACCTATAGTTCTATGGCAACACCCTATTCCCATATGAATGCAGTTCTTTCCTTTGGCAAAAAGTCACGTGGGAAGGTGGGTGAATGTTGTTCAAACAGTCAACGGGAGAAAGAGTGAGCGGAGTTGGGTCAGAGTTCCTGGGACACACAAAAGGGACCAAGGGAGCAAAGGATAACAAGCAGGCAGGCCCATCAATCGGGCCCAAAGAAGGGGGGACGGAGACTCCAGGCACACGTGGGTTAGCAGACGGAGGGCTTCAGGGCAGCCCGTCATTTTTCATTTTCCACGTCGAAAGTGCTGTCTCGTCCGTATCTTGTTGCTCTGCAGCTCCACCTTTGGTCGAGGTCACACGTGTCCCAAGATCTGTAGCCAGGCTGTACGTCACATCCGACCCATCTCCTTCGGTGATCGTGCATCTTTGAATGAGTACAAGACAGTGTTTTAGAGAAATGGCAGAAGAAGATATCTACGCATGTGAATTCCTCCCTCAATTTTTCGCATTTGAGTTCTTATGGTCATTGGTCACAGTCAGAGGTCTATTACCAAGCGGTGCATGTGTCAGCATTCCTACTGTGTTTATGGCAGGTATATTCATTGTCCTATTTATAACTTATGCGAGGATAAATGACATTTCCATCAACTGTGCGTTACATTGCATTCAATATTACAGAGCATTTCCCTTCAGGACTTGGCTAACATTTTCAGACAGGGCGGAGATGCCATCATCGGGGGTCGGGCAAGACAAGATTTCCTCAAGGGTCAGCAGCTACCCATGGTCATTATGTTTATACCGGGGACAACGGAAGCGGTTCTATCAAAAAGTGGGGCGGGGATGCTTCAGGCGCTTGCGCTTGGGTGCAAAGGGGTGGGGCAATCTGGGTATTGGGTGTCAATCTAGATGTTGGCGTTCGTCCCTGGAGAACAGACATAGGATGCCATTGACATACAGTTCCCCTAGAAATGGCCTGATTTGGGGGACTTTAGTCGTCTTACCTGTCCTTTCCTTCATAGCCAATTCAAGTTCATTCATTTTTGCAGAAAGGAGAGGCAGTAACATGGCAAGATACAGTCATTTTAGTTTTGGTCAATTTCGCTGAACACCTTCGTGTTCAAATACGTATCAAATCGGGGTGGTGCCGGTGGGGCACAATTTTACCAAAAAGATGGACAGAAAATAGGGAGGCTCTCAAAGAGAGTGAGAATCGTCCGCAGCCTAAACGAGCCATTCGGTACACGTATGACATGTAAGGAGAGAGAGAGAAAGAAGGGTGGAGAGAGAGACGTGTACGAAAATAGGTCATTTAGTGCGTTCACAACACGGAACAGCAAGGGTCAGGTAACATGCAGATATAGACAGAGGGGAGACATATATTCGTACGTTACACACACACAAACTCAGACGGGGAAGACGGCACATGTATTACACATAGACAAGACATTCACAACAAGACGGGAAACAATTGTTAGTCCACAACATCTGCTTTTTATAAATATCCTACATATCTTTACTATCCTATTTATCTACGTGCTTAGCTCTTTCTGCCTTTCCCCCCTTTTTCTTCTCGTTTGTCATGCCTGTGAGCGTTCCCAATTACCAATACTCACACCTCCGTTGACTGATCGGAAATCAACCTGGTCATGCTAGTTACCCATGGTTGGATCTTAAACCATTTTTCT
Source organism: Lissotriton vulgaris (assembly GCF_964263255.1). Lineage (NCBI taxonomy): Eukaryota > Metazoa > Chordata > Amphibia > Caudata > Salamandridae > Lissotriton > Lissotriton vulgaris. The sequence goes on from NC_141687.1 coordinate 559,675,131, forward strand.
GTTCCCTCCTGTGGTGGGAAGTTCTCCAGGCTGAGGCAACGGCAAGTATTGATCGGGAAAACGGTCGGACAGCTTGGCTATATCTGCAAGAGTGTGAGAAAGGGAGTAGTGCATTTTGAACATCGGCGACATTTCTAACTTCCTAGACGGGTGGCGCCGTGGCAACCCTTATACGTACAATTTTCTTTTTGTCCTTTCCCTACCTAGTCAAAACGTCCAGTCATTTCATCTAACGCGTCTTTTCTTAGTCAATTTTATTTTTGTCACTCAGTACCTGTCCAGTCTCTATGTCAGTCCATCCTCCCAGTCGCTATGTCCTAAGGAAGATCAGTCATGTTAAGTCTACGTCTTGTCTGTTAAGAACCTATCGTTATGACGACTTCACACATATTCCCTCTTTTCCTTTTTCGTCGGTGGTCTGACCGTCGCTCTTCCACACTTCAGCCGACGTTCCGACGTGACCTGCAGAAGGGAGGGAAAAGAAGGGGTGGGGGTGGCAGCATTCAAAGTACATCAGCATGTAGTAGCCCGAAAATGTTTTTACTTACCACATACTCGACTCATCTTCACGTACCGCCTTTCTTTACCATCTCGGCGTTTAAGCCCAGATGGACCAGAGAGGTCGGACAGATAATCGTTGACGATCTGTGCGACATGAGCTACTTGGTCGTAACCTCTTTTGATCGGGTACAAGGGTGGCGGCCGGGTGGCATTTCTGTGGTGTCGTTTCAGGGCTTCTAAAGCACCTTTCCGGCTGCCTGTCACACATAGTGTGGCTGCTAAATATCGGGTCCTTTTTAACCTTTAGCCTTCATCATACTTTCTCGTTGCTCATAGTAGTAATTCATTCAAAACTCATTAATGCAATCCGCTACAATGATGCTTTCGTTTCCAAAATACCTTTAATAAAAGAGGGTTGACACATAAATACAGGCCTACAACCCGGTGGGCTAGCCACGGAGCAGATTGGAACTGTGCATGGGAAGAACGAAGCTAGTGGCAGTTCATTGTATAAAGTGCGGCGGTGCAATAAAATCATATTAAACTCTCCTACAGAGCAAGCATGATGCATGTCAGTAATTCATCTTAAATACGTTCATAAATACGTCGTCCAATGATCATTCATTTATACCAATTCATTTCCCAACTCATAAACAGTACCCACCCTTAAGTCAATTCATTGTTCAAGCACATACTCAATATCCTTCATATTTACTTTCATTATCCAAACGTTATATATATCTCGGTGCAAAAAGGTTGCGCGATCAGGGTGCAACAAAGTTCATTAAAAACGTCACATTTTGCGTCGGCGCCATTTTGGGTGGGGTCAGGCGAGTTCTAGCATAGTCAGAGTGTCTCTAGTCTCGCAAGGTTGGCCCAGAACTTTTCCATTGGCAGTTCAGAAAGTCTCGTGCAGTGTGGTTAACAGTCTAACAATATGAACCATGAGTCAAAGAGTGGGAAGGGCGGCAACAATTTTCCTACCGGGTCATTCTGGTGTTCCTCCGGAACTGAACAAGCTTGTGCCGTGGCGGTATCTTAGCCATTTCCGATCCAAGTCTGGTGCCGGCAGGAGCAGCACCGCTGTCGTTGTTCCCAGCAAAGGGGATGGGGGCACCCATGCAGGGGGTCGGGGGCCCCCCGGCTCTTATAGAATCTTCAAGGTCGAGGAGAGGCGATATGGAGCGTGTGCCCGTCCTGGGCAGAGGACCTCTTTTTGATGTTGACCCTTAGGCGAAGAGCGTTGGGGTGTCGCTGGAAGCCTCCACCTGGAGGGAGGTGGGGGAGGGTCGTTCGCGGCACCTCCCCCTTCCAGCGACCCTGCGCCGTTCCCCGGCTCCATAGTTTTCGACATCGGCCATGCCAGCCATTGATGATGGGGGGGGGGGGTGGTCGGCGGCTGAGGCAAGACAGCCCCCCCCCCCCCCTTCCCTCGGCGACATGTGGCGGGACTACCTTCAACTCTCCAGGGAGCGTGGAATGTGGCTGGACCGCCTATACCTATGAAGGCAGGCGGTGAATTTGGCATGTGGCGGGACTAGCTGATCTGCCGCCGTTCTTGCCTTGGCTTCGGCTCTGGACCAGCAGATGATGGCATGCGGCGAATTTGAAATGTGGCGGGACTACTTGATTCGCTGTCGTTTCGCCTTGGCTCCGGCCCTCAACAGGAGCCGGATCGGGTGAGAGAGAGGGGTGGTCGGCGGCCGAGGCAAGACAGCCCCCTCTCTCCCCGCGGCCTGCAGGGCGGCAGAAGGGAGAAGACGGAGAGGTCCTTGTCATCCCTTTTGGCCCGCCTGCCCAACATCGTCTCTTTCTGACCGTGGGCAGGCGAGTCCCTCGTGCCTCCAGGCCTCGCCTTCCGGATGGGCGTAACCGCGGGCCTGTTGCACTTCGGGAGCTTCCGGAATGGGGGTAGGTACCTATTGAGTTGTTTCTATTTCATGTGACCGTTATTTGGGCGGGGCGGGCAATGAGGCAGACATGTTGGGAACAGGAACAGACAGAGAAGCCTAGCTACCTCGTGGCTATGTTCTGATATCGAATCGTTTCGCCATGTTACATTTCTTATCACGAACTACTTCTAATGTTTCTTATTTTTGGTGAAGTCAAAAGCTCATCAGGGGGTTACTGACTTAGCCTGATTTCTTTTTATTTTTCTTTCTCTTCCTTAGCGTGTTTCGAGCCAAAGCTTTTTGTTAGTAGGGAACGGTGATCACTTCATATTTTTATGTGTCCTTTTCACTAGGGGGGGGTACATCTGGACGGACCAGACGAGTCCCCTCCAATAAATGGTCCGGGGTGGAACGAGATTATCGATCAAAAGGGGAACATATATTCCTTCATTAGGGTATCATCCTGGACAGACCGAGCGATGTACTTCCACTTACTAGGGTAGCCTCCTGGACGGACCAGTCGGTCTATTTCTATTAAATGGCCCATGAGTAGAGAGCATATGTCCTCCATAAGAGTAGTCTCCTGGGCGGACCATGCGAGCTACCCCACAATAACCAACCAGTGGGGAGTGGGTAGGACTGACGAATTCACAAAGGGGCATAACCTACCCTTTTCTACTTGCAAAGACTAGACAGAGTGTTTCTATTTTACGTTGTTTGCAAATAGAAAATACCTCAAACGAAACAATTCCTGGAACAACAATGTCCAGGCAACCAACCAATCAGTGGGGAGAAAAACAGGCATGACGGATTACAACGGGGACAAATGTCTGCATTACCTGCCCTTCGCTATCCATAAAGGGAACAGAATATTCCTATTCATCTCTGTTTGTGGACAGGGAAGATCTCAAAGAGCAACAATCGATTATTAATCGACTTCAAACAATTCAGTGGGGAGAAAAGTAGGCATGACGGATCACACCGGGGACAAAAGTCTGCATTACCTACCCTTCTCTATCTGCAAAGAGGGACGACGTTCCTATTCGCCGCTGTTTGCAAACAGAGAATGTCTCGTTCTCACAAGAGAACCAATATGTCAAGTAGCCCTCAAAGCTAAATGAACCAATACCAATAATGCCAGTATACAAATACTGGTTTTCAATACAAACAATCAATCAATCAGGTGGACAGAGCCACCCTACCAATCAGGCGTAAAAACACCCTACTTAATCTTACCCGGACCGGACCATACGGACAGTTCTTCGACTCCTTCCTCCAGCGCCCGATCGTTCTCTTACTCCATGTAGCATTCCTGTGGGATTCCAGTCAGGACAATAGGTCACTCAAGAGAGGTCCGTTCAGAATTGGTGAAGTTCTGTCGATCGGCAGCCGGGCTAGGGCCCTCTCAAGGCAGGCATACCCCGATCATTTTAGACGTTCACTTTTTCGTCTGGATCTCTCTTATCGAACCCTATGTCACTGATGGACCCCGCGTTGGGACGCCAATTGTGGAAAGTGAGCCCATAATTCTATCGATGCCCAGGCTGCTGGCGCAAACCGCCTCTTAGTTCCCATTCCGAATAATTACCAAAATAAAGAGACGGGCGCTGGGAGCAGGAATCAAGAACAGAGTTTATTACTCATGAGGAGAGCATGTCATTTCGGACACGAAACACAGTGTCTTTCGGGAGGTGCTCTGACAAGAGAGCGTGAGACTCCGGCTTTTATACATTTGCAGAACATTTGATGATACAATCAGGTCAATGTGTCGCAAAAGGGAAACATTCCTATAATCCTCGTGATGATCCTATTCCACATACATTCACAATGGGGACCCTTGACCTGCTGATAAGAGGGGAGGGCAATCGTGCAGCTGAGTGTGTCGTAGGATGTGTGCGCCTGATCATGGCCCAGGGGGTGGGGTGGCTAGGCATACAATAAGGGCAGTAAATGGTATCTCCTGGCTTAGGCGATGGCCTCGGACACGTGTGGTCAGCCGGACTCGGGGGAAGGGGTCATCAAAGGAATGGTATTCATGTCTGCGTGGACAATCGAGCGTGGAGGGAAGGCTCGTCAACAGAGGGGCATTCATGGAAGGGAAGGAGGTGCTGGTCAGGCGCGGCCGTGACTCTCAAGGACAGGGCTTCGCGGAAGAAGAGGGTTTACGACTTGTTCATGTGAGGAGAAGGAGGGGGGGGGGGACGGGGTGCGTGCAGGACCAGAGCCGCGCAGAGAGGGAGAGAGAGAGAGATCTTACGACCTGTACATGGGGGAACAGGGGCAGTCAGATACAATTGGGGGGCTATGTCAGCTGAGGCGAAGGATACTTCTTCGAGAGGGGAATGGAGAAGGCCTGGGTCAAGCAGGAGGGTTACCTTTCACATCAGGGTCGCGCAAAGGGAGCGGGTTTCATGGCCTATACATGAGAGAGGGGGTGCAAGATACGCGCAGGAGGGAAGCTGGGGAGTCTAATGGGTAAAAAAGGGCCATGGTGCCTAGAATGGCCGTACATATGCACAGGGGTACGGGTTCTTACTGGCAGGGTGATACGGTCAATAATTTGCAGTATCCATGGTGCTCACAAGGAGAGGAGTGGGAGAAGAGGTGAAATGAATGCTGTCTATGTACATCGAATTTGTCAGATTTCACAGCTCCCATGCTTTTATTAAAGTTACAGGCTGAATTTCAAACCCCCTGCAAACAAACGTTTGCACAGTTATGATAATTATGAGTAACCTCCTGCCTTGTTACACCCCCCAAAATCTTTACAGAACCTGCTACAATTTACTGCGAAAAACATGGGTAAAAATGCCAATACAAGCAGTTATCAGTGAGGTAAGCATCTATTTGTTTCTATTACCACATGCTATTCTTTATTTCTTGTTGGTCAGCCTGAAATATGAAGTATTTACCACACCTTGTGACCGGGTTATCCGTGTTTACTGGGTGCGATAAAGACCTCCCCCATTATGACCCATACATAATCAGGGTCTAAGTTTCTTAGGTCACTTGCCTTATACATTCTCTGAAGGAATGCTTCCAAATTCGACAAAAGTCTTTAAAATAGTCCACGAGATTTGTTTTCCAAATCTTCTTTTAAATTTGGTACAAAATGTTGCAACCTGCCTTTTATGTCCCTTAATTACTTGATTTTGAAGAATAAAAAACCTGATTATCATCTATCTGCCTACCTGTCATTGTCGTTTCCCAGAAATGTAATCCACACAATATGAGTGAGTCTTATACCCTAGCCGCACAATGCTATATTTTGAGGTAGCACGGTCAGTAATATGAGGTTCCATGTCACACATTCTGCGGAATGCTCATTAACCCATTACCTAGATAATCTATCAAATTCTCTTAAGTTCTCATAGCCATAAGTTGCCAGGGGCTGGCTTTCTGTAGAACATAAAATAATGTTGTGTAAAGTTTTAATTTAAGGCCAAAAATAATCTAAAACAGTAGCAGGAATGTTGCCATTGTTTCTGATGACTCTTCCCAAAGCATCACTAGATAACTCAAGTAAAAGTGGTGAAAATGGAGGCTTGTATTTCTTAAGGTTATTCATAAGGTTTATAAAACTAACCCTTTCAACACCAATTACAGCTAAAACATGATTGTATAAAGTCATGAATTTAGCGTCTTATCTTGGCTTAGATACGCTTCCTTTAAAGCTTTCACGACCACTAGCTTTAGGACCACCTTTTTTTTGAGTGTTTGCGATTGCTTTTACATATATTTTTAATTTTGTATTCATTACCATTGTTTGCCTTTGCTAGTATGATTGGCGAGACCTGGCTTCATTGAATGCTTTCAGAAGTCGTGCTCCACGTCAGAAATGGGAAACGCCTTCTAGTCACCTGATTACAGACATCTTATCAATATGGGTGGGCATAACTAGTGTAATTCTCTCTATTACAATTACTTATAATTACTGCACATTTTCCCGTAAATATTCATAATTAAGTGAGGTGTTAGCCAACATTTAGCGCTATTTTCTCAGTCCAAAATGCACCCTTGCTTCCGAAATTGGCCCGAGGATGCATATAGTGCTACAAAAATAGCACTGAATGCTGTGGGACACGAACAGCAGTAGTCAGCAGCCGCTCGCTCTCTCTTAGTTTGTTGTTCCTGTGCTCCTGCTGCAGGATTTTTGCCCCAAATTACTCTTTATTACTCACGCTGGCGTAATCGCATAATTTCCGTGATTTCGCATCATAAGAATAATATGTAACATTGAAATTACTCTGATTACTCCACCATGATTACAATTTTGCCCAGGACTACTTATCAACAGGAGATTATAATACTGCTAAAACCCTTATTTGAAGGTAACCTGGATTCCATCCAGCCGAGTTGCTTTCCCTCTTCTACGACTTCAAGTAGTGTAATCAAATTCTTGCAAAAGAGATTTCTTGGTACAGCCATCGCGAATCTTGCTTGCATATACTCAGGAGCTTCAAACCCTTCACATACAATCTCAACTATTTTTGTGATGCAAATAGGTCTACTTCACAGAGGTTAGTTAGTACAGGATAGTTTTCTCATACAACTCATTTGTCTTATGAATGAACTTTGTCCATTGTCCTTGTGAATACATTTTATGCTTGATCAGCCAGGCCAACAGATAGCCCAAACCTCTTCTACTTAAACACGTTATAAAGTATAAGGCGTTTATGTGTGAGTCCAATAGTATCTGTGTATTTGTATCTTTTGTCATTGTTTGATCTCTTCTCTTTTGATGCAACAAAAAAATTTACAAGGGGCATTGTTTGTTTTATAAATGTTTTAATTTGAGTTTTATATCTCAAAGGATGTAACAAATATGCAGAAAAATGCCATGTCACATATAAAAAATAGTATTGAAAGCATCAAGCATAAACTATGTCATTAGCGACCCCCCTGTTGACCCCCCTTGCGCTTAACAGTAACTGAACCCCTGCTTTCCGAATCGGACCTGCTCTCGGCCGAGTATTGACGCCGAGAGCAGAGTACCGGTTTTGGCGGCCATCTTAGGTCAGGCAGCAATTTGTGACGCGATTTCAGGCGTCATAAAAACGGGCAGAGATGACTCCGCGCAGCGGACGCGATCAGCGGGAGCGCCGGATCTGCGCCGGAGTCGTGCCAGAGTCCTGCCCGTCTGCGCCCGTCTGCGCCCGTCTGCGCCCGTCCGCGCACGACCGGGCGCTGGGCGTCGGGACTTTGGTACTCGCACCAGCTACTCCTCTGGGGATCTCCTAGTACTGCAATCCGGCAGCTATGCACTATCACCTGCTATATACGCCACCTTGGAGGAACTTAACATCTTGTACAGACCCAGTGGTAAGATTCCTCATCCTTCACCCCCCCTTAAGCTAGCTACCCTTAATACCAGGTCATTGCAGAAACATCATCTAGAAATCTACACTCTTTTACAAGACGAGACCATTGACTTCCTGACACTCACTGAAACCTGGCTGAGCGATGCCTCTTCCCCGGATATCATCGCCGCCCTTCCTAGTGGATATGATATGATCTGGCACAACCGACCAGAGGGGGCCCGAGGTGGGGGTGTAGCAACGATCTTTAAAAAGCAGTTTACGGTAACTAAAATCTTATCGGAGACTATAAGTACCGTCGACATTCTAGGGGTAAAAATCACCATGAATAACTCCTGTTTTACCATCTTAACAGTGTATTGCCCACCCCAAAGCACCTCAAAATTCAATGACCTTTTTCTTCCTATACTATCAGATTTATGCACACGCTATAAAAACATCCTGGTAACTGGGGATTTCAATATCCACTGGGATAAAAGCGATCAAGATCCGCTAGCCCAGAAACTACAGACTACTATGACCTCTTTTGGTTTAGTACAACTTGTGGAAGCTCCAACCCACAAAAAAGGCCATATCCTTGATCTTATCTGGTCCTCCATGCCAAAGGTGACCATTGCAAGTATTACACCCTGTATTTGGTCGGATCACCATTTAATACTGTACGACGTTCCGCTAAATAATATCCAGGCTAAACTCCCTTTAAAAACCAAAAAAGTACGCCAATGGAAAAAAGTAAACTCTGACACCTTGGCCAAAACTCTGCCCAAATACAAACAGACTTCCATAGTCTCTCAAGGTGGCTCTGACCTTGACTCAATGTATGATGCGATTACGACTACTCTCAGGAAATCAATCGATGAGTTAGCCCCTGAAAAGGTACAAAGAGTAAAAGGTGTTGAGAAAGGAGCCCCTTGGTTCACCCAAAGCCTACGTGAACACAAAAGAAAACTCCGTTACCTCGAAAGATGCTGGAGGAAATCCAAAAAGGACACTGATAGGGAACTATATAGAATGTCGCTTCAAACATACAAAAAGCTTATCGTCTTAGCTAAAAAGGACTATTATGAGACACGCATAAACAATGCCACAAATATTCAGAGAGAAACCTTTCAAATCCTGAAAGAGTTAAGTGTGAAGGAGGAAAAGAATGACATCTCGATCAACTGTGATACCTTTCAAGGATATTTCCTCGAAAAAGTTGCGATTATCTTGTCCGATATTAAGAAGGATAATCCAGTCTCACACATCGAACAAATGCCCCCTCTAAATTCCCCAAATCTTATTTTTACCAGTTTCCCTGAAATTGACCCTACCATCCTGAGACAACTGGTGGCATCCATTAAGTCAGGCTCACCTGCTGACCCGTGCCCACCCGATATCCTCCGATTAGCAATCTCGATCCTAGAAGATCAGATCTTACACCTTCTAAACACCTCACTAGCTACTGGCGCATTACCTACCTCCTTTAAAGAGGCACGCGTCAGACCCCTGTTAAAAAAGCCCGGGGCAGATCCATCCAGCCTGAAGAACTACAGACCTATTTCTCAGCTGCCATTTCTGTCAAAAGTGTTGGAACAGCACGTGCTAAAATCTTTGTCATCCCTCCTGGAATCTCACCATCTTCTCCAGGAGCGGCAGGCTGGCTTTCGTGCCCACCATAGCACAGAATTGGTAATGTTGTCTGTACTGGATGAGCTCAGATGCATGGCTGACAGTAAAAATCCAAGCGCCCTGATATTATTAGACCTTTCAGCGGCGTTTGATACTGTCAGCCATGCATTGCTCCTGGGCAGACTGGCTCGGCTCGGGATAGGAGAGCGAGCCCTCGAATGGCTAACAGCCTTCCTATCTGGGAGGACGCAGAGAATCCAGGTTGCAGATCAGGTCTCCGGTGAGGGTGTTTTATCTTGCGGAGTCCCGCAGGGCTCCGCGCTCTCTCCACTCCTATTCAATTTGTACCTGCAGCCATTGATAGAGTCCCTGGCAAATATGAACTGTAAAGTTTTTAATTATGCCGACGATACTCAGCTGTTGCTGAGTATCGACAATACATCATCAGCTCAGTCCACGGCCCAAGACATACTGCGATTTACAGTGAACTGGATGTCGTCCAATTTACTGAAAATCAACCCAGACAAAACAGAGGTTCTCGTAGTTTCAACCTTGACCTCTCCCTGGAACGATCTGTTTTGGCCACAAGAACTCGGACCCACTCCAAGACCGTGTCCTAGTGTTAAGAGCCTCGGCATGAAGATTGATCAGGAACTCTCGATGGCTAACCAAGTGTCCGCTGTAGTTGGTTCTTGTACCAACCTAATCAGGAAATTGCGGAAGCTCGTTCCCTTACTCTCATGGAATATGCTGCGAACCATTGTCTCGGCTACAATAGTGTCGAGAATTGATTATGGCAATGCGCTATATCTTGGCCTCCCAAAAAATCTATCCAATCGTCTTCAGGTTACTCTGAATGACGCAGCACGCCTGATATTTGGTGTGCCAAGGCGGACTCATGCTTCCCCCTTGCTCTACAGGCTTCATTGGCTGCCTGTGGTGCAAAGAGTTGAGTTTAAGAGCATGTGCATCTGTCACAAAGCAATCCATGGACAGGCGCCAGCCTATATAAAAGAGAGACTTGAATTATACAAACCCAAGCGCGCCCTACGATCCTCCGGTTCCTTTCTGCTGTCCTGTCCACGCTTCAAGCTGGCAACTAAAGGAGGCAGAGCTTTTTCAGTTCAGGCTCCGATAATCTGGAATAAGCTACCGGAGGTGCTTCGTAGAGAGCCCAACCTTCTCCACTTCAGGAAGTCTTTGAAGACTCTACTCTTCAAAGACGCATTTACTTCCTAGTATCTGGTATTCTAGAATCTCTCTATAGTCATCTTGCTTCCTGTTGCTGCACTTGGTTAGTAGCGCTTTGAGACCTGTCGGTGAGCTGGCGCGATATAAAACCCAGTACAAATACAAATACAAACGCGGTAAACTGTGCCCCATCCCACCAACCCCCATGCCCAGATCACCATCAGCTAATGCACCCTCATAATATAATAAAAAATACACTTACAATTACATCTCTACTCAAGACTAGGCACAGCTGTTTACAGTCACCTTCCTCATCATCTCCCCCCATCATTGCCCAGGAGATCTAAGGAATTTTAGACAAGCCACATTCCCTAGATCTTTTGAAACTTGTGAGGGCAGCCCCTTCTGGCATACGTAACTTTTTCAAAAATCATATACATGTCCATGCCTCTCTTCCATTCCTGCAGAGTCAGGCATTCCCTAGCACCCCAATGCAGAGCCATGTCCCTTTTCACAACAACCAGCCCTGGGTTACAAAACAAGAGTTTGGATCTAGCAAGATCAAAGTCATTGGGTATCCCCAGGAAAATTACTTTGGATTCGAGCGAAATAGGTTCACCCAGGATCTTGTCTACTTCACCAGTTATCGTCATCCAATAGCCCTGCATAAGTGGGCCAGTCCATATTGTGTGTAGGAAAGATCCTCCGCCCCTTCTGCAGCTTAGACAACAATGGAAAGGGTGTTGTGCCCTTCCCATCACATGTAGTCTACTTCTATTGTACACCATATGGAGGATTTAAAATTGGATTAGGTGGAGCCTTGTTTTGATCACCACCTCCCTAGGTTGCATCAGGGCAGCTTGCCAATAAAGGTCATCCAGTTCCCCCAGGTCTGCCGTCCATTTCCACTACAGATTCTGTAAATTGTCAGACATGTTGGTAATCAAAGTTTTGTATGTCAGAGAGACTGCGCCTCTACCAAGCCTCTCGGTGAAGAGCAGACCTTCTAAGGGGGCAAACTCAGGGGTTTGTTCTCCTGGAAGCTGCACTTACTTCCAGCATTGATTATCATGTAACTCATATTCGTTCTGCATTTTGGAGAAGGATTTATATCACTGTTGCACAACAGGTGCCCTACCTTTGAGATCGCAATTAGATCCCAGGCCTCAAATCTCTTTAGTTTCTGTAGCTCAGGGAGCCAGTGTCCCTCCCATAGAAGTGTTTCCCCAGTAATTCTGCAGTGCTAACCCAAACACTTTATTGCTCTCTCCCAGGCCACCAGGGTCACCTGCTTGGCAGGGAAGTGGCCTTGCGCTCCCTTGCCTCCATAAAGGTAGCGGAGGCATGGTTTTCCCCCCCATTGTGTTTGTTCCAACCTGCATGTGGAGTAGTTTTGTGGCGGAAAAATCCTCCAGCCATTATTATTAATTAGGTGGGCCCAGTAATAGGCCTCCAAGGCTAGGAGGGCCAATCCCCCATTGAAGGGGAATGCTGAAGCGTTTTCAGGGCTATTCTATGGGGTTTCCCATCCCATAGGAAAGTGCACAACTCATCCTCCAATCTGGAAAATACCTCTGGTGGGAGCCTATAAAACGTGTTTTGTAGTACATGTAGCAATTTCGAGAAGGAAGTCATTAGAATAAGGATGCACAACCCATTAATGTAAGGGGAATACTCCTTCACCACTCCCAGTCCCCTAAGCAGGCCCTGGCAACCACCACAGATTTCTCTGGAAACAGAGTTCCTGTTTCAACTTCATAAAGATGCCCAGGTATTGGAAGCCATTCGCACAGTAGTCAACGGCAGAGTAGGGTTCTGTCCATCTCACCACTTAGAAGAAAGAGCACCAACTTGCTCCAGTTAATCATATAGCCGGAGTAACTGCTATATTCCTCAAAGAGTTGGAGGAGCAGTAGTAGGAACTGGGACGACTTACTGATACAAAGGAGGATATCATCCGCATAGGGTGAGATTTTCTCCTTAACCACCTCCAGGTCAGCAAAGGCAAAGCCACGGATCTCTGGGTGGGTTCGCACCATGCAGGCCAAGGATTCTATAGAAAGGGCAAACAGGAGGGGGGAACAGGGGTATCCTTGGTGTGTACCCGTTCCAATAGGGAAGTCTGAGGACAATGTACCTTGACTCTGACATCCGCTACAGGAGACCTACCCATTTCTGAAACTTAGGACTGAATCCAATTTGAACCAGATTTTGCTTAAGAAAGGGCCTATGCACTGCTTCAAACACCTTCTCCATGGTTAACGCTAGGAGGACATGAGTCTCCGACTGGGTCCTGGCCTCAATCATCCAGTTATGTGCTCTCCTTAGGTTATACTGTGTTGATCTACCCAGCACCAAACCAGACTAGTCTCTATGAATCAAGGGGGTAGTCACTTGCAGGAGCCTGGAGGCAAATATCGTTCCCTATATCTTCATTTCGATATTTAAAAAGGAGATGGGACGGTATGAGTCATATCTATCTCTGGGTTTGCCCTCTTTATGGATCACCACTATGATAGCCTAGTGGAGGTCTGGCAGAAGGGTGCCCTGCCTTCCTGCCTCTTGAAGCTTACCTAGGATGTGCATTCCCAGCAGGTACCCATAGCGCTTAAAAATCTCTTCGGGTAGTCCATTGGGCTCGGGGTGTTACTGGATTTGATCTTTGCCGTAGTGGCCTGTACTTCCTCCAAAGTAATATCACTGTCCAACATTTCTCATACCTCGCCGTCCACTACTGGGAAAGCAACCAATGCTAGGAACTGTATGATATGCATAGTGTCATGGTGCAGCTGTGCTCTATAGAGAGCTTTGCTCTATAGAGAGCTTTGTAGTAACAAGCGAAGACCTCAGCAATGGATTGCTCCATATCATATGTATCCCCATTCAATCCCACAATCTGGTGCACCCGGCAGGCCTCCACCTCCTTTCTGCTCACCCATGCTAGTAGCTTCCCGACTTTATCCCCTGACTCATTTATTCTATGGAGCGTGGCAAGCTGCTGTTTCTTAGTGCCTTAATGCGACAAATTGTGGTATTCTGCCCACAAGAGCTTTAGTTGAAGGAGCTCGGGGGGTCTGGGTTTGACCCCAGGGCCTCCTCTAGGGTAAAATGCCTACTCTCCAGTTGCTCAAGGGACCTTAACAACTTATGTTTTTTCTGGGAAATTAGGCTTTGTGTGGAGCTTCGGAGGGCTGCTTTATAAGCCCCCGTAACGTTACCGTCGAGGGAACTGAGCCTTCATTCTCCTGAAAATATAGTTCTGGATCCACACAGAGCCCAACAGCCACTTCAGGGTCTCACATATCCCTGCATTAGGTCTCCATTGGGCCCCATCCCTACAACCTCTCCCGCCCAATTGCACAAACAGTGGTCTGAGAGTCCCTGGGTGATGTATTCCACTTGCTGTATAGAGCCACCTTCCCCCACAGGAGAACATATTTAGTCTAATTGGGCCCTGGAGAAATAAGAATAACTCCTTCTGTTTGAGTGTGCGCGCCGCCAATAGTCAAAGAGATCAAGAGCGGACACGAACCGTGAAAGAGGGGTGGTTGGTGCATTTATACGGTCATGGACCGGTCCAGCTCTACTGCCATGACATCATTAAAATCCCCTCCTAGTATATGCAGTGAGAATTTATCCTCCAACAGAACTTCAGAGTGTTTTGCCAGTGTAGGGGCTTGAAGCCTAGGGGATGCATACACACTAATAAGGGTAATGTCTATTCTAACCCAAAGCCCCCTAACTCCCACATATCTCAGGTATTGATCTGATCATTGCTGTATCAGCTGAAATGGAGGATTCTTTTTATCCAGTGTAGTAACCCCTCTGGATCCTAATGTATATCCTGCATGCGCTAGAGTGATATAGGTCACCCAGGAACATACAGTGTGTCCCATGAAGATGGGTTTCTTGTAAAAGAACGATGTTGGGCTGCAATCTTTTGATGTGTGTGGTTACCAGGCCTCTTTTAACTGTGTCCCCCAGGCTGTTAACATTCCAGGATAATATGGAAAGGTTCCTGGTGTCTAAAAACTGGTTAGGTGCCATGATTCTGCCAGTGGATGCCAAGTCTGCATAAGTCATAAACCAATTCTAATAGGTAGCACCCTTATTCTACAAAATGTATTATTTAGTATTCTTGAAGGTTCAGCATATTTCCTATAACATTTCATACCCAGAGTACATCTGATTCAAAGTCTTCAATTAATATTTTGACGATAGTACTTTATTCGTATTTTTCTTCTTTTTTATTAAGTTCCTTAAAAGCAGTAAGTTCATAAGTCATCAATGAGAGAGTGCCTTGGATAAAGGGTCCGGGATTCCCTTGTTTAAACCAGTGAATTTCTTAATAAATCATGAACTCAACAACCCTTCCTACCCTCACTCCACCCCAGATGAACCCCAGGAGTGAAAACCCTCATTACACAACCTAAACTACATGTTGGGGAAGCAGAGAGTTCTCTAGCCCATCCCTCCCACCCACTGAACGTAGTCCCTTAGGCACAAGAATTTGACCCCCAGAACAGCCACCCGAAGAGAGGTACCCCAAGGCAAGCTGCGATAGCAAAAGACAAGGAAAACAAAATGAAAAGAAACGTTCCACCCAAAATGAAAAGAAACGTTCCACCAAGAACTCCACCCATGTCACCAGGGGAGAGGGGCAACGGCGTCAGCCTTTCAGAGCAGCTTATGTTCCCACCCTCCAGTTACTAGACATGTTCGCCAATCCGGTGGCTGTGTTGCAGCATCCTCCCTGCCGCCGCCGCCAGTAAAGTGTCCGGCTCAGGAGGACGTTCCAAGTGGTGAATCACAACTGCCACAGGGTTAGAGGATTCTGATCTGGATTCCAGCCTCGCGTCGGTAGCATCCATGCTTGCATCTTCGTCCGGTCGTTCCTGCTGCAACCGTTTCGATGTTGTTGTGCTGTTTCCGTTAGAGTCTGAGGATTGTTCCGGTCGACCCTTGAGCCTTGTCTCCGGCTCATGGAGTCCCCACTGATGGGCCTTCCTGCTCCTCCTCCATGTTCTTTGTATAACCTTTGGTTGGGCTCCTTCTTCCCAAAAGAGAAGGTGCTTTGGTGTCTGCTCTCTCCGATTGGTTAGCCTTGTGCATTAGGCAGGAACTTATCTTGAGGGATTATTTGTCAGAGCCAGGTCTCAAAGAACTGAAACATATTGCAATCCTCCACCCCCTCTGGGAATCCCACAATGCTCAGATTGTGCCTTTGTGCTCAGTTTGTTTTCGGCACCATCAATCCACCTCAGCACAACCTTAGTTGTTGTGTGAACCTCTGCCGCTTTCTTACGTAGTTCAAGGACCGTATCTTCCAGCTCTGAGATCCTATTTTCAGATGCCATGACCACATTGCGGCGATCTTGACATCGGAGGGATACCTCTGACCGAACCTCACCCACCCTCCTCTCCAGAGCCTCACGGAATCCTGGATTGCCATGAGGAGGGCTGCTTTATCAGGCATGGGTTCCTCAGGAAGGCTAACGCTGCACTCCGTCACTTCACTGTAAATATGCTCCATAGTCGTTGAAATGTTCATGTCAATAAATAGTATATTATATTTCCTCTTGTTAGGAATTGTTTTTGCCAAACATTACATATTTTTAATAAAAGACTGGCTATTTTTTTCTGAGTCCCTAGAGATATTTAATCCACAGAAAAAAGGGATGAGAGATTGTGCCTTCCCTCGTTGTCCCACAAACTATACTACTCACTGCTCGAGAAGGACTAGTAACTAAAGGTAATAACTCCAGAACAATTTGTCTATGTAAAATATCCTCTGGGACATGGGCCTGCCGGTCTCCTCCTGCTTCAAAAAACATTTCTCACCTACATAAAAGAAAGAAGTAAGAGCTGAAAATGTATTGCCCACTTTGGGAATCCCAAAAGGGTGTAAATACAGCCCTCACCCACTCAATGAGTGGCATGCCTCATCATAGGGCCACTGTGACTCCCTGGTGGAATAAAATAGAAACTGTCAACAGAAACCCATACATTAAGTACAATCTGAACACAACCCCACCACTCCCCGGAGGAAATATTACAGTGATGCTGACTGGAGTGATATGCTCATTTTCTTTTTTTTTTTTTCTTTTTTTTTATTGTCGCTCAGTTCATAGCATAATCAAAGCAAGAACAAGATATATAAACATCAATCTATCAAATAAAATGCTGCAAGTACAATAGAACATCGGAATAAGCAAGCCATCATAGCAAAAGCCTAACCCAAAAAAGAAGAAAAAGAGACAAAAATGATTGAACAGTGATTCCATTATCAAATAGACAATAAATGCTACCGGCTAATCTGGGCATTCACTTACTAGGTGATTGATCATAGGCTGCCAAATTTGAATCCCCAATTGTTTGTTTTTTTCAACGATTTGATGCGATACAGATTAAATTCTAAATACATTATAAAACTTTGCCCGCCACATTTCAAATGAATATTTACAACAAGGGGTGGTGAGGGACAGAGTCTCTGAATTAAGCAGAAAGCTCTCACCCAGTCAAGAGATCAGGGCTAGATCCAACACCGTTTTTTAGCTCACTGCACCATCCCAGTTTCAGAACCTGGCTGTATGCAAATTAGTCTGTTCCTGTCCCAGTGCATGATGGGAACAGGGCAAACCAAACTACAAAAGCCAATTCTTACACTGGGAAGGAAACAAGCTCCCGGGGACCGGTTTCTGGCATTACAGCCGTCTTCGGCCCGGTTTGCTTGAATCCTGATGGTGCAATGAGCAAGGGTCTCACATCTGAGAATACCCTTCCACGCTTAGGGTGGACAAAAATATTTACAACAAGGGGTGGTGAGGGACAGAGTCTCTGAATTAAGCAGAAAGCTCTCACCCAGTCAAGAGATCAGGGCTAGATCCAACACCGTTTTTTAGCTCACTGCACCATCCCAGTTTCAGAACCTGGCTGTATGCAAATTAGTCTGTTCCTGTCCCAGTGCATGATGGGAACAGGGCAAACCAAACTACAAAAGCCAATTCTTACACTGGGAAGGAAACAAGCTCCCGGGGACCGGTTTCTGGCATTACAGCCGTCTTCGGCCCGGTTTGCTTGAATCCTGATGGTGCAATGAGCAAGGGTCTCACATCTGAGAATACCCTTCCACGCTTAGGGTGGACAAAAATATTTACAACAAGGGGTGGTGAGGGACAGAGTCTCTGAATTAAGCAGAAAGCTCTCACCCAGTCAAGAGATCAGGGCTAGATCCAACACCGTTTTTTAGCTCACTGCACCATCCCAGTTTCAGAACCTGGCTGTATGCAAATTAGTCTGTTCCTGTCCCAGTGCATGATGGGAACAGGGCAAACCAAACTACAAAAGCCAATTCTTACACTGGGAAGGAAACAAGCTCCCGGGGACCGGTTTCTGGCATTACAGCCGTCTTCGGCCCGGTTTGCTTGAATCCTGATGGTGCAATGAGCAAGGGTCTCACATCTGAGAATACCCTTCCACGCTTAGGGTGGACAAAAATATTTACAACAAGGGGTGGTGAGGGACAGAGTCTCTGAATTAAGCAGAAAGCTCTCACCCAGTCAAGAGATCAGGGCTAGATCCAACACCGTTTTTTAGCTCACTGCACCATCCCAGTTTCAGAACCTGGCTGTATGCAAATTAGTCTGTTCCTGTCCCAGTGCATGATGGGAACAGGGCAAACCAAACTACAAAAGCCAATTCTTACACTGGGAAGGAAACAAGCTCCCGGGGACCGGTTTCTGGCATTACAGCCGTCTTCGGCCCGGTTTGCTTGAATCCTGATGGTGCAATGAGCAAGGGTCTCACATCTGAGAATACCCTTCCACGCTTAGGGTGGACAAAAATATTTACAACAAGGGGTGGTGAGGGACAGAGTCTCTGAATTAAGCAGAAAGCTCTCACCCAGTCAAGAGATCAGGGCTAGATCCAACACCGTTTTTTAGCTCACTGCACCATCCCAGTTTCAGAACCTGGCTGTATGCAAATTAGTCTGTTCCTGTCCCAGTGCATGATGGGAACAGGGCAAACCAAACTACAAAAGCCAATTCTTACACTGGGAAGGAAACAAGCTCCCAGGGACCGGTTTCTGGCATTACAGCCGTCTTCGGCCCGGTTTGCTTGAATCCTGATGGTGCAATGAGCAAGGGTCTCACATCTGAGAATACCCTTCCACGCTTAGGGTGGACAAAAATATTTACAACAAGGGGTGGTGAGGGACAGAGTCTCTGAATTAAACAGAAAGCTCTCACCCAGTCAAGAGATCAGGGCTAGATCCAACACCGTTTTTTAGCTCACTGCACCATCCCAGTTTCAGAACCTGGCTGTATGCAAATTAGTCTGTTCCTGTCCCAGTGCAAGATGGGAACAGGGCAAACCAAACTACAAAAGCCAATTCTTACACTGGGAAGGAAACAAGCTCCCGGGGACCGGTTTCTGGCATTACAGCCGTCTTCGGCCCGGTTTGCTTGAATCCTGATGGTGCAATGAGCAAGGGTCTCACATCTGAGAATACCCTTCCACGCTTAGGGTGGACAAAAATATTTACAACAAGGGGTGGTGAGGGACAGAGTCTCTGAATTAAGCAGAAAGCTCTCACCCAGTCAAGAGATCAGGGCTAGATCCAACACCGTTTTTTAGCTCACTGCACCATCCCAGTTTCAGAACCTGGCTGTATGCAAATTAGTCTGTTCCTGTCCCAGTGCATGATGGGAACAGGGCAAACCAAACTACAAAAGCCAATTCTTACACTGGGAAGGAAACAAGCTCCCGGGGACCGGTTTCTGGCATTACAGCCGTCTTCGGCCCGGTTTGCTTGAATCCTGATGGTGCAATGAGCAAGGGTCTCACATCTGAGAATACCCTTCCACGCTTAGGGTGGACAAAAATATTTACAACAAGGGGTGGTGAGGGACAGAGTCTCTGAATTAAGCAGAAAGCTCTCACCCAGTCAAGAGATCAGGGCTAGATCCAACACCGTTTTTTAGCTCACTGCACCATCCCAGTTTCAGAACCTGGCTGTATGCAAATTAGTCTGTTCCTGTCCCAGTGCATGATGGGAACAGGGCAAACCAAACTACAAAAGCCAATTCTTACACTGGGAAGGAAACAAGCTCCCGGGGACCGGTTTCTGGCATTACAGCCGTCTTCGGCCCGGTTTGCTTGAATCCTGATGGTGCAATGAGCAAGGGTCTCACATCTGAGAATACCCTTCCACGCTTAGGGTGGACAAAAATATTTACAACAAGGGGTGGTGAGGGACAGAGTCTCTGAATTAAGCAGAAAGCTCTCACCCAGTCAAGAGATCAGGGCTAGATCCAACACCGTTTTTTAGCTCACTGCACCATCCCAGTTTCAGAACCTGGCTGTATGCAAATTAGTCTGTTCCTGTCCCAGTGCATGATGGGAACAGGGCAAACCAAACTACAAAAGCCAATTCTTACACTGGGAAGGAAACAAGCTCCCGGGGACCGGTTTCTGGCATTACAGCCGTCTTCGGCCCGGTTTGCTTGAATCCTGATGGTGCAATGAGCAAGGGTCTCACATCTGAGAATACCCTTCCACGCTTAGGGTGGACAAAAATATTTACAACAAGGGGTGGTGAGGGACAGAGTCTCTGAATTAAGCAGAAAGCTCTCACCCAGTCAAGAGATCAGGGCTAGATCCAACACCGTTTTTTAGCTCACTGCACCATCCCAGTTTCAGAACCTGGCTGTATGCAAATTAGTCTGTTCCTGTCCCAGTGCATGATGGGAACAGGGCAAACCAAACTACAAAAGCCAATTCTTACACTGGGAAGGAAACAAGCTCCCGGGGACCGGTTTCTGGCATTACAGCCGTCTTCGGCCCGGTTTGCTTGAATCCTGATGGTGCAATGAGCAAGGGTCTCACATCTGAGAATACCCTTCCACGCTTAGGGTGGACAAAAATATTTACAACAAGGGGTGGTGAGGGACAGAGTCTCTGAATTAAGCAGAAAGCTCTCACCCAGTCAAGAGATCAGGGCTAGATCCAACACCGTTTTTTAGCTCACTGCACCATCCCAGTTTCAGAACCTGGCTGTATGCAAATTAGTCTGTTCCTGTCCCAGTGCATGATGGGAACAGGGCAAACCAAACTACAAAAGCCAATTCTTACACTGGGAAGGAAACAAGCTCCCGGGGACCGGTTTCTGGCATTACAGCCGTCTTCGGCCCGGTTTGCTTGAATCCTGATGGTGCAATGAGCAAGGGTCTCACATCTGAGAATACCCTTCCACGCTTAGGGCCAGGGACAGACTGATTTGCATATAGCCAGGTTCTGAGCTGGGATGGGGCAGTGAGATAAATAACGGTGATGGATCAAGCCCTGATCTTTGGACTGGGTAAGAGTGGTCTGCTCAATTCAGACACTCTGTTCATCACCACCCCCTTTTGTAAATCGATTTTGGCCACTATAGGTGTGGCAGGGTATACTCAGACATGAGTCCCTTTCTCACTGCTCCATCAGGATTCAAGCAAGCCGGGCCGAAGAGGCTGAAATGCCAGAAACCGGTCCCCGGTAGCTTGTCTCCTTTCTGGTAAAGAATTGGCTTGGTAGTTTAGTCTGCCCTGTTCCCATGATGCACTGGGCCAGGGACAGACTGATTTGCATATAGCCAGGTTCTGAGCTGGGATGGGGCAGTGAGATAAATAACGGTGATGGATCAAGCCCTGATCTTTGGACTGGGTAAGAGTGGTCTGCTCAATTCAGACACTCTGTTCATCACCACCCCCTTTTGTAAATCGATTTTGGCCACTATAGGTGTGGCAGGGTATACTCAGACTTGAGTCCCTTTCTCACTGCTCCATCAGGATTCAAGCAAGCCGGGCCGAAGAGGCTGAAATGCCAGAAACCGGTCCCCGGTAGCTTGTCTCCTTTCTGGTAAAGAATTGGCTTGGTAGTTTAGTCTGCCCTGTTCCCATGATGCACTGGGCCAGGGACAGACTGATTTGCATATAGCCAGGTTCTGAGCTGGGATGGGGCAGTGAGATAAATAACGGTGATGGATCAAGCCCTGATCTTTGGACTGGGTAAGAGTGGTCTGCTCAATTCAGACACTCTGTTCATCACCACCCCCTTTTGTAAATCGATTTTGGCCACTATAGGTGTGGCAGGGTATACTCAGACATGAGTCCCTTTCTCACTGCTCCATCAGGATTCAAGCAAGCCGGGCCGAAGAGGCTGAAATGCCAGAAACCGGTCCCCGGTAGCTTGTCTCCTTTCTGGTAAAGAATTGGCTTGGTAGTTTAGTCTGCCCTGTTCCCATGATGCACTGGGCCAGGGACAGACTGATTTGCATATAGCCAGGTTCTGAGCTGGGATGGGGCAGTGAGATAAATAACGGTGATGGATCAAGCCCTGATCTTTGGACTGGGTAAGAGTGGTCTGCTCAATTCAGACACTCTGTTCATCACCACCCCCTTTTGTAAATCGATTTTGGCCACTATAGGTGTGGCAGGGTATACTCAGACATGAGTCCCTTTCTCACTGCTCCATCAGGATTCAAGCAAGCCGGGCCGAAGAGGCTGAAATGCCAGAAACCGGTCCCCGGTAGCTTGTCTCCTTTCTGGTAAAGAATTGGCTTGGTAGTTTAGTCTGCCCTGTTCCCATGATGCACTGGGCCAGGGACAGACTGATTTGCATATAGCCAGGTTCTGAGCTGGGATGGGGCAGTGAGATAAATAACGGTGATGGATCAAGCCCTGATCTTTGGACTGGGTAAGAGTGGTCTGCTCAATTCAGACACTCTGTTCATCACCACCCCCTTTTGTAAATCGATTTTGGCCACTATAGGTGTGGCAGGGTATACTCAGACATGAGTCCCTTTCTCACTGCTCCATCAGGATTCAAGCAAGCCGGGCCGAAGAGGCTGAAATGCCAGAAACCGGTCCCCGGTAGCTTGTCTCCTTTCTGGTAAAGAATTGGCTTGGTAGTTTAGTCTGCCCTGTTCTCATGATGCACTGGGCCAGGGACAGACTGATTTGCATATAGCCAGGTTCTGAGCTGGGATGGGGCAGTGAGATAAATAACGGTGATGGATCAAGCCCTGATCTTTGGACTGGGTAAGAGTGGTCTGCTCAATTCAGACACTCTGTTCATCACCACCCCCTTTTGTAAATACATTTCAAATGAAGGCGCATCGGGCTTCAACCACATAGAAGCGATGCATAGACGGGCAACTGACATAGCCATAAAGAAAAAATACCGATTTTGATAATACAGTGACAAAATATCCATATCTGTACATAATCCAAACATCATCATCTCTCTAGATATTGACACATCGAAATTTAAGATATTTGACAGAAATTGTGCTATAGATACAAAAAATGATTTCAACACTCTACAATCAAAAAATATGTGCACGATGTCCGCCATATCGGCTTGACACCTATAGCATTTCCCATTATGCATATTGCCCCACTTCCTCATCTTTGCCGGTGTATGATATAAATTAAATAAAGTTTTATAATGTTGAGAACGTAAATTAGCCGCCAAAATAATTTTTGCAGCCATATCAATTGATTCTTGAACAATGATCTGCTCATTTTCAACAAAAATCACATAATTCCAATTTTTAGGGTGGAGAAATAAGTAATTGACTTATCAACTACATCCATCTTGCATGTGTATCTTACAAAACAATGTTTCATGTTATAGAATGCTTTCTTCAATCTTTCTGCAAATGGATATTACGTCAAACTCTCCAAAAGCAGCAATTATGCATCAACATTCTCCAATTAGATTGAGACTATTTTCAGTAATGTGAAGCTGCAAACCATTCGCTGGACTCATTCATGATTGCTCTCGCTTAATGTAAGGGACACCTGGCTGCACTTTATTCAATAAAGAGATCACAATTAGGTTACAATTACTTTACGTCTCAGTTTTTCAGTTCACACCAAAGCCTTAATCAAACCAGAAATGTGCAATTCTAGCCAGAAAAGAAACTATGGTTGCTCTGATGATGTTATTTCTGAGTCTGTTTTTAAACAGCTGGATGTTAGTCATGGTCATATCTTTCCATTTAAATCATCTTGTCAATTAATTTGTGTATCTTTGAGAATGCTTTGATGGACCAGATCTGGTCGCTTATTGTAGTGAACAATTTGCTGGATCCATCATTAGCGGGCTGTACCCAGACATAGAGTCAGAGCTGATGATTACAGCAATTCTAAGTGATCTTAACAAGGAGGCTGGTTCCAGTAGTGTTGTTGCTGCGAATTTTCAAGTTGAATTTTACCACGTGCAAAATTTTGTGAAGGACAAATCTTTATGAAGTTGCAGACTTTGTGGATTCCGCCCAACTTCACTAGTGGACAAAGTTTCCTAGAAATAATGATGTAGTGGAATAAATTGTTTTGCAGGAGAATTCGTCCATTAAAAGTTGATGTTGATTGAGGTATGTTCTTCAAAGGAACTTGCATATGTGACTTGCATACCCGATAATTATTATTTTAAACTTTTACTAACATTGCCAATTTTAATGAATTTGGTGAACTATTTTTTATAAAATGTCATAATAGGTGGCAACTTGGGGTACTTCTAGGCCCTGCCTTCATATTGTGCCCCTATTCGACAGTGAAATCTGATACAGTCATGCACTGCATCCCCCACTTCTGATTTCAGAATTATCGATTGATGTTTTTTCTCTGCAATAGATTCAGCACTTTATATTAAATAAGGTTAAAGAAGAGCAATTCCCCCTTTAAAGATACAGACATTTCTAATTATCACCTCTTTTCACCATTACACACATCAAACGCCTGGTTTTTTCTCTGATTTGCTGTCTCAGAAGAACGTTTTACAGCTCACCAATGGTCAGATTTGTTCACGCCACAGATCTTTTCTTGCTGTTTCCCAGGAATGCCCATTTTGATAGCTTGTCTAGGAAGAAAGAGAATGCTGAAGACTGGTGATAGTCCAACGAATATGAGAGTCATATGTGGGAGGAAGGTAAAATGAAAATACAAGCATTTTGAGGCCAATGTTCCTTAAAGGGGTGCGTTTTCAGTTTTTTGCAAAGTTGCAGTTCTGAAGTCAGTGGGGATGATCTTCCATATCAAGGGTGCAATGGATTGGAAAGACATGTCATCTGTTTTTTTTTTATTCTTTCATCTTTTGTCCTACAGTCTAGTTCCTTGTGTAACCCTGTCCTCCAGGACTGATGAGTTTATTGGCTAGGTATGTCAGTGCATTTTTCCTGAGGGCCTTGTAATTGATACAAAACAAGAAGGTATGGGGTGTAATGCCTCCTCCAACTAACTACTTGCCTAAAGTTTACTTGCCCTCAATATATGGATTAGGTGATTAAGAGCTTGGAAATATTGCTTTATTACAATTTTGTGATCAATCTTCTTATTCCAGGAAGACTGAATTCAAATAAAAAAGAACTATATAAGAAGGTTGAAAAGGCTTTCTTTTTTCTTCGTTCAGTGTAGTCCTTCATGTAGGAACTTCCTTTCTGACAAAACATTTTCATTCCTGTTCCTCCACAAATGGCTTGAGACCTTTTATTCCCCTGTGCTGACCATACCAAGATAGCCGGAAAGGTATGGCTGTGACATTCTCTCTTTCTATGTGGACCAACTGCCTTTGGAAGTCACTACACCTATATATAGAGTCAGTGAAGAGCATCAGCTCCTTCAGAAGAACCTAAAGTGCTTTCTCATCCCATTTTAATGAACAGCTGATAAGCCAGCGCTACAGGAGGTCAGAGACAGAAGACAGGTCGGTGAAAAAGGACTAACGAATGGCACGCAAGATATAGAAATGTGACCATACGTATTATGACAAAATGAAGAAATCGTGAAACAAGGTAGTAAAATGAAGGCTACAAGGAAAAGGAAGAAAGTAAACTGCAGAAAAAAAGAAAGAGACCAATGCAGAAGAAAAGAAAGAGACGACAGGGAAATTAATTATTGAATGAAATGAAGTAGAATCAGAGAAAGAAGTTTGAAAAGAAAGTACAGGACAGATGAACTAAAAAGGTGCAACACAGAAATAGATTAACAAAAAATAAGAACGAAAGATACTTAAAAGGATAGATATAGACCCTGCTTGACAAGGACGGAGAGGCATTGAAAGAAAGGTGGAAGGTATAATCTGGGCAGCCAATCACTGATCAAGAAAGAGGAGGAGAAAATACAGTGGTAACTTGAGGGCCAGAGAACTGAGGGTAGGGAGAGAATGAAAAGCATAAAATAAGAAAGAATGGCCACATAAAACACATAGTCGGACCATGAAGGACGTGGAAATGTGATACAATAGGTAAAGAAAGACCGTCACTGACAGACAGAGAGAGAAAAAGAAGACAGCTAGAGAACCACTCAAATCACACTTAATCAGTTGCTGACAAAACTCTCAGCTCCTTCCTCCGCACTTTGCATAATAATGCTGCAGAGCTCAAGGTAGATTTCCTCACCCCTTAGATGCTTGTAGCTGCATTGTTTCGGGAAATGAGCATGTTTACTCATTTAAGTGATTTGATGTCAGGGGACTCCCTGTCATGGCAGGACAGTATCCAACCGTGCTAATGTCTGCGATCAAAGCTGTTTCCTCAGTGCAAAGATGGTGTCAAACAATTACTGCCTAAGACTGTCGTTTTGCCAGACATGGCGAGCCCTGCCCTAGAGAACTGGAAACATAGACACCGCTGATAGGTAGGACCACCAGGGCATTTTGCCTTCTATTTTCCCTGCCAATTGTAAACCGATAAGCTATATTTAGTTTCCTTCTCTGTGTTTTTTCTCATGCCCCAATATTATATAAATTCTGTTACAGATTCTGACCCCACCACTCTTACTAGAAATAAATTAAATTGAAAATACATTTTAACTAAATAAAAAAATAAACTTAATTAAAAAAGATATAAACATGCAAGCATAATAATTTATACATATACATATATTTACTTCAAAAGAATGTATTAACTATTACCTTTACTTAATATTTAAACTTTTAAATTATATAAAAATAAAATATATACATATATTAATATTTTAAAATTAAAAAACATTCTATAATTAATTAAAACATTAAACTATTAGAACAAAATTAAAATGTACATTTCGCAATACAATAAATAGAACAGTAGGGAAAATATTGGATCGCAGAGGGGTAAAAATTACTATTCCCACTCCATAGAGTGCTGCAGTAGGGAAAGTGTTGGATAGCAGAGGAGTAACATTTACTATTCCCACCCCAGTAAGTGCAAAAATAGGGTAAATGTTGGATAACAGAAGAATTAAATTTACTATTCCAACTCCAGTGACTGCAACAGTAGGGAACATGTTGGATAGTGGAGGGGTAAAAATTACTATTCCCACTCCAGTGAGTGCAACAGTAGGGAAGGTGTTGGATAGCAGAGGGGCAAAAATGACTATTCCCACTCCAAAGATTGCAACAGTATGAAAAGTGTTAAATAGCGGAGGGGTAAAAATTACTATTCACACTCCAGTGATTGCAACAGTAGGGAAAGTGCTGGGTAGCGGAGAGGTAAAACTTATTATTCCCACTCCATTGAGTGCAACAGTAGGGAAAATGCTGGAAAGCGGAGAGGTAAAAATTATTATTCCGACACCAATGAGTGCAACAGTAGGTAAAGTGCTGGATAGCTGAGAGGTAAAAATTACTATTGCCACTCCAATTAGTGCAATAGTAGGGAAAATGTTGGATAGCAGAGAAGCAAAAATTACTAATAAAATGTAAAAAATTGTAAAAATGTAAATAATCTTAAAAAAAAATAAACAATATTTTCAAAATATACAATTAAATATATTAAACATATAAAAATAACACATATTATAATGTTAATTACACATAACAAAAAGGTACAAATATATAAAACAAATTAATAAATAGATTTATAAATAATATATATTTAAAAGAAGCAAATATTAACAACCACATTATTTAAAACAAAAATGTATTTATTTTATTTCCTACCGTATAACACCACACAATTAAAAAAAGACTTCACCATTTTCATTTAAATATATTTCCATAATTAACAAAATAATGAATGTAATAAATACTATTAATAAAAAATATAATAAACATTCATTGAGTACACATTCTTGAACACTATAATATCCACAACGCACACCTAAAATAATTACACAATCACCATAATTAATTACTAATTAATTATTTCAAATTAATTCACAACTAATTAATAATTTATCAATAAAAAATAAATTACTTCCCACCCTTCCCACCATTTACACCTATAAACACCACAACACACCTAAAATGAATGACACAATTAGTATCATTAATTACTAATTAATTAATTTAAATTAATTAAGAACTAGATATTAAATAATTAATAATAAATTAATGTACACATTTAACACTATAACATCACAATTAAACAAATATTAATAAATACAAATTATTCAATTCATTTTATATAATGAAATTACTTCCCATCCTATTTCGTATAAACCTACAACCCGCTACGGAACTAAAAACTCAAATTTCAAAATATTTTTTATATAACTACTAAAAATATTCAGTATAAAATCATATAATTAAATTGCTTCCCACCCAATTCCCCTAGGGTAATGTCATTCTAACCCCAATATCCCCATTCACAAGGGGGTATTTTTATGTGGGTTTGCTGAAGAGCATTTTCTAAATGTTGCAGCTGTGTTTGCCACAGACAGTTGTTGCATTATAGTGTGTATTGACAAGGGGTGAATCTCTTGACTCTGGCTCTTGCCATGCAGCTGAAGTATTTTCACAAGCAGGTCAACAGCATTCAGTAGACCCCTCCTTGCTCTCACTGCTGCAATGAAATTACCTGTAGGACTACATGTCTAGTTGTGGTTTTGCTAGCCCCTACACTATACTTGCTTCATCATCTATGTGACCAAAGGTCTAATTTATGATTCAGTTCAATGACATTACAGAATGGCCAAGCAGACACCAGGTTACATGCTCCACAACCGTAAAGGAGTGCAGGCATTCAAGTCACTGCCTCCTGATTGGATTGCAGTCATAAGGATTGTCATGTGTTTGACATGAGCAGACTACCTGGTGTGGGAGGTTTTTGTTGCAAGGTGGTTGAAGTAGTGTACACAGATGACTGCCATCTTTGTTAACTACCACTTCTATACGAGTGAGATTAGAGCAGGCAGGGATTATTGTGAAACATTTATGTCAAAAAGACCAAACAGACACAAATTTTCTGTTTCATTATAATATCAAGTGATCTTCTTTTTATATACCCCATTTTCCTGCACGGTCTCGCTTCTCTTCGGTCCCTGCAGGCTGGCAGAGATTACAGCTGCTAGTTTGCTCTTTGTAGCACAATGGTGAGATATACACTGTCCAAAAAACGTGCAGCACAAGCCGATTTACACACCGTTTAACAAACAAAAGTATACATGTACCACAGAGTGACTTACACCATAAATATCCCTCAGTAAAGCATATGCAAAAACAATTTGCATAAATGGCACTTGAACCCTTTGGACACCCCATGTAGAGGTTGAAAGCGTGAACAAAACAAAAAATTTGCATACATGCGGCTCGTACCCATTGGACACCCCTATGTAGAGGTTGGTAGCGTGAACAAGCAATTTGCATACATGGGACTCATACCCATTAAAACCCCTATGCAGAGTTTGATCGCATGAACAAACAATTTACATACATGGGACTCGTATCCATAAGACACCCTTATGCAGAGGTTGATTGGGTTAACAAACAATTTGCATACATGGGAATCGCAACCCATTAGACACCTCTAAGTAGAGGTTGGTAGCGTGATCAAACAATTTGCATACATGGGACTCGTACCCATTCATTCAACAACCCCCATGTAGAGGTCATGTAACGTACAGTGTAGAAATGGGACTAGTACTCAATCCCATCCCTCATGTAAGGGAGTGTAACAATCAAACAGAAAAAATGGGTATCCACCCACTAAGAGACTAGGACCTCCCTCATGTACCTAGGCTATCCAAAATAAATGGGCAAACAGTGCCCATAAAACAATTCCATGTAGGATATGTGGCGTGCTTCGTAGCCATGTATCACAAAAACAGACAGTTAATGTAAGAGTAACAACCTCATATACATAGTGAACGTGGAGCCATTTACCTGTGACCAAAAATAAACAATGAAATGTAGACCTAAAGTGTAGGATAAGTAATACAAGGTTCCGTGGACACCACCACGGGGAGAAACTTGCACACTGAAAACTACACAGCAGACAAGTACAACGTTTGACAATGTAGAAGGAGATAAGTGTAGAACATGTAAAATTTTAAAAAGCAATGTTATGGAACAACAAAGCCCTCGCCGGTGAGCGACCTCTCACCGTGAGATGCCACAGTAGCACAAAATGCGTAAAATGTTTTTTGTTGTAAAAACCTCTCCCAAGAGAATAAAGAGGCAAAAGTAACCACCAGAAATGCTCTGGAAAAGCGTTCAACTTAGAGCAGCTGAAGAGCAGCTCAATGAAGAAACATGATCAAGCTGTGTACATGGTGTAGAGTAGACCATCATGTGTCCAAGTAAAAACACATCAGTACTACGATGCTCAAATAGAAGTCTCTTGACTACTCACTACGTTATTGAAGAGATTGTAGGGCTACCAGTCACAGTTACCATATCCAGTGACATGAGCGCTTGCCGTAGTTGCTTAGTTTCGCGTGAATATGTTGGCGAGGGGTGAAAGCACAACCAATGGCACATCCAGACGCCCCTGAACCTCACACACAAACTGTAGACTGATGAAAAGCGGATCAACCATATCCTCCACAAGTGTATTGCAAAGACCAGTGTGCTGCCCCCAACCAAGATGGGGTCACACAGTAACCCGCCATGCCATGTGGCTCACAGTGCGTGCGTGCACCAAATAGTGCCGTGCAGGCGCGCAACACCCATTGAACTCACCGGGCTTCAGCCCCCCCGTCGTGTGTGGCAGCGGGATGAGACAGATCCCGGGCACACACAGAGCCGCACCCGAATGTTTCACAGGTCTTTAAAAGACCATTTGAATGTTAATTAGGCCTTGCAGTTGTTTCACCCCTTCTAAGAGCCCCTGCAGCTCCACTCTGCCTACTGATTAAAGGTTCAGCCCCCCCCCCCAAAAAAAATTCTTAGCCCCCCCCCTGAAATTTGGCTCTAGTTGCGCCTCTGGTGCCGTGCAGCGTGTGCAGACTAAACAGATCTCAGATTCGTCACTGTAGGACGTTTGACGATCCTCGTGGAGGCATGTACATGGGCATTCAAACATGTGAGTCTCGCGCATTGCCCACGTAGCGAAACGGTGACTTTACAGTTTTAGCATCCAAAATAAAATACCTGTCTTAACCAAAATGCGAGTGTTTACTCATTTCTAGATCTCTGTGACGTACACCAAAGCAGACATAGCAATGCCGATGACGAGACGAATTGTATGATGAAAACCAAGCAAACTGATCACTTTGCTCAATGGTGGCCGGTCTAAGAAAGATACGGATGATTCGTAAATTCAAACTCGTTGCTAGTAGAAGATCTCGTTGAGACACGATGTGCTGTCTTAAAACACATGAATGCAAAGACAAAGTGGCAAAAACAGCACTGACACCTTTAGAAGACTCCATGCACTGAAAACACCATTATGCTGGTCTAATGAAATACATTATACTTGTAGATATTCATAAGATGTAAAAATCCACATGCCCTGGCAGGGGCCGACTGATGAAAAGGTCAGTGGTGGGGCTGAAATGTTGCCAGGCACACTGTTTTTAGTTCGAAGAATTTCTTTAAGTTTACTAAAAGTTCCGTTGAAGTATAGGTTTCTGTAGCCTCTTGTGTAGCACAAAAGATCAGACTCTCTTTGTTCCAATTTAATGTACTAATATAAGTTAACTTCTGTAGCTTGTCAGCATCTGTAGATATATCCACTAGCACAATCTTCTTTACCTTTTCACTTGGTCATCAGTTGTAAGCATGAGTCTGTCTCCAGATCATCGCCAGAAATCGGTAGTAATTGAGTTGTGAACAAACAATTTGCATACATGGGACTCGTACCCATTAGCCAGTAGAGGTTGGTGGCTTGATCATACAATTTGCATACATCGGATTTGTACGCATTCAGACTACCCCCATGTAGAGCTCATATAACGTACAGTGTAGAAATGGGACTAGTACCCAATCAGTCTAGAAGCCGAAATGTACTTTAAGTAGATTTATTGAGTTGTAGGTGCAGAATGTAGAGTTCATGTGATGCAGCCCCACTAGCATCAGTCTGCCTCTGCTCAGCCCATACTCCAACTGTCACACTCTGGTATCCAGCCATCCAAACATTCCATTCATGTCCATCACACTAACATTCCATGCATCACATTCACACTGGCTGAGCAGCTAGGTTGAAAGTAACAAGATAATTATAATACAGGTTACTACACTCTTGAATACAGAAAAACAGTTTTCCTTTTGAATCTTATTTTAACTTAAGAACTTAAAACTCTTTTAAAGTCTCTCAATTAGGACCGCTCGAATTCAGTTTGATCCAAACCCCCCACTTTCTCCTGTTAATTATATATCCTGGGTCTTGCTGCTGCTCAAAGTAGACACAACTTTGCATTACCTAATGTATCAGCTGGATTTGCATCTTGCCATCTGCTTGGCACAGCTCTAGGTTAGATACCCGGCACTTATAGTCTGACTTGATGTTGTGTACTACACTGGGTACATGACACCCAGCACATCATTTTCCCCATCAGGCAGTCCTCTGGCTCATCCACTGAACTCTGCCATTGTACAAGCAACCCTCAAATGAAATCGTGCCAACCCAGAGTGCCCCTCTCTAAAGTCCTTTTCTCTTGCTGCTCTTGTTCCTACCCATCCCAGCAAGAGTTCTTTCCCAGTTGACCTTCCACGCATTCTTCAGACTTCACAAAGTATCCTTCCCACTACGGGCATTAAGCTCCCTGACCTTGTCGCAACCAGACTCTATGCTCTCAGGATATTAGTGAATGCCTCCACCCTGCCCGTATCCCTCTTATTCTTGCCATTAAAGACCCATCACCCATTCATCGTAACTTGATGTGTGCCCTAAGGAATATAGGATTTCGAGACCATATAGGATTTCTGAGCCATATCTTGTTGTCTTCACTCATGCGTAAGCTACCACTCATGAATCCTTGATCCATAATATTGGCTTATTACAGACCAAACAGTGTTAATTTCTCTAAAGATCAATGCAGTTGGAATGATCTGTTTCTTCCAGCTGAACGGCCTATGTGGAATCCTTTTTCTTTCTTTCACCAATGATGCATGTATATTCCATTCTTTTCAGCTGCCTAGACTACTGCACAGCCTCTTTGCTACACATTACTCACTGGCTTCAATAGATTAAGTAGGCCACTGTGCTACTCCTCACTCATAATCATCAATGGCAGTATTATTCTGATCCATAAGGCAGTGCAGTAATTCTAGAACACACAAGAGTGAGATTCCAGTCTTTAAGTATTGTCCACCGGCAGTCATGCCTTGTCTATATTTTGTGCCTTCCTCTGTAACTCCCTCTCCCTCTCTCATCCCCCTCACACCAAGACACTCCATTGAAAAAGTCCATCAAGACCTGGTTGTTGGCCAGTGACATCCCTGGCCTGGTCCAGCTATGATTATCTGCTGACTTCTGTTGCTGGTGCCTTGAGACCATTGTAGTGGCAAGGTACTGCTTAAACATATATACATTACATTACTAAATGAGTGATGATAATACCCTTTTGCGTGTGTAGATTAATTAAGCATGTGATTTTGGTAGTAAAAATCTATGGCTTAGATTTTCTATTTACTGATCTCAACAGACAGGCTGCAATTTGGGAACACTAGAAATTTTTATGAACTGATCGATGTATTATTAAGTCATTACGTAAAAAAAAGAACTATTTCAGTTGCAATCTGACCTACCTAATTAATATTCATTAGAGAGCTCGCAAATTGTACCTTAATGTGATTGGCCACAATTCGAGAGATTGGGGTCTACAATGGACACCAGGTCACCATGTCTGTGACTGATTTTCGAGAAACATTTTTTTAAGTCAGACCGTGTCCCTTAAAGGAAACTGTCTGGAGTTACTTTTTTTAAACGTTTGTTTAAGAGTTTCCAGTGATCTCCTGGACTCTCATTTTGTACTTTCACAAACTGCAAGGGCTCCCAATTGGACCCCTTACTTTTTGCAAGTGGGTTACCACTTCCTTTGATGTGCCAGTACATTTTCAATGTTTTGCTTGGGATTTCGGTCACAAAACATTGATACATTAAATACTGATTCATTAGTTGAAAGGGATGCCTAAAAAATGCCCCATCCAGATATTGAATCAATATCAATTCCGATTTCTATTTTAGGAGTCAGAAAAACTCCTAAAAATGTGACTTCCATAGGAAAAGCATTTTAACGGTCACAAATGTGGAATTTGAGGCTTTGCAACCATTCAAATGCTTTGCACATGTGGCCCTATATTCTTTTTGTCTTCATGCATGAAACCTGATGCAAACATGGCCTCCTTTACAGTTTTTCTCTGTTTTCTTGTAGTGAGCAGAAGGCACAAATGATGCAACATTGAACACAAGATACATGTTGGACTCGTAAAAAACTACACTCAGCACGTTTAGGCCTATTGACGACGCTGCTTCTTGCTGCTAATTAGTGTTAACTGGTAATTCACCTTACAAAGCTCATGCAGTGACCTCTTCCTCACCGCGTTCTGGCCCTCTGACTGGCCTCCTGGTTTGTTTCCCATTCTTTGAAGACATAAAATCTATTCCAGATCAGTGTGGGCAGTCTCCTAGGAGAGAATGGTCAATGGTTCTCAATTGCACGTAGTGATTTTGTAACATAGACAATTTTTCTCCTGGGACAATTCTTTCAACTGTCTCTCTGATCAGATTTGAAGCAGAGCTGTACATTCACGCTGCAGCGGCTTATACATGTGTGTGCGCATGCATATGCTGTGTGTTCTAAAAGTCACAGAACTGGAGCTTGTCAAATTACCTTTGGAACACCTCCTTATATGAAAGTAGCTCTACCTGACTCATGTCCAAGACCCTTCAAGGTTTTCAAATCTGTCCCACACCCCAAAGAGTGGGAATGTCACGTTGTTGGTCTGGTGGCAAAGACGCCGAGGAACAGATTTACTAAGGGTTTGCACCGGGGCATAATCACTCAGTGACTCAAAGCAACACAAACGTTTGCAATCGTATTTACTTTCCAGTGCAAGATGCATTTAGGGCTGAAAAGTTCTCAGTGCCAGTAGCGATTGGTGCCGCTTTGCGCCATGTTGTGTTAAGAGGGTGTTACTTGGCTATACCTTAGATGGATGAGAGCAAGCATCTTTAGTTTTTGATGGAAAGGCTGATCTACTAAGACAGCTAGACCAGGTTGTGCATCAAAAAATAACGCCGCTTTGAATCAGGCAATAAAAGGGAGAAATACTTTAATTCTCCAAACATTCCACACTTTGCATGTATGCCGCACGACGCACAGTATATCATACTTACAATGTATGGAATGTTCAAGAATTTAACATGTGTAAGATTTTATACCAGAGAAACAGGCTTACAGTGCACATCTTAGGAATGTATTCACCACTCCACCATGGTCATAGGTTATGGACGACACTAGCTATCCGGTTTGGCTGACAGCAGAGGGGGCGTTAGCAGCTGTAGGCCATTTTTTTTAAAAACAATTATAGAATTGTTCTGCCTTTGCCTCTATTCTTTTTCCATTAGACGCAAAAGCTAAAGTTTTATGCCACCTACTGAAGCTGGGAGATAACAAAAGAAAAATGTGTTTAATCTAATGTTTATTTCATAATAATGGAAGGGGTCGTCATGGCACAAAACCTAGAAAATAAAGCACTCAGGGGCCAATTAGCATAGGTAATGCATAATGGCACCATATCACAAAAACTTCCTCATACTACCAGTTGAGTGGGAATTGCCCTAAAGAGATTCAAACGTTGCTACATATACAGGAAGTATGAATACAAATATATCTAATCAATGTATGTATATAACCACACAATTATGGTTTATGGTTACCTTGTTTGAGATTGCAAAGCAATCCGTTCTTAAAGGAAATGCATGTCTGACTCATGGAACTGTTCCCCGATGCAGCTCAGATGGGAGCACGGGGGAGCATTGAGATGTGGTTACCATTACATAGTAGTACGGACTGAGCAGATGTGTGAAATGTAATGAACTCATTCCCTGTCTCTGCGATTAAAACCAGTAAAAAAACTGTTAACAAATGTATTAATATGCAATGCAATGTATGTATTTAACCACACAGTTATGTTTTATGTTTACCTTCTTGTTTAAGAATGCAAAGCAATCAATTCTTTTAAGAAATGTATGTCTGCATTTAAAGCAGAAAGCTTAACTTTTTTATTTTGCGTTATGCTCAATGAATAACAGATGTATGTACCTGCTGGTACAAGTAAAAAATACATTTTAAAATGTAAAGATTACTTTAAAAAAGTATAAGCGCTCATGGAAAAAGAGGAAAGAACATTTTTGATTTCATTTGTCTTTTTGTAATTCACAAGTATGTTTTCTTCCAACACAACTGAGTAATTAAGACTTCAAATGGTCCAAAGTGACAAAAAAAACCTAAAAAAAACGGATAGTACTTGTTGTGTTTAGGGTTGGGAAAAGGTCATAAATATCGAAGTATCCCCAATTTTTTCAACAACCAATACTATTTTGAAATGTAGTATCTCCTCGCCTCTCCCCCCTAAATATCTTCAGTAAAGCCACAAATCCCTAAATTCCACTCAATCCTCACATGTACCAACAATCTGATACCATTCGAACCCTGCGGGTCCCAAGCAATTCAGTGTTTAAATCTGACTCCAAGAGGGCGGCGCAGGACAATATTCATAACATACCATCTCAGTGAAAGGACAGTTTCCACTTCCAGATCTGTGCTGCTGCATTTTTTAAACTTAATATTTGGGTAGGTTCAGAATGTGGGGGGCGGGGCATTGAATACTTGAGTACGAACCCGGGGTTAAGCTTAAAATGGAATGTAAAGGGAGTGCTTCCATTGCATGATGACAACCCTCAACTATGGTGAACACTTTATGGTACATTTCGTAAAATAAGCCAAACGTCTGTCTACAGTGGAGGGTTGCACAAGGATTCCTTAAATGAATTAAAGACATCTTTTATATCTAGCGGTCAAAACTTTAGCTGCCAGGATAAAAAGTGCTTTGTAATATCCCAGTTCACATCTAAACAGTAAAGATGGCACTCCATACAGAAGCAGGGCTCTTTTGAGAATATCCACACTATTTAGACTTTCCAAGAATCCTTTCTTCGAAAGGGGACATCTCAAACTTTGTAGCGGAGCTGAATCCTAGCCTCCCTTCGTAACACCCAAAACGGGCATCCTCTTTTGCCTCACTGATAAACATTCTGTGTCCCTGCAAAATATGTTACCACCAACAAAGATCAAACCAACAAAATCGTGTCCATAATGTAGCTCGAAAAAAGAGCCTTTTATAAAGGTCTATCTTGAAATTGCTGACTCAAGAATCCATCTAGTAGCTTCCCTACAGTGCCTCACAAATATTTATTCTAAATAATCATTGATGCAAATTCTTCTGAACCACCAAGACGCTTCAAATTATGGCATCGGTTGAAGCTATATTCGGATGTCCAAGCTGCACTTAACCATGCTGATCAATCTACTGGACACATTTATCTTGTTCAGAAAGCAGGCTCCTCGATGAGAAGCTTGTTTTTTCTCTCTTCCCCACCTCTCACAATATAGGAGATCCCTCAATCTCATAGCTGTTAAGGCAACTCAAGACTCAGTAAAGGATAACTCTCGCTTCGCCAACCTCAGGGAAATCAGAGGCCAAATTAACTATTAAGGAAGGTTGCTTTCTTTTTTTTAAATGTATGGTAACTATTGCTACAAAACTGAAACAACATGTAAACGCCATTCCTAACACTCCCCTGCACTATGAAATTTACTCAACCTCACATACCCTGAATCTCGAGGCTGAAAAGTCCAGCGACCTCACTCGTTTGGGTTTCTGAGGAACCAAACTTCAGACATGAGTATGACCATCAAGCTGACACAGAAACTTAAAGTAACAAAAACCTGAAATAGTGGTCTTGTCTCCACCTTCTACCTGCTATCTTTGCGTTGTGAACATTTTTGGGCAGTATTCAGGTGCAAATTATCTCCTGGGGGCATGAGAGTTGCGATTAAGTATTTAACTTATAGTGACTAAAACGTTCAATGTATTATTTTCTTGAACGCTGTCCTCAAATATTACGTTTGCTTGAAACCTGTGAAACAGCAGAATAAGTTCAGAGGTTCCTAGGAAATGGAAACTGGATGCCAATTCATCAAAATGCAAGGAGGAAGAAGAGTTGACACCATGCATATACCTTGGCCATGACAGTCCTTAGCAACTGGAAAGATTTGCTGCTGAGGGAATAGAGCATGGGAAGAATTTAAATGCACTAAAAGTTAAAGAGTCTTTAGATTCATGTTTGCTTTCTGTTCTTGCCACTATCTTCAAGTGCCAGTTGCCACTGGGTAGTTATAGTTAGCACAATGTTTCTATAGGGAATTGATTTTTGGGTTTGCTAATAACTTTGGTACTATTTTACTAATCTTGAATAAACTTTCCCAAAAAAGTCACATCAACCTCAGCTCCTTGAAGGAATTTTTTGGGGTGATTGTCAAGCAGGGGTTGAGAAAAAGGGAGGGCTCCCAAAACGCATTTTGTCCATTAATTTTTCCATGAGAAAAATTAACAGCAATACCGTAAAAACTGCTGAATGGAATTATACCAAATTTAGCAGAAAGCTGGATATTGGTCTAGAAAGTGTGCTTTTTGCGATTTGGTTTAAATTCATCCTTTAGTTCTTGAAAAATGAAGGCTCCAAGGGCCCGATGTAGGTAGGGCTTTACCGATCGGTATTGGCCGAAAATACCGATTTTTGGTCCTTACCGATCGGTAAACAGCCATCGAGATGTAGGGAACCAAAAACAGAACGAATCGGATAGAAAACCGATTCGGAATGAGTACCGAATGGGAAAGAATCCGATACGTACATACCGAAAATCGGATATGTAACGAATCGGAAAAACACCGATTCGGTTACAAAGACCGATTCGGTCCTTGTACCGATTCGTTAGTGACACCGAATCGGAAAATCACCGATTCGGTCCTTGTACCGATTCGTTGGTGACACCGAATCGGAAATTCACCGAATCGGTCCAAGAACCGAATCGTTAGTGACACCGAATCGGAAAATCACCGATTCGGTCCATGTACCGAATCGGAAAAAATACCGATTCGGACATGAGCCGAATCGGAAAACATGCCGATTCGTATGAATCTCCGATCGGGAAATTCCCCGATTCCGACAGTTGGGGAGATGTAGGGAGGCACAGAAACACCGAAATCGGCTCAAAATCGGTAGAATTCACTCGGTATTTACCATGGATTGCAATCAGGTGGTAACCAACTCCAACCCATATAAACAGTCCCAAAATGCATTGCAACTTGCAGGATGGCAGCTTTCTATGTCATTGCGAGGCGGCTACGGCTACTGCAGGAAGGACAGAGGGAATGGCTAAGAAATGAACAGGTCTACAGACAGAGGATAACCCTGTTCATGCTCACTGAGGCAGAGATCCTACAGAGATACAGGCTGGACTCTGACACCATACTTGAGCTCATCAGGGACCTTAAGCCATACTTGGACCACCACACCCCAAGGGCACACGCCATCCCTGCGCACGTCCAGGTGCTATGCAGCCTACACCTGGTAGCGTCTGGCAGCTATTAAAGTGGAGTAGCAGCAGCAGGAGGGGTGAGCCAGAGCTGCCTGTCAAGGTTCTTCCACATATTCCTTGACGCCATGATAGACAGGATGGACCAATACATCTCATTCCCTGCAACCCACGCAGAACTGCTACAAACCAAAGCTGACTTCTACCAGATGGCACAATTTCCCCAAATCATCGGTTGCATAGATGGCACGCATATTCCGATTTGCCCACCAGCGGACACCGAATACATATACCGCAATCGGAAATCTACACACACCATCAACGTGCAGGTGATCTGCAATGCCAAGTGCACCATCACAGACCTGGTAGCAAAATTTCCAGGAAGTACCCATGACTCCTATATATTCCAACAGAGCGGCATATATGCACGGCTGATGGCTGGCGATTTTGGAGAAGGATACCTCCTAGGTGAGCCCCATCATCAGACCCCCATAACACATAGTAGGTAGGTGTAATACATGTATGCATGTGTCTAATGTGACCCCTTTCTCTTCCAGGCGACAGTGCATATGCCCTCCGCTCATTCATACTCACCCCCTACCTCAACCCCTCCACACCCAGCCAAAGGAGGTATAACCGGGCCCACATACGCACCAGGAATGTTGTTGAACGGACCTTTGGCATCTGGAAAAGTAGATTCAGATGCCTGCACAAGAGTGGAGGTGCAAGGCAGTATACCCCCATCACCTGCTGCAAGATCATAGCTGTATGTGCAATGTTACACAACCTTGCGGTCAAGAAGGGCACTGAGGTGGAGTTGTCTGACTACGAGGACTATGACGACGACGAAGCTGTGCCACTGACACAGCCAGCTGGGGTGTGTACGCCAAGTGATGGCAGATACAGACGTGAGGAGATCACTGAGAACTATTTCTGACTGAGTACAGATGCAAAGACAGCTAAATGTTGCTTGGAAAAAAAAAGTTTTAATAGTGATGCACCACAGTTACAGCACTGATGTGCATCAAAAAATGGAGATTGTAAACTCAAATAAAGTCCAGGGTTCTGGTTTGCTCATCCCCCCTTGCCAGGCTATTTTTTGGCCCGCTTTCCAGACCCACTGGGGTGTCCCTCGGCCCCCTCCGAATGCCCAGCAGCATCAGCGGATCGCCTGGTGCTCCTCCTTGGCTCTGATGCAATGCTGGCCGGGCTGCTGCTGTCTCCAGCATCACCCAGGTCCAGGGCAGGATTGGAGGCGGCGTTTGATATTAACATGGCCTCCATGGCCGTGGTGATCCTGGCCATCCCCCTGGTGAGTTCAGCCGTATGCTGACTGAGCACAGATTCTTGATTTGAGCTGCGATGGCACAGCTGTGCGGTCGCCGCTGCAAGGCGGGCCATGGCCCGGTTGAGCACCCGGGCATCCCTCCTGCGCGCAACCTCATGCTCCTCCTGCCTGGCAGATGAGTGGGTGATGGCAGTGGTCAGCCTGCCCAACCCTGCTGCCACCTCCTTGTTGCTGTCCACAACAGCCTGGAAACCCTTCACCAACTCCCCCATCTGCATGTTGTGCTGCAGGAGCTGGCGTTGGCAGGCCATGGTGGATCTGGCCTGTTGGCGCTGGATTTTAACCATCTGGCCCTCCAGGCCCAGGAACACACTGCCCTCCCGTGCTGGTGCAGCAGTGGTGGTGGTGGTGGCACGGCGTCTGGCACTGCTGCCTCCGGCCTGCTGAGTGGGCTGGGGTGCCACTGGTGGTGGTGTGGTGCTGGCCGGTCCCGGAGCCCCTGCTCCCAGGACAGGTTGGACGGGTGGCAAGGCCACGGTTGTGGCAGGAGCTGGTGTCGGCGGAATGGTCTGCCTTGTAGGGGAGTTGTCTGGTGAAAATTGCAAGGGGGGTGTGCTGGACAGTACTGGGGAGTGCACTGCCTGGAAATCAATCACCAGGACTCCCTCCATTCCAAGCCCTGGGGTGTCTCCTTCCTCATCCTCATCCTCCTCCTCCTGGCCAGCCTGGCTGGTGCTCGGCCCTGCGACTGCAGTGTTTGATGTTGATGCTCCCTCTGCTGTCACAGTGGTGCCGCCTGATGGTGCCCCTAGGTACAAAGAAGCATTTGTAAACTGAGTGCCGATGTATTACAGTCAGTACAATTATGGCATTCCACATGTCCTTGCATCTCCTTACACCGTGTCACACTGTTT
The DNA here is from genome assembly GCF_964263255.1 of Lissotriton vulgaris. NCBI lineage: Eukaryota > Metazoa > Chordata > Amphibia > Caudata > Salamandridae > Lissotriton > Lissotriton vulgaris. The sequence continues at coordinate 559,716,636 of NC_141687.1, forward strand.
CCTGTCTTGTGATTCTGCACTGACATATTTGGCTAACTTCTGCTGACTACATGTACCATGATGCTTGTCTCTTGTATGTTGGTGACAGTACAGTGCTGGTGTTTGCCTATGCATTGTGTCTAATGGGGAGGTGTCTGGTAGGGTGTGTCATGATGCGCATGCTTCTTACCTGTAGCTGTGGCTATCGCAGTGCTGTCCAGGGTCCCGATCCCTACGATGCTCTCCCTCTCGATGGTGCTGGAGACAATTTCCTCCAGCTCGGTGAGGGGTGGCGCCGGGTTCTTGCCTCCTCCGGTGTGTCCAGCCTGCCTTTGAAGGTCAGCCAGCTTCCTCTTCGTGAGGCTGCGGAGGTCGTAAAACCTTTTCTTCAGTTCCTCAATGGACCTGGGGGTGACACCAGCAGCATTGACCTTCTGGGCGATGTCGGCCCACAATCTCCTCTTGGTGCTGTCTGGCACGTTGAGGGACAGCTTGCCAAAGAGCTGGCGGTGCACCCTCACCACCTCCTCAACCAGCACCTGAAGTTCGGTGGTGGTGAACTTGGGCTTCCTCTTTTGGGAGGACTTCTGGCTTCCTGCCTGATCTGCCATTTTCTCCTGCTCAGTTTGCAACCTCCTTCTCCCACTGCTGCTAACTGTGTGTGTTGGGCTCAGGCAGGCTTTCCAGAAACTTCTAGAAACTTCTTAATTAGCTGCACCTGCCAGGGTTGCCACTCCCTGTTTGGGTGGGGGAGGGGGAGCCACCTCATTGGCTGAATCGCCTATTGCCGAATCGGCTTTTACCGATTCGGTAATATCCGATTCGGTAAAATCCGATTCGGTATTATCCGATTCGGTAAAAGCCGAATCGGGTCATTCAATGCATTCCTATGGGCTTTTTCGCCATGGGTCTATGATTGCCGAATCGGTTTTTACCGATTCGGCTTTTACCGAATCGGTATTCGCCGAATCGGAAATATCCGAATCGGTGGTAGCCGATTCGGTGATTTCCGATTCGTTGTTGGCCGATTCGGTAATTTCCGATTCGGACCGAGCAGAATCGGAACGTACCGAATCTCATTACCGATGCCGACCGAATCGGTATTCATTCGGTATTTTTTTCCTACATCTCGTTTTCCAATTTCAGAATACCGATTCGGCCCGCCTCGGTATTTTGAAATCGGAAAATCGCGTTTACCTACATCGGGCCCAAAATGTATAGATATTTCATGCTGCAAAGTTTTTTTGGATCTGAGAGAGTAAAAAGAAATATCTGATTGCATGGCACTACAACAACAAAGATGTGGGAGGAGCCATTTTAGTTCTCGGGGACTCTGTCCACTCGCAGGCAAAAAAGTTATAAAAACATTTATACCATGGAGGTGGGGGTATACCATACCCCCCCAAGGGCTTTTGGGTGCATCCCGGAGGGATCCCTTCCTGAGCCAAAACAGGCATATTTTTTTTTAATTAGTGCCACGACCCACTGATGTGCGACACTGCTGAAAAAATTGCAGGCTCTCACCCTTTTAAAAAATGAGCCCCAGGGGATGGGTCAGGCCAGGGAGGTCAGTGATAATATTTTTGGTTGAGAGGGTCATGCACACCACCCTCCACAAGCCTTGCAGAGGCCCCATGGACCTATCCCCCAATGTCGATTTATACATTTAGGGGAGGGGGCATGTCCCCTCCTCTCCAAGCCTCTCAAATGCCCTGGGGACGACATCCCACTGGGCTGATAGTTACATTTTACATTTTGAGGAAAGGCATATGCCTTCCCACCCCGATCCATAGTCTGAGATAATCACCGGTGACCCCATTCTTCCCCCAACCCAGGAACCAATACCACATTCCCCGGGACAATTGTGTTCCCGGCCTGGGAGAGTGTGGGTAGAGGGTATAAACTTTATTCACTGTCCGTAGTCTTCTGGCCAGGGAACGCAACTTTGCTCCCACCCGGCAAAGGAAAGATGCCAGCTCCCCAAAAGAACGCCAAAGGGTGCTGGCTGCGGAGCAGGCTTGTATCACAGTGGCATTGGGTCTTCTAAGTGACCCCCAGCAACTTTGGAAGTTTTCTGTCCCTACTTAAAACATTTTTTTGGATGGAGCCAGCAGGGGCTGTGGGGGACTTGAGGCTCCCCACTACTTCCAACTTATTAAAAAAAAAAGAGTGGGTGCCATGGCTGGGCGCCAGGGCACTCACAAAATTACAAAAAGGCAAAAAAAAGAGAATAATAAACGAGCAGCAGGAGCCCCTTATGTATTATTCACTGCTCTGCAAATATCGTCCCATATTGCTGTAGGGATTTGTAAAAGTATATTTATTCATCCTGGTTGTACTTTAGAATAGGCAAGGGTGCCACCACTGATAATGCTGTACTGTTGTAGAACGTAGAGCAGCCTGACAGTAGCAATAAAAAAGTGCAGTACGTCTACTAGGTTATTGAATCCATGACCCCAGGAGAGTTTGTTATATGTTTTAAAGCACTCTAAGATGGAGCTGTGTGCGGTTCAGCTGAACTGCAGGGGCCCCTTGTGGTGGGTTCTACAGTTGCATTTTGAGACCTAATTTTTTATTTTTTTATTTGAAGGCATGTTGATGTCTTTTTATTGTAAATATTTTATGACAATCTTTTTAATTGAACATTAGAATGAGGGGAGAGGATGTAGCTTAATGGCTAGACTGGTCGATCTTGAAGCTGGAAAAAAGGGTTCATCACTCAGCAGGAACGCTCAGCATCCTGTAATTCTGGGCAAATCAATTAATCTCCCCATACCTAACAAATTTAATCTGTTCGTCTGTAACACAACTTTTACTCAAGGAAAGCACTCTGATATCTTCTGGTCGAGTTTGTGCTATATCAAACTCCCCCTCCCCCCAAAAAAACAATGTGTGAATTTATTAAATATATGTTTGATTATAATTATTGGTGACTTTTTGACAAAGACAATGGGTCTGTTTTATATATATCTTGTTATGCTGACCCCTTAAGAAAGCCAATAGGTCCACTTGTTATATTTTTGTGATCTAACTTTTAGACAAAGTCAGGAGGTGTGTCTTACTTGAAATGAAAACCCTTATATTGCTACATTGCATAGTCAACTATGCACGTCTGTGGGAGTTTGGGGCAGAGCCTGATTGCAGGACATGGCCACAGGAAGAACAGCAAGCAAAGCATGAGTCTCTGAGACCTTCCAAAAACCATGATATAATTTAGTGAACTGACCTCGCACAGTGACAACTGAGAATTCCTAGAGACAAGCTTGCATTTTTTCATATGCACCTTTTCTGTGAAGGGAGTTGTCGCTCTTTAAAAATAAAGTACAAGACCTCAAATTGGAATCTGCATCTCCAGACTTGGCGAGTGTCGAGCTTCCTGGGCATGTAAAACTAATTTGCCAGTTTCCTCTAAAATGTGCTCAACCTCAGCACTTCACTACAGAATCTTCCAAGAAGCAAGCTCAAGTTGATCAGGATAGACACAAAAACACTAAGAAACAGTCCAATCAATAAAGAATACTCTTCCTTCAAACAAAACCAGTGTGTAATTTGAGTCACAAAAAGACAGGGTTATTAGTGGATATGAGCCTCTGTGGTCTTGTGAGTGTCCTGCTGAAAATGACATGAAACAATCAAAAGGTGATGGGAGGAATGCTTGCAGTTTGACTAAGCATTGAGAACCGTACGGGGTAGCATCCATATCCATCGTTCTTTTGCTCCTCAACTGCTGCTACTCTTGTCTGTCATTTTCAGTAGCACTAACAAACTGGTGTTGGATTGGGTGTTTGAATTAATCTCAAGCACCGGCAATCGCTCAGGGCTGCATTCCAATCCATTGTTTGTTACCCACTAGGCCCCCTCAGTTTGGACCAAGCTGTTTACAAATCAGTCTTGACCCTGCTCCAGTAGGACCAGTCCATACCGAACTGCCAACCCAGGTCCTCCCTGAACAGGGAATACAAGCAACCTAGAACCGGTTCCTTGAGGTGCTGCATTTTTGAGGTGCACTAGCCACTGGACAGGGATGACTCTTGGCTCCCCTTAACCAATCCAACAAATGTTCCCAGGAGTAACCTAACACAATTTTCCAACAGTTCCTGTCTGCCCTGCTGCAAACAATCCCACAGTGCATTTTGCTCCTACAATTCAAGAGGGCGGAACATTTGTCTACCCAGAAGTGCAGCCAGGGAAATAAGCATTCCGCTACCCAGAGAGGACATTTTACCATCCACCGTCCGAATCAGTTTTTTGTCTTCTTACTTGTGTTCCAGGCCGACTTTCATTTTGTGTTTAACATTACATATTTATATTTTAAGTTACACTGCACTGTTTACATTGTGTTACTATTTAAACAAAATGGTTGTGTGAAAGTGGGTGTCTTTTGGTGTTCATGTATATGAGTTTTCATAGGGTTAGGGGGCCATTGAGATCCCGACATTTAAGGTAGGTCTTGCAACCCTGCACCTTTGCACCACTGATCAAATAAATTAGGGAATGTGGCATCATAAAACTTAGAGTCTCAGACCCGACACATTAGAACTACACCACAGGTTACATAGAACCCCAGGCCTTGGGTTTTCAGAGAAATGAGTCTGGAGTTATTGAACGTACCGGTTGAGTCATCCCCTCCAGAGCTATCCCTGTGGTAACCAAATACTTACAATCTTAGGTGTCAAAAGAAAAGCTATCCCTCGGGTAACCTTTACCCACAAGCCCACAGAGGTTTGATAGAGTGAAATGTGTACAATTAATGTGACTGGACTGGACACAGCGCACACTAATGACGAAGCAGCACTGAGCAATTTATTTACTGTCTCACATGCATATAGTTCCCATACAAACACTCTTCATCCAGTGCGTTTGCCGTGAGTGAGAGACACTATCCTGAAAACCAAAACCACACTCACATAATCAGGGAGTTGTTCACCAATGTGCCCCAGGTGATTTGCTGCAGTTGATTCCTGCTCTCGGCTTCATTATCTTCGCCTACTGACCCCATGGCCATCTCATGCACAGTAACCTATTTAGAAAAAAATCACTGAAAGGTCAGATAGACTTGGATTTCCTAAATAAAATCTCCACAAACCAAAGACTAGAATCATAAGAAAATAGATTATCCTGAGAATGAAGCTGAAGGAGAGTTGTGGAAAAGCATTCAATCAATCAATCAAATAATTTGTAAAGCGCACTACATACCCCCAAGGGTTTCAAGGCGCTAATGGTGGGGAAAGGGGGGGTGCTGTTGCTACTGGTCGACCAGCCAGGTCTTGAGTTGTCTCCTGAAGGTTAGAAGGTCTTTGGTTTGTCGTAGGATGAGGGGGAGGGTGCTCCAGGTCTTGGCGGCGTAGTGGGAGAAGGATTTGCCTCCGGCTGTGGTTCTACGGATGCGTGAGACAATAGCCAGGGAGAGGTCTGCGGAGCGGAGTTTCCTGTTGGGTATGTAGAAGTAGAGTCGACTGTTGACATAGGCTGGGCCGGTCTTGTGGAGTGCCTTGTGTGCGAGGATCAGTAGTTTGAAGGAGATTCTTTTGTCAACAGAGAGCCAGTGCAGGCTCCTCAGATGGGGGGTAATGTGGTTGCGGCGCGGGACGTCGAGGATCAGACACGCAGAGGCATTCTGGATTCTTTGCAGTCTGTTGATGAGCTTGGTCGGGGCTCCGGCGTAGAGGGCGTTTCCGTAGTTGAGTCTGCTGCTGACTATGGCCTGTGTGGCCTGTGTGACTGTTTTCCTTGTGTCTGTCGGGATCTATCTGTAGATCTTGCGGAGCATACGGAGGGTGTTGAAGCAGGTGGAGGAGACAGCATTGACTTGTTTGGTCATGGTGAGTTTCGAGTCGAGGATGACTCCAAGGTTGTGTGCTTGGTTGGTGGGTGCGGGGGTGTCCCCAGTGATGCGGGCCACCAGGAGCCGTCCCATGCTGAGGGGTTGGGCCCGAGGATGAAGATCTCTGTTTTGTCTGTGTTTAGCTTAAGGCGGCTATCCTCAATCCAGTTGGCGACGGCCTTCATTCCCTGGTGGAGGTTGGATTTGGCGGTGAGGGGGTCCTTGGTGAGGGAGAGGATCAGTTGCGTGTCGTCGGCGTAGGAGATTATGTTGAGGTTGTGATGTCGGGTGATGCGTGCGAGAGACGCCATGCAGACATTGTACAGCGCCGGGCTGTGGTAGGATCCCGGCGGGATGCTGCAGATGATCTCAGAGGCTTCGGATCGGAACGGGGGAGGCGGACTCTCTGGGTTCTGCCAAAGAGGAAGGAGGAGGTCTAGTCCAGGGCCTTGTCTCGGATCCCTGCATCGTGGAGTCGTGCGCATAGTGTGTGGTGGCAGACGGTGTCGAAGGCGGTGGAGAAGTCCAGAAGGATGGGGGCGTTGTCCAGTAGGATCCTGATGTCGTCTGTGGCGGCGATGAGGGCGGTCTTGGTGCTGTGGTTGCTGTGGAATCCTGACTGGGAGGGGTCCAGGATGCTGTTGTTTTCGAGGTAGCGGGTGAGCTCTGTTGACTATCTTCTCGATGACCTTAGCTGGAAACGGAAGCAGGGAGATGGGCCGAAAGTTTTTCAGTTTTCTCGGGTCCACCTTGGGTTTCTTCAGTAGGGCGTTGATCTCGGCGTGTTTCCAGCTTTCCGGGAAGGTCGCGGTCTGAAAGGAGAGGTTGATGATTTTGCGTAGGTGGTGTGCGATGGAGCTGCTGGCTTTGTTGAAGATGTGGTGTGGAAAAGGGTCAGACGGCGATCCGGAGTGGATTGTGCCCATGGTCTTGATTGTGTCTTCGATGCTCACGTTGGCCCAGGTAGTCAGGGGGTTGTAGTCGGTGGCGTGTGGTGGTTCCGGCGTGTTGGGGCCTGTTAGGGTCATCCGTGGGTTGAAGCTATTGTAGATGTCGGCGATCATGCGGTGGAAGAAGGTGGCGAGGGAGTTCCTTCACGACGTTGAAGAGCTCCTTGCTGTTGTGTGCGTTGTTGTTGAGGCGGTCTTTGAAGGAGGTTCTCTTGGCGGTCCTGATGAGGTGGTGGTGGTGGTTGCGGATGGAGTCTTTGTGGGCTGCGCGGCTGCCCAGCGACTTCTCACTGTGCCATATGTTCTCCAACTTCCGGCAGGTGCGCTTTGACGCTAGGAGTTCCGGAGTGAACCAGTTGGCTCTCTTGTTGGTGTCTTTGAAGGTTTGTTTTTTCAGTGGGGCTAAGGAGTTGGCGCAGTCGTCCATCCATTGTCTGAGGGTACACGCACCATCATTGGGGTTGAAGGGGTTGGTCGGTGGGTTGAGTGTGAGGTTTGTCTGTAGAGTTACTTTGGTGATTTTGCCCCAGCGGCGACGGGGAATCTGTAGGGTGCGGTGATATGCAACGGGTTTCTGGAAGGTGAAGCGGATGCAGTGGTGGTCGGTCCAGGTGGGTTCAGAGATGTGGCTCAAGGAGACTTGTAGGCTAGAGGAGAAGATGGCATTGAGCGTGTGTCCGGCGTTGTGGGTCGGTGTCGTGTTGAGCTGTTCCCGTCCGAGGTTGGCGAGGTTGTCTATCAGGGTGGAGGAGTTGCTGTCGTTGTTGTTCTCCAGATGGAAGTTAAGGTCTCCGAGGAGGATGTAGTTGTGGAGGTCAATGCGTGCGTGCTGATGAAGTCGGCGATGGTATCGCAGAATTGTGGTCGAGGTCCGGGTGGTCAATAAACATTTCCAGTCAACCTACTTCTAAGAAATGTAATGGACTTTAAAATATTTATTTACTTATGCATTGCTAAATAGCACAGATATTACCCAAAGGTGCTAAAGTGATTTACAGGAGAAATATTTTGTTACATGACAATACAGCCAGTGGCGCCGCTAGGGAAAAGTAGTAGTGGGAAGTGAGGTGGGGATTAAAATAAATAAATAAAATGAAAGCTCACTTACCTGAGTATGGCCGCCACCTCTCCTCTGTCCTCCCTCTGTTCCTGACTCCCAGCAGCACACAGCTCCTAGACTCCCCTGAGCCAATCACGGTGCTGCTGTCACCACCATGACAGCAGCATCGAAATTGGTCTGAGCGGCCTGGTTCAGCGCTCAGACAGGGAGTGGGAGCCTGTGCATGTTCTCCACCCAGCTGTGCAATACAGCCAGAGGGAGAAATGCAAGTGCTCATGTCTGTTTGGCCTCCCCAAGACGGCCGGCCAAACCGCCATGCATACTTAAGTGCACCAACCACTCCTCCCCCTGCCTGTCACATAGACCAACCCCACCCGCCCTAACCTGGCTGGGGTACTAAAAATAAAATTATTAATAACGGAACATTATTAACGTGTTATTATCATTTTATTTTTCCTTTTGCACTCAGTGGGGCGACTATAGCGGAGGAGCTGCCACTGAATAGAGCTTTAAGTAATTACAAGTTTGAGTGGAGATTATTACATAAAATAGAATGTGTAAAAGCTGTAAGAAGGTTAAGGTAGTCTGCAGAGTGCACAAAAGGTATATATGTCCATAAAAAGGTGACAGTAATATATAGTCTTATAAAAGTTCTGGAAGTATAGAGGTCTGTGTCAGGAGTTGATTACAGTGTTTTAGATAAAATACAGTTGGAAGAGAAGGACTTTCAGGTCAGTTTTGAAAGTCGTAAGCGAGGTAGTTTTTTTTTTCCTGCAAATAGTGATAGTGACAATTACAGCATCACAATAAGCTGTACAGTCTTTTCTGATTATACCCCTCCCTTGTATACAAAACAAATAGGAGACATATCCATATCCCATGTGTAAGACAACATATCTTGTCGGAAGGTAACCAAAGCCTTGTGGTCATGACCCAACATATCAATTGAAAAGTGTGTTTGATACAGCTCAAATGTCAATACAGTGGCATGCATTTTTATAATTAACAAGAACTTATAAAAACCTTTCTATCCAAACCAACCCTAACCCACCTCCTCCCACTCCTGGTCCATCTATTCCTGGCAGTGCCACCACCTGCGGGGAATCTCCGGTAGGTCTCAAACTATAGGGTATGTGAGACAAAATGATGTCACCTGTGTCCGCTGGAAGGCCTTTAGCTCAAGAATACCTGGGGATTCATGCACCTTATTGGGACCCTGCCCCCTGTGTTGGGGCTAAGTGAAGTGTTTCTAGTCCGATCAGCATGGCTTCCCATTCCAGAGCTATAGGGTGCTTTTGTAGCCCTTTCTCTCCCTCCCTCCGAAGAGCTGCTCCCTCCGCCCGACCCCACTGTACTAAGTCCGCCTGCCACACGGTCGCCGCAGGGGACCTGGGGGACTTCCATCTCATTGTTATGGTCCTAATGGCTAAAATGAGTGCAAGGTCCAGGAATTTCAGCCTGGCTTTTTGCTTCCTTGATCATCTACGTAGTCCCGCAAGGCAGGGTAAGGCCTCATCAGGGACCGGTAGTTGAGTCACAGTGATGAGGGCTGGGCGAATCGCAGTCCAATAGCTCCGTAATCGAGGACAAGACCACATCATATGGATAAAATCTGCTTCATCACCTCCACAACAAAGGCAACAGTAAGGGGAATCCAGAAACATACAATTTATTTTCTTGGGGTAAGATATGATCAATGAAGCACCATCGTTTGAACAAATTTAAGTCTGGCATTACGTAATACTCTTTTGGGATGTTCTAGTATGGTCTGCCTTGCCTTGTCCGTAATTTCAGTGTCAGAGTCCTCTGCCCAACGTGTTCTAAGGGTCATGAGCAGAATCGCTGCGTGTGTTTGAATCCCTGTATAGAGCCAGTGCACTAGGTGGCCTCCCCGTCCCATGTAATATAAGAGATGTACTAATTCATGTTGTGTGGGTGTGGTTCGTTGCGGTGCCCATGTGGTCCTAATATAGTGTGTCACTGTGGCATGTAGCAAATATAGGCGTGGTGGGGCTCCAGTAATCTGCACGAAGGATTTGTGGTTCAACAGAGTATCATCCACAAAAAACGATCCCAATTCTTCTTCCCCACTATCCGTCCACCCCGTAGTCTAGTGCGGTGAGTCTACCCTCTGGTGTGGGGATGCCCAATAAAGGAATGTTTGCCGCATAAGGTGGTACCACCGACGTATACGAAAAGGCTTTCCTCCAGCAATTCAAGGCAGTTTTTAGCAAGGGGGGACAATCCGGGGGGGTCCGGGCCTTGGGCAACAACAAAGAATGGAGTTCCCCTCGATCTAATCTCTCCAGCGTGAAGCCGATTTCGTGCAAAGTCCTACCCGTGGTCCAAAAGGAAAGCCACTGGAGCTGACTAGCATAGTAATGTCCTCGAAAATCAGGGACTCCCAGATCACCTGCCGTCGTCTCCAGCTGGAGTTTCCGAAGGCTAATCCGTCTCCGGCCAGTTCCCGAGATCAGAGTGATCAAGATAGTGTTCAGTGCGTTAAAAATAGATTGAGGGAGATTCACTGGTATGATCACAAAATAATATAGGAGGCGAGGGAGCATGACCATTTTTGAAATGGCGATTCTGCCCATTACCGACAGAGGCAGAAAAGTCCAGAACCCCACACTGTTTCGGAGCCTCGTTATTGCACTCAGAATGTTACCATCAATCTGATATTCAGGTGTCCTATACACTTGTATACCCAGGTACTTAAAGGTGGTGGGGGCAACAGGGATAGAGTACGTGCCAAATCGTATGTGAGTTAAATGTGGCATCTCTCGGAAGAAGAAACAGGTCGATTTTACGGGGTTTATCGCTAGACCTGACAGTTTCTCAAATGTGTCAAATATGGCAAGTAGTGGATTGTTGTCTGCTTGTCGGCCCAACAGTTATGTAACAAACAAATGAAACAAAGGAAGGTGCGTACGCCAAGAGAAATTAAACAGTAATGTAACAAACAAATGAAACAAATGAAGGAAACAAATGTCGGCCCAACACCACAGTGCAGTTCTTAGTCTGGGGAGGTCTCCAGCAAGCCCACGCCCGCCTAGGCTCCAGGCACCCCCCGATGGCTGTGCAGCTCTCCCAATGCGGCCCCAGGTCTCCGTCGTCACCCGCAGCAGTCGCAATCAGGATTAGTCTGGGCACAGTCCAATCATCACTGCCCGTGCCCATGTCCCACAGTGGCAATCTGTGCCGAGCCTCCTTCTGCGTGGGCGCCGTACAGTCTTCCGCCCACCGCGCCTCAGTTGCGCAGTCTCGTGAAGCCACCGGTAAGCCCGGGAGATACAGGCCCACTCGGCTCCGCTCCCCACAGCGGTCACCAGCCGGCTCCAGCAGCGGGCACTAGCATGTCCAGGTCCGTCTCTCCCCGGCGACTCCACGCCCACTCGTCCGGGCACTCCTGCGAGAGCCGCCACAGGCCCGACTTGAAGCAGGCCCTACCTGCGGTGATGGGCCTCGCGCAGGCCTGCACTCTACCGCAGGTCCGGACCAGGCTCCACTCAGGATCTCCAACAATCGCGGTCACTATGCTGCTATCTGCCAGACAGCATCCGGTTACGATCGGCCTCGCCGCTGCCCACAGCTGCATCCAGCAGTCCGCATATGTGGCCTCACCATGGGAGCCCCATTCACAGCCTCCAGCCTCCAGGAAGCGGCTCCACGAGTGCGAGAAACAATCCTAGGACATCTAAGCATATGTGTGAACAATCAGGTCAGACCAGTGATCAAGAAGGAATAATCAAAAAATTAACAAATTTTTATAAAAAGTATATTTTTAATCAATATAATTAAAAATCATATTGTGAATGACCAAAAAGGCCAAACCATATGATGGGTATTAAAAATTCATTAGTTACATACAATTCTAATAAACAAATAGCATAAAACTCATATTCAATACAGTGAAATTTATCGACAAAAACATATATATAATAACATGGGTATTGAAAAAAAGCATAAAAACTCGACGCGCGTTTCGGCAGAGGACCGCCTTCTTCAGGAGACACAGATTAAATCAACAATGGAGAATCTATCCATGCAGTAAGATAACGGAAGGTGAAATCTTCATATATTTTTGATGAACATATGATTATAGATTAATAGGATTCCTGATGTCTATGTTAATATTCTAAACGTTGTTAACGGTCGTATAATCGAGCGATGTCTCGGACAGGGGCAGTCAGCTCATTCCTGTTCAAGGTATGTACTATTAAGATCCCACACGTAATCTCACAGCTGAATATTCCCAGATGGAGAATGCGAAATATGGTGTCAAAGGGTTAATCTTTAGAAAAACGTTGATTGCAGTTTTGCTGGTATTTCATGCCAGATGAAAGGCAATATGAACTTATTTTAGAATAGCATAGCAGTATGTAGTATCACGCTTATAGCAAGTCGACTGATGATGGCGCCTTGTTGTAGAAATTAAAAGAGGCTCGTGAATCAAATGGTAGAGGGCGAACAGCAAGATGGTGCTGCTCCGACGTTCGTGGTGTGGGGACCCGTCCTCCACGCAAATAGAAGATCCACGAGTGTCACCCCCACCTTCACTATAGCTCCCGGTCTCGCCCTCCCGTGTCCTCAGGCGGGCCTCTCCCCGGCTCGCCACTACAGGGCATTCAGCAGGGCCAGTACGATCACCCAGAGAGCACAGGGTTATCAGCTTTATTTTCCCCACTCCCGTGCAGGTGCTGGTGGGACCGCGCCGACAGGGTGAATACCCCCGGGAGGATCCGGAGCTCTATTGGGCTACAACCTCCACCTTGGCTGGCTATCCACGCCTCCGTAAGCGAGGTAGTTGTGCGGATATTTGAAGATAGTGAATTCCAAATTCTAGCTGAGCTTCCTGAGAAGTATTGTGCCATCTGTCGTTCTCTTTTAAAGGATAGAGGTTCAAGGAGCATTGCCTCTGCATTGAGCAATGGTCTGGGGCCGCCTGCAGTGGTGTAAAAAAAGGCCCCTGCAGTGTGGGTGGGCCAAGCTCCAGAGGGCCCCTCAGGGCCGTAAGCTGGCTGAGAGCTGTCAGGTAAGTCATGAAGGGTGCCCCTCCATGCACTTTGCAGGGGGCCCCTTCAAGTTTAGTTACGCCACTTGCCGCCTGACAGCTTGAGTGTGTCCGCCAGGTAACAGCAAGTTTATGTATAATTCAACAATTCAGCAAAATGTCCTAATCCAGGCTTCACCAAGGTTCTCCATGTTTATAAACAGGAATTACTGGATAAATGTCAGTAAACTGATACCAGATGGCTGCATTTAATGATGATGCTGATCCTGCGCTCCTACTAAAGTTCTGCATAAATTACTCTACCTACTACCACCAAACTTACCATACAATACCAGGCCCATATCAACAACAGAGCGGCTGAATCATGAGGCGATTAGATCTATATATGTTGTTAATGAAATACTAAACCAACCTAAATAAATAAGACCAGCTTATCATTTTAGAGAGTTTATTCATTCATAACATGAAAATCAGGTTATTGGAACTTTATTAATCAAGTATTAGAAAATGTCATTGAAGAAAAGTTTATTCAGCATTTATAAAGAGAGCTTGATTCAAGAAATATTGTTCATTAACAGAAATAAGTGAAAATGAGCATTTCCAAACCCTAACTAATTCCCTGTCTCTACCCTCATCGCCTTAAAACAAAGTCTTTAAAAGTCTCCTTTCCTAAGCGTAGGAAAAAAAGTCTGCTCCTTGAGCCAATTCTTATACCCTAAAACTAAGGCTAAACTAACTATTTTCACATTCCAACAGCTGAATTCTGGCTCCCCATTGGCTGAGCCAGCTCATGGCACAGTAAATTGTGACCACCTCAAGTCCGGGCTTTTACACTAACCCATTGTTCATGCACAGAGTCCTGGCGACACTTCCTTTGGCTGCTACATTTTGTAGCAAAGATGTTCATGTAGTGCACAAAAATGCCACGACTCACATTCCTGGCCTTGAGCCTGTCTGTTCTGAGCTTTCCGTGGCACAATAGCAAACCTCTCCACTGGGTCGCCTTTGGCAGTTCTTTTCAAAACATTTCACAATAAAAGTTTATAGGCTTCTCATCTTTTTCAAAATAAGTTTTCTCTTGTGGCTTTACATCAGCAGGCCTCTTTTCAGAAAGCGACAATTTTCTGTGCCACTTTTTCTTGCGTCACTTTTTAGAATGCATTATTTTTCTGCGGCCAACTCTATGCTTCTTTTGAAAAACTATTATTTAAACAAACATAAAACATCAATTAGTTAAAGAATTGACATTTGTTCTGTTACCCACCCCCTTTGCTAAATGTTAACCCATTAACTATGTTACCTAGCAAAAGCACATTTAAGCAGCATATATTACCTTTGATGTACCAATCCGATCTGGAACTGCATTTATCACAGAAAAGACAAGACAAAAGCACATTTAAAAGCACATGCTATTATTTTTGATAGCAGCAGTTAGTATACGACAAAGGACAATAGACAATCATTATTGTATTATTTCTTTTGCATTTTGCACAAATAAGCATAATGTTAGTCCCATGTGTTTATGTTGCGCAGTTTATTCTAGGTTGATTTAATAACATGCAGCAAACACATTAGTTTTATTAAACATTATGGAAGTCTGACTTCACAAGCCTGAACAAAATATTGTTCATTAACCCGCTTCATCAATGTTAATGTGTAATCTTTGATTGAAAGTGAAAATACTGTTGCATTTGCTTTGTTATCGGAGGTAATTTGGCGTCCTGGATGGCAAGGAGTCCACAGATGTTGAGTAATATTTTCAGTTATTGTATAGAGGTGACCAATTAGTAGATCTGGTTCTCTGGTCTTTGATCAAGGTGCATGCATTTGTGTAGCGGTATAGTACGTACATATGACACACAGTATGTATTTGTGCAGAAATCCTTATCAGGATGGAGTGGTTGTGTGGGATGGCAACTGAAGCCATGTAAGCATGCCAAGGATAAGCTACTACAGCAGACTGTTTGGGGGGTCCTTGTAGTAAAACCAAAAGCTTCTTAGAACAGAGCAGTCCAACGTTAAATCGACACAGTGTGATCTCGGACACATTTTCTAGTTGAGCTTCATTTGATTTCACTATTGTAGATTTACAGGAAAGCAGACGTGGGTCCAGCCGTCCTCTGCCTGATCCGGAGACCGCTGTCTCCAAAGTACCATTGCCTCGCCCTTTAGTAGCAGGGGCCAAGTTTAAAACCTGCTATTTTACATGTGATATATATTTGTTATGCATGAAGGTGTGCAAGTAGCATGTGTCTTATCCAATTAAAAAGTATCATAGCTCAAGACATGTAATGCTTCTCTGCTTCCAGCTACCGTGCCGGAGCCACAGCTGATAGAGAAACGAAAGCCCAGGAGTCTTGATGTCTTTCAAAGGTTATCGGCCCCCAGAAGACGGTGAGCATCGCCATGTTTCAACATATTTAATATGAACAAGTAATCGTGGGAAGGTTGCCTTCCTATGTACACCTGCCTTCCTTCCTGTTAACAGCAGGGAGGCTGTAGCAATCAAAGACTAGTGTATTCGGAAACC
Organism: Lissotriton vulgaris; assembly: GCF_964263255.1. Taxonomy (NCBI): domain Eukaryota; kingdom Metazoa; phylum Chordata; class Amphibia; order Caudata; family Salamandridae; genus Lissotriton; species Lissotriton vulgaris. The sequence goes on from NC_141687.1 coordinate 559,731,993, forward strand.
AAGTTGGGTGCGGTTGAGCTTTATATGAGGGTGGTTTGGAGGCAAGGAAGAACTAGCAGGCCCAGCCCTTTTCTTCTCACCGCACTGTATTGTAGCATCAGTTATTGAACTGTTGTGCAAATAGGAGCTTGCCTCCTTAGTTCTATTTGTATGATTTTACTCAGGTTTATGGCTTACCCGTTGGGATGTTTTGCACGCAACCTATTGCTATGAAGCTAATAAGACACTAATCTTGGTGCATGTGATGGGCGACATTATATTCTTTTGTGAGGCAAATTTTGCACAGTTCATAATTTTTGCACTTTGTCACCGGCAGTTTTTTCCCAGTTGCACATCTCCCATGAGAAGAGGTTTCTCTCTACAAAATGAGAATATTTTTAAGGTAGCAAAACGCAATGCCGCCAGATTGGACCTGCGCAGTGTGATTCGCACCAATTGCTTATTTTAGAACATAATTTCATACTGATAAATACATGTAAAACGTTTCTCTTCTGCTTTACATTTTGCAGAGCTTTTCTTTGCTCAGTGCCATTGTGGAGAACACATGCTACATAAATTATTCAAAATTCACGATCTTCACTCGAATGTCCAACCTGCCTAGTTTTTGTAAAGATTCCCGTGGACCTTAATGGAGGTTTCGAAACAAAATAAAAAAGTATTTTCATATTCATTCAAGGCAGTCAAAAATTATATTTTGCACTGTAAGCATACGAACACCAGTTCCTAAAGCCAGTGTAAAGGACGTTCTAGTGTTGCCAACTTTGTAAAGATGGACTTTTTACACTGGTTGCTGGTGGTAACTTTTAAAGTCAACTACCACTAGCTTGTGCGTGGCCATTAATGATTCAGCTTGTGCTGTGTCATCAGGCCCCCCTGCATCTTGAATATTGCTGTCATTTACTACCCCCAGCAGTAGGGGGCGTTTTCTTTGCTTGTTTTAGGGCTCATGGTACTCCTGCTGCATACCTGGAATCTACGTTAAGGGGTGTTTGTGTGGAAGTGTGACAAGTTACCTTGGTTGTCTTTATATTGCTCAGATTTGAGGCTAATACAAAAGAAATGTTGCTTCCCATTTCGAAACTATGTTCCTGCATTTATTATTTTCTTCCTGTAGACTAACCTGGCCGGCAATAGGCGTGGCTCAGGTATGGAATAATGAGCCAGCTGCAATGCAAAATGCGCACCCTCTCTCAAGCCACATGCACAGTAAGATAAGTCAATACTCAAAGAAAGTAATAAAACGGGAGAAAATTAGGAAAGGTGGTAAGACGGTTATATTTTGGAATTATTCACCACACTTTCGGAACCTGCCAATCCCATTCTGTTCCAATGATTTACCGACTGTGATTTAAGGGGGTTATCTGGTGGCTAAAAGCCAATGCTGGGTGTCATTGATCCTAGCGGTCAGGGAACCCAGGTGTGGGTGAGGGCCAACAACTCACACACTTATCAATATGTGCGTGTAAGGTGGCATATAAAAATTAAGGTCACACGCGCCTCCAAACTTATGTGGCGTGATAGTCCATCCTTTCAAAACTATGCGTGAGGACGGATTGTAAATTGTGCAATTATACCAAGCATAAAAAGACATACATCAACCAACGTACAGTAAGACCAACAAACAAGTAACATGTAGGGTTTTTGACTTATGGCCTGTCTTTCTCATATTAGATGTCTTTAAGGCATCAGGGGGCAGAGGAGGAATTGTCCTCAAAAAGAACATATTCTGCCAAAAAGAAATGAAAAAAGCGGTCAAGCGTTTGTAATGAACGCGCGAATCAGCGGCGTCATCGTGGATCGTACATCCTTGGCGCTGTAACATAATGCAGTTAGCTTACTTACAGTTCAGTTGTTGAAAGGACGGCAAAATACCTATGGCCGTGCCCGCTGCCCCGCTACAGTGATCTCTGTTTGCCGTGTCTGTTAAGACCGGCGTCCGTTTCCGGGGTGGGCGTGGCAGGTTCGAGATCACGTGACGGGTTGTCATGGTGATCATTGCTACGAGGGCTACAGTGCGGGGGAAGGTTTTGAAAACGCCTACTTCGATTTGTCATTCGGCATTAATAATAACAATAACAGAGGTTTAAAACAATACATGAGAGGTAAGATTACAAAGGCGGTGTATATTTTACCGCAGTTAGACGGTCATCACAGATTGTGGGACTTATAACCATGAAAGTTCAAAGCTCATTATTACAGTGAAAAATAAAGGAGCGTGGGGCATTAACCTCATCTTGCTCACAGGCAGTCACGAATGTAGCAGGTTGCATTAATATGGTAGAAATAAAGGAACCAGGGGCGTTTTTCTCAAAGGCAATCACAGAGCACGGTGGAGTATCGGCTCAGTTAGGTTGAAGAATACATGTCTTGCCCAAGCGAGAAAAGCAGGAATAGGAGTTTCGTGCTAATCTCAAACGCTGAATAACAGGGGCTTGGGGCTGTTTTGAATCTACCCTTATAGAAGGAATTTATAAGAAGAATTATTACAACAATGGGGCCGTAATAGTAAAGGAATATTCACAAAGAAATTTTTACCACACTGAGGCCCATGGTGTACTGTCAAATCAGTCGATCAGACACATTTTTTTAGAAATGTTTTTTAAGGGCAACTGCTAGACTAAATGGCAAGCACTGGTGGTTACTGATTTATATCGTAAAAAAGTGATTTTTTCAAAGTTATTTCAACACTGAGGCCCACGGTATATTGTCATTTAACCCAATTTTGTGAGTTGACAATCTATAAATCCATCGTTGTTCTTTTTCATAGAGACGGTTCTGTAGATTTGGTCCCACCTGGACCTGCTCAATTACTGTCCATCTCATGTCATTGGGTGTATGGTGAGCAGTTAGGAAATGGTCCGTTAGTTTGGTTGCATTCCTTTTACAGCGTATAGTGCTCCGGTGCTCACTGATATGTTGTTTCACCTTTCGTGTCATCATGCCAACATAGAGTTTGTCACATGTTCATCTGATAAGATATATTACATTATGCTGTTGCAGTTTGTATGTGATCGTTGTTGCCAGATTTTTCCTTCTTCAAGGTTGAGTGTTTTCGTGTTTTCAGTCAGGTGGCAGACGCTGCAGTTACTGCATCGGAAATTTCCTGTGATACTTGGAAGGCCCCATGCTTGTGTTATATTTTGAACGGCATTGGGTGTTGGCTCTTTTGGTCTTGTGTGTACCAGAGTATCTTTCAAGCTTTTAGCCCTCTTATAAGTAAACAATGGTTTCACCCATTGGAGGCTGCCAGTATTCAGTATTGCCCAATGTTTGTTGATACTCCTGCTTGTTTGGTTGGAAATGGCATTGTACTTTGTAACACAAGTGAGCGGAATAGTGTTGCTGGTTGGGGTTTTGTCCTCGAGTAGGGCTTCCCTGGGTTGATTTCTAGCCCTTTTCTGGCATTTGTTGATGATCTTTGGAGGGTAACCACGTTTTTAAGCTTAGTGGTGAGGTCTTTGGCTTGACTCTTAAAGTCGCAGAGTTGGGTACAGTTTCTGCGCAACCTCAAATACTGGCCATAAGGGAGATTTTCTCTCAATGGACGAGGGCGGAAACTCTCATACCTAAGGAGATTGTGTTTGGGTGCAAAAAATGGATGTTAAAAATTGTCCTGGTATCAACTCAAGAAATATATTTTATTAGTGAGCAACTGGACAATATTAAAAACAGTGTGGAGATACTTTGAGGGTAATTATGACCAAGAGTATCTCTGTAAGTGGTCTGGTCTACATGTTTCAACCTTATGATGGAAAATGCCAGGATTTCATCAGGACCAAAATACCAAGAAAATGGACGGTCTACACCCCCTAAAAGGCGTACCCAATCCTAAATTCTTGTAAAAAAGAGTGAGCAAAAGAATATTCTGCTTCATAGTGTGAGCTTCTACCAAAAATCGGCGAGCTCAAGAAAAGAGAGACCTGTGGAAGGAAAGACAGAAAAAGGAACGTAAATATACTGATATACGTGCCTGTAACGATGTGAAGGATCTCTTGTGTTCACAAGCAACATGCCAATCCCATTCTGTTCCAATGATTTACCGAACGTGATTTAAGGGGGTTATCTGGTGGCTAAAAGCCAATGCTGGGTGTCACTGATCCTAGCGGTCAGGGAACCCAGGTGTGGGTGAGGGCCAACAACTCACACACTTATCAATATGTGCGTGTAAGCTGGCGTATAAACATTAAGGTCACACGCGCCTCCAAACTTATGTGGCGTGATAGTCCATCCTTTCAAAACTATGCGTGAGGACGGATTGTAAATTGTGCAATTATACCAAGCATAAAAAGACATACATCAACCAACGTACAGAAAGACCAACAAACAAGTAACATGTAGGGTTTTTGACATATGGCCTGTCTTACTCATATTAGATGTCTTTAAGGCATCGGGGGCAGAGGAGGAATTGTCCTCAACTAGAACATATTCTGCCAAAAAGAAATGAAAAAAGCGGTCAAGCGTTTGTAATGAACGCGCGAATCAGCGGCGTCATCGCGGATCGTACATCCTTGGCGCTGTAACATAATGCATTTAGCTTACTTACAGTTCAGTTGTTGAAAGGACGGCAAAATACCTATGGCCATGCCCGCTGCCCCGCTACAGTGATCTCTGTTTGCCGTGTCTGTTAAGACCGGCGTCCGTTTCCGGGGTGGGCGTGGCAGGTTCGAGATCACGTGACGGGTTGTCATGGTGATCATTGCTACGAGGGCTACGGTGCGGGGTAAGGTTTTGAAAACGCCTACTTCGATTTGTCATTCGGCATTAATAATAACAATAACAGAGGTTTAAAACAATACATGAGAGGTAAGATTACGAAGGTGGTGTATATTTTACCGCAGTTAGACGGTCATCACAGATTGTGGGACTTATAACCATGAAAGTTCAAAGCTCGCATTATTACAGTGAAAAATAAAGGAGCGTGGGGCATTAACCTCATCTTGCTCACAGGCAGTCACGAACGTAGCAGGTTGCATTATTATGGTAGAAATAAAGGAACCAGGGGCGTTTTTCTCAAAGGCAATCACAGAGCACGGTGGAGTATCGGCTCAGTTAGGTTGAAGAATACATGTCTTGCCCAAGCGAGAAAAGCAGGAATAGGAGTTTTGCGCTAATCTCAAACGCTGAATAACAGGGGCTTGGGGCTGTTTTGAATCTACCCTTATAGAAGGAATTTATAAGAAGAATTATTACAACAATGGGGCCGTAATAGTAAAGGAATATTCACAAAGAAATTTTTACCACACTGAGGCCCATGGTGTACTGTCAAATCAATCGATCAGACAAATTATTTTAGAAAACTTTTTAAGGGCAACTGCTAGACTAAATGGCAAGCACTGGTGGTTACTGATTTATATCGTAAAAAAGTTATTTTTTCAAAGTTATTTCAACACTGAGGCCCATGGTATATTGTCATTTAACCCAATTTTGTGAGTGGACAATCTATAAATCCATCGTTGTTCTTTTTCATAGAGACGGTTCTGTAGATTTGGTCCCACCTGGACCTGCTCAATTACTGTCCATCTCATGTCATTGAGTGTATGGTGAGCAGTTAGGAAATGGTCCGTTAGTTTGGTTGCATTCCTTTTACAGCGTATAGTGCTCCGGTGCTCACTGATACATTGTTTCACCTTTCGTGTCGTCATGCCAACATGAGTTTGTCACATGCACATCTGATAAGATATATTACATTATTGCTGTTGCAGTTTGTATGTGATCGTTGTTGCCAGATTTTTCCTTCTTCAAGGTTGAGTGTTTTCGTGTTTTCAGTCAGGTGGCAGACGCTGCAGTCACTGCATCGGAAATGTCCTGTGACACTTGGAAGTCCCCATGCTTGTGTTATACTTTGAACGGCATTGGGTGTTGGCTCTTTTGGTCTTGTGTTTACCAGAGTATCTTTCAAGCTTTAAGCCCTCTTATAAGAAAACAATGGTTTCTCCCATTGGAGGCTACCCTCTCTCAAAGAAAGGCTTCACTGGGGCATTTTTCTTATAAAAAATGGTCTGCAACTTACTAAAGGGCGAAGGTTGCGCACTTAAAACATCTCCCACTCTTGTTCAAAAGAGGGTGATCACATGCTTTGAAACCCTGCTGATACCTCTTTAGGTAGGAAAAATACACAATCCAGCCCTTTCCTTCCACATCAAAAAAGGTTTTTTTGGCATCAATATCATATATGGTTTACAAAGAGATAAATCCAGGACTGGATGCGCTACTCACACATGAAACTATAAAACTTGAGGAACCTGGCGAAAGCATTGTATGCACAGGGCAGAAACAACCCAGCCAGCAGTAGTGAAAGCTTCCTTCCTATAGAGAACTGAAAGCTCAGGGTACCTGTCCAAGGGGTAAGTAATTCCTGTTGAACGTGATGCTATGGATGTGCATGAGATAATTACACTGATGTACACAGAGACGTTTTAAGGCATATGTAACGTGTCCAATTGCCCAGGGCCCTCACCTTCTAAGGCCCCCGTGAAATTGAACGTTTTCTCTGTTTGATCTCTATCTATTATATTTCTTTATATATAATCTCTCTGCCTACCACTGACACAGACCCTGTCTTTCCACCCTGTGTTAACAGTGATTTTTTGGGTCCTGAGCAAGAAATCTTTCAGCTGTTACTGTGTGACCCTGTTAAAGTTTAGCATATAATTTAGTATTGTGTGGCATCATGCAGGCTTGAATTCGAAGCAAGTTTGTAATGAAACTCAAATTTGTTCTTTGCACAGGCCCCCGAAACATGCCTTGCTACACACTCAATGAGGGTAATTTGGATAAGACCAAAATAATGGTGCTAGGGAAAGGAAAGGGGGTTTTTATTTGGCGCTTGGGAGGGGATAAAGTGGATGTGGTTGACAAATATAAATATCTTGGTATGTGATTTGATACTAAGTTAAACTGGGAAGAACACAAAGAATCATTAAAATCAACTGCATTATACTCAGTATGGGGACCTAAACAGTTCAGTCGGAAGTATGGAGGGCCGTCCCTACGCCCTATATTGTCAGCCTTTAATGCAAAGGTTTGCCCCCAGTTCTAATACTGGGTGGAAGTGTTAAATTTAGGTGGTAAATTGGATTGGAATCTTGAGAAGGATAAATGTGTAAAACAGCTTCTTGCACTTCCACCCTCAACCATGATCCGGCCAAAAGGGCAGAATGCCAACGTATAGCCTGGAGTTACCAGGGGCTGCAAGCTTCGTTGGATTTTTGGCAGAGATAGAATGGGAAGGGGAAGCCTGAAATATCACACCTCTGTAAAACAGAGATAGAGAAAAGCTAACTGAACGGGGCCTCCCTTGTTAGACGCATGCTAGGGAAGCATTGTGTTAAATTGTCATTCGTGCCAGATCAGTGGAAGATAGAGCAACCGATCCCTAAGCATGAGCTACGCGCCATTGCCTGCAAAAGCGCGAGAGAGAAGGATCTGCACTACCCGGGGAGCAAACCGTCCACCCAGTTCTTGGTGAAAGCCCGGGCAATGAGGACATGTTTCTGTATACTGAGGCCGTGCCAAGTCCAAAGCTTAGGAACGCTGTGTTAAAATTTAGGTTTGGGGTAAACCCATGTTACGCAGATAGTAAGATCAAAGCAGCAATGAGAGATGATCAGGGCTTGTGTACTGAAAGTAAAATGTAGGGGGCTACCTACCTTGTCGCATTGTCTGTGGTTCCTAGATGAACAGAAAGAGTTCTTAAAAAACGTTCTAAAAAAGGGCTGTCAATCAAACTGTAAGGGATCAAGAGGGTCGCAAGGGACCTTTTATTAATTGATTGCCTTTTAAATTTTGTATGTATATTGGGATGCATTTTTTGATCATTCTTGCATTAGTTATGATTTTAGGACGTATTTATGGATGTATTTATGGTAATGCTTATATACTATGGTCTAAATTTAAAAAAAATAACTGAACTCAATGAGGGTGGATGGGAAGTAAACTTGTCTGCAGTGAAAGGTCGTTGTTGAATCCCAGTCTCTGAATCACTTCATGTGCCTGCGCTCGCCTGTTATTTAGTTTTTTCTTTCTCAGCAACACTGGAATGAGGCTCTGGTCATCATCAAAAGATCAGTAAAATGGGCAAACTGCCATAATTTGACCCCAGTGGCCTAACACAACTTGAGCCTCACCCCAGCTCTCCACCACGCTTCCAAAGTGCACGGAGGGTACCCAACGCCCGAGCCCAGTCAGGAGCTATCAGCTGCCACCCTTGCACAGTTCCTGGGGGGGCCCTCTGGACCTCCGCACCGAGGGGTCTGCGGGAGCTGTAATTACGTCACTTATTGATCCTCCAAACCTGCTGTTCCCCAAGCGGTGGGAGGACAGGTGGGCTTCTGACGCGGAGCATCAGGTGTCTCTGCCATAGGACATCTTTTCCATGTGGCTCTCTCTCTGCCTTGTTGATGCCAGCATTGTAGCATCACGTTTTTCCTGTTTGGCTGCCAGGATATGGCTATCAGCTTGCATTATACTTTTGGCAAAAGTGCTTCCGCAGCAGAAACCTTATCGGCAAAACGATCCCTGTCATAATGGCAGAGATCTTTAAATTAAGCTGGCGGCCCTACGTAAAACTTTTCATAACCACTTAGCTCTTTTTAGCATGCTAGCATGCTTTAATGCATAGTATAGATGAGACATTGGAACTGGCGTGGACATACCAAAAATCCCCCTGTCTAAAAGCCATCGTAGAACGTCGACAATTTCCAGCCCTCTAGTAGCCACATGTGCATGTAGATGTGAAAACGTGTGTTTTGTAACAGAAGTGGGCTAACGTTTAAATACGGTGAGCGGTCCAGTTGAAATTGAATGTGTAAACTATTACTACAATGTAATGCATTTACATATCAGCGTTTCACATTTCTTGCTTCTCTGGGCCAGGGAACTCCAAATATGCTGATACACAAACACTTTCACACTGTCAGCTGTGTGCCTAGAAAAAAAAATTACATCTCTAATGCAAAAGAGAACTTTCTTGTGGGCTACTACAAGGAAGTAATATGTTCACACTATTGGCACCAGCACAGGCAACAGGATAACCAAGGCACCACAACTTGCAGGAGACATATAAGTAATCAGTGACATCTTTCAATAGCTCCTGCTCCTAGTGACTGGAGTCAGATTGGGATCACAAATAGGCCAAGGAACCCCCAAATGAAGTGGCTCACCTTCGCAAATGGCAACCTTTCATTAAACATTACTTTTGTTCAAATCAACTGGTTATTTTTGGGGCCACCTACACTGGCCACGACTACAATCATCATTTTTCCACTGCAGTTCAACTACATGATTCTCCTCTTCAAGCATATAAATATCCTTCTCATCCTCAGGTCCCCAAACTGACTGCTCACCCTCAAGTTCCATAGCCCATAAACACTCTCAAATCACTGAATGCGCCTGCCACCATTAGACACAAACTCCCTTACTCATCCTTAGTGTTCCTCACTTCTCACTGACCCAGAGTCTCCAGAGGATCAGATCAGCGCTCGTTGCTCTCGAGCTAGGTGCGCGCTCTACAAAGCCCTACATGTATACATTTATACATGCTCAGCCTGGGGTCTGGAGACGTCTGTTCAACATGAGGACCCTTGGGATATGCTCATACTGAGGCCCTGCGATTCCCACTCAAGCCCAAAGGCTGCAACCCATGCTCAGGGTCCTAGCAGAGCCCCTGCTTAATTTATGTCCACGAGGCTCTGGCTCACCCTGCGGTCTTCATGACTCCTGCTCTGCTCACCATCAGACTCCTGGGGCTCTTGCTAATCTTCAGTTTCTTGGGCCTTCTGCTCATCTTCAGTTCCCTGCTATCCTCAGGTCTTTGACACCCCTGCTCACCATCAGACTCCTGGGGCTCTTGCTTATCTTCAGTTTCTTGGGCCTTCTGCTCAGCTCCAGTGCCCTGCTATCCTCAGGTCTTTGACACCCCTGCTCACCATCAGACTCCTGGGGCTCTTGCTTATCTTCAGTTTCTTGGGCCTTCTGCTCATCTTCAGTGCCCTGCTATCCTCAGGTCTTTGACACCCCTGCTCACCCTCAGACTCCTGGAGCTCTTGCTTATCTTCAGTTTCTTGGAGCTTCTGCTCAGCTTTAGTTCCCTGCTATCCTCAGGTCTTTGACACCCCTACTCACCATCAGACTCTTGGGGCTCTTGCTTATCTTCAGTTTCTTGGGCCTTCTGCTCAGCTCCAGTGCCCTGCTATCCTCAGGTCTTTGACACCCCTGCTCACCATCAGACTCCTGGGGCTCTTGCTTATCTTCAGTTTCTTGGGCCTTCTGCTCAGCTCCAGTGCCCTGCTATCCTCAGGTCTTTGACACCTCTGCTCACCATCAGACTCCTGGGGCTCTTGCTTATCTTCAGTTTCTTGGGCCTTCTGCTCATCTTCAGTGCCCTGCTATCCTCAGGTCTTTGACACCCCTGCTCACCCTCAGACTCCTGGAGCTCTTGCTTATCTTCAGTTTCTTGGGCCTTCTGCTCAGCTCCAGTGCCCTGCTATCCTCAGGTCTTTGACACCCCTGCTCACCATCAGACTCCTGGAGCTCTTGCTAATCTTCAGTTTCTTGGGCCTTCTGCTCAGCTCCAGTGCCCTGCTATCCTCAGGTCTTTGACACCTCTGCTCACCATCAGACTCCTGGGGCTCTTGCTTATCTTCAGTTTCTTGGGCCTTCTGCTCATCTTCAGTGCCCTGCTATCCTCAGGTCTTTGACACCCCTGCTCACCATCAGACTCCTGGGGCTCTTGCTTATCTTCAGTTTCTTGGGCCTTCTGCTCAGCTCCAGTGCCCTGCTATCCTCAGGTCTTTGACACCCCTGCTCACCATCAGACTCCTGGAGCTCTTGCTTATCTTCAGTTTCTTGGGCCTTCTGCTCAGCTCCAGTGCCCTGCTATCCTCAGGTCTTTGACACCTCTGCTCACCATCAGACTCCTGGGGCTCTTGCTTATCTTCAGTTTCTTGGGCCTTCTGCTCATCTTCAGTGCCCTGCTATCCTCAGGTCTTTGACACCCCTGCTCACCATCAGACTCCTGGGGCTCCTGCTTATCTTCAGTTTCTTGGGCCTTCTGCTCAGCTCCAGTGCCCTGCTATCCTCAGGTCTTTGACACCCCTGCTCACCATCAGACTCCTGGGGCTCTTGCTTATCTTCAGTTTCTTGGGCCTTCTGCTCAGCTTCAGTTCCCTGCTATCCTCAGGTCTTTGACACCCCTGCTCACCCTCAGACTCCTGGAGCTCTTGCTTATCTTCAGTTTCTTGGAGCTTCTGCTCAGCTTCAGTTCCCTGCTATCCTCAGGTCTTTGACACCCCTGCTCACCATCAGACTCCTGGGGCTCCTGCTTATCTTCAGTTTCTTGGGCCTTCTGCTCAGCTCCAGTGCCCTGCTATCCTCAGGTCTTTGACACCCCTGCTCACCATCAGACTCCTGGGGCTCCTGCTTATCTTCAGTTTCTTGGGCCTTCTGCTCAGCTCCAGTGCCCTGCTATCCTCAGGTCTTTGACACCCCTACTCACCATCAGACTCTTGGGGCTCTTGCTTATCTTCAGTTTCTTGGGCCTTCTGCTCAGCTCCAGTGCCCTGCTATCCTCAGGTCTTTGACACCTCTGCTCACCATCAGACTCCTGGGGCTCTTGCTTATCTTCAGTTTCTTGGGCCTTCTGCTCATCTTCAGTGCCCTGCTATCCTCAGGTCTTTGACACCCCTGCTCACCATCAGACTCCTGGAGCTCTTGCTTATCTTCAGTTTCTTGGGCCTTCTGCTCATCTTCAGTGCCCTGCTATCCTCAGGTCTTTGACACCCCTGCTCACCATCAGACTCCAGGGGCTCTTGCTTATCTTCAGTTTCTTGGGCCTTCTGCTCATCTTCAGTTCCCTGCTATCCTCAGGTCTTTGACACCCCTGCTCACCATCAGACTCCTGGGGCTCCTGCTTATCTTCAGTTTCTTGGGCCTTCTGCTCATCTTCAGTGCCCTGCTATCCTCAGGTCTTTGACACCCCTGCTCACCATCAGACTCCTGGAGCTCTTGCTTATCTTCAGTTTCTTGGGCCTTCTGCTCAGCTCCAGTGCCCTGCTATCCTCAGGTCTTTGACACCCCTGCTCACCATCAGACTCCTGGGGCTCTTGCTTATCTTCAGTTTCTTGGGGCTCTTGCTCAGCCTCAGTTTCTTGAGACTCCTACTAACCCTCAGTTCCCCAGTGCTTCCTCGAAGACCCAGAGAGTCCTGCTCATATATATACACTCACCATATTAAGCGATATACCACCCTGGTAGTGACTAAATGGGAGCTCTTTGGAGCCATCTATATTCGAGCATTCTACAGGTGGAGGCTGTAGTGCTGTTACCTAGATGGTCACAGAAATCTGATATAACATTAGAGAAAAAAACAGGCAAAATCTACTGGAGAATAAACCTCATATTAGAGATGAAAAGCCGCGGGCAGGAGCTGTCCGTCCTTTCACCATCTATATGGAAAGTGAGATATTACCCCATGGCAAGAAAAGGGCTTCTGTCTGATGGCTGAGGGGTCTCCCCTTGTGGCTTGGGAGGTCACTATATGGGGAGTAAGAGGCTACTACTCTGAGTGCGAAACCATTCAGTTGGAAGTCAGTTTCTTCTGATTGAGTTGTAAGTAACAACACCAATGGGGAAGTTTGAGGTCTCTCCGCAAGAAGCCTGAAGCCACCCTGGCCCTGATTATGAGATTGCTTTGCAGGTGACAGCACTTTGCATTCTGGGACTTTTAAAAATATGCTTGCAATAGTGAAACTACAATTCATAATGTAATGAGCTCATGGTTAAAAAGCCAGGACTGCCTGCATGAAGATGTCACACATAACATGGGGAATGGGACGTTATGTGGGAGAGAGCCACCGAGCTACAAGAAGTGAGTCAGATCATCATCTGTGGAGAGTTAGAGATTGTTCTTTGCTCCCTCTTACCTCCTTTGAGTTGAGTGTTGACTTACTTGTTAATCTACTTCTACTCATCCAAAGCAGCAATCAACCACCCCTGTCACAGTGACCTCAAATTCCGGGGCCGAAAGAAACTGAAGAAACCCAGTGTGATCACCTCCTACTCTCAGATGTCCCCACCACATCCCTTTCCCCCACAAGGCCACCACAACCGGCTAATATGTGATAATGCTTAAAAACACTAGCGCCCTGAAGCCTCATAGTTGTGCTTGGAGAGCACCTGTGGGCAGGCGGGGGCTCTGTTGCGCCCGTCCAGGCCGGTCCATTGTCGTTCTGAGATTGACGATGACCCAACCTAACTTTGAATGATTTTGTCTGGTAACTGACTGAGGCTCAGCATGCACTGTATAACCTGAAAAGCTTTGGCCTTTCAGGTGGTGAGTCAGCAGCCCAGCCGGCACAAGCAGGTGGAGCGTTACTAATCCATGGAAAATCAATTGGGCAAGCAGCTGGCCTCGGTCACAGGCCAGTCGGGCTCTAATAAAGTGCCTGCATTGCATATCTGTCCCTGCTTCTGGGCATTGTAGGCAGCGACAAGCCTTGTGAAGAGTGCACCTCAAATTTCTTCTTCATACCTGCTGGAATATTTGGCCTCTCCGCACAGAGTCAAATGGGGTTGCAATACAGATGGACTTCATTCAACTCTAGGCCTGATCTGGTAACACCTAGTCCCAGTCACATTCTCAGGGTGTCATATACGCCCCGGCCACTCTTCAGGAGGCCACTATGTAGCCCTGGCCCTTTGAGTGTCTGTGAGACATGAGATTGGCATAGGCCTCTCATCACGTTCTGCAGAGAGGTTCCAACATTTTTCAGTATGCTGATGTGCCGTCCCTGTCTCCAGTCCTGCCTGGCTGGTGAGGATGGCATTGCCGGCTGGGCCAGCCAGGAACTGCAGGCACAACAACAACAAAGCAGGAGCTGCTGGTGTGTGAAAAGTAACATGCAGGCCAGTTGACAAGGCACTGGGTAGCTGGCAGGCCCAGGCTCCGGAATCCAACAGGTCAGTGAGGCAATAGGTGGGTCAGGTCACGGTGAGGGTAGTTTTCCACTATGCGATGGGCAGCACGTGACATACAGGCTAATGTTCTCTTGTAGTCTGGCCTGGCTGTATCAACTGCTCTGGGGCCTTTAAAGCACAGATAAGCCTCTGTGCTTCAGTGATGTCTCTACAACTCGTGCAGGTTTCTTCAATGATTGTTATCAGCTGCTCACGTTGCACTCTAAGAGGTCAGGACAGGGACATTTTAAGTATTCTGGGGGACCTGGGCCAAAAGTACTTAGGGGGGCCCTGTTCGGATCAGCTTTTAATTTATAATGCAGTTTCAGCTCTTTCATGCCCTTTTTGGCCAGGTCACTTGCAGTGCACAGGTGCACTCTAAATTCTAAACGTGTTTAATCTAATATTCAGGGATAGTGATGTATTGTATTTTCAATATTGTAACACAGCAGCAGCTCACTAATATTACTGCAAATAATATCTGTAACACCGCCCATTTTTCATATGTGAGATCCTGTTTGGATCTAAAAGAAACTTTTTTTTAAATAAATGTTGCATTAAACATAAACATAACATTTGTCAGCAAGAGTCTGTAATAGACTCTCACGCATTGCCCAAATTAAAAATAAATTAAAGAAAAACAGTATTTGCAGCAATCTTTTTGAGAATGATTTAAGGTCACCATGGCACCACTCTCTGCAGAACAGAGCTGGCTGTATAAAGGGGCCCCTAGAAAGGCTGGGACCGTGGGTCAGAGCCCTCTTTGCCCATACCTTAAAATGTTTCTGGGTCAGGAGTGGGCTCTACCTGCCTGAACCCTGCAAAAAGGCCAGAGAAAGGTCAATTCGCCCTCCCCATGAGAGGGTAAGTTGTTTTGGGTCTCACTATCCAGTGACCTCCCGCCCTAGTGAATGGTTATTGCTAATTGAGCTGTTCGGCGGCAGCAGCTTCACAGTTTTCCTGTTATTGACAGAGCCCTAAGCCAGGAGAGCAGGGCAAACACACATAATGGTGCACCTGCTCATGCTGCTCATTGCCATCCCTTTGTACTTGGCAATAAGCCTGCTTGACTTTCCAGGACGTTACAGGTAACAGACTGTTTTTCTATATACTGGTACATTTCCTTGGACCAGCACACCTGGGATCAAATTGGCACTGGCAAATGTGGCTACGCCAAGTCGGCAAACCAAACAACACTACACTGCTCCTTTAGACCATGGGTCAAAAGGCTGTATGGTCAAGCCAACCCTGCTAGTTACCCCCTATTTCAGGTACACACAGTCTCAACATCACCTCTTACATCAACACACAGACCAATCTCTTTCTCTCCAAGGAAACCTCCAGCATCAAAGCAGAGTTCATCAACTGTATATCCGAAGTCACACTCTGGATGAAATCAAACTGCCTGAAGCTCGACTCAGACAAGAAGGAGGCAGGTTCTCTTCAGAGGAGACACCATTCTCTGGTCTTCAGCCTGGTTGCCATTTGAACTGGGACGAACACCCACTTCATCCAGACCTAATTTGGAACCTAGTAATCATGATTAAAAAACGTATGTTCATGTCCAGCAGGTGTAACTTGATCGTCTACTCCTGCTTTCTCACTAAAAAGATCCTTACAAGAATCATCTGCTGGCTTCCTCTCAACACTTGTCAAACCATCAACCAGGCCTAATCACCATCCAGCTACACTACGGGAACACGTTCTACGTAGGAATCTCTGCCCTTCCCATCAAGAGGCTCTAGCTCATCCAAAATGCAGTGGCCAGACTCACACTCAACCTCCGTCCCAGCACCCACATATCCACTCACCTTAAAGACCTCCACCAGCTCTCCATCCACACGTAGACCTTTTCAAACTACTCACACACATACAAACCACATCAGCTTTCCCACCTCCACCAGACACCTTCCTTCTTCCAACCTTCTACTCACTTCTGTATCTAGTATCCGTAGAGCCTGATCCGGTGAATGGGCCTGGCTTGTGAAGCCTAGCATGAACTCCCATTTTCACTTTAGAGCTACCAGCTCAGTCCTAAAATTTCAAAAGAAACATAATTTGGATGTTACAATAGGCCTCAGCTAGGATCCTCCCCTTTCTCACAATGCTAAAATACACTCTGGGGTGATACGCACGCTGTACAAAAACAATTAACATAACAGAAACACTCACGCGCTCTCCTGTAGGTAAAAACCCTAAGCAGACTTAATGGTGGACCACCCACCTCCTTTCCAAGTGAGAAATGTTCTTTGGAAAATTCCTGCCCTTCTGAAATTTTAGAAATCCCGCCACATCTAGCTGTGTCCAAACTTATCGTAAAAGCATGACGTTAATTAAAGGAATGTTAGGGGTCGCAGAAGTGGAATCACATACCCTTTCACCTTTGATAGAAACATGTGGTTTATTTATCTAGGGTTCTTGTTACAGGACGTCAAGACTCTGGAAACAGGATGGCAGAATACTTTACAAATACATCTCATAGAATAACAGTGAGACAATCAAGTGACATGTCAAAAATAAGTAAATGTTGGTCTACAAAAATGATGGTGTTATTTTTCACAGGGAGAATTTAAAAAGACCGAGGAGAATAAGTGAGTAGAAATTATGAAAGGTCTTTTAGGAAATGCTATCTGAGGTGCGTTTTAAAAAAGCGGAGATTGATGTGGCCTGTCAGATGGTTGTTGGTGTAGCATTCCAGATCCATGGAGCATTTCCAGAGTTTAATTGAGTCAGTGTAGAAGACTTGTTTTATCCCCGAATGTCCTGCTTGAGCAGAGCTTGGCTTCTTAAAGTTCTGTTTCTCCAGAAAGTTAAAGGCTTTAGGATAAGTTGTAAGGTTCTTTCAAATAACTGGTCTTGTGTGTAATGCATGCACTCTTGAAGGCAGAGCAGCGACTCCTGGGAAATCACCCTTATGAGGAAAGGACTGGTGTGATGTGCTGGGGTCTTTTTATATTGGAGACAATATGGGTTGCAGGATGAAGGGTAGTATGGCCTTCCAATGCTGATATACGGGGACTACTAGTTTTATTTATCTATGAGCATTCCAAGGGTTGAATTGCTTTCCTCCCTCTCTCCTTTCAGCTCACAACCACCCCTTATATCCTGCCCACCAGCCGCTTGTCCATTTCTCCCCACTCTGTTTCATTATTACTTTTTAAGCTTAATTTTTTTCTAAATTGAATGAGCGAGAGCACGGCACCTAAACGCTGCTGCTGGGCTGCTCGCTGACTCATTCGTTGCTCCCTGCCCACCCTTCCCACACTGTACTTTTTTTATTCATTTTTTCTGAGTGCTCTGTAACTTCATTGTGCTGATGGGCAACTCTTTTCTCTGTCTGTTGCTTCATTTCCCCTTCCAAGCACCTGGACTCAAAGGTGAGACCTATTGGCTTTCCCAATGCTTGCTGCTTTCGGTTCCTATCTCTACCTTTATAATTTATAAGAGCCAGAGGTAGCCAGTACTAGGGGCACCAAAGGGAAGGCAATTGGTACTTACAGATAGATACCTATGGCGATCCTCTTATTGACCACCAGGTCTATTTTACTAAAGAGAAAGGCTCTAAACATGACATGCTATGCAAATATTACATGAATAGGGTTTTGTTCTGTAGCAGATGCACATTGATACTTTGAGCTTTTCTTTGTGGAATTTCTGAAACCATCCTCTCACTGACTGAGACCTGCCGAGTTAAAGTATACCTCCTTGCGGCTGCCCAGTGCACTAGTAATGCTTAACTACTTACACAATCAAAATGGCTGTACCAAAGTCAAGAATTACATAGATGTTGCAATGAGTGCTTACCCGACTTGCATGGAGAAGGGGGTCAACCTAGTATCAACTGGGAGGTCCTCACACAGCCCATAAAGGATTGTACTCTATCTATATCAGATCTTTATCTATATTATCTAGTGACCCAGGCGACTGTGGCTCATGGTAAGGTTGAACGGACTATTGTTCTCACCCAGTCAGTTTGGGAGACCATGTGCATCCAAGCACATGTGATAAAGAATGATATTGACGTTGTTGCAGTGACCTGTTAAGCTTTTTGGAACCTGGCGCAACTGCAGGCACTTGAAATGCCTTATTGTCCTCTATTGCCCCTCTCAAATAATCCATTACTTCCACCCATCAAGGAAAAAGCTACAAAGAAAATATTATGAACACTGGGGTTGGCAGCTCTGGGTGACCTGTTCTCGGAGGGCTCCCTTCTAACATTGAGCTACCATAGACTATGCACCACTGCCAGGGTAGGGTTCACCATTTTCCCAATTCACCACCTGAAATGTCCCTTTTAACTGCCTACATTCTTAGGGCTGACACAGGCCACCCAATATGATTTCTGTATTGCACATTCTTATCATGCATGGTAGACACACTCCAAATATAGATGGGAGGATTCCTTGGGATGCCAAATATCTGATAATCCTAGACATATTGTTGTGCACAAGTAAAAGAGTTGCAATTCAACTACAAGCATAAACTGATCCATTTTACGTACTTACATCAATATTATTACATTCCAGAGAGACTGGCTAAATGTGTTGATGGTGGCCAGGTTATGTGTAGGGGATGTGGCCTAGCTAATTAATCTTTTTTGCATATGTCTTAGAATTGTCCTCATATGTTGTTATTCTGGCAGGAAGTGTTTGACATTTTGAGTGCAGTACTGGAGTGGCCCTTTGACCTTTCCCCTCAGATAGTTCTTTTAAGATATGCATCTGCTCTCTCTAACGCAACACGTCGCTTGGCATCAGTGGTTCTTGTCTTGGCCAAAAGACAAATGACAGTGGTCTGGATACAGAGGATATCGACTACAACAGCTCAATGGCTCAAAGACATAACCTATTGTCACTTTTGGTACCTGTGGCTGGGCGAGGACGTACTATAGGAATCTCTGCATGATATATCTCTCGATGACTATGTGAGTACAGAGGACATAATTTCTCCCAGACAGGATGGCGGATGTCCCCTTAGTGAGGGTAAACTAGTACTGAGACCAGGTTGGAATCACTCCGGTCAGTTCAGTGCATGCTTTTTAGTATGTGTTAGGCTCTTAGGCATCCACGGCCTTGACAAATGCCCTCAACCAGTAGAAGCAATTAAAACTAGGTCAGAAGTATGATAGCACAAGGACGATGGTCCGAGCCATTGTGCACTCCTCCCATTGCATACTTGTTGTTAGATGCATCAGAGGCTGTACGATTAAAGGTAAAAACCTGTTTACCTCTAGGTACTTTTTTATTTTTATCTGGATCGCCCTGTTTTTGTCCAGGAAAATGCCTTATCTAATAACTCCCTTTAATGGTCCACTAGGAGGTCGAGTCCTCTGTGGTGTTATTGTCCTACAAGGTTGCCTATGATGAAATGTGTCACATTATGAGAGTGAGGATTCCTGTTCCAAAAAGATTGGGCTTTCTTCTTTTTACCCCCTCCCTTCCACACCAAAATCTTGGTAAATAGGGAACCAGTGATTTGTGAAAATAACACTGACGTATAAGGTACTACATAGCCACCTTACCTTTTTGTGTTTTGGGATAACCTATTGCCATGACATTGTGTGTGGAGGACATACATCTGATTGATCTTTCTAAAGACATTTGGGACACATTATGCTCCTATCTCCTACACACAGCCAGATCTGTTTCCTCTTCCTGTTCCACATGCATGCCCATGTATGTATCATGAAACACTCAGACAATCACACCAGGCTGTTGTGGTCTGGCGAAGGGGGCATGATATGACTTCCGCACAGTTGTAATGTAGTGATGCTTGATCATAAATGCTATGCTCTAATGATGTGAATTTGAATTTTGTTATGTAATACAACAAAAAACAAGTTGTTGGACCTGTCATCCTTGGCATGGTTATCCCCCAACTTTTTGCCTTCCATCCTCCTGTCTTTGCTAACTTCGCTTTTGCTGGCTAAGGAATCTGCACACTTTACCACTGCTAGTGCTTATGTTCTCTCCTTTAAACATGATAACATTGGATTACATCCCATTGTCACGTTTAATTTACTTATAGGTCCCTAGTACATTGGTACTACATGGACCTGCAGCACTTATTGTGCCATCCAATTAAGTATCCCCTTACACTTGTTGCAGGCCTGTTGCTGCAGCTTGTGTGTGTGCAGTTTCAAGCTGCCATTTCTACCTGGCAAAATATACCTTTTGCCAGGCCATCCTTTTTTGTCACCCCTAGGTAACCCCTTAACGGCCCCCGACGGAAGGGTGCAGTGTATTTGAAATGTTGGACACATACTTTTAAGTTTTACATATCCTGGTAGTGAAAAACTCCTAAATGAGTTTTTCAGAACTGCAAGGTCACCTCTCCCATAAGATAACATTAGATTAACTTATCACATTTAACAAGTGCTAACATTCAATTGGGAGCAGGTAGGAATGTCGAGTTTTGTGTCTAAAGAATTGTTATTGAAAACCCTCTCTAATGGTAAAGTCGAATTTTAAATCCCAATTCTAAAAATGCCACTCTTAGAAAGTTGGCATTTTCTTATCCAAACCCTTTGGGCCCTGAAGCCTGTATGCTGGGTCACATGACTAGGTGTAGCTGGCAGTTAGGCTTTGTGTATTGCTCTCAGACATTGAGACAAAGGAGAAATAGGTGTTGGTAGGATGGGCCATCTATGACGTGATAGGGGAGAGGAGCTTCCACCTACCACACTTGCACATCACAAAGCCTGTGCCTGGGCACACTCAAAAGGGGTTTGACACAAGTCCATTGTGCCCCCAGACAAGCTGGGGCCAGGGCAGGGTAGGCAGAAAGTTCAAAGCACCTCTGGGGGTGGCAACCTCCAGAAGCTTCCCCTACTTCAAAGCTGGCACAGGTATAAATATTCAACCAAAGGAAGAGTGTCCATAAAGACAAGATATATAGAAAAGTGGTTGTCGCACGTGAAGTCTGAGGCCAGTTGTAAGTGGTCCGGTAGTAAGACCAATTTCATGAAAAAGTACACTGTTTTTTCAGGAAACCCTCACTCACCCTAGTGGTGACATGCTTCATCATCGGGTCCACCGGGAGAGATCGAGTACCTCCCCGGTGTGCTGCGACGCCAGGAGACTGCGGAGCAGGTTTTTGTGTGAAGATGAAGTGTGAAAAATAATGGGGTTAAAAATGTCAATGGTTGTACCAAAAAAACTTTATTCACTGGTCAACCTGACATATTAAAAACTGGTTATGTGAAGGGAAACTAGCCAATTACATTATACTGGTGTTTACCCTGTAAAGAAGGTTAACATGTTTCTGCCCGTTCTATGTGTTATTTTACTGGGCTTTCATCAGGACCGGTAAGCGAGTGTGCCAATGACAGGAGGGGCGCGCTAAGGCCCTCCCTGCCAATGGTCGTGAAAGTTAAAAATAGCACTATGTGTAAAATGGTGCAAAAAAGAAGAAAAAACAAACTCATAAGTTGTGGGGTTTTACCTCTTTTGCGAGGAACCTAGGAGTCTGTAGGAGGAAAGTGACAAACAGACAAACAAAAACATAAACACAAAGATATAAAATCAATGGTTTGTACATATGTACAGTGGCCATAAAGAGTGACTTTGTGGCATGACACGTGCTTGCATACCTATCAAGGGCCGTGGCCGGTATGCATGAGATGCGCTGTTGAGGTGGTGCCAAAATCCATGGTGGAGGGGCCTCAACTAGCGCTGAAGAAATGTATTCAGCGCGGACTGTTGCGTATGTGTAGTATAGCAACAGTGGTTTAACGAGAAGAATTATCGTGTCTAAGTCTATCTGTGAGGTAGTACAAGTAAGTAGCACGCTACCTATCGTGGGGTGTCAGGGAATGAACCCCGAGGGAAAAAAACGTGAGAGCAGGGTTCCGGTGCAAAGCGCCGTGACACTGCTGGCCGTGGTATGTAATTTAACCAAGCACACAACACTAAGTACAAGATATAGGAAAATGTCCTCACTTGTAGAGAAATAGATCCACGCCCCATAGAACTCAGGAGGGGGGTGGGAGCGACAATGGCACACCCTATTATCTGATGTAAAGATGTCCCATAGTAAGGTCTCTTACGCCCGCAACGCTCAGCACCCGCTCGGCACCTAGCTGCACCCTCGCTGGATCTCGTGGATCCTTAGCGAAGGGCGAGCAAGGCGTTTAAGGAGTGGTGGCTGGCTGACGAGATCCAGCGAGGGTGCAGCTAGGTGCCGAGCGGGTGCTGAGCGTTGCGGGCGTAAGAGACCTTACTATGGGACATCTTTACATCAGATAAGTTGTATGAATGGGATCTTGCCAGTTCTAAAAACCTCCTTTGTGTGTATCTGTTTCTCTTCCCTTTATTAATAGGGTGTGCCATTGTCGCTCCCACCCCCCTCCTGAGTTCTATGGGGCGTGGATCTATTTCTCTACAAGTGAGGACATTTTCCTATATCTTGTACTTAGTGTTGTGTGCTTGGTTAAATTACATACCACGGCCAGCAGTGTCACAGCGCTTTGCACCGGAACCCTGCTCTCACGTTTTTTTCCCTCGGGGTTCATTCCCTGACACCCCACGATAGGTAGCGTGCTACTTACTTGTACTACCTCACAGATAGACTTAGACACGATAAGTCTTCTCGGTAAACCACTGTTGCTATACTACACATACGCAACAGTCCGCGCTGAATACATTTCTTCAGCGCTAGTTGAGGCCCCTCCACCATGGATTTTGGCACCACCTCAACAGCGCATCTCATGCATACCGGCCACGGCCCTTGATAGGTATGCAAGCACGTGTCATGCCACAAAGTCACTCTTTATGGCCACTGTACATATGTACAAACCATTGATTTCATATCTTTGTGTTTATGTTTTTGTTTGTCTGTTTGTCACTTTCCTCCTACAGACTCCTAGGTTCCTCGCAAAAGAGGTAAAACCCCACAACTTATGAGTTTGTTTTTTCTTCTTTTTTGCACCATTTTACACATAGTGCTATTTTTAACTTTCACGACCATTGGCAGGGAGGGCCTTAGCGCGCCCCTCCTGTCATTGGCACACTCGCTTACCGGTCCTGATGAAAGCCCAGTAAAATAACACATAGAACGGGCAGAAACATGTTGACCTTCTTTACAGGGTAAACACCAGTATAATGTAATTGGCTAGTTTCCCTTCACATAACCAGTTTTTAATATGTCAGGTTGACCAGTGAATAAAGTTTTTTTGGTACAACCATTGACATTTTTAACCCCATTATTTTTCACACTTCATCTTCACACAAAAACCTGCTCTGCAGTCTCCTGGCGTCGCAGCACACCGGGGAGGTACTCGATCTCTCCCAGTGGACCCGATGATGAAGCATGTCACCACTAGGGTGAGTGAGGGTTTCCTGAAAAAACAGTGTACTTTTTCATGAAATTGGTCTTACTACCGGACCACTTACAACTGGCCTTAGACTTCACGTGCGACAACCACTTTTCTATATATCTTGTCTTTATGGACACTCTTCCTTTGATTACCTGTAATTTGTTTGGGGACTAAGAGTGCCCTTCAAACCCTCTCTCTCTTTTTGTTGATACATAAATATTCAACCATCAGACCCAGCTCTTCAGTACACCTCTGGACTAGGCCTGGGCAGTGAACTCCTCTCCATTTGCGGAGTTTGCAGGGTTTTGAAAATCTTTGCCCTGAAGAACATAGAAATCTTCTCAGGGGTCTCACTGATACCTGGTCCTTTTAAACCAACAAAGAAGAAATTGGCACAGAAGCTGAAATATAAAAAGAATGCATTTATTCACCTCAGATGAGGGAGACTACGTCACACAGAAGCCTTAGCAAATGAATGAGGCAATCTAAGGAGTACAGAAAATAGGGGCCTTATATATGCTTAGGGTTACATAGTCAGCATGAAACCAAGGGAAAGCCTGGCTCATATAAGCATGCAAAATGCTTAATATAGGCATACAAGATCTGCTTGCTCAACAAAGTGGGAGGAGAGTTACTTCGCCATAGAGCAGCAAAAATAGCCTGACAGTTATACTAGAGGAGCAGGTGCATTCTACTAGCCAGGCCCTTCTGAGCATGTGCAAGGCTTTGAAGAGGGAAACAGCACATGGCGAGCACATGGCTAACTAAAATGGTTGCCAAAATACAAAATGGCTTTCAGCTCATGCTAACAAATCCCTCCAATCTTTAACAGCCCCGTGTAGCAGAGTGGAGTTTTTTCCGCTCTCGCCAACATCAAGTTGGCGAGCGAGGAAAATTCCACCTCCCAGTGAGATTTCTCAACGTGGGCGGTCAGGTTTCTCAGTATGGGCAGTTGTGGACGGTGGCGGATGCTTGCGCTGAGAAACCTTCTGTTCGTGCTGAGAAAGGTGCAGCTTGGGTAGAAAATCTGCTCAAAGGGTAAGAAAAGAAGCAGCGCCCTCTTGCGCTCTGCATGGTGCAGTTTGCACTGATTTTACAGCGCAAAATAAGCACCTGGTGCTGAAAATCAACACGAACGGCATGACCAAATGCATAGTGCAGCTGAGTTTTTGGGTCAAAATGCGGAGTTCCGCGTAGTGGAACTCCACAAACTCCACCAAGGCCTAATCTGGACCTGTGAAAGACTCAGAAGGATTGCTAGGCTGCTCTGCAAGATGGAATTCTACACTGTGGCCCTGCTGCCCTTCTGCCCTGTTGCCTGAGTGAGGACTGGATCTGTATCTCGAACCCAGGACCACGAGAGAGACTCAAGGGATAGTTGGCTGGCCTCCTGATCAGAGCCTCTGGGACAGGAAAGGCTCCAACCATCTTTAACCCAGAACCTGGACTCAGTCTTCTGTGAGTCTTGCCCCTTCCCCCCCCCCCCCCCCTCATGTGGTGCCCCCCAGGTCTGGACTCTCGGAAGTGAACCTGGAGGTGCTCTGCCAGCTCAGCTGTGGTCCTGTGAGCAGAACCGATGCAGCACTATGCAACTTCCTGCAGCCAAACCGGAATCGCTGCTGCACGACATATCCCAAAAACAGGACCTCACACTAGAGTTTCATCAGAACCATCGTTGCTCAATTCATCCTTAGTGCTGGCCATCCCATTGCAAGCCCCTCATTGATTGCACCCTCGACACGTACATTGCATTCCAGCTGGTTCCTCAGAACTGCTGCTGCACAACGCAACCTCAACACGTATTCTTGCAAAGCCACATAACCAGGATTTAAGACACTTTGTTCAGTTGGCCTAACTTGGTCACTGTATGTGGCTCACGCTCTATCATGTTTGTCCTGAACTCATGAATTTGCAACCAGATGACAACACCTGGCGCTTTGTGCTTCTAGGCAATATTTTAATTCAAATCATTAAAACTACATATATCCGGTTTTTACCAATTGGATTTTTGGTTTTTTTTGGCATCAAATAATGTATTACATTATGCTTTGTTTCTACATTGAAGTGGATTTTTTTCTTGTTTTGTATTTTTACTTTATTCCTGTTTGAAGTGCTGCATAAATACTATACACATTGTCAGTAAATTAAGCCTGATTGATTTTGTTCCAAGTTACCAGAGGGTTAAGCAAAGGTTAATTTGGGACAAAAATTGTGGTTACTGCTGGAGTAGAGTTTCAGCCACTCCAACCCCAACAAGTAATCCAATTTCCTACATTAATAAATAAAAATTTTTAAACTGGAAGCAATACCTTTGGGGAGCTGACAGATGAAGAGTGAATCGAGGAATTGCCTGGACCTAGGGAGGTTGCGATCAAGGCAGGGTTCCCGCTAATACACTTGAACCTCCTACAGTGTATTATACTTGAGTACTATTGGCAAGAATGGGGAGAACCGATACTAACGAGACCTCCAGGGATGTGCCCCAGTGGGACTGTCCTAAAATCCAGACATATTGGATTGAGGTGATGAGGGGTTTGGCGAACGTTACAGGGCTTCCTCTGCTTCCAACTAAGAAACAATGCATTTTGGATACAAAGGTAAACCAGCCCGACACCAGATACCAATGCCACTTCTGTAATGTGGGCATGGGCATGGCTGCAGGCCGACACAATATAGCACAAATATGGTGATCGCCTAATCCACCGGAAGTAGAGCAATGGAGTTACAATGTGGGCTGGTGAATGGGAGCCGAAAGGTTTATGTATGAGGGACGTGGCTGTTCGCACAACGTTGAGAAGATATGTGGCCTGTAGAAGAGCTATCAGGGACTGGCAATTAAGGTATTAGCAGGGCTCGAGTCGGGGTACCACGCGGGTGGACGGCATCCCCCCACTTATTTTACGGGGGGAGTGGGGGGGACGCCGTCCCCCCTGCTAAACAGCTGGTCTTCACTGTTTGTTCTCTCTGGGACGAGATCGGACCGATCTCGTCCCAGAGAGGACGCAGCGGTAAGGTGGGCACATTCCACGAGCAGATGGGCATTTGAAGGGAGGTGTGGCGGTGTATAAGAACTGCACATTGTGGACAATCGAGGGGGCTGTGAGATCGGTGGACAGTGGACGCAAGAAGCCGCCGGCTGAGCAACAGATACAAGACTGGAGAAGTTAGAAGAATAGAGAGAAGCGGAGGGGGAAGGTGGAGGGGGGGAAATACGGGGGGGGGAACTAGGGTTAGGGGAGCCAGAAACAGAAAACGGGGGAATGGCAGAGTCCTGTTTTCTTCAGTGCGAGGAAGATGCCAAGGTGTTCTGGGGGAAGGGACGGAGGGCTTTTAAGTTAGGGATGTGACATCCCCCCCTCCCTATGTTCATGCGATCACTCGCACAGCATGGCTGGGCTCATTGGCGTGAGGTGGGGCGGTGTGGGGAGGGAGTGGTTCTATCGGGTTTGGAAACACACGGAGAGGCAATGAGCTCAATTTTGCAAGCCACCTTTCGTGACGTCACTTCCTGTCGTGACGTCACTTCCGGTGACAGCATCCCCCCACTTCTTTTTTTAGGACTTGTGCCCTGGGTATTAGTGATATGGCTGAACTACCAATGTGGAATAACAACCACTTGCAAAAGTTATGTTTAATGTACCCGTTGATAGACCCAGGGAACTGTCCACCTGCTGCTGGGTTAAATGACTGCCCTGCAAAATGCTCTATTATTACTCTACAATTTTTTTTTTAAAAATGGTCCAATGTAGCTCAACTGTGGGTAATAATTATAACCTCTTGTGAGTTTTTTTCAGCCATTCTGAGACTTATATAGTTCATTGTTCTTTCCACCTTTGTAGTCCCCCCAAAATCAAAACATGTGGTCGTCGTCTGCTTCACCCGAAAAAAAATCATACCGGGCATACGTTTTGCATCCCTTGGTGTTCTTTCTGTGATGATCTGTCCGTATACTCTGCTATAAGCTGAATCTACCCTTGGTGTCAAAAGCCCAAAGTGTCACACTGTCCTAATAAAATGAAACTTTCAATCAATGAAAGCTTAGATTTCGCAGTCCCTCTCTTGCTGGTAACAACATTTACAAATCGCTAAATCAATGCAATCCATTAAAACCAACTGTGGAGTTGATGGGCTGGAAAATGTCCTTTCAAGGGCACTAAGAAGATGTAATTAAAAATGCATTACACCCCCAAACTGAGTGCTCCTGCTCTCTCTCCGACGATCACTTTCAGGGAACGGAAGCCGCGCTGTTCTGTCAGACCGTCGGAGCGGCGATCTGTCCTCGTTTGAACTGGGTCTCGAGTTGTATAGCTCATGAAAGCCCTCTGCAGTCCCGCTGGTGCTCGACAGCCCCCTAGCGCGCCGCCAGCAGGAGCGCTACCCTCCACAAGGCATCTAAAAGCAATAACTATTGCTAGTGTAGAAAGCAATCTTGTAATTTTGCCTAGGGTGCCTACATTCTTGCCCTGGCCCTGTCCTGCGTCCAAGGTGGAAAAGTCCACATGTATTATTAATGTCACTTTCTCCTTCATAATTGACTTTTCTAAATAAAGTGTATGTGTGGGTGGAAGAGAGAATGTCTGTGTGTGGGCTCTAACTTTAACCTCTCTTAGAGTCTGATTGACAGGTGATGAGAGAGAGGGTTGAACTACTGTCTGCTCTGAGGGCCTGCAGGTAAAGTCGGTGTCAGCGTCGGGAGAGAGTCCAGTCAAAGGAAGCAGCATACCCTAACTTTCCGGGGGACTGGAGTCATCCTAAATGTGTCAGATTAGCGTGTGTGTTGTTGTTTTAGGGCAGAGGCTAAAAGCGAAGCTGTTTTATCTCTTTAATCTGCTCTTTCCACTCCCATTTTTTTTTTTAAACAGTACAGCTCATATTGGCTGCCATTTTGTGACCTCTCCTGCAAAACAGTGATATAGAGAACCCATCTTCAAGGACATGCATCCTCAGGTCTGTCTTTTAAGGTCCTGTTTTCACATGTATAACAGTAATTGATAGATGAACATAGCTCATGGAAATACTATTACATTTTCCAACTTCTCCTGCCCAGCCATCAGTATTTGTTTCCTTGGAACAAAGGTGAAACTTGACGGCCATTTTGTTCATGGGAATGCATTAAAAGGGACGGATCACAGAACAAATGGGTGATGATAACCCATATTTTAATTTAATCTGGATTTTAGCCATTTTTTGCCCACAACGGTGGTGTGGTGGGGGAGCAGGGATAGATTGGTTCTATTGTGTCAAAGAAGGTAGGGCAATATCACTGATACACCAAGTATAAATGGATACCATATGCAAACTGAATTGTTTTTGCATTTTGGCTTTGAAAAAGCTATCCCTGTGGCATGATATTTTAGAAACACAAAAGGAGCACCAGGGGGTATACAGTCAGGTCGCCCCCCACTCAACCGTCAACAAACACAAGTAAACCTGACTGGTTCTGAACAACTAAATATATTCTAAAGACACCGAGGAGTTTATAAGAAATTTTTAAACGTCCTCACAGGCAAGACACACTATCACTGGTTTGTGTGTCTAATTGTTCAATTTAAAAAAACGTCAATACACCACATACCATATGAAAGAAAGATTTGTGTCCACACAGAGAAAAAATGTGAGAAAGGTAAGAAAGCACCTCACAGTAGTATCCCCAAGAGGGTTTGCTGGTTGGTACTCACTAGCTCACCCACTTTATCATCATCAGTAACTTTCTTGACCAAAAGAAAAAGTGTGTGCTTATTCATAGAATTCTCAGAGGTGAGAAAAGGGAAAAAAAATTGAAACTGTGAAAAACGTGTGTAAATGCACTGTCAGTGCTTGTGTCACTACAGTGCCCGCTGGTCCCCATGAGAAAAGAAATGCAGTTCTCAGTATTTAAAATGGGGTACAACTCACTTGCTAAACATAATTTTATGTGGTAATGTGTAAATGTAAATGTATTGCGACTTATATAGCGCACGTATCACCCGAAGGCATCAAGTCGCTTGCCTTGGGAACCCGTCCTGGCTTTTTCCCTGTGAGATAACCCCTACTGGGCATCCCCAAGGTGAAAGCCAGGCATCCCGCAGCAGGTGGGCCGCCGTAGTGGAGATTAAGCAAGCTATTGCCCAGAGTTGCAGTGTTGGACCCCATGATTAGAATAGGCACCGAGGCGAGAATTATCGAGTCCGTGGACATTTTTGGGCTCAGGACCCTGCCGCGTCGGGAATTGAACCCTGGTCCCAGGCCAGACCTCTGCATCAGGGTCTGCCGCTCTAATCAGTGAGCCACACTTCTCCATTGCAGTGAATGTCCTCAATTTAAAAAAATGGTTTGTTTTGGACCATTTTCAAAAGCAGAAACCCGACATGTTTTGTTGCCAAACTATTTAGGCAGCTTCATCAGGGCTGCCAGGGCAACCAGTATTCACCTCACTTGTGACTCACACCGGACCTGTGGTTGTATGACATTAAAAGAAGAATGTGCCAAATGTAAATAAAACTTTACTTCCAAATGCACTTAAAGATTATCTCAAATCTGCTCTAAAAGGTGCATAGTTACCGAGTGGTTCCTGTCATCTCTCGTACCTGCAACCTACTTTTCAGGAAATCGCGCGCCAAATGGTCGCGTGTCCCAGTGATGACTTCGATTTTCAGTATCACCTAAAAGTGTACATAGATTAAATATAGCCCATTATACAATGATAAGATGCACTATTTATGTTGCAAGTTTAAAACTCTCTCAAGTTCATTGTCGGAATTCTCATTCACACTCTTTATACTCTTGCAGGGTTTAAAACACCAGATCTGACAAACATACTCAAATCCATTGTAAGCCTCTTTGACAAGCTCGCACCTTCCAACAGCAAATGGCCAATCCAAGTTTGTAAACACATGGAACTTAAACCCAGAAGGCGCCCCGTCCTCACCCTTATACTGCTGTCACAACCCAGCATCAGCCCCTTACCGTTACCGCGTATTGATAGCAGCTTCGTGCTCCGTCCCCAAGATCTTCTGGGGACGCGGGCGTCTAGTATTTAAACACCGTCCTCCAACTGGAATCTCCGTGAACCTTAAGTCAACTTGCCAATTTTCTCAACACCCCCTTCAGGTTCCCTTTTTACAAGGCAGCCTTATTAGAATGGTGTGAGTTTACACGATCGCCATGGAGATACCGTGTATATTAAAAAAATTTAAGACCTGCTTATTTTGAACCTGTATAATTCTTTTCAGTATACAATCAAAACATTATTCAAAGAATGAATAAAGTACTGATTATTTTTGTAAATGTATAATCCTTTTCAATGTTTCGGGTTTTTCTTTGTCATACAATCAAGGGGGCTCAATGAGAAAGGGAACAGATTTAAATTATTTCCTGCATGAATGCACTGGAAACAATACAGCAGAAGCCTGGGGTTTACAACGTTTACAACAAAGTTTTTACCACGCACTACCACTACAACGCAGGCATTACAACGCATACCATTACAACGCATTGCGCTGGGGGGCGCTCTAGGATATGGAATAAGTATAATTTTATATCCAACACCTTCCCTAGTGTCCACGGGGACTGGAGTTGGAATATAAAATTATACTTACCACTATCCAGCACCTCTAAGCGCTATGCGTTGTAACGGTATGCGTTGTAAATACCGCGTTGTAATGGTATGCGTGGTAAAAGTATGCGTTGTAACGTCATACATCCGAAGCCTGGCCATGTCATTGAAAAAACCTCATGGGTGGTGATTGTTAATCTCAGAGCTCAAGGTTACAGACAATGGTAAAAATATAAACTGGCTGATACCGCCAGGGTGTCTAAACAACCAATGACACAGGGAATGCCTGTGACTTAACATGTGTTTCACCCGTCAACCTCTCAAGCACAGTCCACTTCAGATCCCTGAAGTTGTGTTTCTTTTCCTGAAAATGTTGGACAACGCGAGTTGTCAATTTCCCTGCTTTAAGGGTACTCAGGTGTACTTGTAAGCGCACCTTCACTTTGCGTGATGTGAGTCCAGTGTAGTGCAAACCACATGTGCATGTGAGCCTGTAAATTACATGTGTGGTATTGCAGTTGCTGAATTTATTTAAATACCACACTTTCCCACTCATAAGAAAAACACTTTTAGTGGCATGCATGAGACCACACACAGAACAATCACCGCACGGGTAATGACCAGTTGGCAGACTTGATTCCTGTTGCTTTATTTTTATTTTATTTTATTTTAATTTTTTGTATCGCGCTGGACTCGACCCCGTAAGGGGTATCTCCGCGCTTTGTACGCCGTGGATAACAGACTTCAGTGCTTCTGCGGGAAAGCTATAGAGGGATTATATTTCTTGGAACAGAAGTGTTTTTAAGGTTTTCCTAAAGGAGAGGTGTTTGGTGATTTGTCTGAGACTGAAGGGAAGTTTGTTCCACAGAGTCGGTCCTATAAGTGATAGGGCACGAACCCCTTGTCTGGTCTTCTTAATTAATGGAGTTTCCAGTAGAAGTTGGTTGCTAGATCGTAGAAGACGATCCGGTTTGTATAAATGAAATTTTTGAGTATGGACCAGTTTGTCTTTAACGTTCAGGACTCTTCTGAAAGCAAATCTAGGAGGTGGTATCTTCTTCTTCCCCATGTCCAATAGCGACCAGTGGTTCCTTATTATCTGTCTAACTTTTGTAGACAATGGGTCGAACATCGTGACAAAAGGTTAACACTCATCCTTGTGTTTAACATTCCTCTTTAGTAGGGCCACATGTGGTGTATTCAGGGCACGTTTACGCGCTCTCTTGATCACTTTAGCAGGATAGTCCCTATTTCTTAATTTTCGTGATCAACTCTTCAGTAGCATAATAATCTTGTACAGCGCTTACTTTGAATTGAGTCGCTTCTAGGTGTTTAACAAGCCATGACTGAGAGCCCTGGAGTTGAGGCTGAGGGCATTGCGACTTTCTTACAGTGCATGCCAGTGGATTCAAAAGGCTTTCAGAACACATGATCATCCTATGCTTGGCCTCTCTTCCGAGTGCACAGAAGAATGGTCATGTATTCCAGTTGCAATTGTGAGTCCCTTTATGTGTGTGAAAGGGTTATACAGCTGTCAAAATATTGCTAAAGTGAAAGTAAAAGGAAAATGCAGTGTTTACAGGTGTGTGTGTGTATTATGTGTTCAAGGGGTAGCAAACTGAAGGAAATGCAATTATGTACATTCAGGAGAGAGTGAAAAGAGGGTGTAGGTTAAATGGTCAGGTGAAATTTACACCATCAAGCCAGACCCTTAAAATCCACGTAAGTTAATGAATTTCCTCCTCCCAACACCTTAATAGCAGGTTTGTGGCCCTAAAAGTTCAAGCTTTAATGAACAAAATGATCACAGCTGCTTCGAGGGCAAGCACTTTTTTTGCAGAAGCGCACAACTTCTGTCCAATCAAAATAGGTACTCCTGGCTCCCAACATGTTGGAGCCAAAGCCATTCTCTAGGGATGTTTGCAAAACTGTGTGGTGACATCTGTCTTGTCAAGCCAGACCATAAACACCCCAGAGAGACTCCAAAATACTGATCGAGTTGCACACTATTGAAGTCATAAAAATGAGTTCAGTTGCATAAACCACGCCCTTAATTACATAGGCCATGCCCCTTCCAGAGCGCGACCCCATACGCTTTTCATCCCACTTAAAGCCATGATAAGAACCTTTATGGTGGTATATACAGGGGCGGGAAATCCCACAATTCTGTTAGTGATCCAGACTGCAGACAGATGGCCAGAGGACAGCACAAGACAGATCTCATTGAACTGAAGCTGATGTGTAGTGTAGGGAGGCAGCCGAACAGCAGTGTATCATTAACCCCTCCCCTTTCCTGTTGTTTCTTAAACGCTGTTTTCCATGGGATTTTCAGTGCGATTGATGATAGCTTCTGTGAAGCAAAGACTTTGGTTTTTAAGATTATTAAATATTTTGTTTCCTCTCTGAACTTAAATTAAGAGCTATGCCCCCCTGGGAACCTTAAACCGTGCCAAGTTATATAAGTGACGTCATTGCCTGACGTCAGGTCACATGAATGATTGTGCATCCTGAAGTGATGTCGCACTTTGGGATTAAATTCACAGGGTTGTATACTAGTATGACGTCACGCGATGGAGGGATGTCCGATTCTTGGGCTGATCTAAAACCTGACTTCAGACTACGGTGTAATTCAGAGAAGTTGCAATCTGACTGTAGCATCTCTCTAGGAACTCGACTTTAGACTGTGACGTAACTTCTAGAATGTGACCTCAAACTTTGACTCCAAGGACCCTGTTATGAGATGGCCACGAATCAGCGTGATGCATAGAAGTCGCAAATTCAAGGGCATTTAGAAGTAAACACTTATCTTCTGTTAATTCCGCCAGGTGGTTTTTAGTTTACTGTAACTGGAAGGTGCTTTTTTGTTACTGGTGTATTATTTATGTTTTTCCTAACATGAACGGGGAATATATTGTGGCAGTTCGATTTACCACACGTTTTCTGCATTTATGAACGCAATAGTTACGACTTGGCCTTTGCCTGTGGTACCAGCTATGGTTTTATTGCCTTTCAGCAATACATCTATTGTAATCTGACTAATGTACGTTTAATGTGAATATTATATTATATATTGTTTTTAATTTCAGATCAAGCAAAAGAATAAACGATAAAGTGTTAATGTAAATAGCTCATAACATTCATTTGAACAGTTTAATAAGGAGTGGGGAAAATAGAGGTTGGCCATTACATTTCAATTCACCCTCGATTTTGTACATCCTAAATTTGCCTGCCATGATCAGTGAACGTTCGAGCATACCTTCACATTGCCTTTGGGCCATTAGCAGCTCCTTAGTTTCTTTTGAGTTTTTCAGTCACTGATCGAACTTGAGTTCTATAAGGGCACTTACATTTTGCCCATACCTTCTTCTCTGACTGCTGTTTGCTCTAAGCTACTTCCGTACCAGTGTTTAATTTGTGACCGTGTTTGCCAGTGCTCGATACCATCGCGAATTTCTTAACACCGATACTTATTTCTGACAGTGCACTACATAGTGACACTCTCTATCTAGTTTGTGAGCAAAACACATCGGCAAACAGTTTAAAAATGCAAAATTCATAAAAAAATTATAAAACTATTTCATCCACAACATTAATACAGTTGGGGATGAGTTGTATAGTCAGAGTATCACATTTGTAGGAATGTGATAGTGGGTATTGTTGGTACTGGCATCTTGAAGTGGTGCAGTGTCAGTGGGTAGTGCAAGCTGCAGCCACTTCCAAGGAAATATTTTTGGCCCTGACGCTTATTTATTTATGTTACAAATTAAATTACGCACTATTTTGCACTTGTTCAAGATATATATGTGTGGACTAGTTATGCCTGCTCATCTTTGCTCTTGAGAACAAGGAGCACATTTCAGTAGCGTATAACATATATGTTTTCTAACTATTAGTTTAAGGAATTTAGCGGTATATGTACAAGAACTGCTGCTAACTTGCGTTAGCGTTAGCAGCAGTTATCTTAACGCGGACTATCGCTGAAAACTATCGCCCTGTTAGCAATGTATTTACAATACGTCGCTATTTGGCCACAGTTTCAGATAGCCACAGTGAAAACTGCCACTAACACTAGCGTGAAGGCGATACAAATTCTGAAGTTAGCGGGCGAAAACTGACAAAAGGCCAATTTGCGGGGAAAAAACTCAGTCCGCAAAATAAAAGAAAAACAATGGAATGCAAAATGGAGCAGCCAGGGACAAACCACAGATCACCAACCACCCCAAACCCTCCAACAGCCAGGATTACCAGTCAGTGTCCAAGGGGAAGAGGAAATGCAGAATCAGGGCTACATATTTCAAAAGAGGCGAATCACTGGGTAAAACCTGGGATGCATCACTTTTCATAGCGCCCTCCTTGCAACACCATGGCAGCCAAAACCTTGAAAGTGCGGACAGTCCCCAGGGCCCGGAAGCCTCGATGAGCCTGCATCTGGGATCCAGAGTGGGATGCGGAGGTGCTGTGGAGTTGCTGGGCCATTTTGGTAGACATTGAGGCATCAGCGATCCCCCTTACCTGGTGGTGAAGTCTGCCAGGTCGCATGGAGACACGTTGCTGACCTGTGTGAGAAGACCGCCGTGGCCCTTGGAGCTATGAACAGTAGAGGTACTTCTGTGCAGCACTGTAGGGAGGTCTGCATCGCATACCACTCTCCACCACTACACCGGGGTGCACGGAGGGGATTACCAATGGTGCGCCACGCCTCTCTGCTTCCCAGGTTGGAGGATGTTGCACTGGTCGGACGCTGTGGTGGGCGAGGCCCCTGAGCTGCGCCAAACTTGTGTGGGGGGAGCACTGCAACTTCTCGCATAAGGGGGCCTTGTTGCATCACGTGCACCAGGAGGTTCCCATGCAGACTTGGGGGCGACTGCTGTGCCTAGGCTTGCAAAATCCTGCCTGGCTGAGGCTCCTCCTCGCTGAATCACAGATTTGGAGAGAGTGCAGCAGAATGTGCCACGGTGTCAATGTCCAAGTGAGGAGAAGGTGGGACACGTAGCAGAGGAGGACCGGGGGTCAATTGGGGCCTAGTCCTAGCGCCTGTGGTTGACGCACCCCCAGTGGTGGCTTCTCCGCTATGGCGGAAGCGTGTTGCCCCAATGCTTTCAAGCAGTGCAAGAAGAGGAAATATATCATATTGATAACTTTCTGATATCCTCATGCTATGTTTTTTTGTGGTGGAGGGTGGGTGGGGCTGCTCTACTCACGGAGCAGGGCAGAGGCAGAGTGGTATGCCCACTTAAGTGTGCAATTACTGTTTGGTTGGCCCTCTCAGGCATCCCAAAGCAGTGATGCGCACTTCCCTGTTCACAATGCAGCCTGCTTTACAGCCTGCATGGAGAACATCCCCAACCTTCCATCCCCTGGCTTCCATCCCCTGGCTGAACACCTCGTCACGGCGCTCAAGAACAATCACAACGCCACTTTGCAGCATTGTGATTGGCTTAGGGGAAAGAGCCTGGCTGCCCGCTTCCTGTTCCTGGAAGGAGACTCAGGAGGGCAGGAGCACAGAAGACGCGGGACCCAGCCTCGAGGTAAGATGTATTTTAGGTCGAGCCTAAAGTCAGCCTGCAAGCGCTGCTCTGGTGATGATCTGTTTTAGTTCAGTATAGGAGAGAAGCCCCGCCCACTACCCCACCCATATTTTTCAATGGTTTGTGTCTTTGCCCTTCATAAATGCTTGCTTCTGATTCCTATATAGACTTGTTAGTCCCTCCTTAGTACGTCTATGTCATCATTTGTATCCTCCCATGGCTACTGGCCCCTTTGCTTGGTTGTTACACGGTACGTGTACTATTTTCTTGATTGAAGTTTCTCCTACTTTAAGGACAACATGCCTTGCTTACATTGAGCGCGCCATTTTCGCTTTCACTTTGAAAGCAGCCGGGACATTGCAGCCGATCTGGATTGTTATCTTGTCCCATGCATCAATCTAAATATACAGTAGTGCTCCTCCTTTTTTCAAAAGATTTGATTTTGTATTGCGTTTTTCTTTTACCTCTAATTCCAGTTGCCTCTTGTTTTTCGTGTTCTCCCAGACTATTATTGTGTACCCTTTCTAAGAGTTCTCCTGCGCCTCTCTTATGGCCTGCTGTTCCCAGAGCCGGTCGGGTAGGCCCCATGGTAAGCTGCCCTCCTGTTGCAGACAAGTTTTCGGAAGTCAGCACTTGAGTGAAGGAAGCTTTTCTTGTCCAGTGGTTTTCAGAGAAAGTGGCCAGGCCTAAACGCTGTATTGTGTCCTCGAAGGGCCTACAGGTACAAAGAGCTACAAGGAAAGTGAAATATAATTGCTGTAAATTAAAATCCGACCCTCCCCCCTCCAAAAGCAGTCCAACTTTCAGTTTTCCATTGTCTAGCCTTGGCGTCTGATATAATGTAAAGTAAACAGTGCCCATGGTTGCTTTGTGGGCGAGCTGCCCTAGATTTCAATGGCCAATTGATAGTCTAAACTGAATTTTGAGTTTGTCCATACTCCGTTTTTTGTGTTTTATTGCCTATAATGGTAATGCAAAACCACAGTTCCTATAAGGTACCATCAACTTCTACTGAATGTTTAAAAAGAAAACCTAATACACAAACCGTGTTTACTTTGTGATGACATGCCACAGATCACAAAGAAATCATTTATTCATTTTGTTGTCTGCCCAACATATTGACGCCTCTCTGGAGACTTTAGGGACAAGCTGGCTATATCGACGAAGGAGCTAAATCAATGAACTTGAGTTGTACCTTCTTTGACTTTCGGGCCCACAAGTTGCCTCATTTTACAGGTCAATTGTGATAATGGCTTCTACTCGTAGGATACCTGATGTTGTCCTATATAACAAGCAAAAAATCCTATTCACAATTTGTGCTCAGAATATTGTGTTCTGAAGGGCTTTGGAGTGAGTTGCATTGTAGAATGTATACAGTGATTGATACACCACGTGGGAACTTAGGGCCAGATGTACGAACAC
The DNA here is from genome assembly GCF_964263255.1 of Lissotriton vulgaris. Lineage (NCBI taxonomy): Eukaryota > Metazoa > Chordata > Amphibia > Caudata > Salamandridae > Lissotriton > Lissotriton vulgaris. The sequence goes on from NC_141687.1 coordinate 559,769,746, forward strand.
ATTTTCCCATAGACACAGAATGGGTAAAACTGTTTGATACATCTGGCCTTTAGAGTACAGAGCTCCCAAGATTCCCAGTCCATAGTGGGATGTTAATGTTTTTTTTTGGAGTTTAAAATTTGGGTTTTATAAAGAGATTCACCAGGTAAACATTTCCCAAAATGCAAATCAAAAGAACGCGGACAGTGTGCGCTACACACGGAGAGGCATGGGAAACTTGAAAGGTCTGTGGGAAGGTGCCAGTACGCAGATTAGCATGAGGCGCAAGAGTGTACACGGGTTCAACACACAGTGTGAGGTGTCTGAGAGTTTGAACTATGTCTGCTGTCGGTATATATGCACTCTCCACAATCAGAGATGTGAGGGATTTAAAATTTCACCACCTTTCACAGACCTGTTTGCACAGTACTCCTCACCGGTGGAAGGTATTTGATCCTGCTACGTAAAGTAAGATTGCATATGTGATGCAGAAAAGACATGTGTTCCTTGTTAATGAATAAAAGAAAAGCTGTCGGCGTTAATTATGCCAAACATTCACAAACGTTGTTTTCCCTGGTACACAGTCAAAATATCGAGTCCTAATTGTCGACGTACACAAATATCGTGTTGCAAATATCGAAGGTACAGAATTTCGATGTCAAGAATATCGTTAGACAGAATATCGACCCTAAGGTAAGTAATATCGAAGTTAGTAATATCGATAGCATATATATCGATGTAACTAATTTCGATGTTACTAATATCGATATTTGTATTATTTTTATGTTTTTAATTATGTATGTGTAATATGTTTTTGTTAAGTATTTTATTTATTTTAAATGATATGTGTATTATTTTTATATATTAATAATGTTATTTGTAAGTAAATTTTATGTTTTAGTACCGGAGCGGGTTGTGGGTTTATAGGAAATAGTGTGGGAAGTAATTTATATATACAAAATTAATTACTGATTTTTAGGAATTATAAATTAATTTGAATTAATGTTTGTTTTTACTTCTGTAGCGGGTTGTGGGTTTATAGGGGAATTGGGTGGGAAGTAATTTAATTGTAATTAATTAATGATTTTTTTATGGATAAGTATTTTTTTAATTAATTATTAATTGGCAATTAATTATATAGATTGATAAATTAATTATTAATTGATATTTAATGTTATTTTTAAGTACATTTTATGTTTTAGTACCGGAGCGTGGTGTGTGTTTATATGGGAATAGGGTGGGAAGTAATTTAAATATACTAAATTATTTAATAATTTATAGGAATTATACATTATTTTTTATTAATTTTGTTTCTATAGTGGGTTGTGGGTTTATAGGGGAATTGGGTGGTAAGTAATTTAATTGTAATTAATTATTGATTCATAATTTTTTGTAATGGATAAATAATTTATTTTAAAATAATTATTAATTGACAATTATTTATATTAATTGATGATTTATTTTTTTAATTGGTATTTAATGTTTTTAATTGTTAACACATTTTTTAATTGGTAATTCATGTTTGTAATTTGGAAAGAATTTTTTTAATTTTTAATTCATTTTTTAATAGGTAAATAATTGTGTTAATTGGAATTAATATTTTTAATTGTTAATTATTTCTTATTAATTGGAAAATGTTTGTAATTAATTGGTAATCAATGTTTTATAAAAAAGTATTATTTGGTATATTTAATAATTTTTAATTTTAAATCATATTTTTATGTAATGAAATGTATTTAATTATTTAATATTTATTATTTGGTGAGTAATATTTAATAATGAATCTTTATTTGTATTAGTTGATAATTTATTGTTAATTAATTATTCTAATGTAATTGCTTTTAATAATTATGAATTGTTTGTAAATGATGTAGATTTATTTAAAAATGTAATTATACATTATTTTAAACATAAAAATTATTTATAAGTATATTACATTTCAATTGTACGCTATCCAACGCTTTCCCTACTGTTGCACCCACTGGAGTTGGAATAGTAATTTTTACCCCTACGCTATCCAATGTTTTCTGTACTGTTACACCCTCTGGAGTTGGAATAGTAATTTTTATCCCTATGATATCCAACGCTTTCCCTCCTGTTGCACCCTTTGGAGTTGGAATATTAATTTTTACCCTTACGCTATCAAACGCTTTCGCTACTGTTGCACCCTCTGGAGTGGGAATAGTAATTTTTACCCACCTGCTATTCAACGTTTTCTCTACTGTTGCACTCTCTGGAGTGGGAATAGTAATTTTTACCCCTACGCTATCCAACGCTTTCCCTACTGTTGTACCCTCTGCAGTTGGAATAGTAATTTTAACCCCTATGCTATCCAACGCTTTCTCTACTGTTACACCCTCTGGAGTTGGAATAGTTATTTTTATCCCTACGCTATCCAACGCTTTCCCTACTGTTGCATCCTTTGGAGTTGGAATAGTAATTTTTACCCTTACGCTATCCAACGCTTTCTATACTGTTGCACCTTCTGGAGTTGGAATAGTAATTTTTACCCTTACGCTATCCAACACTTTCCCTACTGTTGCACTCACTGGAGTGGGAATAGTAATTTTTAACCACCCGCTATCCAACGTTTTCCCTACTGTTGCACTCTCTGGAGTGGGAATAGTAATTTTTCCCCCTACGCTATCCAACGCTTTCCCTACTGTTGCACCCTCTGGAGTTGGAATAGTAATTATTACCCTTACGCTATCCAATGCTTTCCCTACTGTCGCACCCTCTGGAGTTGGAATAGTAATTTTTACCCTTACGCTATCCAACGCATTCTCTACTGTTGCACCCTTTGGAGTTGGAATAGTAATTTTTCCCCCTACTCTATCCAACGCTTTCTTACTCTGCACTCTCTGGAGTGGGAATAGTAATTTTTACCCCAATGCTATTTAATGCTTTCCCTACTGTTTAATTTTCTGGAGGTGGAACAGTAATTTTACATTCTACGCTATCCACTGTTTTCATTAATGTAGTTTTTTTGGGACTTTAAATAGTATTTTTATTTATTTATGTATTTAATATTTTTTGTATTATTTTAGATAATGTTGTATTTAATTAACTTCTAAAATATTGAAAGTGTATTTAATTTTTTTAAATGTATTAAATATAATTAAATATTTTTATTTATGTTATTATTTTATGTGTGTAGATGTATTTGTAATTTATGGTATTTGTTATTAATTTATAATTAATTAAAAAAATATAGATATATTGTTATTAAGTAAGTATATATTATATATTGTATGTTTATTTTTTATTAAAGTTGTATTATTAAATATGTATCATTATTAATTTTAAACATTATTAAATATGTTTAAATATGTTTAATTTATTTATAAGTGTTATTTACTTTATTTAACTTTTTTTTTTTTTACTGAAAAAAACCCAATATTTTTAATTACGGTATTTTTAACATCGATATTTTAGTTTCGATATTTTTGTACTTACCATGTTGTAAATAGGGTGTCGATATACTTGCCTTCGATATTCCAGCGTCGATGTTGCTGTAGGTCGATATTCTGTCCGTCGATAATCTGTCAGAGATTTGTTTTCCCTACGTAATTTCTGGCATGGGATATTTGATTGCAATTTAACCAGCTAGTCCTCTAAATAATAATTTGTGCGTAGCTGGTAATAGTTTCTCCTTTAGATGGGGTTTTTTTGCGACACCTCAGGTTTTTGTTTTGTATTTGAAGGCCTAATGATATCCATTGACCTAAAAATATTTCCAAAACCCATAATTGTTTGTCACAATGCCCCCCCCCCCCCCCCCCCCCCCCCCCACCAACCAAATATACGGAGCGACTAGTGTGCGTTTGTGAAGTGGCAGAGGATGTGAGCGATAATGTTGGTTGAACAGTGTATGGAATAAATAGACACAACACGTATTCAGTCACTTCCCTTTGTTTTGACATCCCTTCAAGTCTTCTCTTGTTCACTCTTCCTTCCTCCCCTGTATGCTTTCCGGCCATAAGAGTCGTAGTTTGGAAAAAACAGCATTTGTCCAGCCCTGAGCACTCTGGACACCCTTCTGAATGTACGTATGTTTTGTTTATATTTGTCTCAGACCAAAAAATCTTTTAATGAACTTTCGCCCATTTCATAACAATAGTAGAGTCATCGGTGTTTTCAAGGCAGCATGTGGCTGCGTAGTGACTTAAAAAAAAATTATATACCACTGTCTGTTGCACACATGCCTTTGCTGTTTATATTCTGCAGTGTAAGATGCTCTAGACAGCCTACCAAAAAGCAGCATCTTACATTATTTGACTATAATAGTCAAATTTTTAAGGATGGCAGGGTTTCTGCCATCCTTAAAAAATGATTAAATAAAAAAGCATCTCGTACTTGTACTCATCTGAAAAGAGCGAAAAGTGCATAGATTGCATTGGTGGGCAAATGAAAGCTAGGGTTTGCAGGGAGGTATCCTTTGACTTGGAGGCACATGGCTAGTGTGTTATCTTTATTTTTTTTGAGTATTTTTAGATTTTTTTGGGGGGTGAGGGGGTCAAGAGAGGCTACCTTAATTAAGTATTGGAAGCTGTGTCTAGAAGTGGTGAAACAAACTAATATGGGTGCACTTCCAGAGATTTTGCGGTCGCGATTGCTCAGTAATTTTAATATTCACGTAGATCTGAGAGTTACGGGTTCAGATCGCCTCAAAGTCAGTTCAGCCTTCTATGCTTTCGGGGGTCAATACATTGAGGGCCTTTACAGCTACTAAGATTAACTAGCACCAGATAATATGCAGAAAAGGGCAAAAAGTGCTGCAAAGCGTTGTATTAAAAAAAGGCACTAGAGTTACTGTTTTTATTCCTCCCAGATCCCACTTCACCCACAACCTATCTGTGCTTAATTTGTAAATAAAAAAGTGCCAGGGCCCAAGGCATTTCTCACCAGGCCACTGCAGGGGACACGTTTCCTTTCCGTTGTGCCATATAAGTTTGTTTGTGTGTCTGAAACGTGTCCATGTTTAGTCTCAAGATGCTGTACTGTAGGAACCTTCGAAGCCTCTTGGGCAGGTTGGGGATAACAAAGGGCCCTAGGAATGTGGCTGTAATTGTTTTAAACCTGCTAGAAATAAGATCCCCTTTGTTTTGGTAGCTCCCAAAATGGCTGGTATTCGACAAGTTGTTGCTGTTTATGACATGCTGTAAAAAGGGAGAATAAAGGGAAAAGTTAAACGGCGGGTTTTGGAAACAGGAACTGAGCTATAAATGCAAATTTCTCTTGTAGTTACTCAAAGGGGTTAAGAATGCATGGAGTGTCGAGGAAGAGGCCTGCTTTCACAAGCACTCCCATTAGACCCATTTTAAAAATCATTTTCCTCGAGCCCTGCTCGCCTGAGAAAATAGCTACTTTTTCGTCCTCTATTTACCCTTTCCTCATGATAAAATATGCGCTGTTAAAGCATATTCTCCCGGTCAAAACAGTTCAAGGTTATTGTGTCCAATACGTACATGTTGAATGGGCAGGCTGTGCGTACATGAACTGGAGGGACAGGCCACGCACTGTCTCTGGAATGTGAGTGGGTAGTATATGCGTATGATGTATGGGAAAGTTGGTTTATGTTCTCCAGGGTGGAAGAGCCAACTGTCTGTGCTGAAGTGGATGTACATGTTCAGTGTTGTGGGGCGGGTGCCACTCAATGTGGGTGCTCCTTTGTTGTAAATGGGATTAGTGGACCATTTATGTATGCACTTCTGTGGAACATTTGAATATAGTTCCTGGAATTAGGGAAAAATATGTTGCATTTAATAGTAAGGAGGAGCCTGTATACATTTACTGGTTTGGTAGATGCTAGTTTATATATCTGCTTTGAGTGGGAGGGCCTTGTTTTGTAAACACTGGGAGGAAGGACCTTATGTGTTTGCTGTGAAGCTTGACAATCCTACTTATGTGCACAGAAGTGTCCTGCAAACATATGCTCTAGGGAAAGGGTACTTGGTATATCCTTCAATCTTAATTACGTAGGTGGGAGCCCAGCCTGAATGTACTGGGTTGAGAAGGACAATATGCTAGCCCTCTGACACTAAAGAATGTCTTCTCCTACACCTCCTTGGTCTGCTGCTTCAACCTACCTCTTCTCATGTCTGCCATACCCCCTGTTCCGGTGACTTATCGCCTTCTATGTTACCTTTGCTCTCCTTTCACATGTCTTGATTAATGCCCGCAGAGTTTTGTGCCATCTCCGCCTAGTTCTACTTTCCGTCGCGACCCTACTGGCGCTTTCCTCCTCCCCCCACCATCCTCTGCCTCCACATTTTTCAACTATCTTCTATACCTTTTCTCGCCTTTCACATTTCTTGATCAATGCCCCCAAGAGTTACACGCATTTGCATCCTAGTACTTCTTCTCACCATTGCTACCCTAGTGGCGTTTTCCTCCTCTCCCCCCCATCCTCTCCTGCCGCATTTTTAAACTTATGTCAACCAATCGAGTAAAGTCTGGAGTTAACTGCTTCAAGATCATTTACCCCCCAAATTTGTCCAAAGCTTCAGCAAAACGGTTCAAACATATCACCATTGAACAGTGATTCTCTCTTAGTTTACCAATTCCATAGTGGTCGCTATGGAAGGCTTAAAACTGACTTTATTTTCTTCACTCATGACATCCCTTCCTGGACCTCTAGCTTCAATAACTCCTTCAACGTCACCTCCTCCTCCTCTATCCCGCACGGGCAACAGATACAAATCCCCCCCTCTACTTGTTTTGATGGTTCACTCACTGGCTCACTCTATAACAATGGTACTGTCTTGATTCAAGCTGAAGACACCTGTCTCCCTTTTTGACTACCTCTTTCCTTCCTTACTCCCCATTCCTGGGACTGTGATCTTCCTTGATTCTTCAACTAACTCCTCCCTTTACTCCCTCTCTCCTCCCCCGATCCTCCTGATCTCCAATAGGCTGCTCTCCCCCCTAGCTGGCCCTTTGCCCTCATCCTCTCCCCTGCTTACCCATCTTCCATTCCGCCCCCTTCCAGGTGAGAAGCTACCTTCAACACACCAACTATACCTATGGCCAGCAATCTCCTATTCCCCTCTGCACCATCCTGGATTTCCAAAGTTACCCCTTTCCCCCCATCAGGCCTACCACCCCTCATTTGATCCTTCTTTCCAACAGCCTGTTCTCCCAGATAACTCTGTGGATTTTCCTCCTTCCCTTTTATTACACCCTACCCGCTCTCCCCCCTCCGTGGTTCCTCAATCCTACACAAACCCCTTTCATCTCTCTTCATCCTTCCATCTCTCCAGTAACTCTGCTCAACCCACTATCCCCCCCATGGCAATCTCTTCCTTCTCCCTCCCCCTGGCCCAGTAGATCCATACTCAACTACCCTCATGGCATTCCTCCCCACTCTTCCTGTTGCCTGTCTCCATACACTCACCACTCTTAACCCACGTGACCTGTCCTGCGCCTACTCCTCTCTTCTCCCCCAACCTTCTGCCCTTCTATGACTCCCCTCGTTCCCTCCCCTCATCCCGCCCTCACACCACACCTCACACCTGTCTCCTCGTAAATTTGAACTCTATTCTTCTCTTCTGCTCAACATCTGCCCAGGTAATTTTCTTTCCACCTCAGATGCACCGATAAACTCTACCAACCACCATCTTCCTCCACCTTTAACTCCTGCACCCCATTACTTCTTCCCCACCTCTCCGTGCCCTCCCTCACTAATTGCATTCCCTCCGGAACCGATCGAGCCACCTAACTTTCTGTGTTCAGCCCTTCTCTCCTTAGAAAACAAATTAGGATCTCTCATCTCTTCTATATTCCAGCTTGAAGCTACGATCTAATCTCTTAAGTACTAACATTTCCACCTCTCCCTACAACCCAATCCCCCTGGCAAGTACTTCCTCGTCCCCTTCTCTCTGCACCTATCTCACTCTGTAACTCTTGGTCATCATAAAGGGACTACTACCTGATTCCAAAACACCAAAAACATTGACTTTGACACTCTTTGCAATTCTGCTATGCTATCTCTTCCAATGTTAGAACCTAATTCTGAAGTCAACGACCTTACCTCCCAATACCTCTGGCAGTCGAAATTGATAATGTTGCTCCACTTCAAAGCAAAAAGAAAAGGTCTATTCCTTCTGCGCCATGGTTCAATAAATCCCTTTATGAAGAAAGGAAGAACTTGATATGCTTGGAGAAACAATGGAGACAATCTCCTTCCACCACTAATCTCTCAAATCTACGCTCTTCAAGATCTGAACACCACAAACACATCTTCCGTGAAAAAGTGTCACACTTCAGAACCCTCCTGGACTCAGCCAAAAACAGACCCAAAAAAACTTTATGACCTCTTCAAAAACACAAATTTCTCTCCCTCAACCATCAAGCCTGACGATCTTCCAAAGAAAGCAGCAGAATTCACTATATTCTTTGATGAAAAAGCGAAACTACTGGTGGATCAGGTCGCTCACCCTACCCCCCTAGAGGAGCGCAAATCCTCAGTCATTTGGCAGAACTTTGAAGTCATCTCTGAGGATGCCCTCCTTAAAAGCATTCTTGAAACAAAATCCTCTAACCATTCTTTCAACCCCATCCCTAGTGGCATAGCCACTGACTTCTACGCACACACTCTTTCCTATTCGACCAGTCTGGTTAACCTCTTCCTCAGCCAAGGCTCCCTTCCTGTTGCCCTTAAAACAGGTCAGGTTATCCCACTTCTCAAAAAATCCTCTGCTGATGCGAATGACCTCAGCAACTTCCGCCCCATCACCAACCTCCTTTTTCCTCCGTAAATCACAGAAAGATGTGTAGCGAAACAACTTTCCATACATATCAAGGATAACAATCTTCTCAACGAATTCGAATCTGGCTTCATGCAAGACTGCAAAAGACACACAATTGATGGACAGAATGAAGAACAAATCAAAACATTCACCCCCAGTCAAGAGATCTGGGTTAAATCCATCATTCTTTTGCTCACCATGCCACCCGAGTTTAAACCTGGCCATATGCAAATCAGTCTTGACCCTGTGCCTCATGGTAACAGTCCAGCCCAAACTGCCAAGCCAGGTTCTCCATGGACCGGAAACAAGCATCCTAGGCCCGGTCGCCAGGATAGCTTGATTCTAGTGGCCCAGTGAGCCCAGGACCCACGTTTGGGCATACCTGGCGCACTTAGGGCAAGAAAGTTTATCATCCCCTTTGATTTTACTTTGTTCGCCCTAAGTTGGCAGATTATGCCCAGACGTGGGTCCCTTGCTCACTTTGCCACGCGATTCAAGCTAGCCTGGCTAATGACGGCTAGTTAGCCAGAAACCGGTCCCAGAATGCTTGTTTCCAGTCCAGGTAAGACATGGCTTGGCAGTTGGGCTGGACTGTTCCCACAAGGCACAGGATCAGACTGATTTGCATATGGCCATGTCTGAACTGGGGTGGCGGAGTGAGCTAAAGAATGATGATGGATTAAACCCAGATCAGTTGACTGGGGGTGAGTGCTTGCAATGTTCAACACTCCGTCCATCATCCCCTTTGGTTTTGCTTCATGCAAGACTGCAGCGCTGAAACAGCCTTGCTGCTAGTGATCAACGGTGCCCTGTGTGTTCTTGACTCGGGGGAGTCTTGCCTTCTGATTCTTCTAGACCTTTCTGCAGGAGGCGGGTTGGAAGAGAGCAGCAGATCAGCACATGAGAAGAGAAGAGTACATGGAGTTAGAGAAGGAGGCAGGGTAGAAGAGATCTTCAGTTCTGCACGGGAGAAGAGAAGAGAACAGGGAGTTAGAGAAGGAGTTTGTTGGAAGAGAGGAACAGATCATCACAGCAGAAGAGAACAGGGAGTTAAAGAAGGAGGTGGGGTGGAAGAGAGCAGCAGATCAGCAAAGGAGAAGAGAATAGAATAGGGAGTCGGAGAAGGAGGTGTGGTAAAAGTGAGCATCAGATCAGCAGAAGTTAACAGGGAGTTAAAATGCAATGCAATATGTTTCTCATTTGGAAAGTTTGAGCTATTGCTATTGTAAAGGACCAATTTTATTTTAATGTTTTGTTGTGGAAAATAGTGAACATAATTGCTTTGTCATTTACAATGCTAATAGTTATAACTTTTGCAAATGTGACACCTATAGCATGTGTAATGCAATATGTGTTGTATTTATGTGACTTACATGCATTGATATTACAAAGACTGGTTTGGATTTGGAGGGTGGAGTTGGATTTGGAGGGTGGAGTTGGAGGGTGTATTTGTGGGTGGATTTGGAGGGTGGAGTTGGAGTTTGCTTTTGATTTGGAGGGTGGAGTTGGAGTGTGTACTTGGAGGGTGGAGTTGGCTTTTGATTTGGAGGGTAGAGTTGGCTTTTGATTTGGAGGGTTTAGTTGGAGGGTGGAGTTGGAGGGTAGAGTTGGAGGGTGGAGTTGGAGGGTAGAGTTGGAGGGTGGAGTTGGAGGGTAGAGTTGGATGGTGGATTTGGATTTAGATGTAGGATTTTTATTTGGAGGGTGGAGTTGGCGGGTGGAGGGTGGAGTTGGAGGGTGGAGTTTGATTTGGAGGGTGGAGTTGGAGGGTGGAGTTGGAGGGTGGAGTTGGAGGGTGGATTTGGATTTGGAGTGTGGAGTTGGATTTTGAGAGTGTTTTTGGATTTGGTATTTGGAGGGTGGAGTTGGAGGGTGGAGTTGGAGGGTGGAGGTGGAGGGTGGATTTGGATTTGGAGTGTGGAGTTGGATTTTGAGGGTGTTTTTGGATTTGGTATTTGGAGGGTGGAGTTGGAGGGACGGAGTTGGAGGGGTGGAGTTGGAGGGTGGAGTTGGAGTTGGAGGGTGGAGTTGGAGTTGGAGGGTGGAGTTGGAGTTGGGGGGTGGAGTTGGAGGGTGGATTTGGATTTGGAGTGTGGAGTTGGATTTTGAGGGTGTTTTTGGATTTGTTATTTGGGGGGTGGAGTTGGAGGGTGGTTTTGGATTTGGAGGGTGGAGTTGGAGTTGGAGGGTGGAGTTGGAGGGACGGAGTTGGAGGGTGGAGTTGGAGGGTGGAGGTTGAGTTGGAGTGTGGAGTTGGAGGGTGGATTTGGATTTGGAGTGTAGAGTTGGATTTTGAGGGTGTTTTTGGATTTGTTATTTGGAGGGTGGAGTTGGAGGGTGGATTTGGAGTTGGAGGGTAGAGTTGGAGTTGGAGGGTGGAGTTGGAGTTGGAGGGTGGAATTGGAGGGTGGAGTTGGAGGGTAGATTAGGATTTGGAGTGTGGAGTTTGATTTTGAGGGTGTTTTTGGATTTGGCAGTTGGAGGGTGGAGTTGGATTTGGAGGCTGGATTTGGAGTGTGGAGTTGGAGGGTGGATTTGGAGTCTGGGATTTGCATTATTATGAGTGAAAACGAGGTAAAGAAAAAACGCCACCACACCGAAACGTATATATGAAAAAGAGGAATATGTGTATGAAAAAGAGGAAGGAACGGGTGCCTGCTATCGTCCGTAAGGTGGTACCCCGTGCACTAGTACTAGTACCCAAGAAAAAGCTACTGTCCAAGTACACAAAAAAACTAACCTCCTCAATTCAAGTGTACTCTAACCCCTGCGTAGGGTAGAGAAAATATGCATGATAATCTTTCTGAAAAAATTAACGAAAGAAAATGAAACTACTGGCAAGTATAGTGTATTTCAACACAATGCTATGTGAAATATTCTTTACCAGGAGAAATATGCCGTAGCTGCCACAATAATAACCCAATGTTCCACAGGAGTAGTTAAGCACAACCCTACAAATATAATATGTAAATGTAAAACCAATCTGGAAATTGTACAGCATACACGTCTGGTCAGAAGGCCTGGTTCTAGTAATCTTCTTAATGAGTTACATAACCTTCTATTTGAAATAATGTACTATCCTCTTTCTAGCAGTTTTGAAAATAAAGTCTGTTAGGGATATCCTAAAAGAAAACATTTAGTTGACTTAATTTGCAGCGTGACTTCCGTTTCAAAAGTCGTTGTAAGCACCATAGCAAAGAAAGAAACGCTGAAGCTTTTGCTGTGGAAATCCATGTTTTGTCTTCAAAATGCAAGAGTGCCTTAAATCATTTGCAATGAAGATGTTTGTGTGTGGGGAGATCATGGTGGAAGGGGGAAGGGTTGGGTCATTCTGGCTAATGGCAGAGTATACATTTGACATTTATGGAGGACATACTGGTCTGAGGCAATTTCTCTCTACTTGTGCAAGTATTCCTTCAACTGGGAAGTTGTTGCACTTCATAAATCAAGCAGCCTGAGCAGTTGGCGATTGCCAGATGGAAAAAAGATGAAAAGTGTGCTAGCTGCAGCTGACAGAGAACTCCTGACTCACTCACTCTGCAAGTTGAACGTAAACAGTGCAATGTTTAAAGAGGGAGTCATGGGCGACTGTTTCGACGATTAGAGCCCCAGCAGTGCTAATGTTTGTGACAGAAAGTTTGTGCCGTGTGACAGAAAGTTTGTGCCGAGTGTGTCAATACAAGAACTGGAGCTGTGGCCCAGCTTTAATGGAAATGCTCTAATGAACTACTGGCTTTTCACGATGACGTGAAGAATCACGTTTAAATATTAGTGAATTACAGAGTGAGAGAGCAAAAGGACGGACTTCAAAGAGCTAACCGAGAGGGTGAAAAGGTAGACAAAGAAAGAGGACCAGTGTTAAACTCTAAATCGCCGATAGAGTGTCAAAAACATGAAGGAAGGACCGTAGAGAGCTCCCGATTTGAAACAAAACTTTATTTGCCAAACATGCGAGTAACCAAGCCGGTGGCTATAAGTATGTAGTGTTCATCTCGAAACAGAAGTGGATAAAGTCGGAATAGAATAAGAAACAAGCTCTCGGCATTGCTTGGGGGGTGGACGGGAGCAGTAACCTTTGATGTCTGTAAGAGAGACAAATGTTGGTGTGCTAGGCTTCCTTTCAAGTTGGGTGGGGGGGGCGGGGAGCAGGGGTTGCGAGCATGTGGGGTGTGAATGAGAAGTGAGGCCAAGCGCGCGCTGGCGTAGCGTCACAGTTGATTACCTCACATGCATTGGGGACAATCCTCGCTGGTTTCAAGAGTTTGTTTTGCCTACTATACTCTCGCAGAACAACGCATGCGCGTTGGTTCAGCGAGACCTAAAAATCAATCTGTTTTAAAATTTCAGATTTGACTTGTGAAATTTCTTCCTCTAATTCTTTCAATACCAATGATAGCTCCTCTAGTACTAACAAGAGTAGGAATAGCACACCATTTTTGTTGGTTTTAGAAAAAGTTGGTTAACCGTGATACAAAACCCACTATTTTATTGTATTAGAGTTGGTCCAAGTAGTATCTGATTAATCTCTCTGCACATCAGTTAATCAAACTGTTTCAAGCTCTGGTAAATAGACAATATCGAAATTGTTTTGGGTTTTATCTCCTTGTTTAATGAGTAAATCGCATAAGCTTCCATTTGCATGAAGCCAACATAGTGGCACGATTTTCTGTTAAATTGATGTTTGGATTAAACCACGATCTTCTTAACATCACAATTCATGCTAAAACAAATTCAAAGTGATTTTTCATAGTGCTACTAGTGCACAATATTAATACATTAACACCTATCATCAAAGTATTTGTAGTCAAGCAATGCATGTTATATCTAAGTCAACATGTTCCCAGAGACACTGAAGTCACTCATTGTTTTGAACTCATTGCCGAGCTTCATGAAATAGTTAGTAAAATGATGCATTGTTATAGACAGGTATAAACACCATCTGTGATATAAATGCCATATGCCCTTATAAAGAGGGACAGGTAGCTAACATGCTGGCAAAGCCTAAAACAAGTTCCTTAAGTGCCCCAAAATTTGGGGCCTAACTTACCCCTCCGTGAAACACACTATGTAGAAATACATAGAATACTTGTATTAGGGAAAATAGCTGCATTAGAGCAAAGTAATATTCGTTGAGACTTTCCAGCTCCTATGCAAGCACCTGTAAAAGTCTTAGCAAACCCACTATAGACACCCTTGGGCATACTGCACTTCTTTTTGCCAGCAACAGTCCCACTGCCACAAATAAGTTATTTACTCTATTGGTTTTGGGATTAGGAATTTTGCTTAGAAGATAATGCTCCATTGACGTATCAATGACACAACCTGCTGTTCCAACATTCACTGCACTATTACCTCCCAATAATCTTCTACTGTTTTACAAGTCAGGTAAAGGAACCCTGCCTCTCTCCTTCCACATTTGGGGAAGGAGTAGGGCTGGGTAGATATTGTACAGTTTTGTAAGTGTGAGTTAAGTGTGATGTCGCACATAAAAGTGTGTCAGGTTGAAATGGTTGTTAATTGCACATGTGCACATGCCCTGTCCCAGTTGCTGTCAGTCAGGGATTTCTGTAGATCATCCTCCCACCTGGATCTAGCCCTCAGCGTAATTTTAATCCTGTTTTTTTTTAAAGACTCACATAATCTTGAGACCATTCTTTTAGTTGACCCAATTTAAAGCAGATCCTCCAACTTCTTCATCTCTTTTGGAATCCCTGGGAAATTTGTCCCATTAGAAATTTTCCATTTCTACAGTCACCAAGGATTTATTTTTTACTTTTTGGTGAACCCTGTTGTTGCTCGGTATAGAACTCTGTTCACTTTAAAATAAACCCCTTTTCACAGGCCTAAACCTTCTGTTAAAATATTAATGAGTATACCTTGTTGCCCATATGGCAGGGCACATGGTATTTAAAAGTAGGACTTGTAAAAGTTTAATGTTAAACATGTGCTCACAGTGCCTAACTCCTCAAAGATATTTTCACTGCATCAAGGCTGGTTGTTCAATAGGAAAACATGGGGATGTAATATTAAATAGTAATACTGTATATCGGGAATGAGATTTGCTAGAAAAACAATGAAACAACTATATATGACAGCTATTAAAAATCCAATTCAATGGCCAAGTCACACTTTTTCTAGATATTACTTAAAAGTATCTGTTAAAAACTAGCATTTCAATGGGTGTGAATGAGGAGCAAAGAATAGGCTGACTTGAATGGGCAGGGATGAGCCATGTGAACCTCAAAGAATATGCCAGGGGGTTTGGAGGATCCTTTTTAACATTAAAGTGTCAAGTCCTGTTTGAATGCCACATCCTTCCTGTCAGAGTGGCTGGAGGTCTTCATATGACACTCATGGGCATTTCAAAGAGACCTCCCCTGTCACAGGCAAATGTTAGCTGAGACTTGAGTAGGTCCCCCAGCCAGTCTGACCTCTTTTTGACATTACAGTGTCAAAGACTGTTTGACAAGTCTGCTTGCTTACATATAACATTGGGTTGCACTTCAAAGGAAAGAAGCAGAATGCCAAACCAGTCTGTGTGTATCCAATGCCTGGTTGCTTACAGCTCAGCTTTTTTTCTACCAGACTTCTGTCTCTGTGTTGGAGAAATAGGGACTTCCTAAAACTGGCTTTTAGTATTGGATATGGGAGGATTCTTGCATTACCAAAGTGCACTTCCCATGCTTCAAAATGGCCAAAGTGGGTTGGGTTAGCCCTGTAAACCTTTACCTCATTGTTTAGGGCATGTCTATGGGTCATTCCCACGCACTAGCTCATGCCAGGCATAAATGGAGCATTTCCAGGCACCCACTTCTGAATACTCCTGAACCTGTGTAAGATCAGGTGGGGAGTGAACCTGCTATCTGACACCTGGGTAGAACCCTAAAAGACTGTACCTTCACTGCTTCTCTCTCTTGTACCCCGTCAAAGAAGTGGACTCCAAGGATCATAAGACTGACCTCTTGTTAAAGCTACAGGGACACAACACGCTCCAGGTGGTCTTTTCCTGTAACTGCTCAGCTGACCACTTGCAACTAGAACTCGTCTGGACCCTCCTTTTGCGCTATGCTTGGCACTCTTTGCAACACACATGGAAAAAGCAAAATGCCATGGATGTTTTATGTACAGGAAGTCCCCCCTTCCTGTACATAAACAATCTTTTTTTAAAACAAATGCCATTTGTGAATTTCATGTGTGCTGCATTAAGCAGCACACATGAAAGTGACAAAATGGCATTTCAGGATTGTTTATGTGCAGGAAGGGACACCTTCTTACCCATAAACAATACTCCCCTGCACGCAGGCACCCTTGCATTATTGTGCAAGGGTGCCTGTATTGGCACTACACTGCTACGTGTAGCGCCATCGCAGGGGGAAACTCAAGGCTTCACCATATCATTGTAAATATGGTGCAGCTTTGCATTTTAGAAGTGGCAGAGTGAGGCGTTAAACCATGATGGCTAATGCCTCACTCTGTCACTTCTATTGTAGATATCCCCCTATGAGTCTCTAATTGTCTCCCATTAGACGCCTGAGGGCTTTTGTGATGTGCTCCTGTGGTCGATTTTAACTTAAAGGACTGAAGTCAAAAGGTAAAATCTTTGACCAGGAGGAAGTTGATTAGTGTATCAGACCCACGTTTTATCGCGGTCAGAAACAAATTGCGACTGGGCCCTGTTCTACAGCGAACATTGACTATCATTTAAACTTAGTGTTTCTTGGAGCTATTTTTACTTGAAGCATTTAAATATCATATCACCCTTATTGGATTTTTGACATTTTTATTGTCATTATGTTTATTAAATTGTACTTTATTTTTCTAATTTCTTTTGGGATTTTATTGTTTTGCATTTAGACCTTATCACTGTATTAGTACTGCATAAATACTTTGTACACATTCCCTCGAAGTTAAGCCTGTCTGCTGTGTGCCATAGCTACCACGGGGTAGAGCTCAGGATAATTTAGTGACTTTAATGGTTCACCCTGACAAGGACTGTGGTTATTACCCGAAGTGAGTACCTGCCCCTCAGCTTATAACCCAATTTCTTACATGTCATTTTTGTTTGTCTGTCTTAGTAAACTTCGCTAATTGCAGAAATTGACCCTGTCCCACATAAAATGCTCCTTTTTCTCCACAAATGTAATGCACCCCTCTCCCGGGAACACTTCTGCAAGAGTCGCATAGTCCCCTTTCCTTCCCCTGGCTAGAAATATGTCTTGGCCAAGCTGTAAAAATGCCTGTTATAAGATCATGCTCACCTCTACTCATAGTAAATTTTTTAGTACATGAATCCAGTCCAATTCTTAATAGATAAGGCAAATAAGTCCCAGTGTGTTATTATAAACCATCCTTTATTGTTTCCATATTTGTATTCATACAGTTGGTTCAAGCCTGTAAAATGCTGTAAACACCAGATCGGCAGTGATCTTGAGAATGGGGATCGTTTCATAATCTTTTTGACCATTGTCGCCCAGACCTCAGCCACATGCAACACCACATTGGTTCATCCCTCTTCCTGTCTGTCCCTTGCCGTTAGGCACAGTGGGAAATTTGCTGCCCTGCGGAATCCCGCTTTCCCATTTGTCTCTCTGCACACCACCTGGTGGCATTTAGTACATGTCTGTGTCAGGCAACCGGAGACTTCCCTCTTCTTTATCAAGTTTCAGGCCCTCAGGCCCCATTATTCTTTTACCAGCCAACACTATGGAAACTATGAGACTGTCAAGTTCCTTGAAAGGTTTTCTCCATATTGGGCACATAGAGTTCTGATAGTATCTTGGATAGTATCTTTGCATCAATGTTGATCATAGATTGGGATTGGGATGATCATGGCACTGACAGATCCCTATTGGGTTTTGAATTGAAACATTCAATCTATCCATTTTTTTGTATACTTCCTTCATGTTCTGCAGCAGCCTACCCACTTGTCTGTCCTCGCCATAGACCTCGAATAGGTACTCGGGGAGAATATCTGCGTTTGTTTGATATAACTCGAGGGGAGTTTCATCTTCCCCTCGCGACTTACTGATGGAGCATATCTCGTATGATCCCCAGCAAGTCCTCCTGTATGTCCACTTTCAAAGCAGGTAAACTGGTCCACATTAAGAACTGTGATGTCTATCCCCCCAAAGAACTGTTCCATCAACCCTCCTGCCTTAATGATGGTTTTTTATGTAAGCTCATCAGGTGCTGGCGCACGTTCTCATTCATCGCAATCTGTGTCACTGCCTTCATGTGTGCAGGCCTCTCTCGTTACTGTTTTGTCACCCTCTTTAAACCAATCAAGTCTTCTTGTTTCCTGTTTGTGTAATGCTTTCTGCATACATGCTTAACTGTCTTTGAACTGATACCTGTTGGGATATTGTTTTTGACGTATATACTATACCCAATCCCGACGTGGTTTATGGGTCCCACTCCTGTTTTGTTTCACTATATATCCTGCTTAGGCATTTTCCCCTCGGAACCACGATACATGCTTTCCATTTGTTTGCTTTAGTATCGGTCATCCTCCAGGTGGTAATCCACGTTTACTATGAATCTTTTTTTCCGCGGACTTTGACTCCGCATTCCATTACTCTGCATGGTCATTGACCCTGCATACCATCACTCCGCATTTTTTCACAACGCGTGTGCATTTACCACGCATGCCTTTACAACGAATTACATTGTAAAGGCATGTATGGTAAATCCACAAGCGTTGTGAAAAAAAACCCCAGACTTTATGAAGAAGGAACCTGGAGGAGAGAGGAACCACAACGAGAGAGACGTAAGGGGGTTTCGGTTAATTTTTTTAGGGGTGGGGGGGTCGTGCTGGGGTAGTGATTGTGTAGTGTAGGGTAGTGTTTGTGTAGTGTAGTGTAGTGTTGTGGTGGTTGTGTAGTGTAAGGTCGTGCTGGAGGTAGTGTTATAGGGTTTAGGGTAGTGTTGTGGTGATTGTGTAGTGTAGGGTGTAGGGTAGTGTAGGGTAGTGTTTTAGGGTTTAAGGTAGTGTTGGGGTCGTGCAGGGTAGTGTTTTAGAGTTAATGGAATTGTTGTAGTAATTGTGTAGTGTAGTGTTTAGGGTAGTGTAGGACAGTGTTTTAGGGTTTAAGGTAGTGTCAGGGGTCGTTCAGGGTAGTGTTTTAGGGTTAAGGGAATTGTTGTAGTGATTGTGTAGTGTAGGGTTGTATTGGGGGTAGTGTGTTAAGATTTAGGGTAGTGTTGTGGTGTTTGTGTAGTATAGGGTCATGCTAAGGGTAGTGTTTTAGGGTTTAGGGTAGTGTTGTAGTGTTTGTGTAGTGCAGGGTAGTGTTTTAGGGTTTAAGGTAGTGTTGAGGGTCGTGCAGGGTAGTGTTTTAGGGTTAAGGGAATTTTGTAGTGTACGGTTGTGTTGGGGGTAGTGTATTAGGGTTTTGGGTAGTGTTGTGGTGTTTGCGTAGTATAGGGTCATTCTGGGGTAGTGTTTTAGAGGTAAGGGTAGTGTTGTGGTGTTTGTGTAGTGTAGGGTCATGCTGGGGGTAGTGTTTTAGGGTTTAGGGTAGTGTTGTAGTGTTTGTGTAGTGTAGGGTAGTCTTTTAGGTTTTAGGGTAGTGTTTGTATAGTGTAGGGTAGTGATGTGGTGTTTGTGTAGTGTAGGGTCGTGCAGGGGTAGTGTATTAAGGTAGTGTTGAAGTGTTTGTGTAGGGAAGAAAAGTGGTTTATGGTAGTTTTGGGGGGTCGTGCTGGGTAGTGTAAATGTAGGGAAAGGACTGTGTGTCGAGGGTGGGTTGTGCAGGGGTTCTACATTAGGGTGTAGGGTAGGGTAGGGTATGGTAGTGTACTCTCACTTACCTTTAGAGTATACCTTTAACATGCATGCCTTTGCGTTGTAATGGCATGCGTGGTAAAGGCATTGTCGTTGTACAATTTTGCGTTGTGATAATTTGCGGGGTGATTGTACTTGCGGTATAATAATTGCGGAGTGATGGTATGCGGGGTAATTGTTTGCGGGAAAACGTCACATATTCCCTCCAGGTGCATGTCAGGCATCCCTCATATGCGCCACAGATATCCGTCTGACATACTGCATCCTGTAGGGCCTCGGGGTCGAGTCACCAGGGGGTGATACTCAGAGTGTAGGGCCCCATTTATATTTAACCAGTAATTGAACATGATCTGGGAGAAATCTACCCAGATGTTCCACTAACTCTATATTTGTCCACAGATCTTGATAGATTATCATGCAATCCAGTCTATCATATGTTGTGTGTCCGAGTGAGAAGTATGTGAACTGTATGTGGGGGGATCAACTTTCTTTAGATATCTACATAGTCCAGGCTATTCGTCTTCTCTGCTAATAATGCTGAAAAAAGGCTTTTGTCATCTATGTTAGGAGCATATAAATTTAACAGACATATTCTGCCCCAGCTTTGGGATTTATCTACCGTCTGCATATGCCTGTGAGGAGCAGTACTGGAACAAAATCCCAAGCACTACCAAAATTGACACACCCTCGCATAAGTCAAAAATGTGGCAAAGTATATTTGTCCACAACACTTTTTTTTGCGATTTATCATCCTCTATATCTATAAGATGTGTTTATTGGGGCAACGCCATTCCCCCTGTGTTTGCCTAATATATGTATGTGTTCTGCATCGCTTTATATAGACATGGAGCCCCTGTGCATTTCACTATATCATTTTTGCATTCCTATCCATGTGAACTAACCTCTGCACGCTGTCTGTCCGAGTCCGAGGAAGGCTTACATTGATAGAGGAAGAAACACTGGGATGTTTCCGACTCAAGAAACCGGAACAGCACTGAGCAAAATGGTAACGCAATTTCCTAACACTGGGTGCGTTCCCATATCAAGTAAGACCTAGAATCGGCTGGACAGACCGCTATCTTGAACCGAGATATTATTATCGTATCCCACCTGAGTCAAAGTCAATCTCTCACTCATCCAAGAGTTAGAGGGATTATCACTCGCACTGCTCACCCGGTTCTCACAGCAGGCCGGTCCCATTTATAAATAAAATCGTCATCTGCTTATGAGGGCTGTGATGGGCTGTGATGCGTCTTCCCTTTTCTATTCTGTGTGTCCTCGATTTAATACCAGTGGCTTATTTTTAAATAAAAGGAGTTCTCTTTAACATGTGGGCATTAGAGGTCAGGCGCTCGCATGGTTGGAAAGCTTCCTCTCTGGCCGCTCACAATCTGTCAGCCTGGGCCCCTATCATTCCATCTCAAGGGTGCTCACTAAGGGGGTGCCACAGGGCTCATGTCTAAGCCCCACATTATTTAATGTGTATGTGGCCCCCCTTGCTGAGATTGTGAGGAAGTACGGATTCACACCAGTGTCGTACGCCGACGACACTCAACTCCTCTACCCATTCCATGCCCCTAACTCTAATGTTAGGGAAAACTTTGCGGAAGGTATGAGGGCCATCTCCAACTGGATGGCCTCCAATTACCTCCAGTGTAATGTCGGGAAGACAGAAGTGATGCTCTTTGGGAAAGCTAGCATGCTCTGGTCTCCTGACTGGTGGCCCCAGGATTTGGGACCTGTACCCTCCCCAAAACCAACCATCAAAAATCTGGGTGTGAAACTGGACCAAAACTTAACCCTAAAAGAACATGCAAATGTAATTGCAGGAGCCTGTTTTCACACCATTGGACTACTCAGGCGAGTCTTTCCTCTTTTACCGGACACTTACAGAAAGACCCTGGTACAGGCCCTTGTAATAAGTCGTCTTGACTATTGCAATGGGCTTCTGATACAAGCCAATGAGGAGGCCATCAATCGACTGCAGGTGGTCCAGAACACGGCGGCCAGACTGATTCTGAATGCCCCCCTAAGAACATCTTCTGGACCCCTGTTGAGAGAATTACACTGGCTCCCAATACGCCAACGGGTTAAATTTAAAATCTGCTGCACTGTCCATAAATGTCTATTTGGAAACGGCCCCAACTACCTAGCTAAACTACTACAGCCTTATAAACCGGAACGAGATCTACGGTCAAGTAACCAACTCCTGCTTAAACCACCTTTTATTAAAAAAACCAGACAAGGCGGCCGAGCCCTCTACTCAGTGGGGCCGAATTTGTGGAATAATCTGCCGCTCAGCCTCAGACAGACCCCCAATCACCTTAGGAAAATGTTAAAAACTAATCTGTTTATGGAGATATTATTATGGCTGTCCCCTCTTGCATTCTCAGGTTATCTGTATAGTAGTTTTGCCACCTGTTGTTGCAGTCACAGCGCAGAGATAACCCTTCCGGGCGCGATTCTGGCGCTATAGAAGCAAATAAATAAAATAAATAAATAAACATGTTTTATGTATTTACTTTCATTTTTTCAATATTGTTTTTGAGTTTGTATTGTTTATTACACTTTTTGTGAGACAAAAACGGCCCTTATATGTCCGGTTCAAGTGCTAAATTACGCTGACGGTCAATTTGTTGCAGTAAGTCGGTTGTACCTCAAATGCAGGTTGAATAGGTATTCACCACAGCAGATCAGAGGCCTGGCCGTACCAGGAAAGAGCCCTACTGCCCTCTTCATCACAGCCCAACCAGTTGCTTGGCAGCAGCGCCCGCAGGTTCAAGGTTACTAGGCTGCGCCTGGAGCGCAGCAGAGTCTGGGGAGTTGGTAAATATCTGTTAATGTATGGAGCTCTTCAGGGGGTCTGTGGAGTGGTTGCATGGGCTAATGCTTTTCCATTCAGGCCTTGCTGGCGCAGTGCTAATCCACGGCAGAAATGATCTAATGTTCCGCTACATAAAGAAGCCCCGTAATTCATTCTCAGGGAATTCAAGTCAGGCATTAATATTATAATGAAAATTAATTACCTTGGCGCTGGGCGTGGGTTGTTGGCAGCACACTCAGACACACCGTTTGCGCCTCCGAGTGTGCTGTCCATCAAGGCCAAGACTGCTTCCTGCATTACTGTGTGACAGGAGTCTGCTGTCGGAGGGATTTTTCGTACTTCCTTTTATTTATTTCATGTGTTTTACATACTGACATGAGCAGCTAGCGATGCCATCCGCTTTGTGCACAACTGAGGCGATTAAAAGAATGTTCTTTGCCCAGCCCACAATGTCAGTGGAATCCCTTCAGGGTGAAGAGCATCAGTGCATGTGAAAGGTGATCTTTTGGGATGCTGAAACCTGGATGTTTGCCCTCTCCCCACCAGGATCCTTCTCTTTGTACAGGCACCGCGTTATATTCTTCATTCATCCGAGATGATAAGTGGTAGTCAAGGGCACCTCCATCCCTTTCTCTCTGGTGCTTGATATTTTCCAATAAAGGGAGCAACCTGAGGATCCAGTTGGTTGTGGGATATTAATATTCAAACGTGATGTGAGACGTCATCCATCATAATACGAATGCAATAAGTATAAGAAAATATATGTGCAGTATATTCTGAGCACAGGGCCTGGGTTTTGTATGAAACCTGAGACTATCTCCCAGAGCCGCACAGAATCTTCTTTGGTTCTATTGATAGTCCCATTTGTGGCTTTATCCCTTGCTCCTGTGACAGCAGGAGCACGGATATCCGCAGTGCAGTGAGAGTAAGCTATGGTTGTGGTATCTGGATGTAGGTTGTGGTCTTCAGCCACACCTTCGATCCTTCAGTTGGTACCCAACACTTCTGTCCCGAAAACCATGTCCTCTGCCAAGTGTCCATGCCCTAAGAGTCACCTGTATGCTGAGCGTGGCCTCTGGCCATACCACATTATCAATTTTCCTGCCTTCAGCTCCCATTTCAGCACTCTAGGCTAAGGGTTTTTGTTTAAAAAAAGCAATGGTCTAAGATCTGTGTCTGTTTTAAATTTTGCTATCCACAGTGCTGGCACTTCTACAAAGTGCACGGTTCCTCATGTGACACCACAGATCTCAAAAATCAAATTGCATTTTATAAAATGTAGGAGAAAATGATCTGCCATTCAGTAATCCCCTGACATTTCTATGAGTTTAAGGAGTACTTTGTCAATTATTATTCTTCAATGCTAATTTGAGTCTACATTTGTGGGTCCAACACCCACCAAAAGGTGGCTGTGAATGTATATGGGGGTCCTTAGTATGGACCTGTAGATACTGCAGAGAAAAACTCATGTATTTTCTATTTGTAAAGGTAGTGTTATAATGACTATCTATTTTCTGTTGTAGGTAGCTCACTTGTTGACTTATATATGTAATCTATTTAGGTATAGGGTTTGAATATAAATACAGACTTAGTCATGTTATTATTCATTGCAACATGATAAATAAGTCTGCTTGAATATATCCATGTTTTTCTGTATGGATTTAATTTTCTTTTCCAGTGATGATTTTTTCATAATGAACAAGGTTTTATCTAAGTTGATAACTTCACTTCTCCCTTATTGATTTTAAACAATAGGCAAGGTTTCATAGAATGTAAGTAAGTGAAAGAGTGTCATGGCCTGTCTTGTAATAGTTTATTATGAAAATGTTCAACAATGTGCAGATGCAATATATAAACTAAGAATAGAGTGTAATGAGATAGCGGGCCTTCCTACCAGAGAATCAAGACAGAAAGATCATACAGGGCTGTAATCACCGTCCTTCATTTGAAGGCTACAGAGAGGCACATCTTTCTTCCATGTGTTGGGTTTATGTGCCTGGCGACACAGACGAGAATAGCAGATACTGTTTGTTTGCTGAACTTTGGCTTTATTGTTCAGAAGAGGTATACTGTGTTAACCATCTCTGGATGAAGGTAGGGCGCTTTTGTCACTATATTTAGCTTAGCTGAAAGTAAGTTGGGGTGGGAAATATCAATAAAAATAGGATTTATGATACAACCACATTTTTTTATGTATCGTTCTAAGAAGTATCGTTGCCACCATTTGGCTTGTTTTATAATCAGTATTATTCATCATGCATGAACTAGGGTAGGGTTTTGATTTTAAATATATCTTGAAATATATACTAGGTTTGGATTCCACTAAACTATCTCTATTATAGCTCACATTACCCGAAACGCATCTCACTCAAGTAATGCTTGGTTGCAGGGTGGTTACAGTTCATCTGCTTTCTGCCTCGGGTTGGCATACTGACAAAGTGCTTAGTATCAGGGGGTCTGTAAAGCCTATTGGCAGGCTGTGTTCTGTAAAGAACACATATCATGGTGGCCTTACAAGGGGTCAATCTTTTTACATGTGGGTAATTTTATTTAAACTATTATTATTAGCCAAGACAACCATTGTAATACAACCTTCCTTTCAGATAGGTCCTCCTTTCAGCTATGGGGTTGTCAGGCATTTGATTTATAGAAGATTATTCTCTGTTTTGATGTCAGTTTGTAGTCTTATGTTTCAAATCTGTTTTATAATGGCGCCACTACCTATTCCAAAAGGGACAAACTTAGGACAGCAGCTACACAACATCTCTTTACTTGGGATTTCCTCACCACGGGGTGGTTACTTTGGTAACTCATGTGTGAAATTTGATGCTGTAGATCCACATACAGGAAACATTCATACACACAGAGCTGCTGCAATCTCGTCTAATTATGAACCCTATTGGGACTTAGAAATCCTGTTAGTATATCAAAAACATCAAGCATGGCTTGGTGGTCAGCTACCCAATGTTGTTCAAAATGTTTGACTTGTCCCTTGTGGAAAGAAGCGCTTACCTAGCCCATACTGCCTCGGTATATATCATATCCTACGTATAGTACATTTGACCGTTGCAGAATATAGAAATGTTTGAACTAGGTAGTGGCCAAATATTGGTGACTTAAACAGTATGTTCTACAGTCAACTGCTACAGGAACATTTGTTACCAATCTTGCCCAACAAGAATATCCTGCAGTGCAGGCAATTAGTCCACAGTATAATAATGTACTTATGGGAAAGGCGCCCATGAAATTAGATGAGATTCCCTTTTGGATCGCCTGAAAAGCTAACCAGTTATTAATGGTTTTTCCTCACCCAGCACCCCAAGATAAACAAAGAACATAAACTATGTGTGCTTCGTTTGGTATTATACCATCTGTAGCAGATTGTACTACTTGGGGAACAATATTTTCGAGTATCTATACTAATAAGCATGACACACTGTCATTAGTGGTGTTAGTAGCCCTTGAGCCCTGGTCCTGTCTGCCGCTTCCCCCATTGCTGCTGCCTAGCTCAACGAGTCAAGGCACCGCCTCCAGCCTTCATGGCCTCCTGTTCAGTCCCACTGTCGGGTGAACGCCTGCCTCTGGGTATCCTTTGGCCCACTCTATTTCAGCCTATAGCGTTGAGAAAGACTTTTCCTTGTTTTTTTGTGTAGTATTTTTGAAATTTTTACTTTTTTAAAACTTTTTTATTTTCTTGGGTCACTCTCTATTTGCATACTGGTAACGCCCCCCCACCCCCACCCGCTCCCAACGTTTTCCCTGCTCCCAACGTTTCCCGTTACCCACACTCCTGCCTCTTGGACAGCCCCTCCCGCCTCCCAGGACTACTTATGGAGGCCGCTCAGCGGACACGCCAAAGGCAAGCCCATCACACTGCGGCTGTGCCGACACGGAGGCAGCATTGCTATAGTACACAAAGAAGCAATCATCTACTCCACCACCGATGATGAGACCACATTGATCATGGAACACATGAACTTCCAGGTCCTCACCGACGACAAAACCAACATCAAAGGTACCCTCACTTGCAGACCTCCAGAACCATGAATCGGCCTCAGCGACTCCATCACAAAATTCATCACCCTGCTAACCATCAAATCCAAACACTTTGTATTCCAGGGGAGACCTCATCTTCCACCTCAAAGTCTTCACTGACACCAACTCCACCGACCTATTGGAACGATTGTACAACATTGGCCTCCAGCAGCTGGTCACAGACCCCATGCATGAAGCAGAACACACGCTGGATCCCATCTTCATGTCCAGTCACAGAATCAGGAACAGCCACACCATGGAACTCACCTGGTTGGACTACTCCATTGTACTCTTCACCGGACCTTCCCGCACCACCATGAACCAGCACTGCACCCCCTCCCACAGCTGGACCAAGATTACTCAGCATCAATGGACCGGCACCCTCGGCTTCACCCCGCCCAGTGTCATATCAGACCTGAATTAGGTAGTAGAGAACTTAAGCGCCTGGATCACTAGTGCGTCCGAGCGAGTCGCTCCCACCAAACCAGCCTGAATGCACAGCTCAACTAAACAAGCCAGTTGGTATACCCAGGAACTTAGCATATCAAAAGAAAGATGTAAACAACTGGAAAGAAAGTGGCGAACCAGCAGGAGCAACACGGGCCATCTCACTGATCCCATTTCCCACCAAAGTCCTGCAGAAGGCCATCAACCTCCAACTCACTAAACACCTGGATAGAAACATCCTGATGGACTCTTCCCAATCCGATTTCAGAGACAATCACAGCACCAAGATGGGCCTAATTGCTGCAACAGGCGACATTCGTACCCTACTCGACAAAAGAGAATCAGCTGCCCTGATCCTGCTCAACCTGTCCGCATGGCAATGCACTGTATGCAGGCATCACCACTAAACTCAAGAGAATACTTCTGACAATACAGAATGCAGCAGACTGATCCTCAACCCAACAAAGAGAACCCACATCACACAGCACCTGAAATACCTCCACTGGCTCCCCTGGCCTACACAGCCCTCCACAAACAAAGACCCACCTACATGAACCACCACCTGAATTTCTATCTACCTCCCAGGAACCTCCGCTCCGCTCATCTCACCCTCACACAGATACCACACATCTGCCGCTGCTGGACAAGGAGGACTCTCCTTCTCCTACCTTGCCGCCAAGTCCTGGAACACCCTTATACTCCACCTACGTACTTTACCCTCCCTGATTCACTTCAGGAAAGGAATAAAGACCAGGCTCTTTAACTTACACCACAGTACAGCGCCTGGATACCCTCTCAGTTGATAAGCAGTGTTATATAAGTAATGATTGATTGATTTCCGTAAGTGCTGAAAAACTTACAATATGAATATGGAGTTGTACCTACTCTTCATTTAGGGATTAAAAGATTAACTGATTTCGAAAAAGGCTTCTTGATAGATTCAAGAAGTGACAGTTCTGTCAGTAACAGGGGTTAGCAGCTTTTAAAATTGAAGAACGCGAACAAGAACGTTTTACTTTAAAGGAGATTTTTTTGAAGGGGATAAGTGAAAACTCGGCGTTGTCATTTCCCAAGTTTCAATATCCTCAAGTGACACCAGCTTTCTGCTGCGTGATTTGCTTTGAAACAGTTTATTTGGGCATTCCGCTGAAACAACCTTCAATATTAGCCCTTGACATTCGTGAAATAATGAGATCAATGAAAATGTATCAAGCAGATTGTACTGCATTGCAGCTACCAATCACTAAAGAAACTATACATCTGAGGATCTTCTAGTGTCAACACCAGTGTCATCATCACCTATGCCGATTCTGGTAAGAATCAGAACGCCAATAGTGTCCAACTTTCTGGAGATGACATCCCTGGAATGTTGTGGTTTTCTTTGACTTCTGTTCTGCATCCCTTGCAAAATGAGGGCATCACTGACACCTGGTGACTGCCCCTGTCTCTAGGTTGCCTCTCCTGTCTTGCAATGGTGGTGCATAGGCCTGAGACAGAATCCGTCCATGGGAGGCAGTTGTATAAGTGACTTTCATACATGTTAGTTTTTGATGAAAATTAAAAGCTGATGATTGGAGGCCCAAATCTCATTTAGTAGAAATGAAAGGTGGGTTTTGGGGACGAAATGATACATTTAGAGACAATTCAATATTATTTTTTGGAAAAGCTGATTTATTCACCAGGCAAATCAAAAGCTAGTATTTGGGACAAACATGTCCATGCTTTAAGAAAAAAGTTAGCATATGGTTTAGGAAAAAGCAATTGAACTTTCGTATATATTCAACATTTATATTTTACTGATAAGTCATGTAGAATTGGGCCCATCATTGCTGACGTTCTTACCTTGACTTTAAAATGCATTTGGGTGACTGTACTTTATGATTAATTGGACATACTGTTGTCGTGTGTATTAATATAAATGTTATAACACTATTTCTCTTCTCTACTGCTTTTGAAGGTCTCAGTATGTAATGTTTGTAGCACCTAAGAGATATGCATGCTCTCGGAACTTGTGAGGACTCTTTAACTTGAGTGAAAGTGAGTGAGAGCTCTAATAACGTGAGACAGATACCTCTACTATCTATGGCCTGGGACTGAGAGATTTGAATACTTATCATTTGCCTGCGGTGACTGCTGCAATACGATTTTCAGTCATACAAGATTTTACTGGCAGGACTGGGTGGAAAAATTAAAGAAAGTGTAAATTAGATGGCGAAAAAGATGCTATGTGCGTCCTGTAAAATGGCAGGCAGTCATACAGATATCAAACCTACATTATTTGGGCTACGTATAAAATGTTAGGAAATTGTAAAGAAAAATACACTACATTGCCACCATGTTTTCTTTTTGGGGAGAATGACCGACTCTCCCAGCATTTCTCCATGAAGGGCAATGCTTGCTTATCTCAGGATGAAGTATTGGAATATTTGACGAGTATCACTAGGACCGCCTGTAAATCCTGCGGTGTTTTAAATTGAAAACTGATAAATGCACAATTTGGATACAATTTTTCAACGTTTTATTGGAAGAGAGCATTTCCAAACTCACCTTTGGATAAGTCAGAATCGATCAAGCATTGCAATCTGGGTTGGCAAAGCTCTTTTCCTTTCAAAATACACAAGCTGCAAGGGGTACCAGAGCTCTTCAAAGCCTAGGACACAAATAGTCATTGCACGAGACAAAGCCAGAGACTAGGTACACAATGAGTTTACTGTAGGCATGGAAGGGGGCAGACAAGATGGACTTGGCAGCCAAGCCTCAAAAAATGATGTTGATATGTATCTACATAAATTCTGCTCCCCTCCAGGTTTCCTTCTCCGTGCCACGCGAGGGTGTGTGACGCCTTTCGACTAGGGGCTGCTTCGAAGAGGGGTGCTGCGAGTCGCCTAGATCCTGAGAAGCAACGAAATGTTAACAGCCACCAACCTCCTGGTGTTAACAGCCAGCAACCTCCTGGGCTGAAATGACCTGAAAACATGAAAACGGAGGGGCCATGAAGGTTTCCAGCTAACGTTAACCAGAAGTGATCAACTGCTTGGTGGCAGTACACCTTTTTTTGCTGCACCTCCTATTTCCTACTAGGAACTTCCTTTTCACTAACTCCATAAGGGAGAGGAGTAGTGCAGTGTATGTTTACTGCTGGGACATGGGCAGCCTTCCTTACAGAAGTATTCCGGCACGCAGTGGGTGACTAATATCAAATCTGAAAGGTTTTTAGGGGTGGGGCGGAAGGCTTCACAAATTCTTTGTAGTAACTAACTATAGGCATGTAAATGCAACCGACAATCCTTTTCCCTTCACTCTTCTCTACTGAGTTGCCTTCACTTTCTCTCATTCATTTTGTTTTTCTTAGCCCAATGTAATGACGTCTTTATGCAGTCAATTCACTCAGTTGCCAACCAATTAACATATTTATCTATTTATCTATGTTTGTCATTCATCTGTCCATCTATTCTATTAGATCATGGGTGTGAAATTATTTAGTGTACTTGTTAAATCACTGACTTGCCTGTCCATTAGCACGTTGATTATCAGCGCCAGTTACCCACTCACTGGGACCGGGGTAAACCCAGGGCCCACGTCCCCGTTTGCAGGGGCCCCACGGGCACCAGGTTGCCCCCTTCCGCCCCCTATTTTCTTCACCCTGGCCCTCAAAGCCTGGGCCTGGGGGAAGATTCGGTCTCTCCATGTACTTTGTGTTTGGCCGGGGAGGGGGGTGATGGGGTGGGTGGGGCGTCTCACGTTTCATCACACCTCATTGTTCTCGAACAGGTTGTTGATTCTGTAATGTATTTCTTCCCTAATTTGTTTGCCTATGAACTCATCCATGTATTTGGTTGTCCTCCTGGACTCTCATTCCTTAAGTGATCCATTTCTGTACACCTCTTGTCTTTAACATGCTTACTCACAAACCTATTCCCTAGTGACTACCTCGTACACTTCCTGAGTCCTAATTCTTGGTTTTACTGTATCAATTAATTTCCACGCCCACTTAATTGTACATTGACTCACATGCGTTGTCATTCACTCACTTACAATAATTTCATATACTCAACTCAGAGCACTGGATTTCTCCTTTACTCACTCACACATCTCTATATTCAGTCAATAAATCAATGCACTCACATGTACTTTAACTGACATGTTTCATATTTTTTTTTTAAACTCAAGCACCTTTCTGTTCATTCATATATATATCCCCCCACCCCTCTCCAGAAAATGTGTACACTCTTTTACACACACAAAACATATGTTGTGATTCTATTAAGTGTATTTGATGATCAATTAATGCCAGGGCTTTAAGTGGGATGAAAAAACTGGGGGGTCTCTCAAAGGGGCGTAGTCAGTGTAATTAGGGGCGTGGCTTTAAATCACTAACGCAAACAATCTGTGCTTAGCATAGTGTGCTGCCCGACTTGTATTTTGCTGTTCTGTCATTGCATCCAGATATTTGATATAAGTAACATCATACCTACATTAAGTAAGGAATATTGGCTTTGTCAATGGTTATTACTTGCAGAAGGTAAATAAGCTGCAACTATGACTTGTATATAATATTGACAAAGCTTCCAATTAAATCCCTGGTGACCCTACCACAATGTTGCTGCTCCTGAGTTTCAGAAAGAGAAGGGAAATCCAGAAAGAAAATGACTCTTAAAGGATTTCCCTTCCCTCTACTACTGAGAAGTGAGCAGTGTGAGCAGCGCACATCCATGTGCCTGCTGTCTCGAAACAGGTCTCTATCAGGCCTTGTTTTGTGCCCTGGCACTTTTTTCCGGACTGCAGTGACAGCAAACAGCGGTCATTGCAGTCCGGGAAAAAACGGGCTGCCTGTGTCAGGGCTCAAAACGGAGCCCGATAGAGACCCGTTTCGAGGCCCCCTGAAAAAAACTGCTGGTGCTCAGACCCCTTGAGACCCGGCCCACTTAAAGCCCTGATTAATGCATATTTTTCATCCCTCGTTTCGTCCCATTTTTATTCCTTCTCTTACTCATGCATTACCCACTCATCAGTCTTCCTCATTACAGAGAAGATGACCATTAAAGCTATACCTCTATTTTCCTGGCCTTCCCAGGGCACTTGACCTATTAATTGGCCCTGTTTCCTGCATGGAGCAGGCCCATATGACTTTCCAGATGTGCAGGATGTGCTGAAATAAATGGAGGAAAATATCAAACCCGCTGTTGTTTGTCCTGATCTGGAGAATAGACTGTGGAATTATAAAGGAAAGAACACCAAGGTGGTCCTGCTGGGGTCCTAGTCAAGAGCATGGCTTGAAATTAACTGAAATAAATACATCACTCACTTACTCATATTTTGAACTACTCAATTGAAACTATTAATGTGCTAAGTTTAGTAACAGAACAAGAGTGGAGCAGTGGAACACTTTGTTTGTCTTTTGGCTTTCCTCTTCGGAATGGAAGTGTTCAAGAAGTTTAACAATGGCTCATTCAGGAGGAGCATGAAATGATGCAATGCTTTCCATCCTCTTTGCATCCCTCTTCTTCTCTATGACACAGGATGCACGAATCCTCCAGTTTGGTCCATCGATGCCATCAGGGTCCTTCATCTGACCTGCCTTAGTCACAAGCTGAGCTGCAGACTCTGATTCAAGAAAGTATGGTGGTGGAATCAAAGAGGTACAACTCCAAATCTGGGAAAAGGAAGTCATAATTTTCTTCCATCTCTAGAAATAATGAGTTTCAAAATGTGGACTAGATCTCTCGACTTCAGTTGATACCAGGGGCCATCAAGTGCTACTGACATCTATTGGCAACTAAGGAATGGAAGGGATTGCTCTTGAGCAGTGCTGGAATGGAGGGGATTTAACCATATTCCAGAGCAGCAGCTATTATTGAGCTGGATCAGCGGTCCGTCTGGCTCCAGTAAAATATTATGAATTTGTCCCAGTGTAATTTGTCTCCACCAGAACATAAGTCAGCAGGGCCTGCATCTTGTCTGCTTTCTGTTCAAGGTAGCTACGTGCAGGTGGCGAATGGGCTCTCTTATTTTAGATTACGGTTGGGTCTAAAACAAACACAGAATTTAAAGGGCCATCAGCCCTCCTTTTGTTCAACTATAATCCTGGCTAGAAGCTATCTTGTGCCTAAAACCTAAATGCCAATGCATGGTAGGGAAACAAACACACTCAGCTTATCACTTCACAAGTACTTAAGAGAAACTACGATTTGGAGGCGAGCTTTTGAGATACGCATGCACCGTAAGAATGTCAGATATTGTGGTCCGTACGAGTATTTACACGAATAACAGTTTAAATAGTACATTCTATTTTCTCTATTGATTCTTTTATGGCACTACTCATCCCAATGTAGGGAGTTAAATGCTTGACATCACAGACACACCCATCATAGATTGACAAAATATCATAGAAGTGTGTAAAATAATGTACTATATGTTAGAAAAGACAATGAGGATTTCAAGGTGTAGGAGTCACACATTGTCTTTACTAGTAGGGATTATATGTTAAGTGTGTATGGTCAAGAGAAACTCAGTCAGGATTTAAAACATAATAGAGTGCTATGGGTTGTCTGTATTAATAATAATTTATTACTACCCAAAATCACCCTTTTATAATAACAGCAGATTGAGAATAAACAATAAGGTTCTAAACCCTTGCATTGCATTTTGCATGCAGGTCTCTGATACCAGTCTGTAGCTCACTCAATCATTCAATCAATCAGGGGATTTATAAAGCACAGCCAATCACCCACGAGGGCATTCAGGTGCTGAGGGTCTTGATGCTTCAGGTGAGGTTAGGTGAACAACCAGGTCTTTGTGCGCTTCCGGAATTCTTAGAGAGAGGTGGTCTTCTGGGGTGCAGGGGGACTTAATTCCAGGATATAGCTGCGAGATAGAAGAAGGAGCATCCTCCGCTGTTGCTTCAGAAGTTGTGGAGGGTGTGAGTGAGGGAAAGGGAGGCAGAGGGCAGGTGCATGGAGGATTAGTGGAAGTGCAGACATTAGTTGATGTAGGCTGGCCCTTGGTTGTGCAGGGCTTGGAAGGTGTGGATCAATAACTTGAACTGGCACCTCTTCTGGACAGGGCTCCCAGTGGAGTTTCTTGAGGTGAGGTGTGATGTGGGTCCATTTGAGGAGGTCGAAGATGAGTCTGATCACAGGGTTGTAAGAAAGTGGCTCTATATATACTGGACCAAAGTAAGGTACAGTGTGTATAGAGTCCCCAATCTCCAGAGGTATGACAGAGGTTAAAGACCGATATGACCTTGATATGAAAGTGGTAGCTTGGTCGAGCAGTAAGGCAGTATCAGAGGACAGTGTTAAGCATTTGTTGTACACACTCAGTCAGCAAAAGGTTTCACACACTGAAGAACTGAACTCTAGGCCAATTGTTTTTATATCAAAAGATATAGTCGTTTTATTTTAGAACCAACAGGTATCAAAATATGTTTTTCCCAATATGAGTGACTTTAGGTAATTACTTTGCAGAAAGGCAATAGACTTCGTAAGTACAATAGCTACAGTGGTTGCAATAGGCAACACAATTCTAAACACAATTTAACATTGAGCTCAATGGGTTTTTCTACATAAATGCAGTTGATTACTTTAAAGATTACTTTTCTAACCACAGGACTGGATCCTGGGTTCAGTCCCGGGACCTAAGCTGTAAACAGTTAAGTAAAAGCGTTTTGGTTACATTTGTAATTTTTAAAGAATATAAATGTATTTTCAAAGTTGACACTTAGAAACTTTTCAGTGAAAAACTAGCAATGTTATCCTCTGGAAGGAAATTCAAGTCACAGGTAAAGTAGGTTCTTGTTACTTTTGTAATCCAGTACTGGACTCCTAGGTTCAGCACTGGGACCTCTACCTAAGACAGGTAATTAATTACATTTTAGTATTTGGTACGATTTTTAAAGAATATTTGTAGTTTGCAAAAATCGACACTTAGAAGAAATTTCACAGAAAAATAATCAATTGTTTCCTATGGAAGAAAATGCAGGTAACTGGTAAGTACAGTTAGGATTACTTTTGCAGTTCAGTACTGGGCTAAAAGGTACAGTAAAGTAAAACAAAGAGTTTTCCCACTGGGGAGTATTGTAACCTGCTCCTAGATCAGGACTCAAACTCACAAACACCAATCACACCATTCATTTTGTGGAACTAGACAACACTTGCCAAGAATGTATGTGTAAATGTATAGGCATTTATATAGCGCACTACTTACCCGGAGGGTCCCAAGGCGCTTCGACCGCTGCGAAACCCTTCCTGGCTTCCCTGAGAGATGGTCACTTAATGGGTATCTCCAGGGTGAGACCAGGCATCCCCGGCGGTCTGGTGGGGCCGTTAGTGAAGATGAGGCAAGCTAATGCCCAGAGTTGCCGAGTGTGATCGCTGATCAGAGTGGGCACCGAGGCGAGAGAATTATCGAGTCCGCTGACCCTGGTCCAGAATCCTGCCGCGCCGGGCCGTCCTCTGCTCTCGGGTCTGCCGCCTCTAACCAGTGAGCCACACTAGGAACATATACAAATGAATTATAGTTTAAAAAGTGTACAATTTATTTAAAAAAAATTTTGTTGCAAAAAATATCAATGAATCATCAGTTAAAAACATATATTGCACAAAAATACACAAATAAAAACGCAGTTGGGGCCACCTAATGTGGACGTGGAGAAATTAATCTAGGGAGACACTAATATCTGTCTTTGTCATTTCATTTCGGACTCTTGTTTGTCAACAATGGGAGGAATGTTGTTCCTTTAGACCAGGATCGTTGTTGGCAACGCCGAATATGAGTTATGAATTGGCGTCGACGCGTTTCGGAAGCTTCAACTGATAAAGGCTTCCTTCCTCAGGACAATTTGCATTTTTATTCTCCACACGTAAAAGTGTTAAACCGTGATGGTTATGTTGCTAGTAGGGAACTACCCAGTGTGTAGTATTCTCCTGGTTTTCGCCTGTAGTATCAAGCTTCTGCCATCCTATCTTAAATATATGGTCAGGCGCTATTGTTTCACAACTTGTCTGTTTGAAGAATAATCCAAAGCAGACTTGGCACAAACCTTGTTGTCTGCGCAAGTAAACGTGCTCGATTTAATGTTTCCCTTCTGTTTTTAGTTCTGTGATACTAAAAAAACGGACCTTGTCTCCGCGAAGGGGGTTCTGTATTGCAGCCGGGTAGTTTAACACACGTGGTTGCACGGAAAATATACAAGAGCGTGCTTGATTTAATGTTTCCCTTCTGTTTTTAGTTCTAAAAAAACGGACCTTGTCTCCGCGAAGGGGGTTCTGTATTGCAGCCGGGTAGTTTAACACACGTGGTTATTATCTGCACACGGCTGGTTTTCCCGGGACTGCTCTCTGTGGCGTCTGCTCGATCACCGCTTCTTTTGTAAATATATATGCGTTTTTATTTGTGTATTTTTGTGCAATATATGTTTTTAACTGATGATTCATTGATATTTTTTGCAACAAATTTTTTTTTTAATAAATTGTACACTTTTTAAACTATAATTCATTTGTATATGTTCCTTCTTGGCAAGTGTTGTCTAGTTCCACAAAATGAATGGTGTGATTGGTGTTTGTGAGTTTGAGTCCTGATCTAGGAGCAGGTTACAATACTCCCCAGTGGGAAAACTCTTTGTTTTACTTTATAGTACATTGGCGCTCCATTTCCCTCTGGGTTATTAAGAGCCCCTCTCTTTTCTTTATACTAAAAGGTACAGTACTGGCTTCTCTACTGATCATAGGTGAGTAATTCGGAATTTGTTATTCGGCTGATTTTAGATGACTATTTTAAAGTATCAAAACTCCACACAGAAGAAATTTCAGTGAAAAACAGTCAATGTTAGCCTATGGAAGGAAAGTGAGTTATCGGCTATTAGGTAAGTACTCGACTGGTGGGGTTAAGGTTCTGGGCATAGACTCAGGGGTCTCCCAGGGTCGGAAAGGTACAGTAGTTACACCCTCAGCGGCACAGTGGCAGCCGGGTGCAGAGAGATTAGCCCCAATGCAATCCAATGGAGGGTAGGGGGCCTTCGGTTGGTGGCTGCAAGCAAGCAGGCCTCACGGCTGTGGGAGCTGAGCTCCTGGTCACTTACTCAGGGCAAGTGGGGAAGTAGAGTAGGGTAGTTGTTGCACTTCCAGCGGCACTCGGGCGGCTGGGTGCAGGGTGCTTTTGAGCCGTCGCGCGCTCAATGTTATCCAATGGGAAAGTTAAAAATTGTTATGGATGAAGAAGGGTGCTGCACTCAAGTTTTTCAGGTTTTTAAATGTTCCTACGATACGTGTGCTATGTCAGATCAGTGCCTGCCCACTTGAAAAACAATGTATATGGCCTAGTGCATAAAATCACTAGGACTCTGACATGCACTACAAACAAAATGCTTTACCTTTTGACCATTCAAATTTATTTATATCAATATCTTAAATCAAACAATTCCATCACATTTATGTGATGTACATTGATACATTCCTTCAAGCAAGAATCATTGCAAAAATCCACGAATAAAGTAATGTCAGTTAGTACCAAAATCAACAGTGCGTCATCAAACCATAAGCAAAAAAATTAACAAAACCCAATGCATTTCGGGGCATGTATTGCCCCTTCGTCGGGGGTCTAGAAGAAAAAGGAAGATACAAACAAGGAGTAAGTTACTCAATTATTTGAAAATAGCTCATAGTTATATGTCCTTAGTTTTTATATCGGCTTACCTATTTTAGATAAACAGATGTATAGCTTGTAAACAGGTTTACTTGATCTATATTTTCATAATCTGTGAAAGCAAACCACGAAGCGTCATGAATAAGTGCATATTTTTAGGAAAAGGGAGGGAATGCGTGTTGTCCTACTGTTTTAAAATTGTTACCTGTAGTTATAAGGAAAAACGCATCTGAAAGACACAAAACGGTTAAAACCATCTTAGCTGCTTGCTAAGTGAATGCTTATAATGTGATTAACCTCTGCAGTAAAAAATAATAATTGCGAAGGCTCACCTGTGCCTTACATGGGTTGTATGAATATAACGGAGACCTGTAGTGAAAAAACGGCTTCGTTTTAATAGCCTGCAACCTATAAGGATCCTCTCTCTATTTAGTTTATGCAACAAACAACCGTTTACCTGCGAGCCTAATGGGATATATATCGGTCTCGCCGAGATGTCCGCTCTCGAAGCTAAAATAATGAAACGCCAGCTGTTTAAAACTGCTTTTAAGTTAAAGCCGAGAATATTATATCAAGTGAGCCATTTGTTTGGCTTACCTTACGCTGATCAGCGTTCCGCGCTAAACGAAGTGCTCGCCATCTCCTTCACCACACGAGTGCCGTGAGGGTATAGATGGTCCTGCGTTTATTTTTACTCCTGTGTTGCTAAAAGGACGGACTAATCTCGCGTTGTCTGGCGCTTTTTTTGGAAAATAAACTTTATCAACTAAATAGACTTTATGTGCCTTGCATATTTTGCAGGACAAATTAAGGTGTTATAATGCGGCAAAAATACCATTTTAATCGCCTGAGTCTAGGCTGTTTGATATTACTGGAGAGGTTCTGCTCCTAAGCAGTCAGATATGGTGCCATACGTTATCTATCGTTAATCAACGTACTGTGCAATGAAATGTTCCTGACCAACCATGGCAATTATTAACGTGTGTTATTTGTACACTGCATGTGAATTTAGGGTAAAAATAAATAAAGGGTGATTTTAAGACGCTTTTCAATGATAATTAATTTTGCTAGAATCATCTCGAAATTCCCGAAGGGGAATATGTTGATCCTAATAAATTCAGCTATGGTTTTTAGCAAAATAACTGCTTCAGTTCAAGCCTGACAATCAAGATTCAAAATTCCCGTTACAATATATACATCGATAAACACAAGGTACAATTACTGGATGTATCATTAGAACTGGTGTTAAAAAATAGCCCTGCCTATATACAATCTACAGCATTTAATTTACATCAGTTGTCAGGATTCCGTCTCACTAACATTTCTCAATAGTTAGGCCATAAACCCTTAAAAATATGTGTAGGGATGTGCTTAGGCCTTAACCCCTTGAAGATGTGTGTGTTTGGTGTACAATATCCAGTGAAAATTGTGTCTGTTTTACAGAAAGCATGACATTTCTAATTTGTCATTTAATCCAAATGGAATCATCGTTTGCAATTTCCGAATCCAATAAGTTTCTCTCTGAATTAGTATTCTAGCATTATCCATTCCAAGCCTCTGTGGCACTAGTTCTATGACTTGGAAGCGAACTTGAGCTATGTTGTGGTTTTTCTCTAGCCAATGTTGTGCCAAAGGGGATGTTAAGTTCTTGTTGCGTATACGGCTTTTGTGTTCTGAGAGTCTGATTTTCAGTTTTCTGTCAGTCTTGCCAATGTATAAGAGGCCACACGGGCACTTAATTGAATACACAACATGCTCCGAATCACAGTTTGTGGTATGCCTCAATGCTATTTTTTCTCCAGTGCGCGGATGTAATAATGTGTTTCCAGAAATTACATTGTTGCAGTTCTTGCAGTTATAGCACTTCATGGTGCCTTTGAAAATTTGTTCTTGCTGTAATGGTGTTGATTTACAAAGTAATTCTTTGAGATTTTGAGCTCTCTTGTACGCAAACAGCGGTCGTTCCTTAAACAGTACACCAAAGTCTTTTTCTGCCAATAGGATTTCCCATCTTTTTAATATTGTTCTCTTTATGTCTCTGGATGCGGTCGAATACTTGGACACAAAAACCATTCTGGTATTGGAAGTTTTGGGTGTTTTAGTCAGGAGATCAGCTCTCGGAATAGTTTTGATTTTTTCCAGATGCGCTTCAAGCAATTTCTTAGGGTATCCTCTGTCAAGATATCTTTGTTTCTGCTCATCGAGGCTCTTGTCACACTGTTCTGTATCGGATGATATCCGTTTAATCCTCATGAATTGCGACGCTGGTAAGTTGTTTATCAAATTTGCTGGATGAAAGCTACTGTATAGTAGTGCAGTATTTTTGTCTGTTGGCTTTTTAAACAATTTTGTGCTAATGGATCCATCTTTGATTTCAACTAATACATCCAGGAATGGTTATACTGTATTGCTGACATTGTGTGTAAATTGAATCCTTGGATCTGCAAGGTTCAGGCTTTTGATGACATTAAGCAGGTCAATTATTGGACGTTTCCATATGATGAAAATGTCATCTATGAAACGCTTGTAATAGATGAGTCCTTGCTGCCATGATGGATCTTCTAGAATGTAATCTAGCTCAAATTTAGCCATGTAGATATTGGCGTATATACAGGCCCCGGGGAAGCCCATAGCTGTGCCTGTCAGTTGGGTATAGTACCTACTTAAAAATTGAACAAAGGCCCGGGGACGGAGATTCTTCAGGTGCGACCACCACTTCGAGAGGTAAGTTGGGATCTTAGACAAGAGGTAGGTACCCCAAAGGAGGGCGCAGGGGGCCGCAGGGCGCCCGGTGCAGGTGTGCCTTTTGGTGTTGGGAAATCTTACCCTCGGCTGGTCGCGGTTGGAGGGGTCCCTAGTTCTGAGGCTGCAGGCGTTGTTTGGTTCGTCGAGGAGGGTCTTTGGGCACTAGACTTTGGGTCCCAGTCGCCGGGGGGACGTCCTCGTGGTCTTCGGTCACTCAGGCACAGGCCGGGCTTGGCGGGTCAGAGTGGGCTGGATTTGCGGTTCCTGGCAGGGGTATTGCTGTTGGAGCATAACCACTGCTCACAGGAGTCCCAGTCTTTTGGAAGGTTCAAGGCAGGCAGGTCCTCCAGGGTTGTCAAGGTTGCTGTTTGCAGGAGACGCCGGGGTTTCACAGCGGCAGGTTCAAGGGTCAACAGGCCTGTAGGGTTCTGGGACCAAGTCAGTGGGCGTCGTCCTTTTGTTAGCAGCTGCGCTGCAGGTCTTCTTGATTTTTGGTCTTCTTGTTGCAATCGGGATCTGAGGAAGGAAGGTTCAGGGTGCCCATGAATACTAAATTGAGGGGGGTTACAGGTAGGGCAAGGTCAGGGACCAATGGGCCCCTGTCCTGGGGTTGGTACACCCCCTAGCCTGCTCCTCTCCTGTGGGAGGGGGGGCAGGAGCCTAGCTGTGATTGGGCAGGGCTCCCCATCTTCAAGATGGCCGTAGCCCGGGGTCGTGCTTCACCTCGCCTCTCCCACCTGAGGAGTGGAGTTGGCACAGGCTGGCACACCCCCCTTCCTGATGTAAGGGTTCCCGTCAGAGTGGAGGTCAGAACTGGTGGGGGCCAGCTGCTGAGTACAGTCAAGTCAAGTCAAGTCAAAATTTATATAGCGCACTACATACCCAGAGGGTCTCAAGGCGCTAGAGGAAGGGGGGAGGTTTACTTATCGAATATCCAGGTTTTAAGCTGTTTTCTGAAGGCTAGGTGGTTTTGAGTGAGGCGAAGGTGGATGGGAAGGGAATTCCAGGTTTTGGCCGCTAAGTAGGAGAAGGATCTTCCCCCCATGGTGGCTTTGTGGATGCGCGGGACGGCAGCGAGGGCTTGGTTGGACGACCGTAGCTGGCGGGTGGGGGTGTAGAAGGAAAGGCGCGTGTTGAGGCAATACGGTCCAAGTTTGTAGAGGGCTTTGTGTGGTTGGGTGAGGAGGTGGAACGTTATCCTTTTGTTGACGGGGAGCCAGTGCAGGTCTTTCAGGTGACCTGAGATGTGGTCTTTGCGAGGGATGTCTAGTATGAGTCTGGCTGAAGCATTTTGGATGCGTTGGAGTTTTTTCTGCAGTTTTGCGGTGGTACCGGCGTAAAGGGTGTTTCCGTAGTCTAGACGGCTAGTAATCAGTGCGTGGGTGACGGTTTTCCTTGTTTCGGTGGGGATCCAGCAAAATGTTTTTTTGAGCATGCGTAGGATGTTGAAGCATGATGATGAGACGGCACTGACTTGTCTGGTCATCGAGAGTGAGGAGTCCAGGATGATGCCCAGGTTCCGTGCGTGGCCAGTCGGTATGGGGGCTTTTCCTAGGGCCGTTGGCCACCACGAGTCGTCCCAGGCTGAAGGGGATGCGCCTAAGATGAGGACTTCCATTTTGTCCGAGTTCAGTTTCAGACGGCTGTGCTTCATCCATTCGGCTACTTCTTTCATCCCTTCATGTAGGTTGGTTTTGGCGGTGTTTGGGTCTTTGGTGAGTGAGAGGATCAGCTGGGTGTCATCAGCGTAGGAGATGATGTTGAGGTTGTGTTGACGTGCGATGGTTGCGAGCGGGCTCATGTAGACGTTGAAGAGGGTGGGGCTGAGTGATGATCATTGCGGGACGCGGCAGATGACTTCGGAGGCCTCTGACTTAAAAGGGGGGAGGCGGACTCTCTGAGTTCTTCCAGCGAGGAACGAGATGATCCAGTCCAATGCTTTTCCTTGAATTCCGATGTTTCTGAGGCGTTGTATCAGGGTGCTATGGCAGACTGTGTCGAAGGCTGCAGAGAGGTCAAGGAGGATGAGGGCGACAGTGTCTCCGCTGTCCAGTAGAGTTCGGATGTCGTCTGTTGCTGCGATGAGGGCGGTCTCGGTGCTGTGTTTTGCACGGAAGCCAGACTGTGAGGCGTCGAGTGATTTGTTGGTTTCGAGGAAGGCGGCGAGTTGATTGTCTGGATAGTCTGGAGTAGCTCACAAAGGCAGAATGCCTTTGAAGCTTCCACTGCCCATCCTGGGGGAGAAGGCTTGGCACCTCGTCCTAGGATGTGCATTGTGGCAGGCCCAGGAGAGTGAGGGCTCTCTACCCAGGGGTCCAGCAACATGTCTGCTGTGTGGCAGCCTAGGCAGCCCCTCGGACAAGACGTGGTTTGTAGGTTAGTTTTCAGGGGACATCTCTAAGATGCCCTCTGTAGTGCATTTTACTTTAAATCCCACACTGGCATCAGTGTGGGTCTAATGTGCTGAGAAGTTTGATATCAAACTTGTCAGTCTTCAGTGTAGCCATTATGGTGCTGTGGAGTTCATAATGACAATCTCCCAGCACCATATACTCTTAATGGCTTCACTGCACTTACAGTGCACAGGAATGGCCCTGTGTACTGTAGGGGCACAGGGATCATACACCTGTGCCCACACCATTGGCATAGGGCACCCAGTTAGAGGGGTGGCTGATGTATGCCAGGGCAGTGGGTTTGTGAGCATGGCACACATGGATGTGTGCCATGTCGTCTCTCTGTTTAGGTCTGTACTTAGACACTCAGCCTGCCAAGGCAGTGTGTGGGTGCCAGGGTACAGGGCCCCTAAGGGTGGCACAATAAGTGCTGCAGCCCTTAGGGGTCTCCTCTGGTCACCAGGCCCTGGGTCCCTAGGGTACCATTTACCAGGGGCTGACAGGTGTCCAGAGGGGCCAATTGGGTTGTAGTTTTAACACAGTTTTAGGGAAGGAACACAGGCCCTGGGCACCTGGTTTACAGGAGCCCAGGGCACACTCAGTCAAAGCACATCAGCAATTCAGCCAAACGTGGGGACATGCCAATGCAAGAAAGATGACTCTTTCTCACAGGG
The DNA here is from genome assembly GCF_964263255.1 of Lissotriton vulgaris. Lineage (NCBI taxonomy): Eukaryota > Metazoa > Chordata > Amphibia > Caudata > Salamandridae > Lissotriton > Lissotriton vulgaris. The sequence goes on from NC_141687.1 coordinate 559,813,017, forward strand.
GTTTCTTATAAGAATGGTTTGCAGTGTCTCTTTGGGAGGTGAGCAGTGATTCCTGCATAGAGTGTGTTGCTATAGTCAAGGTGGCTAGTGACTTGGGCTTGAGTGATGGTGCATCTGGTGTTGATGGCGAGCCATTTGAAAATTTTCAAGAGTATATGAAGACTGAGGAAGCAGGTGGAGGAGAGTAAGTTATTCTGGATTTTCATGGTGTGTTTGCTGTCTAGGATAATGCCGAGGTTAAGAGTATGGTCTGTCAGTGTGAGTGAGGGTCCTAGTTCCGGGGGCCACCAAGCATCATTGCACAGCGAGGTGTTGTTGCCGGAGATCAGCACTATTGTTTTATTACGGTTGAGTTTCAGGTAGTTGTTTTTCATCTAGTCGGGATAAACCTTGACGAACTCCGCAGATGATCTTCTTGGGTTTGAAGGTGAATGGGGACAGTCGGACCCTCTGAGTTCTTCTGGTGAGGAAAGTGGCGATCCATTTGAGGGAACCTCCTTGGATTCTGAAGCAATGAAGTATTTTGATCAGGGTGTGGTGGGATACAATGTGGTACTCTACCAAGAGGTCAAACAAGTTCAGGGTCGCCGCTTCTCCTCAGTCGTGGAGGGTTCTGATGTCCGTGGCAGCAATCAGGGCGGTTTCGGTACTGTGGTATGTGCAGAATCTGGATTGGGAGGAGTCCAGAAGATGGTTGGTCTCCAAGTGTTCTGTGAGTTGCCGTTGATGGGCTTTTCAAGGACTTTGGCGGGGATGGCGAGCTGAGACATAGGGGATAGTTTTTGAGTTCACTGGGGTCAGCGGATGGTTTCTTGGGAAGGGGTTTAACTTTTGCATGTTTCCATTCTTCGGAGAAGGTGGTTGTTGTGACAGAAAGGTTGAAGAGGGTGATAAACTCGCTGCTGAATGTCCTGCTCCCTTGGTTGAAGATGTGGTGCAGACAGGGGTCCATGGGGGCTCTTGAGTGGATGGAGTTCATGATGTCTGTGGTGGTCTGTGTGGTAAGCTGGTCCCAGGTGGTGAGTTGGTGGTCAGGGCTTGCTTTAGTGGTTGAGAGGTGGCCGATGAGGTTGGAGGATGCATCCTGGGGTTCAAAGTCCTTGTAGAAGGTGGACATCTTCTCACGGAAGACATCCGCCAGGGTCTCACAGAGTTACTGGGAAGGGATGTTAATGTTTTTGATGGCTGAAGGGTTGGAGAACACTATGACGATGTTAAAGAGTTCTTTACTGTAGTTGGAACTAGCTTTGATGTGGCCCACCAGGGCATTCTTTTTTGTTTCCTTTAGGAGTTGGTGATCGAGATTGAGGGCTTCCTGAAAGTAGCTCTGTCTGCGGATTCCTTGCAGGTGTGCCATTTTCTTTCTAGTTGCTTTCAGTTGTGTTTTCAGGTCCAGAAAAAAAACATGCACAGAAGGAGGAGAAAAATGCAATTGACAGGGAGATACAATGAGGCACATACAATGAACTAACAAGGCAAGTACAGTGAAAACTAAGGCTCCAGCAGATTTAAACCTCCGTTACTGGGACCACAATTGGTTTTGATAAATGATAACCACTATTCGATCAAAAAGTTCTTACTTTCTAACTTAGTCCTCTAATGGATCTTTATCGGTCACACTGAGCAGAAAGAGAGTCAGCATTACTTGTCCGATCTACCACAATGAAATTGACAGTGCATCCCATTTAGCTAGACGATGAGGGCCAGGAATCTGTAGCCTAGTTCAAGTGTGTTTATTAAAAATTAGTTATTAGGTTCAGGTAATCACTCTAAGACCCTACTATATAAGTACAGGATTAAAACAAGGACACCAAGTCTCCTAAAGAAATTTAAACAAGAATTAAACACACATGCAGCTCTGTTGCTGCAATACAAAATAGTAACATAAGCACTTGATGTACGTAAAGCAATCTCAATAGTTCCTTTCTATGCATTAGCAATCTAGCGACCTTATTTAGATCTTGGATTATGGGTAACTCTGTCACAACAGTGGCAGATATCCCGTCCGCCAAAATGTAAATTCCATTATATCCTATGGGATTTATATTTTAACCCATCCACTGAGATCTAATTCAGGCTCTAAGTCTTCCAAGTACAGACCAGGGCACAGGAGTGCTAAGAGTTCTGAAATCAAATACCTGTGCTGAAAATAAAAGGGGCAAGGCACAGAAGTATGAGCAACACCACTAGCAGCATTGCAAAGCTCGGTCAAGAATCCTCAATAGGTCAGAAATTAGTGTTAGCCTGAACCACGGTCAAAGTAAAGCAAAGGTACATAATGGATTAGTGGAGTCCATTTAAAGGAGCAGTGGGAATTCAGGATATTGTTTGGGTCAGAGTCCAAGGAAGGTTTTGCATAGGATCTGCAGAAGGGGTTTAGCAAAGGAGTCCAAAGTACAGTCTACAAGACAGTCCAAAGTCATCTGCCTGTATCAGCTGGGCAAACGATAAGTTGTAATCGAGAGAGTCGATTGGGAACGCCCCTTTTGTTGCATCATCAATAGAAGGCCATTGTATTTGTTTCAATCCTTTAGGTGAAGTTAAATATTGCACACTGCAACAGTAAAGAAAAATCCCACACGGGACATAGAAACAACGTCTTGGTCCTGTGCTCAGGCTAGAGCATAATAGTCTCTTATTCATCCACAGGTTTCACATATGCTTCCCGTCAAATTCCTTTCTCGTGCATGTATCATTTGCTGTTACAGGAAATGTATCCATTCTAAACTAGCAAATCATGGGAACATCTGCAAGAAAAGCAAGTCAGCAAACTACAGGAACAAAGGGGCATATTACCAACAACTAGCGATAATTATCTCTATGTTGGTTTAGCGGTGATATTTTTATCGCCGAGCTGCGGCGATTTTTATCGCTTAGGAACCTTGCTCTTATCAAGGTTTATCTCCTAAGCGATAAAAATCGGCCAAAATGCATGAATATCGCTGAAAAGTCAGCGATATTCATGCATTACCGTGCTAATGCTCTTAGCCATGTTATCCACCTACCATTGGATAACATGGCTAAGAACTGCTCAGGGGCAGGTGTTAGCTTTTGGAGATATTCGCGCTTAGCTCGAATATCTCCAAAAGTTGGTAATAGGAGATAGCGATGTTAGCGACTGTTTCCAGTCGCTAACATCTTGGCACGCCCACTTTGCATGTCATTAGTGATAAATATCACTGACATGCAAAGCGGGGCCCAAGATGGTCGCTATCTCCTACTAGCTGTCGCTAACTGGGTTAGCGACAGCTAGGTAATAGGGAGATCATTTTATCTCCGCTTTCTTGGCTTTTAAAGCCAAGAAAGCGGAGATAAACCCCCTTGATAATATGCCCCATAGTGCCTTAGGAAATGACAAACAGGCATTTAGAATAAATGCTAACTTAGAATGTTAACTCAGTGGTGCACATTTAATTTGAGTGTGCACTTTTAAACATATACAAATATAAATTGTTTAGTTGTTTTAGTTCATGTGGCATTAGCATATAATAAATCAATCAGATTGCATAACAGTAAGTATAACTAGGAACCACATTTTAAAGTAGTGTAACATTAATGCATATACCGAATACCATTATCATTTGACTTATAGTAGAATAAGGCACATATAATTATAATTTAAAGCTACTAATGATGTCTTTACATAAACAATGCAGCCCACGTTTAGGGATCATGAACTGAGGGTTCAGCAATGAAATGAAGAGGGTGGTTTAGAACAAACTACGAGCTACAGATGTAATGTTGGCAATATAGCATACATTATAATCCATGAATCTTTTCGTTAAAAGAAAGTTTATATATTTTGCTAATACACATTAATCCCTTTATTCATCAACATTATGGATTAATTCAGATTCTCCTATAATATTGGCCTCTCTAATTTAGTGGTGATGGTTCCTAAGTTAAATATCAAATATTGTTCTCTTTCAACATTAGTAAACATTCTATGTGAAAAACTGTAAATTCTACCATAAAGTTCTCTGCAATAACAGTGTCGGATTAGACGTGTGCATGAATCAATAAGACATGTGAGACTCATGCAAAGCGCACGTACATTCTGTTTGTCAGGTATCATTTAGCATTTACGGAAAGAGTGGGAAATTTTGCACTGCACCAATACCCCCTCGGATGGCGAATCAAGCCATCACATCAATGTCTTATCAGATGTTCAAATTACAGCTTTGTCGCACTCATCATTTTCCTCCTGGAATCCTCCAGATATTTCATGTCATCATAAAGTTTACTCTTTCTCTGTTCTAATTCTACATCTGCTCTCTTTCTCTTCACTCCTTTTTTCACTAGTGCATGATTGTACACTTTGATAATCACGAACAAAAGAAATCCACAAAGATCAATTATCACTGAGGGTCTCAGCATCCTTTCAACAATACTACTCCCTAGGATGCAAAACCATCTGCCTATAGCAGAAAACCCATTCCCAATAGCTTTCCAAGCACCTGTTCCTGGTAACCCTTTTAAACCTTTCTTCAGGTCAATAATGTTGGTAATGTACTTCTTCAGGTCTTTACTTCCATCTAGGATGTAAGTGCTACATTGTTGAACTATTAACATCTAAAAGACTCCGCCCTTCTTCACAAGAAGGATGTCTAAAACAAGTCTATCCTGCAAAACCATGGATCTTAGGGCAACCATTTCTGTGACAATAACCAAAAATCCTCCAGCAGTAATAGTAGACAGTTTGTCAACTACAGTAGAAAGCTTTCTAATCTTATGCAAGTAGAGTATCACTCCCACAGGTAGAATCAAAGCTTCAAAAGTATCACCTACTATTTCACTAGCACTAGATCTCCCCTTTGTTCTCCCCCACTTTCCTTTTGTCAAGTCATAAATTTGGTCGGCATGCTAAATTTTTGGGAAAATTACTCCTAAATAACATGTTCCATACCATCGCTCCGGTAACCTGTAAAATGCACTCAACCCTACAAATATGGTAAGGTTCAGGAAACACAGCATCTCCTCCATCTAAATACAATCCCCAATTTCCTCAAACTTTAAAGGTATGGTCACATTCACTCGTTCTTACAAAATTACGTAGTAGATTTTCTAATAGAAATGCATAATCTCCGTTTGTGTTGCCAATCTAAAGCCAATCTAGGCGAGAGGAGTTGGCCTAATGGCTAGGGCGGTCGACTTTGAATCTGGGGAACTGGGTTCGAGTCTCGGGAATGACGCTGAACATCCTGTGGTTCTGGGCAAATCACTTAATCTCCCTGTGCCTAACAAAATGAAAGTGTCGTCATGTAACGCAACTGGTGCTATGTAAAGCGCTCTGATAGCCGATTTGGGTCAAGTTTGCGCTATATAATACTCTGTAAAATAAAAAAATAAAGTGCAGCAGTTTTTCCCACTATCCTATGTTCACTCTCTCCATTTGCCCAGGCTGGAACATTTGAATGATTTAAAATTTTTTCTAAAAGATCTATTCTTCTATCTTCTACAGAATCAATGAACTTATTTTCTACACTGGTTAAAGAACAGGTTAAATTGTGTCGGTGTGCATAGGCAGTGTCAACTGACATAATGGGTCTAAAGAAATGTCCCATTATTTCAGTATTTTTAGAATCCAGCTTTCTTTTTACATGCTTCAGCACAAGAACTTCTGAAAGAACTAGATCTTGATTTGAGTGATAATATTGTAAGTGACCTTTTCCCATAAAATAAATTCAACAACAAGCTACAAGTAACTCCACATGTCAAGGGTAGATGGAGGTCGGTGATTCCCTCAACAACTAGTGCAAATAATTGCATACATGGTTGGTTGGTTGATAGCTTTATTTCGATATGCAAATATCATAAAAGCATTACAAAAGTATATAAAACAGCACATCGTAAAAGACTGTAGAGTTTAATAACAAGTCGGATAAAAGATTTCAATTAGTTCAGCAAATAAGTTAATTAAAAGGGAATTAAATTGATATAGACAGTCTTTTTAGGTGAATCAACCATGCCCATTTAAAAAATTTAGACACGCCACAAACTATGGGGGAAGATGTGTCAGTTAATAAAATCCGTAGGGCCACCTTGTACTGGCGAGTTCCCAATTGTCTGCATAGAGGTTTGAGCCAATGTCTTCTTGGGCGGGTGTAGTCACGGCATTCAAAAAAGAAATGAGCCACAGTTTCGGGTCTAGTTGTGCATAGGGCGCAATGTGGTGATGTCTGCACAGGCGAGTTCCATCTTGAGAGCAGGTCTCCTAAAGGTAAGGTGCCTACTCTAAATTTGATATAAAGTGCCCGGTCAGCAGGAATTGTAATTAGGTCCAGGTAAGGCTCAAAGGCAACGACGTCTTTTATTTTCAAGTAGGCTGCGGTGGAGTTGCAGTGACCTGGATTGCTGATGAGCTGGGCAGAGACCCAATCCCAGTATAGTTTTTTTTTGGGTCGCCTTCGGCGGGGCAGATTGTGTAGTCCAACAAGATCCCAGACCTAGGTCTCCCAGGAGGTTTTTAATGTCCCTGAGCCACTTAATCTTGTGCCAGCCACCCATTCCCATCACCTCTGACAGTCCATCCGCATATGTTTTCAGTTCGGGGACCCTCCACAGACGAGCCCATAACAAAAGGGGCCGGAGGCGAGCCTGGTCCTTAATTGATTTACAGCCCGCATCCAGAAGCACCGGGACTGTTGGGGTACTCAACGGAATAGCCAGAAGGTCCTTCAGAAATTTGTTCTCAGCCTTGGATAGAACCTCTGAGTTGCCAAGGCCCCATAGCTCAGCCCCATAGAGAGATGCTGTGACAGCTCTTGCTTTATAAATGTCAATTACTGGAGCTACGCATTGCTTAGATGAGTTACGGTACTCGCTCAACAGTACTCCCCCCACCCTTTTGTGGCTAAGGGTCATTTGATTGATGTGGGGTGACCAGCTCATGGCATCGCTCATGCGAATCCCCAAGTAATCGAATTCTGAAACTCTCTCAAGTGGAACAGAATTTAACACAGGAGGACGACCAAGCTTGCAGGGAGGGTGCATGATCAAATATTTAGTTTTGTCCACATTAATGACCAGCCCTCTTTTTGTGCAAAAATCCTGAAAAGTGTTCAGAAGCTTCTGGAGGCCCTGGGGAGTCTTTGAAATGAGGAGGGTGTCGTCGGCGAACAACAGGGTTGGAATCCTCATGCCCCCCAAGGAGGGGGCGTCTGCTGGTTCTTCAAGCAGGTGCTCTACCACACCATTCACGTACAGGGAAAATAGTGTGGGAGCTAGTACACAACCCTGTCGGACACCTCTGTTAACCGGGATCCTATCAGTCTTTTCCCCGTTCTGACCCGGGCATAGTTGTCGTTATGCAGTTTAATGAAAAGCTGTAGGATATAAGGGGGCAGCCCGAGACCCTGCAAGACCCTCCAGAGTTCCTCCCTAGTAACCAGGTCAAAGGCAGTTTTTAGGTCAATAAAGGCCAGGTAGAGACTGCCTTTGCCCAGTTCCACCACCTTCCAGTGTAAAAGCAACAGTCTGAACACTTGCTCAATGGTTCCTGTACCAGAGCGAAAGCCTGTCTGCAAGTCGGACAGTATGTGATTTTCGTCCACCCAGTGAAGAATCCTCCCCAGAATCGCTTTTCCCGCCACCTTCTGGGTTGAGTCTATGAGGCTTATTGGCCTGTAGTTCCCCGGATGATCCCGACAACCCTTTTTAAAAATTGGAACTACCTCTGCCCCTTTCCAGGACTCCGGGACAGGACCTCCCTCTAAGATGGCGTTCAAAAGAGCAGAAATCAGTGTGCCCCATTCGCCCGGTTATCCATTCTACTCATTTATTTTGTAGCATCGACACTATGGTTTCCCTTTTTTAATTGATGAGTATTTATAACTCATTTATTATACTGGCTCAGGGCTCGGAAGCTAGACAGAGTGTTTGTTTAAAAATCATTAAATGTTATTTATGTCACGAATGACTCACTTTGCAAATTCCCCTCCTACCTTCTCTGTCCCTCACCTTCCCTCTCCTGGGGCACAACAATAAATGTGTTTAAAAAACTGGATATAAAGAATTTTGAACGTGCTCATTGTGAATAAATAACAGTGAGCCTAACCATTAGTTTTGATTTTTTTTTTTTTACGTAGTATGATATTAAGTGTTTTGTTTTGTTTGTCTAGTTGTGATATTGTTACTGGTACCCCTTATTCTGTACCATACAGCACCCAGGTCCCTAGTGACTTGAATGGGTAAAACCCCCCTTCTTTAATATGGTGGACACTGAAAGGCATCCTGAGTCAAGGGCGTCTGCATCGACGATCAACGGGCTGCGTGGGAATCGAGCGGAGGTCGCTGCTTACCACTGGATGGGTACCCTGGTCGACCCTGTACCACTCTGAACACCCCTGAAGCCTGGGACCCAGTTGGAGATTTCGACCACTGAGCAGAGGACCCAGTCCTAATGATCAGTGAGTCACAGGGCATGGTCCATGGCCATGGACTCCTATGGGGGGAGCACCAAATCCCTTAGAGCACCCTTCGCCCCCTCCCATGTGGGCCTGGAACTGTTGCTGCAGTGCATGAGATAGGGGCTTTGCTGTATTTGTCTAAGATTCTTCATTGGCCTTTTGCAACCCTAGCAACGTGCACCCCACGCCTGGGCCTTTTCATTGACCTGAACTGTCTTCTTCCCGTGCCAGCCCCGAAGTGACTTATCGGCCTGTGCACAGTGGAGAGACCATGCTACCCCCCTGCTCTTGGCTGCCACCCAGCATGGTGACACCCACGCAGGATCTTGTGGAAACAGACTTCTGCATCAGCTGAACGCCCTTGCAACAGTCTGGTTGCTGTGCACCCAAGGGCCTTATTAACTGGAGCGACATCCACAACTGCTAATTAAAGTCCATCCCGGTGCTTTATATAGAGGAATGGGAACAGCGCTTGGGGGCCTATGTCTTCGCCCAGCGTCTTTGCCCTGCCGGTATGTTTCAGAACAAAACTAATGGTATCACTTCCAGACACTGGCTCTTGCTGTCCAACCCTGGACTGGCTGAGTTAATAGCAGAGAACATTGGAGAAGAATATGTGAAGGTTCTGAGTAAGCTGGTTAGTCTAAAGGAATTTGTCAACGATTATGTATTCATCAGAGTAGTGTTTAAGGCCAAGAGGGAGAACAAGCTCAAGTTTTCAAAATACTGGGAGACAGAATACAAAGTAAAGATAGTTGTGGCCGCCTCATTGCAGGATATCATCTGCCACTTTAAAGCATCCAAGTCTGTATGCCAGGATTCCATTCAATAATTTCCCTGAAAAGATGGCGAAGCTCGGCCGCTTTCCTACTTTCCTCGCTGCTGCCATGAGGTGACCTACAGACTGCAACCCACTCCCCCACCACTGACTCGGGGACCGGCGCACACGCCCAATGCCCGCCTCATACTGGTACACTTGAACTCTGTTCCACTTACGCTGTTGCTGCCTGAAACACAATCTGGTTGACGTCTGTTCCTGCTGCACACCTCAGGCCCTTGTGTCCCCAGGCAATTCTGTTTATAGAGGGTGTTTATACTGGACAGGCTGGCAGTGAATAGCTTGGTCTGCTAGCTGGATTGAGGGATTTGTGTTGTGATCCGGAACTCAGATCTGGGGCTCACGTCTCCCCGCTGTGGCACTGGAACTTGACGCACACCCACCGCCTGTCCACGTTGCCTGGCAGAAATGGCCTAATGCCTGTTTGGGCCACAACTAGAGGTGTGCCACTCCCTTGAATTGAGGTGTTCCTGAACGCTTAGAATAGAATCCCTTGCCTGCAG